>NC_086321.1:301011570-301686570 GCF_036172605.1 Pelobates fuscus | reverse complement strand
TTAGCAGATCCCCATGCAATTTTAATAACAATACAATTATTATCCATTGAATATATTACTATAATCATTTACACAGTCATATAGGGATGAAAAAATCTTCCATATTGTATATAAAGCAATATAATCCATTTTGAACCACATATCGAAGAGGCTATTCATCATCAATTTGAAGATATAACCACATATTCAGAAATTACATCATAAATATATCTCTCTATGAGTATGTTGACCATCATTAGAGAATCCTTTATCAATCTATACTACATTAAGATAATCATTGTTGCATCAACTTCATCAATATGTACATCATATATGCCCATGTCAACCACATAGGATTCACATGGGTAGATAACACATACCCCACAGAAAAACACTAGTCATGGCAAAAAAGCTCTCATAGTGGTGGGTATCATTATTCCATATTATCCATATAAGTACACACCTGATCCTAAATAATGATCAATACATACATAATCATTAAATACAAAATTGTATATATATATGATGAATCATCATAATCATAGCTCAAGAACATCCGACGTAGACGACGATGCATTCCAATTGATTAAATGTTCTTCGATACTCTAATATCACAAACATCATGGTCCAACTGGTTACTGCAGTATCAATCTATAAAAAATTTAAATCAAAATATAAAGATACAGACAATACACAGGCAGAGAAAAACCTCATCAAGGTTATAGAAATGGTGATAGATCCTTATCCTCATTCAGACCATTAGGATATAAGGTCTGCAGCTCATAAATCCAATATACCTCTCGTTGTTTAAGACTGACCACTTGCGAAATACCTCCTGTACTGGGTTTAATTACCTCCAAAATCATATACCGCAGTTGAGAAACTGTATGCCCTTTCTCAGCAAAGTGTCTGGCCACCGGATATTGCATCTTATTCGTCCGTATTCCACTCTTGTGTTCCCTAATCCTTGTGGTGAACGTGCGCGTGGTTTCACCCACATATGCCAATCCACACGGGCACTTGAGCATATATACCACAAATTGTGACTGGCAATTACAGAATTCCTGAATCGGGTATCTCCTACCCATCCTTGGATGTGAAAAATGGTCTCCCGTAATCACCCCTTTGCAGTTAATACAGTGTCCACAGCGGTACATACCCGGTATCGCAGAGAGCCAGGTGTCAGCTTTATCCATCTTCCCTTGTAGATTAACGTTCTTCATCAAATGGTCCCTTAGGCTCTTGTGCCGCTTAAATGAAAACAAAGGTCTCTCATTAAAACAGGGAAGAAGTTTAGGATCAGATTGCAAAATCTTCCAATGCTTATTAATGATATGTTTCACCTTGCCAAAATGAGTCGAGTATGTCATCACACATGGAATACCTTTATTGGCAACCCTAGTTCTTTTCTGCAAGAGGGTATTCCTAGAGAGTAGTTTCGCCCTCTCTCTGCATTCCGTTACCACATCCGTCTCGTATCCTCTAGCAGAGAATGCTTTTACCAATTGTTCAGCCCTGATGTCATATTTAACTTCATCAGACACTATCCTACGTGCCCTGACAAACTGGCCATATGGTAGATTCTTCATAAATGGAATCGGGTGGAATGAATCCGCATGTAGGTACGAAACCCGATCCGTGGGCTTCTGATACAGATCAAATGATAAACGACCATCTCTTACCTGTAAGTTCACATCCAAAAAGTGCATCACATGGAGATCATATTCCAACGTAAAGGAGATGGTATCCAAACAACCATCAAGTCTCTCTTTGAAATCCATTAAATCATCCACGCTACCTGTCCAAAAAAAGAAAATATCATCTATATACCTGAGCAACAATCTCACGTAACGCGTAAAGTCCTGGTCTCGGTATACAAAAGCATCCTCAAAAGCTGCCATAAATAAATTGGCATATGTTGGTGCTACATTGGACCCCATCGCTGTCCCCTGTATCTGGAGGTAATATTTACCTTTGAAAACAAAGTAGTTCTTATACCGCACTAATGACAACAGGTCAACAAGTAAGCCCCTGTATGCCTCGCTCATATCCATACCCTGCATTGCACCAAATACCGCCTCGATACCTTCCTCATGTGGTATGGAGGTATATAAGCTGTTAACATCCATGGTGCACATCAAGGCACCACCGGGTATATCCCCCATCATTTCAAGCTTGCGAATAAAATCAGTAGTGTCCTGCACAAAAGAGCGCATCCCATTCACTAACGGTTGCAAATGTATATCCACAAATTTAGATAAGGGCTGCAAAATCGACCCACACCCAGAGACAATGGGGCGCCCAGGTGGATTCCACAAGTCCTTGTGGATCTTGGGCAACAAGTAAATGAAAGGGGTCTTAGGGTTATCCACATTAAGAAAATTGAAATCTCTCTTCTCAATCAACCCATCCTCCAAGGCCTTCTTAGTGATTCCATCTATTATGGCACATAGCTCACCTGCTGGATCACCATCAAGAATCCTATAATGGTGCATGTTCAACAGTTGCCGGTCCATTTCTGCTGTATACTTCTGGGTATCCATAACCACCAGGGCACCTCCCTTGTCAGCTGGCCTAATCGATAGAGAGTTATCCTCTTTCAGTTCACGAAGCGTCAACATCTCACTCCTATTCAAGTTGGATTTATGCTTCCCTTTCCATTGGATTTTGTCTATATCCATCTGGCAAGATCTGACAAAAGTCTCAATGCTGGCATTAGTCAGGGGAGGGAGAAATATACTCTTGGGCCTGCACTTCGCTCGGTCATATTTAGCAGACTCTGCTTTCACCCCCTGCCGATCTTGGTCCATCTGGTACTCCTGTAAATGAAAATATCCCTTTAGACGAACCGTCCGAAAAAAACGCTCCATCTCAATATCGGTATATAATTTATTACCAAAGTAAGTAGGTACAAACCCAAACCCTTTTTCTAAGACACTTACTTGTGATGACGTCAATATTTTGCTTGAGATATTGATTACCAGCGTCTTGTCTGCTGTCTCGTCCTCCCTGGATATCTCTTCCTGGGCTCGGTTGTTACAATTGTATTTTTCAGTGCCCTGTCATGGTTTCCTGTTTTGTTATCCACGAGCTGCAATATTTCTATTGATTATTGTCTATTCTGACCTTTGCTTGGTCTTTGTTCTTTTCTTTCTGACTTCTGTATCCCTTGATCTTTGGCTTGCCTACAGTTTACGCAATTTCTGTTTCAATTACCTTGGCTTGTCCTGTACTTTTCTATATTAACTTTAAATCCGGCCATTATCAGGTTTGGTAATAAGTTTATGTTTATTAAAATAAAATACATTTTTTTGCTCTGCGTGTTGGGTATTAGATTATCCTGACATTACGACAGGGCCTAAGCCCATGCAGGCTTAAGTCAACAAATGGTGAATTGTGAGGCAAAAATAAAGAAACTTGATCACTGCATGGATCAATTCAATCTTCTTTCCCATACATCTAAAATTGGGTACCTAAAGAACCAACTACCTGGTAAGGCTCTTTATAAGATTGTAGGAGGACTGTATCTTACAATTATGATGAATTCATTACTGAGTTCAATAGGTTCTATTGTCTGCATTTCCATAGTAAGCATAGTATTCTCATTTGAGCATACTACTCAAATGAGATTTAGGCTAAACATGCTGTATCACATTCTAAAGAAATATAAAACCTTGATGGAACTCATTTTACATTTTTAAAGGTGCTGTTCCACATAGCATGACTCCTATATAAGTTCTCCACCATGTAAAGGGAAACGAAAGAAACATATCTAGCATTATATTTTGTTTCCTAATCCTACCTGTCCCATAAAAAAATGAATAAAAAGGAATTGAAAATCCCTGAGGTTTCTTAGGAACAGAATCCTGCCAGTCACCCAAAGCCCTTTGTGAAATCACTGTCAGGAGAACTCGTGCACATTAAATAGCAAAGCTCCATATACACTGCTTTCCCAATAATGCCAATGATCATCTGTGTTAACAACCTCAAATCATAAATATATATTTACACACACATATTTAGACTTGTACGATTATGGTGATGTGCCAGAGGAATGCTTGTCACCATATTGCAAGCATAGTAGAGACACATCACCCCTTATGACACCGGGAGCACAGGCTGAGCAGGGCGCAAAAATCACTGCTTATACTGACAATTGATTTTTGCGTACCCTCTCGTCCTGTGCCCCCAGTGCGCACCGGTTTTGCCAACACCTCAGTACGCCCGTGCTAGCCCCCCCTAAACTCAGGAATAACCTGAATTCTATTGACTTTCAGCAGCTCACAGCTGACATCCATTCTCAACTTTCATCCATCCCTACTTTCTCCTGTCCACCACTGGCGATCTCTTCACACTACCCTCACCACTGCCCTAAACACTGTAGCCCCACTCCAAACATTAATTTCAAGGAGGACACACCTCCAACTGTGGCATAGAAGTCAACACACTTCCCGCAGAGATGCTCCCATTCAGCTGCTGGAAGAAGTAATGAACCTTCTCCATTATAAATTTATCTTGATTTCCTAAAGCATAGCCATCACCCTTGCTAAACAGGCAACCTCAGGCATATCTTTGATACCTTCCACTCTCTTTTTCATCCTGCTGTGGCCACCTCAAGCATATCTTTGATACCTTCAATTCTCTTTTTCATTCTGCTGTGGCCACCCCCTAAACTAACCTTACAGTCAATAGCTTTGCCTGCTACTTTACTGACTAGATTGAACATTTAAGGAAAATACTCTCACCCTCTCTTTCTCAAATGCACTTGGACCGTGCTTTTCCTACCCTTCAGGCCTTTCTGCCCAGCTGTTAAACAAGAGGTGACTGTGCTTCTCCTTTTCTCTCACCTCACCACTTGCCGCTTGATCCCTTCCAATCTCACCTTATCAGACCTCTCTTCCCTTGTCTTGTGCCATCCTTAACAAATATCTTTAACTGCTTTCTTTCTTCTGGCATTGTTCCTGCCCCCCTAAACAAGCTGCTGTTGTTCCAGTCCTAAAAATGCAACTTCTATTTTCTCTTTATACTGCCTCCCTTGGCAAATGTATTAATTCATATTGTTCTGCTATCACCTGTATGCTCATGACACCCAGATATATTTCTCCCCCCGATCTCTCACCCGCTGTCCTACAACATGTCACTGCTTCCCTTTCTACCCCCTCTGATTGGATGTCTTTTCGCTTTCTGAAACTCAATTTCTCTAAAACTGTGCTTCTTCTATTTCCTCCTCAAAATACTGATCCTCCTCTTTTGCTCTCCCTGCAGGTTGATGGTACCTGCAGTAATGTATTTAGTATCTGTGCTGCCCTAGACATGAGAGAACTCGGGCACCCCCTAATTTACATTTGCTCAACCCCTTCCTGTCAATGCCACACCTCTTCCTGTTAAACAACTAACACACACTTTGACTGACAGACAAACTCTTAGATACACTGGCTTGACACAAACAATCACTGACTCACTGACATACACACAATCACTGACATACACACACAATGATGCAGACACACACACTGACAGGCATACACAATCACACACATTCCCTCAGACACACAGGCGCCCTCACTGATGCAATCACTCAGAAACAAACACATATTCACTGACAGGCACACACACACACATTTTCACTCACTGACAGACAGCCACACAGTGAAAGACACACTGACAGACATACACACACAATCACTCAGATACACACTGACAGACATACACACACAGTCATTCACATACACACTGACAGACATGCACACACTGACAGCCAGACATACACACTGACAGACATACACACACTGACAGCCATACACCCACTGACAGCCAGACACACACAATCACTCACATACACACGGAAAGACATACACACACAATCACTCACATACACACTGACAGACATACACAAACACACTGACAGCCAGACATACACACTGACATACACACACTGACAGCCAGACATACACAATCACTCAAATACACACCGACAGCCAGACATACACACACACTGACATACACACACTGACAGCCCACCCCTCCCCAAACATTAACATTATTTTTTCTCTTTTAGTTTAAATCCACCCACCCTCCCTACCTTTGGGAGTGCTGGGTGGATTTGTTTTTACCTGGGGTCCCTTCTGGCAGGAAAGGAGGCAGACGGGCGGCTAACTAAGAACCCATGCAGGCGGGCGGCACTGGCGAGGGAACACTGATTAATGAGCTCTCTCTGCTCAGCTCCCTCACGTGCCGCAGTGTGATGTCAGGAGCGGGAATATGACATCATATTCCGGCTCCCGGCATCACTCTGCAGTGCGCGAGGGAGCTGAGCAGAGAGCTCACAAATCAGTGCTCCCTCGCCAGCGCCGCCCCCATGGATTTTTAGTTAGCCGCCCGCCTGCCTGGACTGTTAGTTAGCCGCCAGGCTAACAAGGCATTAGCCTGGGCATTTGGGGTTGGCGTTTATTGCCGCCCCCTGGAAAGTGCCACCCAAGGCAAATGCCTTGTTTGCCTCGCGGCAAATACGTCCCTGGGTACCTGCATCAGCCCATCTTTGCGACTCCACTGACTTGGCGTTATCTTTGATTGTGGCCTTACATTTAGTCTGTTGGCAAAACCTGTTGACTCCACCTTAAAAACATTGCCCATGTCCACACCTTTCTCTCACAAGTTGCTTATAAGGACTTGTTCATGCTATAGTAATTTCTCCTAAAGATCTCCTAATTGGTCTCCAAAGAAGCCGTACTGTTCACATATCACCCCTCTATTAATTGGCCTTCCTGTATTTTATAGTTGGTTAATTCAAAATATTAACCCTTAGCTATAAAGCTCTAAACAACTCTAGCCCTTGTTATATTTCTCCTCTAATTTGTAGGAAGGCCCCTTCACGGTCTTTCCGCACTGCCGGTGATCTTCTCCTGACTGCTCGCACCCTTACTGCTAACTTGCACTTGCAAGACTTCTTGCAGGCGACCCTTTCATGTGGAATAACTTGCATACCACCATCAAGCTCTCCCCAGTTTTCAATCATTTAAGAAGTCCCTCAAAACAAATCTCTTCAGAAAGGTTTATGGCCTCCCTGGGAAACCTTTAGTAATTACTGTCTCTTGACCTCTCCTATAGGGCCACACTCTATGCTTACCAACAGTTCTGCTACATTTGCTCACTGTTGTTTGGTTGCTATCCCCATGGATGCCCTTCCTGTTATTATAACCCACCTCATCTAGAATGTAAGCTTGTTTAAGCAGGGTTCTCATCAACCTATTGTTTCTATAACATTTTGTAATTGACTAATTCCTTGTTAAATTTCCCCCTTTTATAATATTGTAAAACACAGCGGAATAAGTTGGTGCTCTGTAAACGCCAAAAATAATAATAACTTCTAAGTACATATTGTATAAGTTCTGTTATGTGTGATTGCTATATTTAAGAGTATTAAATTAGGGAGGGCACTGTCTAGTAGATTGCTTCCTAATTTGGTATCCTTAATTATGACAATCCCACATAGGGATATCCAATTAGAGAGTTTTCTGCTAAACAGCTCTAAAAGCCTTTTGTTTTTAATTAATTTTCATATTTCAGCTGTGTTAAGTGGATATCTAATTTGGTTGAGAACAAAAGAGAGCGAGGAACACTGCCTATAAAGTATATATATATATACAGAGAAATTAAATTAAAGTAAAAATAAAAAATATATAAAAAAAAAAAAATATTTATCTAATTTGATATCCTTATGTGGGCTTACTCTTTTTAAGGATACCAAATTCGTGAGTTATTTTCTAAACAGTGCCCTAATTTGGTATCCTTAGGCATAACGGCATTCCAAATTTTGTTCCGCTTTCAAATTTTTCACCTGTGCACATCTCCACCAAGCACAGTCTCACACAGTTATTCACTAAAGAGTATTCAAAGAAAATCCAAAGTGAATTTCAAATTGAGAAGGAAATATAGTCACCAAAACAACTTTAACTTAATTAAGCAATTTTGGTGTACAGCCCCTGCAGTCTCACTGTTTAATTTAACTCCTTAATGGTAGATAATTTCTTTGTTTATACAACCTTAGGCACTTGCACAGCATTCCTAAATACTCATGTAAAGAGCCATGTAATGATTACACTTACTATATTGCAAATGCTATTAATTTAACATGTATTATATCCTGTTAATAGCTTGCTAGACATTGCAGAAACCTCCTTTATGTAATTAATGTTCGATGTATAGAGCAGGAGATAAGAACTTTTAAAGTAAGCAAACCAGATTGAAAATGAAACCATTTTGCTTTCACGCAGGCTGTGTCAGTCACAGTCATGGGAGGTTTGGTTAGGGCTATTTAAACAGAAACAAAGGTGATTTGACTCATGACAGTAGAACATTAAGCAGTGATCTATACACCCAAACTACTTAATTATGCTAAAGTTGTGTTGGTGACTATAGTGTCCCGTTAAGTATATGACACAAATGTGATCTTTAGTCTCTTGGTTTATTGTTTCCAGACAACTTTGTTGTTAATAATTTTCTATACTGCATGCATGTTATTGTTATATATCCCCTCTCTCTGTCTGTCTGTCTGTCTATCTTTATAATCTGTCAAGGGACAGGAAATAGTTCCAGTTTACAAAATAAGATTGCCACTATCTTCTTTTATTTTTTTCTAACATTGTTCTGCGTTTTTCTTCTAGCATCAGAATGCAAACCATGCTCAGGATTTATTATGGCAGAGGAAAAGGTAAGGGGAACTATTTTCTACCAACCTAGTCTCAGCACCTTTTATCATGAGTAAGGGGGATGAAAAAAATATTGTCCCATCTAATGTCCCAAAGAAATCACATTTTCCGAATTAAAAAAATATTTTTTTAATCTGATGTGTACTTACCTATATAACAAGATTATGTACTAAAAGGCAATTGTTGGGAAATGATCTGGAAAATACAAAATTGAAAGGGACAATCCAGGCAGCTAAACAAGTTAAGCTTAAATTAAAGCTTAACAACTCAAATACCTGTAGATAGTTTCTATGTTTTCTGTAGTGTACTGCACCACAGAGACACGGCTAGAGCTAAGCATAGTGATGTCGCGAACATAAAATTTTCGGTTCGCGAACGGCAAACGCGAAATTCCTCAAACATTCGCGAACCGGCGTACCGGGCGAACTGCCATAGACTTCAATTTTAAAACCCACAGGGACTCTTTCTGGCCACAGTAGTGATGGAAAAGTTGTTTCAAGGGGACTAACACCTGGACTGTGGCATGCCAGAGGGGGATCCATGGCAAAACTCCAATGGGAAATTACACAGTTGATGCAGAGTCTGGTTTTAATCCATAAAGGGCATATATCACCTAACATTCCTAAATCACAATGGATATGGATTGACACCTGACATATGACATATTCACACCTTGACATATGGATTGACACCTATCCTCAGAGACCCTGATACACACTGACACAGAGCAGAATAGGGACTGTTCCCCCTACATAGGGTCACTTGGCAGATATGGATTGACACCTGTCCTCAGGGACCCTGATACACACTGACACAGAGCACAATAGGGACTGTTCCCCCTACATGGGGTCACTTGGCAGATATGGATTGACACCTATCCTAAGGATCCCTGATACACACTGACACAGAGCAGAATAGGGACTGTTCCCCCTACATAGGGTCACTTGGCAGATATGGATTGACACCTGTCCTCAGGGACCCTGATACACACTGACACAGAGAAGAATATGGACTGTTCCCCCTACATAGGGTCACTTGGCAGATATGGATTGACACCTGTCCTCAGGGACCCTGATACACACAGACACAGAGCAGAATAAGGACTGGTCCTCCTACATAGGGTCACTATTTTTAGCCCAAGGCAGCTCATCTCATCATGCCTTTTTTAGTCGAATGTATCGCCCACTGTCAGTCCCTTCGGGATCCATCCCTCATTCATCTTAATAAAGGTGAGGTAATCTAGACTTTTTTGACCTAGGCGACTTCTCTTCTCAGTGACAATACCTCCTGCAGCACTGAAGGTCCTTTCTGACAGGACACTTGAAGCGGGGCAGGCCAGAAGTTCGATCGCAAATTGGGATAGCTCAGGCCACAGGTCAAGCCTGCACACCCACTCAAGGGGATTTATCGCTCCTCAGAGTGTCGATATCTGCAGTTAAGGCGAGGTAGTCTGCTACCTGTCGGTCGAGTCGTTCTCTGAGGGTGGATCCCGAAGGGCTGTGGCGATGCGTAGGACTTAAAAAGCTCCCCATGTCCTCCATCAACAACACGTCTTTAAAGTGTCCTGTCCTTGCCGGCGTGGTCGTGGGAAAAGGAAGATTACTTTCACCTCTTCCCCTGTTAGATTCCCGTTGTGCTGTGACATCACCCTTATACGCTGTGTAAAGCATACTTTTTAATAAATTTTGCAAATGCTGCATCCTTTCCGACTTGTTGTAATTTGGTAACATTTCAGCCACTTTCTGCTTATACTGGGGGTCTAGTAGCGTGGACACCCAGTACAGGTCGTTCTCCTTCAGCCTTTTTATACGAGGGTCCCTCAACAGGCACGACAGCATGAAAGACCCCATTTGCACATGGTTGGATGCCGAGCTACTCATTTCCCGTTCCTCCTCCTCAGTGATCTCAATGAAGGTATGTTCTTCCCCCCAGCCACGTACAACACCACGGGTACCAGATAGGTGACAACAAGCACCCTGGGATGCCTGTTGTGGTTGGTCTTCCTCCTCCTCCTCAAAGCCACATTCCTCCTCTGACTCCTCTTCCTCACAATCCTCATCCAGCGTTGCCGCAGGTCCAGCAAGCGATGCTGATAAGGCTGTTTCTGGTGGTGATGGTGACCACAACTCTTCCTCTTCCTCTTCACGCTCATCTACGGCATGATCCAGCACTCTTCGCAGGGCACGCTCCAGGAAGAAAACAAATGGTATGATGTCGCTGATGGTGCCTTCGGTGCGACTGACTAGGTTTGTCACCTCCTCTAAAGGATGCATGAGCCTAAAGGCATTGCGCATAAGCGTCCAGTAACGTGGCAAAAAATTCCCAGCTCCCCAGAGGCTGTCCTAGCACCTCGGTCATGCAAATATTCATTAACGGCTTTTTCGTGTTGGAGCAGGCAGTCGAACATTAGGAGTGTTGAATTCCAACGTGTCGGGCTGTCGCAAATCAAGCGCCTCACTGGCATGTTGTTTCGCCGCTGGATATCTGCAAAGTGCGCCATGGCCGTGTAGGAACGCCTGAAATGGCCACACACCTTCCAGGCCTGCTTCAGGACGTCCTGTAAGCCTGTGTACTTATGCACAAAGCGTTGTACGATCAGATTACACACATGTGCCATGCACGGCACATGTGTCAACTTGCCCAACTTCAATGCCGCCAACAAATTTGTTCTGTCACAAACAACGTTGCCGATATCCAGTTGCTGCGGAGTCAGCCATTTTTCCACCTGTGCGTTCAGGGTGGACAGGAGTGCTTGTCCGGTGTGACTCTCTGCTTTCAAGCAAGTCAAACCCAAGACGGCGTGACACTGCCGTATCCGGGATGTGGAATAGTACCTGGGGAGCTGGGGGAGGGTGCCATTGATGTGGAGCAAGACGCAGCAGCAGAAGAGGACTCAGCCAAGGAGGTTATGGAAGAGGATGGAGTAGGAGGAGTAGAGGAGGTGGCAGCAGGCCTGCCTGCAAGTCATGGCGGTGTCACCAACTCCTCTGCAGAGCCACGCATTCCATGCTTGGCAGCCGTCAGCAGGTTTACCCAATGCGCAGTGTAGGTGATATACCTGCCCTGACCATGCTTTGCAGACCAGGTATCAGTGGTCAGATGGACCCTTGCCCCAACACTGTGTGCCAGACATGCCATTACTTCCTTTTGCACAATCGAATACAGGTTGGGGATTGCCTTTTGTGCAAAGAAATTTCGTCCGGCTACCTTCCACTGCGGTATCCCAATAGCCACAAATTTTTTGAACGCCTCAGACTCCACCAGCTTGTATGGTAAAAGCTGGCGGGCTAATAGTTCAGACAAGCCAGAGCTGGGCAAGAGGGTGACTTTCTGACATTGGCTTCTTACGCTCAAACATGTCCTTGACAGACACCTGACTGTGGGCAGATGAGCGGGAACTGCTCAAGGCGAGAGACGGAGTGGCGGATGGGTGAGAGGGGCCAAGGAGGACAGCGGTCTTTGACGTGGCTGAAGATGCTGGACCAGGAGGATGATGGCGGCTTTGAGTTTGTGTGCTGCTTGTACTCATGTGTTGATCCCATAGACGTTTGTGATGTGCGATCATGTGCCTATGCAAAGCAGTTGTACCTAGGTGGGTGTTGGACTTCCCACATTTATTTTGGCACAGGTTGCAAATGGCATCGCTGTTGTCAGAGGCAGACACACAAAAAAAATGCCACACTGCTGAGCTCTGCAATGACGGCATTCTGGTGGTGGACACAGCATGCGTTGATTGGCGTGCTGTCGGGCTGACCCCGGGTGCCGATGCATGCTGTCTGACTGTGCCACTAGCTCCTTGCGACGATCTCCCCCTGCTTCCAACTCGTCTCCTCCTCCTCCTCTCTGTCTCCCCATCTGTCTCCCCTGTTCTTCTTCTTGCCGAGCGGGCACCCATGTGACATCCATGGACGCATCGTCATCATTAACCGCTTCACTTGTATCTGACAACTCAGCAAAGGAAGCAGCAGCGGGTACAACATCATCATCATCACACCGTACGTCCATGAGTGTAATGGTGCTGCCTGAGACATATCCCTGTTATCTACATTCTCTGGCAATAATGGTTGCGCATCACTCATTTCTTCAAACGGATGTGTAAATAACATACCAAGTGAAGCGGCTGTTTTGCTAGTGTTGGTGGTGGCGGCAGGTGAGTGGTATCTTGAGAGGTGCCCGAAGCTAAGCTGGAGGAGGATGGTGCGTCAAGGTTCCGAGCGGAAGCTGTAGAAGATTGGGTGTGCTGTGTTAGCCAGTCAACTGTGTCCTCAGAACTTTTCAAGTTCAGGGTACGTGGCCTCTGAAAACTGGGCATTATTCTAGGGCAAAAGGGAATCACAGCACCACGACCACGATGGCCCCTGCGGATTAGTGGTACTATGCGTGCAAGCTACTGTGGGACCAGATATGAGTGGCACTGTGCAGTGGCAGAGGTTGGCAGAGTACACGCTGTAGGCCTGACACACCCGCTTGAAGACAAGTAACTGCTATTCAATCTATAACAGTGAAAAAAGGTTTTTGGTTTTAAATGCACGCTATTGTGACACCAGATATTAGTGGCAATGTGCACTGGCAGAGGTTGGCAGAGTACACGCTGTAGGCCTGACACACCCGCTTGAAGACAAGCAACTGCTATTCAATCTATAACAGTGAAAAAAGTTTTTTGTTTTTAAATGCACGCTATTGTGACACGAGATATGAGTGGCAATGGGCAATGGCAGAGGTTGGCAGAGTACACGCTGTTGGCCTTACACACCCGCTTGAAGACAAGTAACTGCTATTTAATCTATAACAGTGAAAAAAGTTTTTAGTTTTTAAATGCACGATATTGTGACACCAGATATGAGTGGCAATGTGCACTGGCAGTGGTTGTCAGAGTACACGCTGTTGGCATGACACACAGACGCTTGCAGACAACTAACTGCTATTCAATCTATAACAGTGAAAAAAGTTTTTTGTTTTTAAATGCACGCTATTGTGACACCAGATATGAGTTGCAATGTGCACTGGCAGAGGTTGTCAGAGTACTCGCTGTTGGCATGACACACAGATGCTTGCAGACAACTAACTGCTATTCAATCTATAACAGTGAAAAAAGTTTTTTGTTTTTAAATGCACGCTATTGTGCCACCAGATATGAGTGGCACTGTGCACTGGCAGAGTACACGCTGTTGGCCTGACACACAGACGCTTGCAGACAACTAACCGCTATTTAAGCTATAACAGTGAAAAAAGTTTTTTGTTTTTAAATGCACGCTATTGTGCCACCAGATATGAGTGGCACTGTGCACACTGGCAGAGTTCACGCTGTTGACCTGACACACAGATGCTTGCAGACAACTAACTGCTAATTAATCTATTACAGTGAAAACATTTTTTTTGTTTTTAAATGCAAGCTATTGTGACACCAGATTTGAGTGGTGGCACTGGGCAAGTGGGCACAGTATCCACTGTGAGCCTGACACGCAGACACTTGCAGACAACTAACTGCTAATTAATCTATTACAGTGAAAAAAAATTGTTGTTTTTAAATGCAAGCTATTGTGACACCAGATATGAGTGGTGGCACTGGGTAAGTGGGCACAGTATACACTGTGAGCCTGACACAGAATCTGGCAGGCAGGCAGGCAGGCAACTGCAATTAGATTACACAAAAAAAAAGCAGACTGATGTTCTAGCCCTAAAAAGGGCTTTTTGGGGTGCTGTCCCTACAGCAGAGATCAGATGAGTCCTTCAGGACTGTAGTGGACACTGAATACACTAGCCTAGCTATACATTTCCCTATCAAATGAGCAGCAGCTACACTTTCCCTCCTTTATCTAGGAATGCAGCTTCAGAATGAATCTAAAATGGATGCTGTACAGGAGGTGGGAGTGTCTGGAAGGGAGGGTCTGCTGCTAATTGGCTGGAATGTGTCTGCTGACTGTGAGGCGGATCGAACCGCGCATATGTTCGCCCGCCGTGGTGAATGCGAACATGCTATGTTCACCGGGAACTATTCGCCGGCGAACAGTTCGGTGCATCACTAGCTAAGCACAGTATGTGTAATATAGTATTTGTTTCCCCATTGTCTTTACTTCTCTTTTCAATGGTTTCTTTTTATTTCATAGCTTTGTATTTCATAGCCTTATTCTGTTTTCCTTCCCTTCCTACTTTCTTTGATATTTCCCTCCTGTACCCAGCCACCCCATATGTGATAAATCCACCTCCAGCCCGTAAACCAACCTAATTACCCACTGTTAACCCCTTTCCCTCCAGACCCTCACAGTCAACCTAACTACCCAATATTAACCCTTTCCCTTTGAGCCCCTGTTAATCAAGCTCACTACCCACTATTAACCCCTTCCCCTCGAGACCCTGCCAGTCAACCTCACTACCAACTGTTAACCCTTTCCCTGGAAGTCCCTGCTACCTGCCAATCCCTCTGGTAACCCTTTTTCTGCCAGTCCCGTTTATCCTCTGGTAACTTCTTACCTGCCACTGCCAGTCCCTGCTATCCGCCCATCACTCTGGAAAACCCCTTCCCTAACAGTCCCTGTTATCCGCCCATCTCTCTGGAAAAAAAACCTCCCTGCCATTCTCTGTTATACACCCATCCCTCTGGTAACCCCTTCCCTCCTAGTCCATTTTATCCACACATACCTCTGGTAACCCCTTACCTGCCATTCTTTGCTGTCTTCCCATCCCTCTGGCAACCCCTTCCCTGCCAGTCCCTGTTATTCATCTATCCCACTGGTATCATCCCTGAAAGAAGAAATGTTATAGAGGAGAGTGAGCAACTATGGAAAATCCTTCTAGATGGGGGGTAACCCCTGTTGGAACAACAAATGAAAAGATTCCTAAATATGTGTGATAATTTGTGTGAATATGGTATAGTCGGAATAAGATACAGAGATTGTCCCTTTGACTAGCAATTCGGTCCTTCAGTACCCCATGGTAGTGCGAGAAAAATTATTTAAGTATATAAGGAGGCAGCTAGGGAGGATGGCGGGGCCATTTGTGGTATCTTCAGTTGGGGACCTGGGGGTTGCCACTGGGGGTTGTTCCTAAGAAAGAAAAGGGTAAGTTTAGTCTGATACACCACTTGTCGTACCCTAAAGTGTCCTCAATCAACTATGACATCGGCGCAGAGCTCTGTTTTGTTTCCCATGCGTCATTCGACCATGCGGTTGAGTTGGTGAGGAAAGCAGGCTCTGGCACTCTCATGGCAAAGCTGATGTGGAGTTGGCTTTTAGGCTGTTCCCGGTCCATCCGGGCTGTCATCATCTCCTGGGCTGTTTTTTCAATGGTTTTTCCCTCATATCTCATCCGCACTCTGCTCTTCCTCTCACTAAAATTTTCAATCTTTCCCTTTCCTCTGGCACATTTCCTTCACCCTTCAAGCATGCAACCATAATGCTAATTCTGAAAAAGCCCAACCTCGACTCCAACTCCCCATCCAACTACCGCGCTATATCAATACTGCCGTTTGCCTCCAAGATCCTTGAGAGAGTTGTGTATGCGAGATTGACAGACTTCCTCGAATCCAACTCTCTGCTTGACGCGCTTCAGTCTGGATTCCGCGCTTGTCACTCCGTCGAAACAGCTGTGACCAAAGTATCCAACGATTTAATCGCTGCTAAATCTTGCGGTCATTACTCTATCGTAATTCTACTTGATCATTTTGCTGCCTTTGACACTGTTGATCATCAACAGCTTCTTCTCATTCTCCATAATCTCAGTCTACAAGATACTGCTTTCTCCTGGTGTTCCTACCTCTCCCAGCGCTTTTTCAGTGTTTCTTTCTCTGGCTTTGAATCTTCTCCCCAACCCCTCTCTGTTGGTGTCACCCAAGATTCAGTCCTTAGTCCCCTACTGTTCTCCATCTATACTGCCTCCCTTGGTAAACTCATCAGCTCTTTTGGCTTCCATTATCATTTATATGCAGATGACACGCAAATCTACCTGTCCTCTCCGGATCTCTCTCCGCCCATCTTGACTCGTGTCTTTGATTGCCTCTCCGCGATTTCCAATTGCATGACTGCTCACTTCCTTAAACTCAACCTGTCCAAAATAGAACTTCTGGTCTTTCTTCCATCACGTGTTGCTACTCCCGTGTCTGTCTCCCTCCAAGTCAATGGCGCCAGACACGGCGTTGGCATGTTATGTGTTATGTTATGAAGTTCTGTCATATTATGGATCATTTGTATATGTGTGGGTCATTGCCTGGGTTAATTACACGTGGTGGGCGAAGGACATTTAAGTAGCGTGTGTTTGGAGGTGGCAATGACCTTATGTTTTTTATATATGCTAATAAAGCTGTGGACAAATATTTTCCAATGTTAAATTGTAGTCTGCGTTTTAATGGGAGTGGGTATTAAAGTTAAGCTGGGTATGCCGATAAGGCCACTATGCGCATGTCAAGCGATTGGCAAATGGACAGTGGATCTTCAATGTACTATTACACTAGAAAAATGGCGGCAAGCATTTAATACCACCTTTAGATATATTATTTGCATTAATATTCAGGAAATCTAATTTAAAGTAATGCAGAAGTAGTACTGGGTTCCAAATAAAATAAAAGTAATGCCCACAGAGTTTAGATCTATGCTGGAGAAGTAATAAAAATAAAGGGAGCAACTTACATGTATGGTGGAAATGTACTATTGTTATGGAACTCTAGAACATAGCATATAAGTATTTGGAATTACTGGGGTGAATAAAGCACTGGAAGTATCCATTTGACATTTTTTTTTAATAATAAACTTCCTAAGGAGGTTGTGCAGTTACTTGTACATGTTTTGACTGGCACAAAAGTAGTAATAGCTAGACTTTGGGTGGGAGGGTGGTTTTAAGTGGTATAATTCAGCAGCAGAAAAAAAAAGGCTCTGTTTGACAAAAATACCTGAATATATTGATTGATTCATGTTAATATCCACCATAGGATTATTCTCCCTGAACTGACGCGTGAAATCCATGTGCAACATACATTTGTCAATGTACAGTTTAATGTTTAATGTTGTATATGTTTATTGTACTGGTCAATTTCTTTTTGTATGTATGGAGAAAAAAATTAAAAATAAAAAAGAGTGTGTAACAGAGGTTCACAGGAATGCATGTGGATTAGAAGTTGAGATTAGAAATCTCAATATTAGAGTAAGTGGTATGGCAGTCTAAACCACTCAACTGGAAATAATAGGGACTCCACTAAAAATCCCCCTGATTTGCAAAAAAAGGGTTGGTATTAGATAAAATCTAATGGTTATCCAGGAGTTGGTTTTGGAGTGTATATCTTTAACCTCCCTGGCGGTATGATTATGTCAGGAATTTTGTACCAAAAGCGGTACCATTTTTTTGCATGGAAATTTGGTGTTATGTATTGTAGGCCAGTAATTACTTTCTTAAACCTGACCAAAAGTACTCTCAGATGTGATAAAGTTCGAAACATAAAATCATGAATTATAATCTAATAAATAATATACTGGTTCCCATTTTCTGTTCCTGGAAAACTTGCTATGCAGAGTAGCTGATTGCTGCTCGTTGTAGCGATTTGTCTCCGTGGCAATCTTTTCAATGACGTCATCTGTGAAAAATAATTTTAGGTATGCCAAAGGATCATTGTGCTCAACGTCTACTTTCATCCCAGGTGATCCAGTAAACGGAAATCTTGGTGGCGGTACCTCATCCATACCGCAATCAATAAGGCACCAAGTGCGCACATCACTGAGCTCGGGTGCAGAATCGTCGCTGTCGCCACTTCTCTGTTCACTGTCAGAGTCGAATGACGAATATTGCCACGAATCGCTATCGCAGTCGCTCAATTCTGCGAGGGGCTCTGTGTCGCTGCCGCTGTCACTCATCTGATCCAAACCCGCTTTGGAGATGCTAAAGTGACGCTTTGATGCCATGGTAAAAAATTTATTTTATGGGCAGAAATTACAGCAAAAAGGGCAGGCAGGGCAGTGTAGGATGATCAAATTTCAAATCTGAGGTGATACTGTGTCAAATCTGAGGTGATACAATGTAATCTGACAGGATTTCACTGTATCACCTAACTTTATGTGTGTGTGTCACTTTTATGCTTGAAACATTTGAATTACCCGCCCAGTTCCGCCCCCATGAGCCTCTGCGGCTCACAGAGAGGGAACCAGGAAGTCAGATGGAGGCATCCGCCGGGGCTCTCACCGGCAATCACAGTGCGGGGACATCGCTGGATCGCAAGGAGAAGGTAAGGAGACTCCGCTGCCAGCTCTGTTATCTACCCCGAGCGTGACTCGGGGTTACCGCTTCTGGCAGCGAAAATTAACCCCGAGTCACGCTCGGGAATACCGCTAGTCTGGTTAAGTAAACAACCGTAATGGATATTTAACGGAAAAAAATAATGGAAGATGGTTAAACTAAATATATAAAAACATATAAAAGCAATTGGTATATTTCAATTGGAATTGAGAGGTGTATGTTTTTAAATTATAATTATGAGTCTCATAAAAAAAATATTAAGAAAAGTGCAAAACCTATCTATGTTCACTGTGACTATGTTTCTCTGTAGTCCAATTAATACAGTCTCTTTGAACTACAATGAGGGATAACAACACACGAAAAGGACTTGGGAATTGTTATAGACAACAAACTATGCAACAATGTGCAATGTCAATCAGCAGTGGCCAAGGCCAGTAAGGTATTGTCATGCATGAAAAAGGGCATTCATTCTCGGGACGAGAACATCATTTTGCCTCTTTATAAATCACTGGTAAGACCACATATTGAATATGCTGTGCAATTTTGGGCACCTGTTCTAAAGAGGGATATTATGGCACTAGAAAAAATGCAGAGGCGTGCTACAAAATTAATAAAAGGAATGGAAAATATCAACTATGAAGAAAGGTTAACAAATGTAAACCTATTTAGTTTAGAAAAACGTCGCCTGAGAGGGGATATGATAACATTATACAAATATATTCGGGGCCAATACAAACCATTGTGTGGAAATCTATTCACAAACCGGACTTTACATAGGACACGAGGCCATGCGTTTAGACTGGAAGAAAAAAGAAATGCAAAGGAAAGGTTTTTTTACTGTAAGAACAATTAGGATGTGGAATTAACGGCCTGAAGAAGTGGTTTTATCAGAGTCCATACAGATGTTCAAACAGCTACTATATGCATACTTGCAAAAACAGAATATTCAAGGATATAATCTTTCAATGTAGGGTAATAACTGCTTGATCCAAGGATAAATCTGACTGCCATTTTGCTTTCATTTTTTTGCTTTCTTTTGGATCAACAGCAAAAAACAAATGTGAGGAAGGCTGAACTTGATGGACGCAAGTCTCTTTTCAGCTATGTAACTATGTAACACTATAAGATCATGAAGAGTGATATTAAGTTAAAGATAGAATTCTCCATTCCTAAAGAGACAGAGTAAAATTCCATAGTGCATACTGTTTAGAAAATGTTATTAAATAATATGATAAAAGTGCACTTACAATTTGTAAAATATATTGAGCGTTACTGGAAGCAAGTGGTATGGTGGGGGGCGGTAGATGTGAAGACTGGAGGTTGCCGCGTGCGTGTCACTGTTCCCCCTTCTGCATTCCAAGTTCGAAGTTCGGCTCGGTAAAGGGTTACGGTAAGTGCCACAAAGTGATGCTGTTCTGTCTTGATATTGCTGTTCTGTCCTAACGCTTTTCGTGAGTGTTAGCTCACTTCATCAGAGGATGTCGGGCAAGTAACATCCTCGGGTTTATATAGCTGAACCAATTCGGCTTATATTAACACCTTCAGGTTTAGTCCATATTTGCACGGTGAAAAGCAATAAGTTGTGGTGAATAATTGTTCATTATAAGTATGCTTATGGATTATAATTATAAAATCTTAGATATACTAGTATTTTACAGACTTATAAATAGAAATAGAAGGGTACAATTAAAAATGAATAAACATAGAAATAAATGAAACATAGAAATCACACATATAAATGAACGTACTGCTATCTAGACATTATATAGATTGTAGATACAGGATCTGAGTAAAAGCTGGTTTGTACATATATGCTTCTTGATTTGTAATAACAAACGTAGAGAACACAATGTTGCAAACGGGTAATTGACCATCAGTGCAGTGTGGTCTTTGTCCTCTGGGTGGCCGCCATTCGAGAAACGAACACGTGGCGGCGGCCATCTTAAACTCCCAAACAGCTGTGTTTTGCCGTCGAGTGTCTGGAACTAAAATCGGACACTCGACTAGGCAAACACCACTGAGACCTCCAGGTTTCCAGTATTTCGTGTAGAAACTACCGAACGGCCCGCCGTTCGGTAGAAAGAACCCCACAAACTAGGGGATTCATTCGAATCCTCCCCAGGCTCCATAACCCAGGCAATTTGTATGTTTTATTCCCTTTTCTGTGACCGACCGCAGGGCCAAAATGCATGGAACTATTTTCGGATGCTTTTGCCATGCGGTCGGTCAAAACTTTAACCCTCCATAATTCCCGAACCCTTGGTCCGATCTGGGTGATTTTTGGATATGTGCCTCACCCAGATAAGGGCTACCAGGGGATGTAACATTTAAAGGGGTAACCCTATGTTTAGGGGTACATCCAGAAACCCAGGGAATCTGTGTCTGTAATAAGGGGATTATGATGTAAGCTGAGGGGAGGAGATGTGTGGGAGGTTACTAATCCCAGATTGGATACTGTAGTAATTGTTGAAAACCCCTCCCTTGCATGGGAGCATGCTTTATAAGGCACTGTGGAATAAAGATTGTCAGTTCTGCTCCTAAAACTGTGTGTCGTCCAGTTATTGGGATTGTGGTGGGGATATTGCTGTATTACTTTGCCTGCTGGAAACCTTGCCTGTGGATTTACAATTGCCTTTTTCCTGAGCCTCACTTGGATTCTAAGCGGAGATAACTAGGAGAATATTGTACCTCCGCTACAGACTTTTTGTATTGCTATAAAGCCTAGGCCCTCAGGATTGCATGTTTTAGGTCAAAATGTCTTGAGAGGTTGTGTGTGTGGAGTCCTTTTTTAATATTTCTAATATGTTCCCCCACTCTGGTTTTTAGGGCTCTTTTTGTACGTCCTATGTAAAATTTATTACAGGGACATTTTAATAGATAAATTAGGCTTGTAGTGTTACAGTTTAAATGTGTTTTAATTTTAAATATTTCTTGTGTTTGGGGATGAGTAAATTCTTTGACATGTGATGGTTGATCTGGGTTATTGGTGCAGGCTTTACATTTCTTGCATTTCCAGAATCCTTTAGTGCTCTTTAAAAATGTAGTGTTGGTTTCTTCTGTGTTTTTTTCTTCTTTGGTTGTAGGAGCTAGTAATATACTTAGGTTAGGAGCTTTTGAGTGGATTATTCGGGGTTGATGACCTAATAACTGGTCTGACTGAGGGTCTCCTTTAAGGATATTCCAGTTCTTATGTAATATATTTTTGATTTTGTGAGTTTGGCTATTGTATCTTGTTATGAAGGCTGGGACCTCTTGATCTGTGGTACTAGTTTTTTCTTTAGTTGTTAGAATTTGTTCCCTGGTTAAAATTGAGGTTTTCTTTAAGGCTTCATTTAGAACGTTTTCTGAATAGCCTTTTGTTTGAATTTGCAATTTCATTTCTTCTGTTTGTTCCGCACAAACTTCTTGTTCTGAGCAATTTCTTTTGATTCTCCTGAATTAGCTAAACGGTATGTTGTTTAGCCAGGTCTTTTTATGGAAGCTATAATGCGGGATAAAACTGTTGCATGGTACTGATTTTCTGAAAATTTTGGTTTCTAATCAGTTTTTCTTGATGTAAATTTCCAAATCTAGAAATTCCAGTTTGTCTGTTGATTGGTTAAAAGTGAATTTAAGATTATAGGGGTTAAAATTGAGATAACTTTTAATATTTTCCAGTGTTAAAATATTGCCTTTCCAGATAAAAATACAGTCTTCTATGTATCGATGCCATGAGACCAGATTTGTGCCAAATGGGTTATTGGACCAGATGTGCTCATCCTCCCATTTACCCATAAATAAGTTAGCATAACTTGGCGCAAATCTGGTCCCCATGGTCGTGCCTTCCACTTGGAGGTAGTGATGGTTGTTACCCTAGAAAAAATTATGGCTGAGAATAAAAGCTACACATTTTACCACATACTCAATCTGATCATTTTTAGTTCAAAATAGCTAGTGCATATTGTATCGCTTCACAGCCTTGTAAGTGTTCAATGACTGTATATAGCGATGTGACATCTGCTGTTACTAAAATAAATTCACTGTTCCATTCTATATTGGTTAAAATTTTAATAATATGTGTAGTGTCCCTTAAATGAGACCGTAATTTGGGGACTATGTTCTGTAAAAACTTATCTACGTACTCTGACAAATTGGAGGTCAAGGAGCCAATTCCCAAAATTATTGGGCGTCCTGGAGGGTTTATTAAGGTTTAATGTATTTTAGGTACATGATAAACAGCCATTCTTGGGAATTTACAATAACAATAATCATATTCTTTTTTGTTTAAGATGCCTCTTTCTTTGCCTTCTTCCAGTAGTAAGCGAAGCTCTGTTTGGAATTCTTTGGAAGGGTTGCTTTTTAAAATCTGATATGTTTTGGTATCTTGAAGTAATTTCTTATTTTCTGCTTTGTAATCAATTGAATTTCATATTAGTAGGCCTCCACCTTTATCTGCTCCTCTTATTATAATTTCCTCATCTTCCATAAGTTTTTTTAAAACTATGCTTTCTTTTTTTGTGAGATTATCTTTGGTTTTGCTTTTTAGGTTTAATACTCCATATTTTCGAAGACTCTGATATGGTCATTTTTTGTCTGGTATGGATAGAAGGTTGATTGTGGATGTAAGGAGGTATGTTGATAATGTTTGTCTTGCGATACTGGGTTAAATTATTTTTCCAGAAAAAAATCTTTAATGGTTAATTTTCTAATAAATTTGTGGAGATCAATAAATAGGTCAAATTTTGTATTGGAAGAACTCGGGGCAAATTTGAGGCCTTTTTAAAAGTAAAGACACTTCATCTTTTGTTAAAACTCTTTGGGATAGGTTAAACACATTTATTAGATTTTTGCCTGGTTGTGCAGTTGATGTCTTTGTGTTTCGCCGTCTTGTTCTCTTCTTTGTTTTCTTTTGGGGGACGGTGATTGGACATACTCCCTCTGTCTGTTTTCTTGCTTTCTTGATGTTCTTATGGTATGTTGGAGTGGTGACTTTTCTATTCCTTCTTTTTCTCTTGAAGGGGTTCTTGTCCGTTTCCTCCCTAAAAAAGTCCCCAAAAAAGATGATGAGGAAGGTACTTCTGTATGTTGAGGTTGAGGATGATGTGATTGTTGTTGTGGTGAATTAGATCTAGGTTTCCTGAAAGCTGATTTGTAGTGAGGAGATGTGTGGGGCTTTTGTTGTGGAAATGATACCTGTTTGGATGGGTGTGTGGTATGTGGTTTGTAACTGGGTGTCTTATTATGGTATTGTGAGATTGGTCATTGCGGGTGGTAAGATTGAAAATTGTGATATTGATTTCTGTAATTGCTGGATCTATAAGGTGGATGATGGTGATGTTGTGATAGTGTATTGGGGGTGTGTCTGTATTCTCTTCTGTTGTTGGATGTGTGTTTTCTCCAATTTCTTTGTCTTCCTAGATCATAGTCTTCTTTATCTCTCATTAGATGTTTGGTCATTTTGACTTGAATTTCTAGATCTTTAACTCTAATTTCTATTCTGTCCAGTAAATCTACATATTTTCCATCTTCTACTTCTGGGATTAATCTTTGTTTCATCTCTTGAATGTCCTTGTCCATTTGTTCTAATTCTTTTTTTCTTCTCATTAATGAGAGATATCATAAGATGTAGAGAACCTTTGTCTAGAAGTTGATTCCATTTTGTAAGTAGATTAACGTCTTCTGTTTTATAAGCTAGAGTTTTAAAGCGACGTAGGCCTCTTGGTACTAGATTATTGGAGACGTAGAATTCTAAGCTTAAGTGTACTTCCTTTTCCATTACTTTACCTCATTTGCAAATTAGTGATCTCATATCTAAAGTTTTATTGGTTTCTTTAGTGTCTTGAACTTTAGTGCCCTTATCTTCAGTTCCTTCATTAATCATGATATCAAATGCATTTCTTCTGTTGTTTCTGATATAGTCAAAATCTCTATGGAGTGCCATATTGTTTGCTCTAATTAGTGGAATGTAAACTGTGGATTAGAAGTTGAGATTAGAAATCTCAATATTAGAGTGTGGCGAAACTGACCTCGCCACGTGTCCTTGGAGGGGGCTGCTTGCCCGCCTCTTGCCTTTGGACTATGGACCAGACTTTATGTGAATGTGTTAACCCAGATAGCTATGCCATGGAGCCCATTCGTGTAGTTAAAGACTTCGGCTCCATGGCAATTGAACTGTGTGAATAGGATCTGTGCGCTATTCGGTAGTTTTGTGCGCTCAGATCCCAGCTATCTGGGGATATGTGAAATGTCTGTGTGTTATGTGTAAAAGGTGACTTTATGTATTTTAAAGTGTTTTACTGTCTTTGTGTCCCCATGTGCTCAATGGAGTCTGTCTCTGTCCTGGGAGGTAATTAGATTACTTCTACCTTGTCTCCAGGAGAGAGGGCTCTGTAAAACCGGTCTGAGCCGGAAAGGCATGCTGGCAGGGGTTTTAAAAGATACTTTACTAACTTTTGAACCCCTGGTCTGATTCATGACATTTTTTAATATGTTGTTCCCCTGAATGGATTGATTGTGGATATGTATTTTTATGTGAATGTGATGTATGGTTTTGAAGTTATAAATATTGTGTAAAAAGTTTATTTTAAACTGTATGAATAATGGGATTATGTGTCACACTAAGGGGAGGGGATGTGTGGGTTGCACCCGTGATGCTATCGGATATTTTACACCTCCCCTGTGGAGGTCTTATATGTGTGAGATGGAAATAAAAGCCAGGCTGGATGTGCCAGTCCAGAGATTCTGCTTGACCCTCCAACGATGTGTCGTCTCGTTTTTGGGGGAATTGGATTGTATGCTGACTGCCAGGAGTGTAAGCGGATTGTATGCTTTTCCTGTTCGGCTGATTCCAGGGTTCGTGTGTTTCCAGTTCGGGAGTTTCCAGAATTCGTACAGTTTGCAGTTCGGGAGATTGGTGCTTGCAGTAGCTGCTGGTCTAGGAAAAAGGGGATTATCGCCTAAACAATTTTTATCCCCTTTTGAGCAAAACGGTCCGTTACAATTGGTGGCAAGCGGCGGGATCGTTCCTACAACCAGAGGGACAGCTACAGACAACACCATTCCGGGATTACAAATTGAGGACAACGCTAGTACCCGTACAGCGACCCTATCTACGAAGGAACTCGAGATTTTCAAGATAGATTGAACGATTACGTCCTGGGGTCTGGAGCAGTCTAAGAGGAGGACATGTTGATGTACAGAGAGGCTGTCAGAGCCAGGTTGTGGGACGAAGCCCTAGAGGAAGTACAGTATTCGCAAGGGGATCGGCGCCGCAGCAGAAGGCAGCGAATCCTGGCTCGAATGGCAGAGCGGATGCCCCTCCTGAGAAAACAGACCGAGGAAGCGTGGGTGACTAGACTCGAGATTCTAGTATATGCAGAACTGGCGCTAGACGACGCATACCAGGCGATACAATGGTACGCAGCTCAGTGTGTCCCCGAGATGGCAGAGTATGAGTTCCCAGAAGGCGGAGATTACACTGACCTTGGCCGATTTTGGGATAATATTGACGATGAGGACTTTGGGAAAGTGACCGACTCTCGTTTTTGGGACCTGTGTTACGACCGAGAAGACATGCTGGGGCTCCCTAGCGCTATTGACCTCGAGGCAGACCTACAGTATTTGGTCGCCAAAGAATGGAACCTGGAGGGGGATTACCTGCGACTCATCAATGAGGCCCGGGAAGAGACAACAGCAACCAGCGGTACCCGAGGTAGCAGATCTCCTAGACTGGTCCTGTGAGGATCCCCAGCGGCAGTGTGTGTCCCAGGGAGCTGAAGGTACAGTCCTTCCTCCCCAGCAGCAGAGTAAGTCCCAGGGAGCTGAAGGTGCAGTCCTTCCTCCCCAGCGGCAGACTGTATCCCAGGGAGCCGAAGGTGCAATCCTTCCTCCCCAGCGGCAGTGTGTCACCCAGGGAGCTGAAGGTGCCGTTCTTCCTCCCCAGCGGCAGATTGGATCCCAGGGAGCTGAAGGTGCCGGCCTTCCTCCCCAGCGGCAGTGTGAGTCCCAGGGAGCCAAAGGTACCGTCCTTCCTCCCCAGTGGCAGTGTGTACCCCAGGGAGCAGAAGGTGCAGTCCTTCCTCCCCAGCGGCAGAGTAAGTCCCAGGGAGCTGAAGGTGCCGTCCTTCCTCCCCAGCGGCAGATTGTATCCCAGGGAGCTGAAGGCGTCGTCCTTCCTCCCCAGCGGCAGTGTGTATCCCAGGGAGCTGAAGGTGTCGTCCTTCCTCCCCAGTGGCAGTGTGTGTCCCAGGGAGCTGAAGGTGCAGTCCTTCCTCCCCAGCAGCCGAGTAAGTCCCAGGGAGCTGAAGGTGCAGTCCTTCCTCCCCAGCGGCAGATTGTATCCCAGGGAGCTGAAGGTGTCGTCCTTCCTCCCCAGTGGCAGTGTGTATCCCAGGGAGCTGAAGGTGTCGTCCTTCCTCCCCAGCGGCAGTGTGTACCCCAGGGAGCTGAGGGTGCAATCCTTCCTCCCCAGCGGCAGTGTGTGTCCCAGGGAGCTGAGGGTGCAATCCTTCCTCCCCAGCGGCAGTGTGTACCCCAGGGAGCTGAGGGTGCAATCCTTCCCCCCCAGCAGCAGTGTGTACCCCAGGGAGCTGAGACCCCTTGCTGGTAAGTTTTATCCGTGAATTGCGGCCGTCTGGGAAACAGCCAAAAAGCACGGCAAGAATAAACCGTGGGAAAATTGGGGTTCAGCAAAATGGCAAATAGAAGACCTCATGATTCTAAATCATCTTTAAAAAAAAGATAAAAAAAGAACAGACACAAGATAAGAGCATAATTCATTATTTTTCCCCCCAGCAACAAAAAGAGCAACAAAGAGTTAATTGAAGACAGACCATTGATATCTCTACTGGTTCTGACAATCTTGAACTAGAAGATAAAAATTGAACAATTGAATGCAAGCTTACTGTGATGAAGTACCCTTCACCACTGGTGCCTGGAGGGGACTACTGGCTAGCTTCCTGCCTTACGACTATGGCCCCTGTGCTGATAGCTGTATTTTACCCTGCAAAAAGGTTTATTTGTGTATTTCTGCCGGGGCGTTCGGGACTTTCAGTATGTGAGTAGTGCTACCCCAGATAGCTATGCCATGGAGCCTATTCGTGTAACGAAAGACTATGGAAAAGACTTTGGCTCCATGGCGATTGAACTGTATGTATGTGATCTGAGTGCAATTCGGTAATAATGTGCGCTCAGATCTAAGCTATCTGGGGATATGTTGCATGTATATGTTTTATGTAGTAATTGTAACATTGTGTAATTTTATGTCTTTTTGTAACCATGTGGTTAATGGAGTCTTGCCTCTGTCCTGTGAGATAATTGTATTACTTCCCAATTATCTCCAGGATAGAGAGGAGGGATTGTGATGTCACTGTGGGAGTGTTTTGGTTGTATTGTCTGTGATTGGCTAATATCCAATATGTGTCCCATTGTTCCATCAGGTCCCCTAGGGGAGTGTCCACCTGGTGGACACTTGCATAAATACTGGGCAGGTAGCCCTCAATAAACCAGACCTACTTGCACCTTTCTTGAAGCCTTGGCTCATGCTTGGGGGAATGGATACCTACACTCTGGGGATTCCTATAATTTGATTTGTTCCAGCTACGCTCTCTGGATTTAGGAGAGGTTCACCCACTGGGAGCTGGATCCTGCTCGTGGATCCAGGGTGGCTGAGAGACGGCGAGACCCCGGCACAGCTGCATTGCAGCGCTGATGGTGTCAGTTGGAGTGCTCGGAGTCCTCAGCAAGCGCTAGGAGCATAGATTGGCGGAGGTACTCGGTCGGAGTGCCAACGGTCCGTCACACTTACAGAATAACTTATGTGAAATTAAAAAAGAAATAGCAACGAATACATTTGAAATCAAGCAAGAAATTAAACATGAAATTAACCAATTAACTTTAAAAGTTCAGAATTTCAAAGATAAACTAGCTGAAATAGACTTCCAGGTCAACAAATGAAAAGAAGAAAATGAGAAGATTAAAGATCAAGTTGTCTCTTTGGATTTAAAAATTAACGATTTGGAGGATCGCTTGGAGATCTGGAGAGGCAAATTGCAACACTGAGGGAGATTGATAATCTTGAGAGGAGTCTGCTGCTCACTGAGCAGAGTTTAGTGGAATAAAATGAAAAGAAGAAAATGAGAAGATTAAAGATCAAGTTGTCTCTTTCGATTTAAAAATTAACGATTTGGAGGATCGCTTGGAGATCTGGAGAGGCAAATTGCAACACTGAGGGAGATTGATAATCTTGAGAGGAGTCTGCTGCTCACTGAGCAGAGTTTAGTGGGTGCAGGTAGTGGAGTGGGAGGAGATGAGACAGTTGGAGAACACATAGCTGGGTAACAGTGGGGCGAGGAAGCAGAGGGGGAGGGAAGAGGAAAGGTTTAGCTAGTCCTAATCTAGTGCAGCCTAACAGATTTGCCCGTTTGAGTGAAGATGTTGGGAGCATCAGCTCAGGAGTAGCTGTACTACAGCAAGCTGTTCCTTCTAACAGCCGTGGGAACAGCTCCTCTAGTACGGGTGGGGTTGAGAGGGTAAGGAAGTCTAGAGTGGTTGTGGTGGTAGGGGACTCTATTATTAAGAGAGTAGATAGGGTAATCTGCCACTCTGATCGACTCAACCGGACAGCTTGCTGTCTCCCGGGTGCTCGGGTCCGGCATGTTGCCAACAGAGTGGAGGGATTATTGGGAGGGGCTGGGGACGCAGCTGTCATGGTCCATATCGGTACCAATGACAAAGTCAGAAGAAAATGGAAGGTCCTAAAGAGTGAGTTCAGGGATCTAGGAAGTAAGCTAAAGAAAAGGACCTCCAAGGTAATTTTTTCAGAAATATAACCTGTGCCGCGCGCTACAGCAGAAAGGCAGCGGGAGATTAGAGAGGTCAAGGCGTGGCTGAAGTCTTGGTGGAAGAAAGAGGGTTTGGGGTTTTTAGAGCACTGGGCCAATTTTGCGCTTGGGTACAACCTGTATAGTCGTGATGGATTGCACCTAAACGGAAGAGGGTGTCAGGGTCTTACCTGGGTTGGGAGTCTGGCAGGCAGAGAAGTATGCTCACCCTTGCAAGAAAACACAGGCCAAGGTGGTCAGGCAAGAATACACCTGACCTGTGAGTCGGTGCACGGGGGCTGTGCAAGGTAAATCCAAATCGCGGTACAGGAACAATAAACCAGGAGAATAGTCGTGGGAAGCCAAGGGTCAGAGGAAGCCAGAAGTCAGGATAATCGGAGTAACAAGCCAGAGGTCAATAATAAACTGGAGAACACGAAACAGCAGAATGATCACCAGAGTCAAGGAACTGACACTGCCTTCTGGGAGAGGCAGTGTTATATACCTGGCTAACGAGACATCAGGCTCAGGTGTAACATGAGTGGCAGGAGATTCCAACGAATGTCCAGCTTCTAGTACAGATACTAGACAGGGCTAGATACAGGAAACAGTGAAGCGGAGAGATGGCTCAGAGGTAAGACAAAGCACCAGAGCTGCCCAGGTTCGAATCCTGACATTACCCCCTCCTCAAAGACGCCTCCAGGCGAGAAAAAACAAGAAAAGGAAAAAACAAGTACGGCCCAGGAGGTCACTTCTTTGACTTCTTGTTTCTGGTTTTGCCAGCAGGATCGGAGGACATAGCTATAAGGGCCCTTTCAAATGCTTGCAAGTCCTCCTTCCGGACTAGAGTCCCATTAGAGGCATAGGTACAGCCAGAAGGAGGATCATTCTTCACCGAACAAATAGCATTTTCAGGTACTACTGGAGAGAGGTTAGGGTTGGCAATGGATACATTGCAAGTGGCAGGTAACTTGATCCCAGGAGTCTTATTCTCTGAACCTTTTTCCTTATGTACGTTACCATTGGAGGCATAGGTACAGACGGTAACTCCTCTTTAGGTTGACAGGAAGGGATTATTGTACCAGCTTTAACATAAGTTTCTACCGGCGGAGGTTCAGATTTCTCAGGAGCACTGGGTAAGTTATACACCATAGTTTGTGTACCCTTCTGTGTCACATAATGGGGACATGACTGGCAATAACCTTGGCAGCATCTAGACGAAGTTTCTGAGACGACTGGATAGGTACGTAGGGCACTCAATAGAAGGGGTCTTTGCTTGGGTGGACGAATTGGGCAGAAAGAGATGAAATGCCCTCTTTCTCCACAATATAGGCACAAGCCATGGGCTCTCCTACAGTCTCTTTCCTTTAGGGGCAACCTAGTCCTGATATATCCGATCTCCATAGGTTCATCTGAGTCGAGAGGAAGGTAGGATTGCTCTGGGGCCTTCCTAGGATCAGGAGCATAATGAGGCAACACGGGGTTGTGGTATAGGTACAGGTTCCCTTTGTTTCTGGGAATCTGGGATCCTCTGGGACGTGGTGTTGGTTTAGGCACAGCGGTCTTGCTAGGAGTCTTGCACTGTGCTTCCATGGCAGTCATGAAAGCATCCCATCCAGCAAGGACAGGACTCTGAGACAGCAACATTTCGTGTGCCCATTGTTTCATTTTTCCAGACAGCAGGTTTATAGCTGCTCGGACCTTTATGAAATCATTAGCATAAGTCCGAGGCTTCAGGGAAAACACCAATTCACAATCCACTTTAAAGCATAGGAAGGAAGCTTGGTTACCATCAAATCTCTCCGGCATAACTGTAAACGGTTCAGGAAAAACAGGTTCCAGGGCTGGGCCTACCGTGCCTTTAAGAAAACGAACTTCTCGCTGCAGCTCCAAGACAGTCTGGGCCAGGCTAGACACTTGCTGGGGCAGGGGTGAGCACATCTCTGCGGACTCCATATTGGTCAGTTCCTTATGTCAGGGTCTTACCTGGGTTGGGAGTCTGGCAGGCAGAGAAGTATGCTCACCCTTGCAAGAAAACACAGGCCAAGGTGGTCAGGCAAGAATACACCTGACCTGTGAGTCGGTGCACGGGGGCTGTGCAAGGTAAATCCAAATCGCGGTACAGGAACAATAAACCAGGAGAATAGTCGTGGGAAGCCAAGGGTCAGAGGAAGCCAGAAGTCAGGATAATCGGAGTAACAAGCCAGAGGTCAATAATAAACTGGAGAACACGAAACAGCAGAATGATCACCAGAGTCAAGGAACTGACACTGCCTTCTGGGAGAGGCAGTGTTATATACCTGGCTAACGAGACATCAGGCTCAGGTGTAACATGAGTGGCAGGAGATTCCAACGAATGTCCAGCTTCTAGTACAGATACTAGACAGGGCTAGATACAGGAAACAGTGAAGCGGAGAGATGGCTCAGAGGTAAGACAAAGCACCAGAGCTGCCAAGTTCCCAGGTTCGAATCCTGACAGAGGGTCTGCTGTGCTGGGGGATAGGATGGCTAGAAGGTTGGAAGAGATTTTTTTTTTTGGTCAATCTTTATTTTATTGTAAGTTTTCAAGAACAAACGAGACACAAAGAATGGTTCAAGGGGTGCGTTATACATAAACATTGAAAACATAATCAAGGATACACTCTGGTCTCACGTTATGGTCCTTTTTCAGTGTACGATACATATGTGTGGGGTTGCCCCCATTGCCGCTTAATCGTCTTTGCAGTTAATGGAGTTAGGCCTTAGTTCACAGGGTAAATATGTATCACGGGCATGTCAGTATAATCGTGTGATCAGACCGTATTGTCAAGTGTTAGTATCAACTTATGACCGTGGAGTATAGCATTAGTTGTTCCTTGTATTACCCAATCATTTGGTTACCCAGCAGTCATCCCTAATCTTCCCTCTTTGGACCTCCGTCAATGTTAATTTCCTGTGTCAGAGAGGGAAAGATGCCAGATCAAAGCTGATGTGACATTATCAAAATATGTGCTGAATGGGCAGGTGAGTATGTGTGGCTAGCATCAGTCGGCTGTGCGAGGAGGGGAGGAAGCGGGGTCAGCTGATCTGGTGGTTCGGTGTTTTGATGCCAAAGCATTGTTAGCTAGCATAGTATCTGCCCTGTCCTGTAATAAAGTTAATTTCTCTGCGGCTCGTCTATAGAGTGGTCGGCATTAGCTTGTGTTCGCACTCTGGGCGGGCTATCATCTCTCTCCGTCAGTGACTCCGGTGATCTAGGGATTACCGGGCCCTCAGTTAGTCCTTTGTGTAACATTAGTGTGTGTATTCCATTCGGTTTCCCCTGTCCTCCCTCCCCCCCACGTCGCCTTTGGTATGGACTGCGGGGTTTAAGCTTGCTAACTGTCTGTGGGATGCATCTGGCTGGGCAATTTGGGTAGTTGGTGGTGGTCAGTAGTCGGTCTGTCACAAGTGGAGGTCTAGGGTCCCATATGCCTCTCTGCAAGCGCCAGTGGCTCATACGTCCTGTTGGCAATTAGCCTCATATCCCTGTTGCCCTCTGCCGTGTGGCCTTCCCTAGTCATGGTATTTGTCCATTGTGCGGGACTTATCTGCAGAGCCTGGGTGTGGCCTTTCCCTAAGTCATGTGTGGTGACCTGTGGGAGGCAAGAGCCTCGACTCCGTATGTCTTAACCTATACGTGGCTCCTTGGAGCAGTGTGTTCAGAGAGTGTAAGGAAGGGTGGGGATGGAGTGTGCAGGTAGGGTGGATGGGTGGTGGTGAGGCATGGTGGGAGAGGGAGAGGGAGGGGAAGGCACGTTCGCCATCGAGGCCGCAGCCCCCTGCGCCCCCCCCCCCGCCGTCCAGACGGGCACATCCCCTGGGTCCGAAGAGGCCCTCAAGGTTCGATCCTCTGGAGCGTTCCCTGATCTGAGCTCGCGTCCGGGGACTGTCCTGGGAGTTAGTTTGGCCTATTTGAGATGTACGTGAGCCATGGCATCCAAACATGCATGTATTTTTCTGTGGTGCCGTTGAGGGCGGCGGTTAGCTGTTCCATCCCGTGTATTTCTTCGACCCTGTCCATCCAGTGTTGTAGGGTGGGTACCTGTGTGGAACGCCATCGTATCGGAATTAGCGTTTTGGCCGCGTTCAGGAGGTGTTTAGTTAGTGTCTTTTTGTATTTTGAGATAGGTAGCGGTGTATGATGTAGTAGCATCTGTAGTGGCTGTAGGGGAATGTCAGTGTCTGTGATGTGTTCGATCTGTGCGTGTACCTGTCGCCAGTATGGGGCTATCTTTTGGCACGTCCACCAGATATGAAGAGCTGTGCCTACGTCATTGTTACATCGCCAGCATGTCGTTGGTGCGTCCGGGACCATCTGGTGTATTCTCACTGGGGTTCTGTACCAATTGGTTAATATTTTATAGTTGAGTTCCTGTAGTTTGGAGCTAATGGAGCTTTGGTGAGTCAAGATGTGAATGTTCGTCCATTGGGGGGCTGTCAATGTTACCCCGGTGGCTTCCTCCCAGCGCATGGTGTGTTTCAAGGGCTCATGCTGTGTGGAGGATATCAGCATCGCATAAAGGTGTGAGATTCCTCTGCATAAGTGTTGTCGCTTCGTGCATATTCTCTCAAACTCTGTTAGGGGTCTATGGATTATGCGTTTCCCTGGTAGAGCTTGGTAGAATGACTTGATTTGGAAATACCTGTATCTTTCGAGCCCCGTTGGGACTCTATCGGTGATCAGGTCTGGGAGCTGTTTTAGGGAGTCGTTCGTGCACCACTGTTGCATGTACGTCCAGTCCGTGTCTCCAAATGCCTCTACGTCGCGTAGTGAGAGTCCCCCAGCGAGGTCTGGGTTGTGTGTGATCGGAGTCAGCGGCCCCGGGGTCGTCGTCCACGCCAGTTTAGTCCTAATCGCGTACCAGACTCGTAAGGTTGCACCGATGAGTGGGTGCTTGCGGGTTCTCATGGAGGTTAACGGGCCTCCCAGCCATAGTGCTGCTGGCAGCGAGCCTCCCATCTGTAGCCGTTCCATGTGTATCCATTGTTTCCGTGTGCCGGTGGCATGCCAGTCCACAATTCTATGGATATGCGTGGCTCTATAGTAGTCCAGGAGAGAAGGGAGACCCATGCCTCCTTGCGCCTTTGGTAGTCGTAGTTGCGACCTTTTCAGCCTAGGAGCCTTGGAGAGCCAGATGAACTTGGTGATGGCCGTATCCATGGTTCTGAAGAAGGTCCCTGGTATAGAGATTGGTACGGTCTGAAATAAGTACAGCAGTCGGGGTAAGAGATTCATTTTTATCGCGTTCATTCTCCCGAACCACGATACGCATAGTCCAGCCCACCTGGCTAAGTCCGAGCCCAGCTTCTGTTGTATAGGTGCGAAATTGTGAGTGTATAGCCGGGAGAGGTCGGCAGGTAGCCAGATGCCAAGGTATAGTAGCTTGTCCTGGCACCATGTAAAGGGATACTGTGTTTTTAGATGGGTAGTCATCGCGTCCCCTGTTGTTATGGGGAGAGCCTCCGATTTGTCCGTGTTTAATTTTAGGTTCGATATCCGTCCGTACTCCTCAAAGGCCCTCAGGAGATTCGGCAGGGAAACCATCGGTTCACTGATAAAGAACAGCATATCATCGGCATACGCCGCCACTTTATGTTCTTGCTCGTGCATAGCAAACCCCCGTATGCCCCCGTCCCGTCTGACCGCCCCCAGGAAGGGTTCCAGGGAGAGGGCAAACAGGAGGGGGGACAACGGGCATCCCTGTCTTGTTCCGTTGCGTATGTGCACTGGGTCCGACAGCGCGCCATTCACCCTGATCCTAGCAGATGGTATCGTGTATACGGAGGAGACCCACGTAAGGATGTGGGGGCCGAAGCCCATTGTCTGGAGTGTCGCGAGCATGTAATGCCAGTCTACCCGGTCAAAGGCCTTCTCCGCGTCGGTTGAGAGGAGGAGGACCTTCTGCGGCGACTGCTTTGAGGCGTGTAGGACATTTAGGGCTCGGATGGTGTTGTCCCTGGCCTCTCGACCCGGGACAAACCCAACTTGATCAGGATGTATCAAGTCTGGCAGGACCCAGCCAATGCGCGTTGCTATGACCTTCGTGAAGAGCTTCAGGTCAGTGTTCAGTAGTGATATTGGTCGATAGCTGGCGCAGTTGGTCGGGTGCTTGCCCTCCTTCGGGATCGCCGTGATCGTAGCTGTTAGGGTATCTCTAGGGAGCGTACCCCCCTCCAAGAGTAAGTTGAGGCCCGTCAGGAGCTTGGGCATGAGTATATCTCCCATTTCCTTGAAATACCGAACCGGCAGGCCATCGGGTCCCGGCGCCTTATTTGTCTTGGAGCCTTTCAGTGCTGCTTGGAGTTCCTCTAGTGTGATGGGGGTTTCCAGTGCGGCTGCCTCTTCCCGTGTGAGGGTCCTCTCCACATGTTGTTGTAGGTACTCCATTATGCGGGTATCTTGGAGGCGTCGGGCACCGGGGGCGTCATCTACCGGTAGGTTATACAGATTGTGGTAGAACCCTTGGAAGGCGCTCAGAATATTATCAGGGATTTGGGTGGTCGTCTGGTCTCTGTTTTTAATTTTTGTGATCTGGCACATCCTTCGCCTCTTCTGTAGAGCTCTGGCGAGTAAACGGCCACATTTGTTTGAATATTCGTAGAAGAAACGCTGGGATTTGCGGATCGTGTACTGGAGTTTGCGTTGGAGAATGTCTCTCAATGCTCGTCTCGCGTCTAGGAGAGATCTGTAGTCCTCGTCGGTCTGGGAGGCCTTATGGGTGGCTTCCAGGGTCGCTATCTGCGCTGTTAGCTCGGCCACGCGTTGGCGCTGTTGTTTTTGTCTGTGGGTGCATAATTTAATCAGGTGTCCCCGGATGACGCATTTGTGCGTTTCCCAGACCACCATCGCCGGAGTCTCGGGGGATTCATTTTCTTCAAAGAATGTTGTTAGTGCCGTCCTGAGTTCCGCGATTACTGGTGCGTCATTGAGGATCGATTCATTCATCCTCCATTGACGGTCCCGTGGTCGAAATAGTGGGGACTCGAGTGTAGCTGAGACAGGCGAGTGGTCAGACCAAGTCATTGGTCTTATCTCTGCCGATATTAACTTTGGCAGAAACTCCTGGGACACGAAAATGTAGTCCAGCCTGCTATAGGAGTTGTGCACCGTGGAGTAGTAGGTAAAGTCCTTGTCTGTCGGGTGGATCACTCTCCAACAGTCCACGAGTCCGGAGCTCCCGAGGGCTCTTCGGATGGTCTGTAGGCATTGGCGCGGGAGGGAGCTAGCACCTCTGGATGTGTCGTTCTTCGGATCCAGGGCCACATTCACATCCCCAGCAACCACCAGGAATCCCTCTCTGAATCTTTCTAACTTAGTCAGCGTCTGTCGGACAAACCTGCCTTGGCGGGTGTTTGGGGCATATATGCTTGCAATGGTGTACGAGCAACCAGCTATTGTGCCTTTGATGAACAGATAGCGTCCCATGTTGTCGGCTAGAGTGTCGGCACAGTCAAATGGTATCGTGCTTGCGAATAAAATTGCTACTCCTGCCTTCTTGGCTGTCTGGTGGTTCGCGAAGAACCCCACTGGGTATCTTGAGTCTCTTAGCGTAGGGTTTTCCGTGCCTTTGAAGTGGGTCTCTTGGAGGAAGGCGACTGAGACTTTTTCGGCCCATAGAGTTCGCAGCAGGTGAGATCTCCGCTCGGGGGCATTCAGACCCCTGGCGTTACCCGTCCAGACATGCAGAGGGGCGGGCGTGAACCCCGACCCCATGGCCTCGAGCCTATCAAGGGAGGGGGGTGGGTTAGGGATGGGTGTAGGGAGGGGGAGGTTTGTTAGATCCAATACAGACCTGTATGAGTCGGCACCTGTGGCGGGGATGTCGCGTGCGGCGCCCGATAAGAGCGTCCCACGCCCCCCCCGTCAACCTTTGAGTGGTGCCTGTCAAGGGGAACTGGTCCCTTGGACAGCCGTCAGTGTGAGGGGTGGCTCATATCCTCTACGTTGCGTATTTGTGGGGGTCCTAGGGGGCCTGTCTGAGCGGGGCGTTGTCGCTCGTCTAGTGTCTATGCGTCGCCGTTTCTCACTACTCCGTCTCCCGGGCCTAATCATATATGCGTGTCTAATGTGGGCCTTCCGGTCCCTATCCTGGTTTGTCACCTCCCCAGGTAGCAATCAATCATCTCTTGTGGGTGTCCCTCGGTCTAGTACCACAGAACAAGTCAACAGATATTATGCATTAAAGCTCCTGAGCTCAGGATACGTTTCCCCCTCTCCCTCAGATACATCATAATATCATACAACATGTCCAACAATGCATATATTTTGTGCTTGAACCCATGCGGGACAACTGTCTCCAAAAGCTAGACTGAAGTAATCCCCCTTCCCTGGGTTGTGCCATCTCTAGACCTTATGAGAGGGCTGGCGGCAATTTAATTACATTGTCAAAATGGGGGCCTCAGTTCGGGCCTATGCCAAAAAAAAAAAAAAAAACGTGTTGGGTTACTGCATCGCTGCCGGGATTGTAGTGGTTCCGCATGTATGCGTCCCTCAGGCAACATCATCCCTTCGTCCCCCCACCCAAATCCCCCAACTGGAGGCTGTATGTGTAGGCCACCCCGCCTGTGTCCCCTGCGATCAGTGATGGCAGCTCAGGGTAGTAGCGCGCCAGTCTCCGGGTTCCCTGTGTCCCCTCCAAGCCCAGGGAGATGGGGAAGCAGTTGATGGCATTAAGTCCCCCTGTCCCTCTCCCTCCCCAAGTGTCCAGACCCCCCCCGTTGCCTTGTGGTCTCTCTTGCCCATTAGTATGTCCCCATGTGTGTTCAGGACTCACCAAATCCCCTTCTGAACGGTCGCTAGTGGGAGATTACTCTTCCGGGCCTTCCGGGCCCCCTCGTCGACGTGGTAGGGCGTTGTTGCCGGGTGTAGGTGCCGGAGGGTGCAGCGGAGCTAGAGGATCTCGTCGTGTTGCAACAGCTTCCTCCAGGATCCAGTTCCTAATTCTAACAGACGGCAGGCCCAGTGTTCGCAGCATGCGTGGAATATCTTCCGGCCAGCGGGCCGTGAGCCAAGCGTTACCGTGTTTCACTTGGAGGCTGAATGGGAAGCCCCACCGGTATGGTATACGTTTATCACGGAGGGTACTCGTCACCGGTCTCAGGGCCCTTCTGGCGTCTAGGGTGAAGCCGGACAAGTCCTGAAAGAGTGAAATGTCGGCTTCGTGGAATCTGATAGAGGTCTGTTCCCTTGCTGCGGCCATTATTTGATCTTTCACGCCCTGAGAGGTGAGGCAGCATATCACATCTCTGGGCCTGCCATCCTGTCCCTGAGGGCCTAGTGCTCTGTGTGCCCTCTCCATGCGGAATGTGTCCGGGGCCTGGTCCCGCAGTAGCTGGTGAAATAGGGCAGTCAGCGTTGTCTGGAGCTGATCTGCGTCCGCTTCTGGTAGGCCCCTAATCCGGATATTGTTGCGCCTACTCCTATTCTCCAAGTCTTCCACTTGTCTGCGCAGCGTTAGGAGCATGTTACCTTGTCTGGTAACCGCTACCTCTGTAGCTCTGTGGTGCTCGTCGCATCCATGGGCTGCTGTCTCCATTTCGTCCACTCTTTGTTCGAGCGCAGTCAGGTCTGAGCGCATTTCAGCGAGCTCACCACACATTGCGGCCCGAATTTCCTGCACTAGGGTGCCAGTGTCTGCTTTGGTAAGCATGCTGGCAGAGATGTGTGCCAGTTCAGTTCTGATTTGGGCTAGTTCACTAACCGGGGCATCTTCTGTGTGAGGCTCTCCCGCGCCCTCCTTGCTTGGAGAGGCGGGCGCCATTTTGTGCTCACTGTGCTGTCTCCGCGTGTCGGTCGGTGTAGCGATGAAATCATCCATCGGGCCCGTGTGTCTCCTCGGTGAGTCTGTTCCCACTGTCTCAGCTGTCTGCTGCTTCTTATTGCGGACCATTTTCTCCCGTTTTCGTAGCTAGTTTTCGCTGTTTAGGCGGCCAGGGGTGCGGAGCTCTTTCAATGTGTGTCCTGCACCATGCTCGTCCAGGCCACGCCCCCGTTGGAAGAGATTTTAAACTAGTAGTGGGGGGGAGGGTCAAAGCAATCTAGAAAATGGAGATAGGATAGAAATGAGATGGGCTTTAGCTCAGAACAAAGGGGGTTGAGATGGGGGGAGGGGAAAGCTCAGAACAGAGGAGGTATGTAATATTGATAATTCACAAATAGTACAAATGACTCAAGGTAATATTGAATGTATGCTTACTAATGCAATTAGACTATATTACAAAATGGGGGGAATACAGGCAATAGCATACACTAAACAATATGATATAATAGGCATAACAGAAACATGGTGGGATGAGACACATGACTGGGCAGTTAACTTAAATGTGTACATGTTATTTAGGAAGGATAGGAAAAACAAGAAGGGTGGTGGCGTATGTTTGTATGTCAGCCACGAATTAAAGTCAAATCTTAGGCATGTGGAGTGTGACGAGGAAAATGTGGAAGCTTTATGGGTAGATTTCTGCTTGGGGCAAACAAAGGGAAATAAATTATTGGTTGGGATATGTTATAAACCACCAAATGTAAATATTAATGAGGAAGAACTGCTGTTAGAGCAAATTGGGAAAGCTGAAAATTGGGGTAACACGTTAATTATTGGAGATTTTAATTACCCGGACATAAATTGGGATAGAGGCGAATCCGGTTTTTGAATGTGTTAAATGACACCTTTATGTCACAACTGGTACAAGCACCAACTAGAAAGGATGCTTGTCTGGATCTCGTTATAACAAACAATGTTGATCTTTTAACCAACATTCAAGTAGGGGGGGCGGGGCTTGACCAGCATGGCGGACGGTCGCAACATGCAGGAGCTCCCTACTAATCTATACTTTCAAGCGACTTGCCGGGACTCCAGCTGCTCACAACCTGACCCAAACTGGTACCCACGTGCCGCAGACAACGGCTGGAGTGTCCCGGTGTGGAAAGCCGAGACGCTGACCGAAAAAAGACATGTGGAATGGTTGCGGACTAGCGGGTGCTACGGGCGGGGAAATCGTCCGATCTCCCGTCCCTCACCTCTCCTACTAACAAGACCTCACAAAGTCCCGTTCCCCCCCCACAGGGCCAGGGGGGATATCCCGGTCCACCACGCATGGGGTTGACCCCGACCCATATATAGGTGACAATACTAGCCGCATGGAGGACGGGGAGCACCAGCCACAGGGAAACCCGATGAAGCATTGGGCGAGCTGGGATATGAATCAAGGCTGGAGAGAATATTCCAAGACTTTTGGCGCAAACTGGAGGTAAAAATGTCCCGTCCAGCCCAAACCCTCCTGAAGGCTGAGCCCTCACACCACCGACGGCCTGATTCACGGCAAATCAGCAAGCAACCTGTCACTAAAAGACCTCCAGCATGGCGGTGGTATAACAAACGCCAGACTAAAGCAGACAGCGAGAAGGGCCAGCCGCGACCCCACCTGTCAAAGGCATCTCAAACGCAAGCCAAAAGGCCTAACTCAGTCAGCAGTATCCCAGCCAGGCTCAAAGACTTACCTCAAGGCCCAAAGCTTCACCCACAGCGACAGGGACGCGGTACTAATACACTACGAAAGACCACCCAACGCCTCACACACTTACCAGAGGCTTCTACCATGGGCCGCCTACAATGCCTTCCCAGGCCGAAGACCACATGGAGTCAGACTCCAAGACACCGACCACACCGCCGGAGGCTTGCCCGCCGCTGTCGGCGGCAGAACACCCGAGCCCCACATGGCGCCCGACGAAGGGACGACCTGGTCTCTCCGAGCAACCGAGTCGGTGGATCACAGGTGAAGGCCTTCATGAGGACCTGGGGCTGGCCGATGGCTGACACCGACTCGCACCATCCCGCACCCCTGTGGATTCTACAGAACGACGGTGCCAACTTCTCCACCCTACCCAGCAGAGGTATAGGCTGAACTGGCCCCACTAACTGACAGTCCCACCATCACCACTCTCAGCCGATGGCTGATGGGACCTAGCCTGAATTGCCCACATGGACTCTCCTTGCTGGACTCCCACTTGTAGCTACGCTTACCACGTTGCCTACTGGTATAACTTGCCTGGCATGCTTAGATTTGTCTTGCTTTTCTCATGGACGTTAAAATTATGCTTAGCATCCTAGGACCTGGTATTTTACAATACCAACATATAATGACCCCTAAGACGCAACCTGCCTTTGATAAGCGCACTAAGCTCACAGATCCACATAGGATCGCCCACAGGTTTACTCCAACTTGTCAGTCAATCTATAAATGTTAGGCCAAAAAGCCACTGGAAACAAGGGACTAGGATTAGTATGCCTAGTGATGCATTAACTCGAGTTTGACACCCTCCAACAAGATAGTAAGCAACTAGTCATACTGCATATATTGTAAATGTTTCAATGATTTTTCTATACACTTATCTACACAAAGTTTTGTTCAACTACATGTCACATACTACTAAAAAGCACTACTAGATTATCTCTTGATTTAAAAACGTGTAAACCAGCAGTAGCTCAAACTGTAGAAGCATGTTCAACACTCGACTTATTATATAATTTGACTCTTAAAAACAAAAAATGTGCTATGTTATTGATGCCATACCAATGTTATAATATGTTTACGAACTTGTCTGCACCAGCTGTCGTGGCAGTGCAAACGTGCGTGTTCTTCTTATGCACAAATAAAATAAAGATTGACAAAAAAAAAAAACATTCAAGTAGGGGAGCATTTGTGAAATAGTGATCACAATATGGTAACTTTTGAAATAAACTCAAAAAACCTAAAGCACATGGGGTATATTAAAACGTATAATTTTAATAAGATTAGGGCAGCTCTACAACATATCGACTGGCATAAACTCCTTAGTGATAAAAACACTGAAGAAAAATGGAAACTATTCAAACAAATATATTCACAGTATGTACCATTAGGTAATAAATTGGGTAATAAATATTATTTTAATAAATATAAAATATAAAAGAAACAAATTAAAACCAATGTGGCTTAGTAGAGAAGTAAAACAAGAGATTAAAAATAAGAGAAGGGCATTTAAAGCATTTAAATCGGACAAATCAGAGGCATCCTGTATAAGATATAAGAAAGCCAATAATACTTCTAAAAAGGCAATTAAAGTGGCTAAACTAGAAAATGAGAAATTGATAACCAAAGAATGCAAAACCATCCCCATTTTTTCAAGTACATAAATTCTAAAAAAACAAAAAATTAAAGTGTAGGTACACTGAAAACAGAGATGGGTCTGTTAGTCAATGAAGACCAGGAAAAGGCAGAAATTTTAAATAACAATTTTTCTTCAGTATATCTTAATGAGGGTCCTATGGCAAGAGATAAGCAAATGATTGCTGCAACAAACTTGCAGATAACTTGTGATTGGATAACTCGAGACAAGGTGCTACAGCTATTAAAGAAAATTAATGTAAATAAAGCTTCGGGGCCTGACGGTATCCACCCACGAGTACTTAAGGAGCTAAGTGGGGAAATAAGTGAACCTCTGTATTTAATTTCTCAAGATTCTTTTGTTTCATGTATTGTACCGGAGGATTGGAGGAAGGCAGATGTTGTTCCTATATTTAAAAAGGGTTCAAAATCCTTGCCTGGAAATTATAGACCTTTGAGCTTAACTTCTGTGACTGGGAAATTATTTGAACGGCTATTAAGGGATAATATTCAGGAATTCATTGGGAAGAACTGTGCTATTAGCAATAATCAGCATGGTTTTACGAAACATAGGTCATGTCAAACTAACCTAATTGCATTCTACGAAGAAGTAAGTAGAAGTATAGATCAGGGTGTTGCAGTGGATGTGATCTACTTGGATTTTGCCAAGGCATTTGATACGGTTCCTCACAATAGGTTAGTCTTCAAACTAAAAGAAATTGGTCTAGATGAATATTCTTGTTCTTGGGTAGAACATTGGCTTAAGGATAGAGTACAACGAGTTGTCATTAATGGTAAATTTTCAAGCTGCACAAAAGTGGTAAGTGGTGTCCCTCAGGGTTCTGTTTTGGGACCGCTTCTATTTAACATATTTATAAATGATCTTGAAATGGGCATTGAAAGCCATGTATCAGTGTTCGCAGATGACACAAAACTTTGTAAAGTAATAAAATGTGAGCAGGATATTGCCTTGCTGTAGAGGGATTTGGATAGATTGGGGGACTGGGCACTAAAATGGCAGATGAAATTTAACATAGAGAAATGCGAAGTTATGCACTTCGGAGTTAAGAATGCAGAAGCAATTTACACCCTAAATGGTAGTGAACTAGGGATAACCCCACACGAGAAGGATTTGGGAATTGTTATAGACAACAAATTAGGCAGCAATATGCAATGTCAATCTGCCGTTGCTAAGGCCAGTAAGGTTTTGTCATGTATAAATAGGGGCATAAATTCTCGAGATGAAAATATAATTTTGCCTCTTTATAAATCGCTGGTAGGACCACACCTTGAATATGCTGTGCAATTTTGGGCACCTGTTATAAAGAAGGATATCATGGCACTAGAAAAAGTGCAGAGACAAGCTACAAAATTGATAAAAGGAATGGAGCATTTTAGTTATGAAGAAAGGTTAACAAATTTAAACCTATTAAGTTTGGAAAAACGGCGCCTGAGAGGGGATATGATAACATTATACAAATATATTGGAGGCCAGTGCAAACCATTATATGGAAATCTATTGATAAACTGGGCTATACATAGGACACAAGGTCACACATTTAGGCTTGAAGAAAGGAGATTTCATCTAAGGCAAAGAAACGTTTTTTTTTACAGTAAGAGCAATAAGGATATGGAATTCTTTGCCTGAAGAGGTGGTTTTGTCAGAGTCTATACAGATGTTTAAACTGCAATTGGATAAATACTTGCAAAAACATAACATACAGGGATATAATTTCTAATTTTTGGGGTAAGAGCTGCTTGATCCATGGAGACATCTGACTGCTATTTTGAGGTCAAGAAGGATTTTTTTCCTAGTTTGTTGCAAAAACATATGTGAGGAAGGCTGAACTTGATGGACGCGAGTCTCTTTTCAGCTATGTAACTATGTAACACTCAAAAAATTAGTTTAGCTAAGCCAAAAAGTATATTTTGAATGTTTTTTTTTTTTTTTTTTAATTAAGCGTTCACACATGCTAGTATAATATATTTTAAAGGGTCTATTCACACTGGTGAGTTTAAAGGGAGTCTCCCTCCCTCTTAAGACACTATGAAATGTAAAGAGGTACTAGATAAGGTTTAACCCCTTAAGGACCAAACTTCTGGAATAAAAGGGAATCATGACATGTCACACATGTCATGTGTCCTTAAGGGGTTAAATCCTAGTATGTGTGGAATTAAAATTAGGCACTGCAAGGAACTTTAAATACAGAAGTGATTGAAGCACTTCAAACTAAAGGGTTAAGAAAGGTATAAGTGGGTTTAAGTGTCAAAGTGAATGTAACGGAACCGCTGGCACCCCGACCGGGTACCTTCCGCTGACGGATGCTCCTAGTGCTTTCCGAGGACTCCAAGCACTCTGCCTGACACCATAACCACTGCAGACCCCACGAACCGCCGCAGCTTGGTTGGGGTCTCGCCGTCTCCTCCCACTCTGGACCCAAAACCAGGGTCCAGCTTCCAGTAGGTGGACCTCTACGAATTCCAGAGAGCAGGAACACGAACAAGCTAATAATACAGACTGGGGCTGTGGGGGCTGCAGAGAGCGTTACTTACCTGTCCTGCAGCTCCTGTCAGCTCTCTCCTCCTCCGCGCCGTTCGTTCAGCACCTCGGTCAGCTCCCAGTGTAAATCTCGCAAGAGTCGCGGCTCTCGCGAGACTTACAGTGGGAGCTGACAGAAGAGCTGACCGGACGGCGCGGAGGAGGAGAGAGCTGACAGGAGCTGCAGGACAGGTAAGTTACAGCTCTGACAGTCCCCCTCTCCCCCCACTGAACTACCAATGCCACTGGACCACCAGGGAGTAAGAGCCCCCCTCCCTGGCCAGCTAGCAAGCAGGGAGGGGGGACGAAAATAATTATAATAATAATAAAAAAACAAATAATAATATTAAAAAATAAAATAATAATTAATAAAATAATTAATAATATAACAATCAAAATGCCCACCCCCACCAACACATACACAAACACACACTGCATCACACACACTGCATCACACACACTCACACTTCATTCATATACACACACTGCACTCACACACTGCATTCATACACACACTGCACTCATACACACACTGCACTCATACACACACACTGCACTCATACACACACTGCACACATACACACACACTGCACTCACACACACACTGCATTCATACACACTGCACTCATACACACACTGCATTCATACACACAGTGCATTCATACACACACTGCACTCATACACACACTGCACTCATACACACACACTGCACTCACACTGCACTCACACTGCACTCATACACACACACTGCACTCATACACACACACTGCACTCACACACACACTGCATTCATACACACTGCACTCATACACACACTGCATTCATACACACAGTGCATTCATACACACACTGCACTCATACACACACTGCACTCATACACACACACTGCACTCACACTGCACTCACACTGCACTCATACACACACTGCACTCACACTGCACACACACACTGCACTCATACACACACACTGCACTCATACACACACACTGCCCTCATACACACACACACACTGCATTCAAACACACACAGACTGCACTCATACACACACACACTGCACTCATACACGCACTGCACTCATACACACTGCACTCATACGCACACACTGCATTTATACGCACACACTGCATTCATTATATACACACACTGTAAATAAATATTCAATTAATATATACACACACACAATGCACTCATACACACACAATGCAATCATACACACACACTGCACTCATACACACACACTGCACTCACACTGCACTCATACACACACACTGCACTCATACACACACACTGCACTCACACTGCACTCATACACACACACACTGCACTCATACACACACACTGCATTCATACGCACACACTGCATTCATACGCACACACTGCATTCATTATATACACACACTGTAAATAAATATTCAATTAATATAATTTTTTTAGGATCTAATTTTATTTAGAAATTTACCAGTAGCTGCTGCATTTCCCACCCTAGTCTTATACTCGAGTCAATAAGTTTTCCCAGTTTTTTGGGGTAAAATTAGGGGCCTCGGCTTATATTCGGGTCGGCTTATACTCGAGTATATACGTATTCAGAATCAGCATACTTTAACGGGACACTATAGTCACCTGAACAACTACAGCTTAATGTAGTTGTTCAGGTATGATCTATAGCTCCCTGCAGGCAATCTAATGTAAACACTGTATTTTCAGAGAAAATACAGTGTTTACATTGATTGATAGGAATACCTCCAGTGGCCGTCACTCAGACGGCCACCAGAGGAACTTCCTATCATGCAGGGCCCTAAAAAGGCCCTGTACACATCAGACGTATTAAAATACGTCTGGGGGGGCGTGGCTAGCCGAGCACCTAAGCAGACGTGCTTGCAGGGAGCTCCTGCAAAAAACATTGAAAAACATTGAAAAACAGCCCCAAAAGCCACGAAAAACATTAATTACACCTTACAGCTAGCATACTGAGAACCCTGAACCCCCCAAGAGAGAGATGGGGCGCAAGCACCGCAAACAACTGACATTGGAGGCTTCCACACAGCCCGACATCAGACGGTCCTTCGATAGGCCGCAACGGCCAGCACAGCCTAAAATGGCGCCGAACAGGCCTCAGAGCTCCAGCGAGTCAGAGGTGACCCCTGACGAAGAGGAACCAGGGACGACTAAAACCCCCAGCAGAGTGTACCAAAGGGAGGACTCCGACTCAGACACGTCTCCCTCTACCAAAGGGGACATTAAAAAGCTCCTGCTGGAGCTCCGGGAGGTCTGGAAGAAAGACTTGGATGGAGTGCGGGAAGAAATGGGCGGCATCATGACACGCCTGGGAGCAGTGGAGACCCGGGAGACGAAGAGGGAAACTAGCCTCACGGAGACCCGAGCTACTGTGGAGGATCTCTCACAACAGCTCCAGCGACTCACCCGCACCGTCACTGCCATTGAGGCCAGGCACCGCAAGAAGAATCTACGCATTAGGGGGGTACCGGAGACAGTGGGACCTGAGGCGGTGCTGGAGTTCGTTAATAAAGTGGCCATGGTGCTGGAGGTGAGGGGAGAAGGCGTACTACCGCCTATAACATCAGCATTTCGGATTCGGAAGGCCGCTACAGCCCCAGTGGACGCTCCCAGGGACATTATTGCAGTCACCAGGAGCGTGGCGGTGAAAGCGGCAGTGCTTACCGCCTCACGGAACACCCCCGTCCTCGCTGTAGACAATCACCGTGTGCAAATCTTCGACGACCTGCCATTCGCAGTATTGTTAGAAAGACGCAGATTCCTGCCGGTCACCAGGGCCCTCAGGGACCACGGGGTTAGGTACAGATGGGGCGCCTTGGGTACCCTGGTGGTAACCCATGGGGACACAGTGATGTCGTTGTCCGCGGGGGAAGACCCAGCGGATTTCTTGGAAAAACTCCAAATACCGCGGCAGCCACCCGCGGAGCACCAGACACCACATACGAGCAACCGTCCCATCGGAGGAAGAGTCAATCCTGGCACAGCAATGGCGGAACGAAGACCGACACAGCAGTACCCTCCATAAGCCAGGTAACCCAGAGGAGGGACTACAATCAAGTAGATGAAAGGAGTAAACGGAGGCCCAGGCGGGACTTAAGCTTAATTGCCACTCATGAGACTGATTTTATAGTTATCTTTATTTCTTACATTTCTTTTTTGTTCTCTCTGAGTGTTTTAGACTTTATTTACCTCACTGCTCCCCAAGAGGCCACACTGATTACTCTGACCCTAAAGCTGGGCAAACATGGCCTCAGAGGAGCTAAACAGTTCATCCCCACAGTGTTTGCTCCCATACTTCATCAGGGTGACCATTTTTAATCCCCTTGAACCGCCACTGAGTATTCATTAAAGGCGACTCCTACTCCCATATGAGGCGTTATTATGTGCCGTCACCCCGATCCTGACGACCTCGAATGAATAGTTAATGTATTTTTTAAAGATGTTTAACTCAGCATCATTGACGTTACAATACAGTAATTTTGAGAGGCACATTTTCACCCCGCAATTTGCTTGCGGTATTCATTAATGAACAAATAGCTTACTAATAAGGGCATAAATAATGTGTTCTTTTCAGAGTACTTACTTTCACCCCGTGAATGTCATCACCATGTTCCCCCCAAGATACTTGTGTTAATTATACCAGAGTTGTTAAAGGGTATGATAGAGAGTATCATTTTTACTTTATATGAGTTGCTCATCTGTACGGTCAATCTGTTTAATTTAGCTGACCATGAGTATCCACCAGCTCTCATCACAGCAGTTACTCTTAACCCTGTAGAGCGATGAATAGGAGATACCAAAGCGGCCACTTTAACCTTTAAGTGAGTAGACCATGAGGTCTGCCACTGAGTATTATTTAACCTTTTAAGGGCTACTACTTAAAGTTCTTTATATACTCACCTCGACCTCATAAGTGCTGTTAATAAGTTTTATTAAGGTCTTATGCTTTTCATATTCCGGGACCGGATAATGGGATGTAATGAGTGATCATTGTGAGACTTACATAAGTGACCTGTTCGTTTTGGCCCCATGAGAATGGAGTATTAGATCAGGTGGTCCCTCAAAGGGCCTGTAGAGGCCCGTAAGCCCCCACAAGTTATTGGTGCATTATACTATCAAGCCCACATGAGCTGCCGGCACGGTAAATTAAGCGTGTTAATTCCAAACCTTAACGACCGCTGGCAGGATGCACCACATGATATACTTTCAAACTGTTATAACAGATAACACGATGTATTAATATGCTCGCAGTGAGTCCTCGCAGAAAGCTATAACATATTTCTTTAATTCATTGTCAGTTACATTGGAGATGTTAACGTGACCAGAGAAGAATGTCTAATGCATAGTGTTCACTTCAGTTTTATATAACTTTTATTCTGTATTGAATGATTATATGTTTACCATTCAAACCAGTGGAGTGATCCTCCACAACAAAAATAAAGAATTAAAAAAAAAAAAAAAAAAAAATACGTCTGACGTGTGCAGGAGAGAGAAGGCACTGTGTGCGCGCCTTCTCTCTCCAGCCTGTCAGCAGAGGAGGGGGGCGGGCAAAGACCGCAAGCTGAGCTGTCAGTCAGCTCAGCTCGCGGCCGCGCAAACCGCGCGCATGCGCGGTAGTGCGCTCAGGACTTCAGAGGGCGGCATGAATGCCGCCCTCTGAAGTATGTGCGCATGTGTGGCGAAGCCGCGCATGCGCACAAGGGAGCAATGACGCTTCCAAATGGAAGCGTCTGATTGCTCCCTGCTCACGCCCGCCTATTTCGTCATTTTGACGAAATAGGGGGCGCGGCTTCACAAGGCTCCCAGCGCTCGAACCCAGCGCTCGAACCTTATGCAGAAAAATGACTTGCCGAACGGGACTTAGTCTCTGCAGCTGAAAATTCAATGTAGGAGAAGGTAAGGGTCAGCGGGGTTCGTTGAAATGTGTAGCCGATTTCAGTTCCATGGATTTGGCTAGACATACCGCTGACCTCGTTCGAATGAACAAAGATGGCTGCATCCGAAGTGCCAATTTAAAGCTGCAGAACTCCCGTTCTTTATATTAAAGCTATCTGTGAGTGCCCCATTCACTCGGACTTTAGCATTTGGTTGGTGGTTGGTGGAGTGTTGCGATCCAGTGCAGCATCTGATCTCCAATGCCCGTCCTCCGTAGCGTTTCCGTCATAAATCGCCAATCCACTCTGTCAAATGCTTTTTCTGCATCCGTAGATAGCAGAAGTAGCTTCTGAAGATGTTTCGCTGCATGCTGGATCACAAAGAGCCTGAGGGTGCTGTCCCTGGCCTCCCTGCTCGGGATAAACCCCGTTTGGTCCAGGTGGATTAGACGCGGCATGTACGACCGTAAACAAGAAGATAGTACCTTTGAGAAGAGCTTGATGTCCGTGTTGATGAGCGATATCGGGCGGTAGTTCCCTACTTGTTCCGTATTTTTGCCCGGTTTCGGGATCACCGTGATCGTCGCCGCTAGGGATTCTTTGTGAAAGGACGCTCCTTCTCGCAGGCTGTTTAGTGCGTTAACCAGCTTTGGCACCAGTTCCTCGCTGAACTTCTTGTAGTATTCCACCGGGAAGCCGTCCGGGCCTGGTGCTTTACCGTTTTTAGCCACTTTTAGGGCTAGTTTGACCTCCTCTTCAGTCACTGGCGCGTCGAGCGTTTCTGCTTCCTCCGGAGTGAGGGTATCAGGGTTGAAGTCCCGCAGGTAGTCTACTGTATCCATTCGTTTTCGTGCAGCATTGGGGACCCCGGTTGAGTCGTCTATGTTATAGAGGTTAGTGTAGAAGATCTTGAATTCCTCTGCGATTTCCTTGGGGAATTGTGACAATTTGCCTTGTCTGGTGCGCAGGGCATGTACCTGGGCTCTGTTCTGCGGTCCCCGCAACATTTGGTCTAGTAGTTTCCCGCCTTTGTTGGCATGTCTATAGAAGAAAACTTTCGAGCGTTGTAGTTGTCTCGTATATCTGTGTTCTATGATGTCCGTCAGTTGTCTTCTTTTTGCGACAAGGTCCTTATACGTCTGGTCCCGTTGAGATCTTCTATGCCTCTGTTCTAAGGCCGCTATCTGTTGAGTGAGGTCCCGTAGCTGTTGTCCTGCGTCCCTTTTCTTCTGCGCTGCTATCTGTATTAGATGACCCCTCAGGACGCTTTTGTGCACTTCCCACACCGTCATGCCTGACAGTTCCTCCGTTGTATTCTACTCGAAGTATTGACGGATGTGCTCAGCTATTTGCGTTCTCGTCGGTTCGTCCAAAAGCAAGGCATCATTGAGTCTCCATGTCCTTTTGGTCGGGCGGTATAGGGGTGATTCCAGCTCCACTTTCACCGCACTATGGTCCGACCAGGGCGTAGTTTGGATGTCAGCTTTCCTGAGGTAGGTAAGCTGTACGCAGATGTAGTCAATCCTGGAATACCGGTGGTGCAATGTGGAGTAATACGTAAAGTCCCGTTCCACCGGGTGTAGTGCCCGCCACGCGTCTATGAGCCGAAGGTCTCTAAGGGCCTTCAAGATGGTCCTAATAGTCGAGCTTGGCACACTGCTCCGCCCCATGGACGTGTCTGTCAGGGGGTCCAATGGGACATTAAAATCCCCACCCAATATCAGGACTCCTTCCAAGAATCTGGCCAGTTTCAGCAGTGTTCTGCGAATGAAGCTGGCTTGCCCCGAGTTCGGGGCGTAGATGTTCGCAAGTGTGTATGTTTTTCCGGCCATTTCTCCATTCACGAATAGGAATCTACCGTCGACATCAGCCAACTGGTCGGAAGCCACAAATTGGAGATCGGCTGCGATCAGAATGGCAGGACCTGCTTTTTTCAGAGAGGGGTGATTGCTGTAGAAGTTTTGTGGATAATATCTGTTTTTAAGCAGGGAGTTCGCTGCTGTCTTTAGGTGGGTTTCCTGTAAGAGCGCAACTGAGATGTGCTGTCTCTTGAGATCTCTCAGGAGATGGGATCTCTTTTCCGGGGCATTGAGTCCCCTGCAATTCTGTGTGAGTATGGTTAAGGGTGCCAGGGTGTAGGCCATCATATGAAGAGGGTGTTGTTACGCCAATCTGCCTATATGCGGATCAGGGGCCCAGACTCGCCGGACTATCAGCTGTGCAGGCAGGCAAAGACTGGGGGGGAGGGGGGGAGGCGGCGGTGCAGGCGCGGTGTGCACGGAAGGATGTAGCGGCCGCTTGGGAACTCAGGAGGGGGGTGTGGTAGAGAGGTGTGTGTCGTCCCTCCCGCAGGGGCTGATATGAGCCCTATGTGTTGGTGTCCAGGTGTGTGTCAATGTATGAGGGTGGAAGCCCCTACGATTCACGTATGGGGTTGTCTCTGCCTAGTTCGGGCAGAGTCCCGTGTAACTGGGTGGGTGACCAGCGCTGTACCACTACACGGCGATTACCAGAGCGGCAGCAAGCGCGGTTCCCTCAGTAGTCCTGGTATACTCGAGTCTAGGTCGGGTCGTGGCTCTCGCCCAGTGGCGTCAGTCAAGTGTGTGTATCCCTTGGGGTTTGGATCGAGTTCCTGTTCCGCTAAACGTGCGTCAGTAACTGTGCACAAGGCAGTCGGGTCAGGCGTATATGTGTACTCTCTATCCGGGGCCTGGTTCGTCTGTCAAATATACGGCGCGCCAGTGTGGTCTCCCTGTTCTCAGCAGTCCGGAGCGTTTGTCATGTTAGCCTGTAGCGTCATCTATGTATGTGTATACAATGCAGTGATCGAGTGGTTGGGGCAGGCCACGGTCTCACATGACCCCGGATCGTCAAGCCAGTCAGGACCAAGCGGCAGGCAAGTGTGGGGGGGGGGGGGCAGCAAAATGTAACCATTTACATTGTTACAAAGCAAGCAACAAGAACACATGAACTCTATCACAAAAACACATGAACTTTGCTAACGGCCTTCCATGTCATGTAGTACGGCAACATCCCCCCCCCCCCCCCCACACCCCCCCCCCCCCCAGAGCCAACCACCCAGCCCGGGTAAACAAATCTGGCAGTTTGACAGGAAATAAAAAAGTCTGTAAGAACACAGGGCATGCAATAATATCCAGCGTGTCGAGTCAGATAGCCGGGCATGACCGGGTCATACGCTTACATATCAGTCTCTACTTCGGTGTGCCCCTTCCGACCCCGGCAGGTGCTCCCACCCAATGCTGTCATATCCATCTCCCACCCCGACCATAGGTCTGACAGTATGTGCGGCACACTAGTATGCTTCCTCCGGTGGCAATGCTTGTGTGGGTAGGGTTCATGGGAGATACCCCTTCCCGTGGCACTTTGCGTGGTCACTAAGCAGTATGCATGTGTAGCCGTTTCTGACTCCCCCATCTCCCCCCCCAAAGAGTCACACGGCAGGGCACGACTCAGCAGTGTCACGCATAGTGGTAGCTATTTGTCCAGTTCGTGATCTGTTCCATGTCGGGCACACATAAGCCATGGTCGCAGTCAGTGGTGGGCTGTGTGCCTCCGTCAAAAGTCGTGCCCCACGGTGGGTTAAGTCCCGGGAGGGATGGGTGTAGGCCAAAAACTGTCAGTCAGTGTATGTCAAAAGGTGGGGGGGTAGAAAGTACTTATCTGAACAGGATGTGATGGCTTCGTCTCTTGTTCTTATCTGTCAACGTCTCCAGACCGCCAGGCAGGGATAGCATCACACTGGTCCATCGGGTCAGCTAGTCTCTCACTCAGCATGTTGGGCCGGGTTGTGCGGCCTGTGTGCTGGGGGTCTGCGCGGTGAGTCCTCTCTGCATCATCTAGCGGCTCTCTGTGCGATGGGGCCCGGCCGTTGTTCAAGAGGTCCCAAGATCCAATCAGCTACTTCAGTGGGCGGCAGGCCCAGCTTTCTCAGAAACACTGGTACCTCGTCTGGCCACCTCACGGGTACCCATTCATTTTCGTGGCAGGCTAGCAAGCTAAAGGGGAACCCCCATTTGTATGGTATGTTTCTGCTTCTGAGCAATTGTGTTATGGGTCTTAGAGCTCTGCGGGCTTTTAGCGTGAGGAGTGAGAGGTCCTGGTATAGGGCAACCTCAGCTCCCTGAAACAGCCAGTTTTGTCTGGATCTGGCCTTTGACATGATAAGGTCTTTCACTTTAAATTCGTGCAGGCAGCATATAATATCTCTGGGCGAGTTGTCAGCGTTGCGTGGCCCTGTCCGGCCCTGTGCGCCCTGTCGAATCTGATGGTAGGCGGTGCGTCTGGGCCCAGTATCTCTGTGAATAAAGCCGTGAGTGTGTCCTCTACATTTTCTTCACCATGTGTCTCAGGGAGGTTACGGATTCTAATGTTAGATCTACGGCCCCTGTTATCTAGGTCCTCTGCCTGCCTTCTGAGGTGTAAGAGAATGGTACCTTGCCGGCTTATAGCCAGGTTGTTAGCTTCAATGCGGCCTGACATTACTTGTTCTGCAGCCTCCAATGCCTGTATACGAGTGTCTTGCGCTGCTATGTCATTCCCCAACGTAGCGACCTCTGCGCGGATTGACTCATGCAGTGTATCAGATGTGGCCTTCAGGTCAGCTTTAGTGACCATGTTGGTGGTCAGGGCTCTTATGTCTGCCCTGATGTCTGCCAGTGACAGTGTTTGTGGCTCACCCTCCGGCGGCGTGGTCGGCCAGTCGGCCATCTTGGGGCCTTGTTCGGCGTGTGACGGTCTCCTTGGTGTGCGGAGGTACCCGTCCAGAGATCCGCTCTGCGGGGTGGACAGCTGCCTCCTGGGTGTCTGGTGTGCGTCCGGGCGTTTAGTGCGCCCCATTTAGAGAGCCTGTGCAGCGGTATGTGCCCCTATAATTGCTGCGCGGGTCGGAGCTCCGGGATTAAGCAGCCGGCGCCATCGACGTTCAAGCCACGCCCCCGTTTTACTGTTTTGAAACACTAATATTTGTGTTCAGTGAAGTCTCCCGAGTATAAGAGTACCCCTCATGTACAGGTTTTATGGTGTTTTCAAAAGTTACAGAGTCAAATATAAGGCATGCGTTTCAGTTTTTCCACATTGAAATTCGCCAGGTTGGTTATGTTGCCTTTGAGACCATATGGTAGCCCAGGAATGAAAATTACCCCCATGATGGCATACCATTTGCAAAAGTAGACAACCCAAGGTATTGCAAATGGGGTATGTCCAGTCTTTTTTAGTAGCCACTTGGTCACAAACACTGACCAAAATTGGCGTTCAAATTCGTTTTTTGCATTTTTCACACACAAACAAATATTAACACTAACTTTGGCCAGTGTTTGTGACCAGGTGGCTACTAAAAAGACTGGACATACCCCATTTGCAATACCTTCGGTTAACTACTTTTGCAAATGGTATGCCATCATGGGGGTAATTCTCATTCCTGGGCTACCATACAGTCTCAAAGGCAACATAGCCAATCTGAAAAATGTAACATGCTATATTTGACCCTGTAACTTCCCAAAACACCATAAAACCTGTACGTAGGGGGTACTGTTTTACAAGTGAGACATGGCTTAATACAAATATGTGTAGTTTATTGCAGTAAAAGCAAACATTATTATGACACTCACAGTTAGAATGTCACGTAGAACTAAAAAAAAATTTAAATTCTTATTTTTTCCCATTTTTTTTATATTTTATTCATATTAAATTATGTTTCATACCTAAATATTTGATGTTAAATGAAAGCCATGTTTCCCCTGAATAAAATGATGTATAAGTGTGGGTGCACATAATATGAAAGAGGCGAATTACGCCTGAAAAGACATATAGCGCAAATTCAAGTTTTTGTTTACGTTTTGTTTTGATCACAACGTCCTTAAGGGGTTAAAGGGATTTCACCCATAACCTTAGATTACCAACCAGAGCATGGATTAGTGCTCTCTGTCAGGACTTTGGCCTGCAGCCCTGCACTCAAGGAGTAAGGGCCCTACTGTATTTTTACTGCACTGTGCTACTGAATGGAGATATGCTGTTACAGCCTCTGTTAACTGCTGGACAGGATTTCCAGGACATACTGCTTAAGGACTATCTACCATTCTCCCATAACTTTGAATTGACTGTTTGAGCATAGATTAGTGCTCTCTGTCAGAGCTGTGACCTGCACTGAAGGATTTATGCCCTGTGCCCTGTGCACCTTGTACTATATATTTCAATACACTGTGCTACTGTGTGGAGACAGGCTGCTGCAGCCCCTGTTAACTGCTGGACATGATTTTTAGGGCATACTGCTTAAGCAATATCTCACATAACCTTGAATGTTATCACATGACAGGCGGCTTCATATTTTGCATAACTTTCTTTACTTTATACCTCCAGCAGCACAAGTCAATCAGAAAAAATCTTTAAAGTAAAAGTATCAGTAACAGGCATCACATCCATATATAAAGCCCTGACAGACACATGCCTTCCTCTTTCTCTGCTGCTTACCAGCCAAGGCACAGGTCAGAGTATTTTGCTCCAAACTGTTTTACTGATATTGCAAATTGTCATTAGTTAAACATGTATTGCTTAACATTAAGTTGCTCCAAACTGTTATTTTATTAATATTGCTATGGTCCCTCTAGTTAGACACCTTATGCTAGACATTCGGTTTTAATCCAAACTGGTTTTCTGGATATTGCAATGGTCACTATAATTAAGCTTTAATACTTGACTTTCAGTTTGCTCCAACAGTTTTTATTAATATTGCTATGGTCACTTTAGTTAGATTTTTAATGCTAGACATTCAGTTTTTGCTCCAAACTGTTTCTGGATATGCATGGCCTTTTTAATGAAACTTTATTAGCTTGTCCTGCATTTGTGACCTAAACGTTTTTCATTATTTTGCACTTGCCTTCCATTTTGACTTTTATAGTGTGATATTCTCCCCCTGCTACCCTTCCCCCGAATTAACCCTGTATTTTCTGCTTTGTTAGCCTGTTTGGTTTTCTGTTGCTGGCACCTTTTCTTTCCTATGCTTTACTCTGGTCTCGCATGGATCACGGCGTTTTACCACGATCGCGCCGTTTTACAGCAAACACGCTTTTTTATTCACTGGTGCTGAGACTTCAGGGCAGGTCTCTGGGGGTTGGGGGTGTCGGGGGGACTCTTTTGCGCACGAACGGCGGACATCTTGAATCTCGCGGCACTCGCGAGATTCACGTCGACCATGTTGTTTAGTCAGTTCGTGATTCCCACGAACTGGCAGCTAGATCTGTACTGTTTCAAATCTTTTTCTTGCAAAATAAAAGTTTTACCAGTACTTTTGAGCTCAATAATGTTACATATCATGGGCATGTGGAATAAAGGTTTTATATGTACCTTTTCTGGAAGATTGTGAATGGACTGTTCACTGCTGAGCTCTATACTGTCATATTTCATTGGCATGTGAAATAAAAGTTTTATATGTAACTCTGCATGAATATGTAGGACTGATCCCTGCTGTGTGCATATAGTGGATGCAGTACTCATGTCTGCTGGCAGTTTGCTCTATTCTGTTCTATACAATTGACATGTTGAATAACAGTTTTATTGTACGTCTGGAGGATTATGAATGGACTGTTCCCTGCTGTGGGCATATAGTGGATGCATTACTCTATCTGCTGGCAGGAAAATTAAATAGAGCTGATAACTCACTCAGCTCCCTACTCCCACTGGACCTCACAACCATTGGATACACTCCTTCCCCACAGGGATACACCTCCCAGGACACAGTAGTGGAGGCACATAACGGAGTGATTAACAGGGATGACATCCCTTACGCTGGGTGACCCCCACGCGTGGCAGACACCTCTCCAAAGTGACATTGTGGTACAGGGGTGACCCCCCCTTATGCTGGGTGACCCCCAAGCGAATCTGGTTCCTGTCCTAGTGACATACATATACTGGGGTGAAACCCCTACGCTGGGTGAACCCCAAGTGAATCTTATTCTGGTACTAGTGACATACATATACTTGGTGGAATCCCCAAGCCCCAGGACGGGCTCATATACACAGAGTACGATCTGTTACTGTATGCACAGACCGGGACACACTGGATACATGTATATCAACAGAGCCAGGAAGGAGAGCTCACGGTGCTGCCAATTCTCCAAAGTACTAAATCCCATAAGGGTGACCCCATGGATAATTTGCAGGCTACCATACCTCCCCATACATGGGCTACGTCCCGACATTACTGAGGTGACCCCCTCCTCAGACCACTCCCAGGAAATCTCTAAGTTGTGCTGATTGAAACAATTCTGGGTGACCCTCAGTCGTACGTGGAGGCCCATTAAGTGGCAATAAGTGTACTACCGTACCTGACACCTATTCGGTACCACAAAGACCGAAGGAGTGTCCCAACATGCCATAAGAGACATACAGACAGGGGGGACCCCCCTACGCTGGGTGACCCCCAAGCGAGTCTTACTCCGGTGCTAGTGGCATAGGTACAAAGGGGTGACCCCCCTGCCGGACAGGGTGACCCCCCGTGCCCTTTCTAGGGCTTTTACCGTCAGAGTACGCTCTGTCATTGTATGCACAGACCAGGGTGCACTAGATGCATGTATTCCGGCACCTCTATGCTTCAACTGGGGGATCCGTATGCCCTTCCCTTAACCGAGAAGGAGAACTCACAGTGCTGCCAAAACTCCACAATTCTAGGCCATATAAGGATGACAACGTTAGGTCGGACACCTTATCATCTAAACACCATTGGAAGGGCCTGATTTAGCGGAGCCATCTCTCAGAACGTCCTGTCCATTAATCATCTCAGGCTTCATCATCGGGGGAGAGGACTTCATCCCTCCCCCTTCTCCGGAGATCATGAAAGAATGGAGAGCAGAAGAGTCTCCATCTGAAGAGGTAAAGTGACATGACCCGCCTAGCAAGAAAGGCTTTTCTTTAGCACACTGGACACTCTTGTTTTGACACACGCACCGTCCGACACCCAGGGTCATCTGAATGGGGTTTACCGGAGCACCGGGCACACTTCACCCACTTCTGGCTCAGAAGGCCTATGGGAAAAGAAGTCTGAGACAAGCTCAGGGGAATGCCCATGCCCTCTATTACCGAACAAGATAGTCCTCACCATGGAGTTCGGTATCACTGTGGTGATATTTATGTCCCGATCAGGCCGGGGTCCATGTAAAGGTGTAGGAGAAAGACTCAAAACAAGTTAGGATGAAATACTGGACATGATCAGCCCCAGGAAAAAATTCTATACTTTGCAGACCTGTCCCACCCAAGACTCACCTCTAGAAGCTCACGATGTGAGGGAATGGGTGCAAAGGGCAATATGTAGGTTGGGGAACGCAAGGCAGACAGGTGCACAGAACGGCGCAAAGCAGCCCGATTAAAGATGGATTTCAAACTATTGAAGTTGGGGACGAAAGAGCGAGGACCTCAGGCAGACGGACTATTGTTTGGAGAACCATTTATCTCAGCAACGGTTTGGTAGTAAGGAAGAAGACAGGAGACTATCGCCCAGTCATCAACCTACGCCAACCCAATGGTTTTGGGGCGTACCGACACCTCAAGAAGAAAGGTATCCATCTCTTAGGGGATCTACCCCTTCGAAAGGGGTTTGCAAGGTTGGATTTGAAGGGCACTTACCTACTGGTTCACATGGTGCCTCATGAAGTTTCTGAAGCCGGTCACTGAAGAGAAAAGGGTATCCGCTGTCGCATACCTAGACGACTTACTGACCTTTTGCAAATCCAATTCCTGACTACGTTTACAGACGAGAGTTATGTTTACAGTTTCGGGAATTGTTGGGATTCATAGTGAACAGAGAGGAGTCGGTTCGATCCCAGTTCCGAGTGATTCAGTTCCTCTACTTCGGAATAGATTCCACCTTGGGCAGATTCCACCTTCCCACATCATTGATAGCGATGATTCGTAAGGAAATTCGACAGGTACGGCGGAAAGGCACCATAACCCTTTGACTATTTCCCAGGACCGCTTCACTACCGGGCCAGACAGCAGCTGAAAGCTCACTGCCTGAGATCCGGACACACCTATGAAATTGGGATCAGAATAGCGAAGACTTCTATAGTACTCATTACTGCGGTAAAGGAGTCAAGCGTGGCACCCAGAATGGCTGTCCTTAATTGGGATCATCCTCTGCTCCTTCAGTTTTAACTTGCCTTCGGGCAGATCCAAAAGGAGAACATCATCCATTGATAATGCAGGAGTGTCTGGAGTTGGTGGATTGGTGTCTTTCAGGGGAGACTGGTACGTCAAGGGACTATCGCAACCAACTAGAGACCTATTATGGGACTCATGAACACCAGGTATTCCCCGAAATGACTTATCCGCATGGAACACCTGGAGTTGCTGGTGTATGGGAAGGGACTGTGATCCCTTTATTATGCTGAATCTTTTTTCTACCTTTTCGCTACGGGCCGATACGTTCCGCGATTTCGACGATGCATAGTACGATTCACGACACTCCGGTTGATCAGGAGCATTTGATATGCCGATCAAACTGTCCAGAACCATGCGTCAAAGTATCACTGTTGTAGGACTTTGATTTGGTTCTTTTGGAACTAGTCAGATAACACGGACCTATCCCTCCGTCAGCCGTCAGCCATAGTCACGTTACTTTTAGGTCTTTTTTCATCGGGTATCAGATGTACTGGAGTTCGACATAAACGGTCTTTTCGGTATCACCGGAAGGAATGATCTTGTAGAACTAAATCTTATCCGTGTCCGTATCTTACCCTGTTCCTGGCGGTTTCCCAGTCTTTGTGCAGTTAAAGCGGTACTTTGTTACATGGAGATCACGACAACACTTAGATTGTCACATTCAGGACATCTGCTGGTCTTATACCAACCATACAAGCCAGTTACCATGAACACTCTGTCTAGATGGGTTCATTGGTTGTTATCGCTAGCGGGGGTGGAGACGTGTTTTGGGTACTCATTCGGTACGAGGCGCGGCTGCTTCTCAGGCCTTCACGGGGGGGCCTCTATATTTTACAGCGACGAATTGGACACGGATAGACTACTTCCGTATATTTATTTTCGTCAATCACACACGCATCCTTCTCGCTCATACCACAGCTTTAAAAAATGCAAAATATGAAGCCTCCTGTCATGTGATAAAATTGTAGATTATGCTAACGTAGTTTACCTATAATCTTAATTTTAATAATGACAGGAGGCGAATATTTTCCCTCCCTGTTTCCCTCCCTATTCTCTGGAAAATTGTAATATTCTGGTTTGTCATTTTCTCAGTGTAATTATAAGGTTTTGGTATTTCAGTATATTTATGGGATGCTTATCTGGTTGACATGTGTTAGATCCATGTTGATTATTAAGTATACTATGGTTGTTTAATGTTTCAGTATATTAACTTAATATAAATATAGATACGTATAGTACTGGATTTAATGTGGACAACAGTTGGTTTCCATCACCTTTCACGTATTTCTGTTCTTTTCAGCGTAATCATCATAGATGGATTCGACAAGATAAAGCTGGAATGTTTCAAGTTTCGTTTCAAGTTATGTGCTACACGTTACTCAGGACTGTTATTTGAATTCCCTGACGTTATAGTAGACTGTTTTTCGCATCAAAGAAAGAGGAAGTCGTGTGTCTGTCATGGCTTTATATATGGATGTGATGCCTGTTACTGATTGGTTTAAAGTTTTTTTCTGATTGACTTGTGCTGCAGGAGGCATACAGTAAAGAAAGTTATGCAACATTTTCGCCTCCTGTCATTATTAAAATTAAGATTATAGGTACACTACAATAGCATAATCTACAATTAACTGTTTGAGCACAGATTAATGCTCTCTGTCAGAGCTGTGGCCAGCACTTAAGAGTTTATACCCTGTCTCCATCGACAGTGAGTCATTGTGGAGAACTGATCTATGCTCTATATCAGGCCAACACTTAAGGGCTCATATCCTGTGCACCCGGGGTGAGGCCCCTTCTATGCGTGCGCTTCACTGGAATGCTGAATGGAGTCATGCTGTTGCAGCGTCGACTAACTGCTGAACAGGATTTCAGCACTGCCTGCTTAAAGGCATATCTGCCTTGACAGTGAGAGAACTGATTGACACTCTCTATCAGGGCTGTGGTCAGCACTTAAGGGTTCATACCCTGTGCTCCTAGGGTGAGGCCCCACTATATGTGTGCTGCTGAGCGGAGGCATGCTGTTGCAACCTCTATTTACTGGGTGAGACCCAGTCTATTTTATATGGTCATGATTCAGAGTACAACTTGCAGGGGTTTCTGTGAGCACTGCCTACTACTATGGTAGGCTGATCTGTTTGCCCTGCATCCTGTGCCTGCCTACTGGTTTGTGCCTTACACATGGGTATCCCATACTACGATAAACCTACCTGCCTATTTCTTTCTGGGGGATCCCCAGGTAACTGAAGGTGACTGTAATGATATTGATGTTACAAAGTTTTGGAGTCCAGTAGCCAGATCAGCAGTGTTCCTATGGACGCCGGCCACTGTAAAAGCAGCACAAGATATAGCCCTGCCTACAGCAGGGTTAGAGGTCCCGCAGACGCACATGCACGTTCTGGAGTCAGGTGACCCCTGTCCACAAATTAATGAATGGGAAGGACTACAGTTGCAAGAAAAAGTATGTGAACCCTTTGGAATGATATGGATTTCTGCACAAATTGGTCATAAAATGTGATCTGATCATCATCTAAGTCACAACAATAGACAATCAAAGTCTGCTTAAACTAATAACACACAAAGAATGAAATGTTGTCATGTTTTTTTTTTAACACACCATGTAAACATTCACAGTGCAGGTGGAAAAAGTATGTGAAACCTTGGATTTAATAACTGGTTGAACCTCCTTTGGCAGTAATAACTTCAACCAAACGTTTCCTGTAGTTGCAGATCAGACGTGCACAACGGTCAGGAGTAATTCTTGACCATTCCTCTTTACAGAACTGTTTCAGTTCAGCAATATTCTTGGGATGTCTGGTGTGAATCGCTTTTTTGAGGTCATGCCACAGCATCTCAATCGGGTTGAGGTCAGGACTCTGACTGGGCCACTTCAGAAGGCGTATTTTCTTCTGTTTAAGCCATTCAGTTGTTGATTTACTTCTATGCTTTGGGTCATTGTCCTGTTGCAACGCCCATCTTCTGTTGAGCTTCAGCTGGTAGACAGATGGCCTTAAGTTCTCCTGCAAAATGTCTTGATAAACTTGGGAATTCATTTTTCCTTCGTTGATAGAAATCCGTCCAGGCCCTGACGCAGCAAAGCAGCCCCAAACCATGATGCCCCCACCACCATACTTCACAGTTTCCAGCTTTATGCAAGTCAACAATTCTTAATCGTAGGTCTTCTGAGAGCTCTTTTGTGTGAGGCATCATTCACATCAGGCAATGCTTCTTGTGAAAAGCAAACCCAGAACTGGTGTGTGTTTTTTATAGGGCAGGGCAGCTGTAACCAACACCTCCAATCTCATCTCATTGATTGGACTCCAGTTGGCTGACATCTCACTCCAATTAGCTCTTGGAGATGTCATTAGTCTAGGGGTTCACATACTTTTTCCACCTGCACTGTGAATGTTTACATGGTGTGTTCAATAAAAACATGGCAACATTTCATTATTTGTGTGTTATTAGTTTAAGCAGACTGTGATTGTCTATTGTTGTGACTTCAGATCACATTTTATGACCAATTTGTGCAGAAATCCATATCATTCCAAAGGGTTCACATACTTTTTCTTGCAATTTCTTTATTTCTTGCTTGCCCTGTCATAGTTTCCACTTCTTTGGTTATCCGAGAGCGTGTTTGGTTTATTAATTCCTGGTTTTTGATCTTGGCTTATTCTAACTATCCGTATTTCTGGTATCCCTGACCCTTTGGCTTTGTCTTCTCGTTTTTGCTCCTGTCTGTGCCCCTGACTCTGGCTTGTTTCTGACTATTCTTTCTACGACCAATATAAGAATCAGTAATACGTTTTTCTAGTTGACTTAATTCTGCATGTTGGGTCACAGCCCCCTCCTGACAACATGATGCCTGCATCCTGGAGAATTTTAGTGATAGGTTGCATCAACTTCCACCATAGCAAGGTGATGCAGTGTAGGTCATAAAAAATTGTAAGGTGGTGGAACTCAAAGTCCAAAGTTGCCTTCTCCTAAAGTAAACCATTAAGGTTTGTTTGTCTTGAAGTGTTTAACAGCATAAGACAATGTCCAGGGGAATCAACTGGTGCCTGAAGAGACTTGGCGATGTAATACATAAAAAATGTGTTGATTCAATCAGTTAAATTGGCAGTTCCTTGAAGAAACCATTCACAAATCTGGTTTTCGCCCGTAGTTGCTGGCTATTACATGAGCTTCTTATAGCTCTCCAACAGCAACAGTTTTAAATTCTGGCTTTGTGTTAGATTGGTACACCATCACAAAACGAATGAGACAGCGGTGTCCCTTGTCGGTGTCCCGATGTGCTGGCATTGGAACCATTAGCCAGAGCAATTTGTCAAAACATCAATATTCATGGAATCCAAATAGGAGACATGGACTATAGGTTGAACTTATTCGCAGATGCTATATTGTTATCTTCATCACAAACTCTTAATATATTTGCCAAACTTGCAAAAAGAAATACAAGCTTATAGTACAGTATTGTATTACAAATGTAATATGTCGAAAAACCCAGGCACTGGGAGTGGGGATGTCAATGGACCTGGTAGACAGAATTAAACTATCTTTCAAATTTGACTGGAGAACAGATTTCCTTGTATTTCTGGACATAAAAGTATCTGGCAACCCCCATACATTAAAAGTACAATGTGAGAGAAAAATAACACTAAAAAATGACTACCCAAAAGTTTGACAAAGACTGGTGGTAAAATTAGTGCATGGGGTATTTCCAGTTTTTTGTAGTAGCCACTCAGTATAGTAGCACAAATGTTGGCCAAAGTTAGCGTTTTTATTTGTTTTTTATAATTGTTTTTGCCCCAATTTATATATATATATACATATATATATATATATATATATATATATATATATATATATACATATACATATATATATATATACATGTGTGTGTGTGTGTGTGTGTATATATATATATATATATATATATATACACACACACATACATACATATTCACATAAATATAAATATGCACACACATAAATATATATATGCACACACGCATTTAATACGTGTGTATGTATGTATATATGTATATATATATATTATTTTTTTTTTACTTTTTTTAACTTTTTAGCAGCCTAGTCCAACCTGTGATCACATGGCCCTGGAGGGCCAGGGTTGCCAGAGCTGCTGCAGGGGGACTTCTGGGGTCTCCGACAGTCCCCCCGGCCGTGATCGCCGCGGATCACCGATCTAGGTAAGTCCAGGGCTTCTATCTGCCGCTGTCGTACTAGGTACGTCCACGGTTCTTAGAGACCGTTTTTTTTGTACATAGCACGTCCACCATCGTTAAGGGGATATAAATGAATATATATATATCATTTCATTCTAAGTGTATTTTGCTATATATATGTGACGAGAGCAATATCGCCACAGTGCATTGGAGAAGCCTGGTTGCCCGCCTGCTACCTTTGGACTATGGACCAGAGAGATTGGACCCTTTAAAAACAGTATTCGGCCATACCAGAGTGTATGTCACTCATTCTGGCCCTTTAAATACTGTTGGGGAAGGTTTGGCACTTTTGATATGGCACTTCGGATGCAGTCGAAGTGCCGAAGTTGTCGAACTCGTCAAAGTGGCCGCCATTCGACAAAGGAACACGTGGCGGCGGGCATTTTAATTTAGTCGAACGCGGTCAGCGGTGTATGACAAAGAATCTGTGGAACTAAAATCGGCTACGCAAATACACGAACACCGCTGACCCTTACCGTCGCCTCCACTTCGACACTTCGGTAAAAGTCGAAGTACGTTCGACAATTCGAACATCCTGTTTTAATGTGTTATTTGCATGAACGGACCTGTTCATGCCGTTTTTCTACAGGAAATTGACATAAAGGACTTCCGGCTATCTTTTTATCTACTGGAGGGATTTGTATGATTTTTGAGAGTGTTTATGTTTAAAGTATGCTGAGTTTAAATATGTAATTTTTTATGGAGATTGGATGTATGGTTTTAAAGTTACAGAGTATGTGGAAAACTGTATTTTTACTGTCTGTGATAATTATGTTAAACCATTGTGTAACATAATTGTATCACAGGCAGAGGGGAGGATTTTGTGTGTAAATGCTGGGAGTGTCTTCTGTAATGTACGTCTATGATTGGTTATTTTGTAACACCCTGTGTGTGGTCCTACCTAAGGGAAACTGTCATAAAAGAAGGTTCTTTTGGTGCCATTAAACAGACCACTGCTTGACCCTCAACACGGAGCCTTGTCTCGTTCTTGGGGGGATTTACTGTATGCTGTTAGAGACTGATTGCCAGGAGTGTAAGCTGATTGTCTGCTTTTCCTGTTCGTCTGCTAGCAGCTATTTGTGAGGTTCCATTTCGGGAGTTGGAGTGCTATTTTGTATCCAGTTTGGGAGTTTGGTGTTCTGCAGTAGCTGTGCCTGTATCTCTGGAAGGGGAAGATCTTCTAAATGGCGGTTTTACCCCTTTATGCCTGGGCGTGCCGTTACAATATATATATATATATATATACAAACTCCTTGTGTCCCGCACTCACTGCTCCCGGTCTTGTAATGCCTTGGTGCTAATCTTGGCCATAATATAGAATACCTTGTAGGAAAGCACTCACAGGACTTGATATGGTTCAAAAATAGTGCTACTTCATTGCAGCAAAAATTTCAAGTAGAAAGTGTCAACGTTTCAGTCCCATCTGGACTTTTATCAAGACAATTAAACAGTGATAAAAACAGCCTTTAAATATGCAGTGATCAGATGTTTGACGTGTCTGTTTGCAAATAATGTAATCAGGATAATTGGTATGTTGTTCCACAAGGATAGGCAGAAAATAATAAAAAAAATACAAACACATAATAATCCATAATAACATATATACATCTATATACATAGTATAGACATCATTATCGTTAAATGCTAGTGCCATGGTATTATACCTATAACGATGTCTATACTACCCACCCAGCAGCCCCACTAGACCCCAGGGAGAGGGAGAACCCCCTCCCCCCCCCCCAGCATTCCCAAAGGTAAGGAGGCTGGGGGGGGGGTTAAATAAAAAAAAAGTGAGTGTGTTAATGTGAGTGAGTGTCTGTGTGTGTCTGACTGTGTGTGTGTGTGTCTGACTGTGTGTGTGTGTGTCTGTTAGTGTGTGTGTCTGTGGCCTCCATCCAGCTGTAGCTCTCACTTCAGTTTCCAGAGCTTTAAAATTTTGGATGGAAAATTTGGAGAAAGACATTCGCAAAGGCAGAAGCAGATCCAATCTTCTAGAAGATCTCAGAGACATCAAACTAGCAGTAGACTTTACTTCTGATGCTTCACTAGACATGGTCAAAGCCTTAGCCAGAAATATGGCACTCTCCGTTTGAGCCAGAAGAGCACTATGGCTAAGATCCTGGGCAGCAGATGCATTTTCAAAATCCAGTTTGTGTGCCTTACCCTTTCACGGAGACATGCTATTTGGGAAAAAATCTGGATGAATGCATAGAAAGAGCAGCCAAAGGCAGAAGTGCATTCCTCCCACAGGATCGTAAACCCAGAGGATCCTTTTGTTCCAAAAGATACCCAGATTATTCTTCCTTTCGTGACTCAAGATCTTACAAGCCGGGAAGAGAGTATGGAAGATCCCAGCCATGGAGAGAAGGTCAGTCATCTACAAGAGGAGGAAAGTCTAGAGGCGCTTCATTCCATAAGAATACCAGATCCTTATGACAATTTTTTCCCCCAGTCAGGAGGAGTGAGGGCACGTCTGATGTTATTTCAAGAAGCATGGGAGCAATCCACAACAGACAGATGGGTATTGGATATCATAAAAAGAGGATACCTTTTAGAATTTTCCAGAACTCCTCCAGGTCCCTCGTTTCAAAGAACAAATGGCCAGGAGAGGAAGAGAAAAGAAAAGCTGAAAAGAGTTCATTTATACACTCCAGGCAGAAGGGGTCATCATACAAGTTCCTCAGTTTCAACAAGGTTAAGGTTTCTATTCCGCACAGGTTAAATCAGTTCCTAAATATCCACAGGTTCAAGATGGAATCCATTCAATCCATCATAAAAGCAGTTTTCCCAGGTCAGTGAGTGATTTCTATAGATTTGGCAGATGCCTATTTTTATATCCCCATCGCTATGGATCATCAAATGGTCCTTCGATTTGCAGTAGAAAATGCCATTTCCAATTCCGTGCCCTCCTATTTGGTCTCAGCACAGCTCCAAGAACATTCTCCAAAGTTCTGGTAGCCTTAATCGCAAAACTCCGAAAGAAGGCCATTTACCACTACCTAGACGACATCTTCATTGTGGCAGAAAGCAAAGAAACTCTTCAGATTCATGGGCAAAGCTGTATTCGTTTCCTTCATGGTTGGAAGATCAACCTGAAAAAAAAGTCATCTACAACCATCTCAGCACATGACATATTTGGGAGCCATGTTCAATACACTCAAAGGCACAGTACAGCAGTCTCCAGAAAGAGGAACAAAGCCGATAAGGAAAGTCAGAAAAATGTTGGTGTGCAGTGTAAATTCAGCGGAGAAATGCATGAGTCTTCTAGGTTCAATGTCTTCAACCATAGGTCTCACAAAATGGGAACAATGGAGGATGAGAAAATTCCAGAAAAATCTAATTCAACAATTCAAAACAGGAAACCTACAGCAACCCATCAACATTTCTCCTCAGGTTCATCAGTCCCTGATGTGGTGGCTTCACAAAAAAGTTCCTGCTCAGAGGATTCCCTCTGGGGAACATCCCTTGGACTGTTATAACTACGGATGCGAGTCAATGGGGATGGGGAGCTCTCCTACAAATCCATTTCATACAGGGAAAATTGTATCTCCCGACAACAGTCACTTCCTCCAATCTCTTGGAACTGATGGTGGTACTCAAAGCTCTGAAATATTTCCTTCCTCTTCTCCTCCACAAATGGGTCAAAATAAGAATGCAACAGTTGTTGCCTACATAAACCATCAAGGAGGAACCAGGAGTCAGAGGATGATGGCGATAATGAAACCACTGATGTCATTAACACTGGCACATCTAGCAGGTTTATCGGCAGTTCATCTTCCCGGAGTACAAAATTCAGTAGCCAACTTCCTAAGCAGAGTGGAAATAGACCCAGGAGAATGGAGCCTATCAATCAACATATATAATATGATCACAGAGATATGGGGAAAAACACAAATAGACCTAATGGCAACAAACAAGAACAGAAAGGTGAAAGATTTCTTCTCCTAATATGTCGACCCTCAGGCAATAGGAAGAGATGCTCTGTCAAGCGAATGGCTATTCAACCTAGGATATGCATTCCTTCCTACTACTTTCATCTTTCCCCTTCTGAGATGGCTGAGACAAAAGAAAGTATCCATCATTCTCATAACTCCCTTCTGGCCTCGCAGACCATGGTTTCCTCTACTGTTGAGTCTCTGCAAAGCAAAACCTTGGCAGCTCTCGAAGATTCCTTCTCTTCTACAACAAGGCCCAGTTCTCCACCCAGATCTGGCCTCTCTCAATCTGATGGCATGGAATTTGAAAGGGAAGGGTTAAAATAAAAAGGGTTTTCTCAATCAGTAATCAACACTCTGTTGCAGGCCAGAAAGCGCTCAACTTCCGCAACGTATTATAGAGTCTGGGACGTCTTTTCCACATGGGCAACATCCAAACAGGTAGAGATTCAGTATGCCTCTACTAAAGATATTCTGGAATTTCTTCAACTAGGTCTCGATAAAGGTTTAAGCTATAATACCTTAAAGGTACAGATCTGAGCTCTTTCAGCACTCACTGATCACAATTGGGCCTTTGACTCAGATGTGAACAGTTCTAAAGATAAAGCCTCCTATTAAGCCTTTTTCTCTTCCATGGGACCTACCGCTGGTTTTAAAAGCCCTGAGCTGTTCCCCTTTTGAACCCTTAGAATCTGTTTCTCCTCATTTCCTCACCATAATGAGCCTTAGCTTCGGGTAGAAGAGTATCCGAACTCCATGCCCTATCGGCTAAAGAGCCCTTTACAGTCTTCCACAAGGATAGAGTAATTTTGAGAACCGTTCCAGAATTTCGACCAAAGGTTATCTCAGCCTTCCACATTAATGAAGAAAAAGTGCTGCCAGCACTGCATTCAGAGGAATCAGATGATGGAGAAATACCCATTGCCTCTCCCATAGATTTGGTGAGGTGTCTGTCAATTTATCTTCAAAGATATTCCTCATGGCGTATCTCACAAAGATTGTTTATTATTCCCAATGGGTGCAGGAGAGGCAGGGCCGGACTGGGGATACAAAGCAGCCCTGGAAAAAAAAAATCTATGCCAGCCCCATAAGTCATTGCGCCATATATTGTCGCATGTAATATGTAAGGCTATGTCTTGCCACCCCAGATGATTGAGTAATATATATATATATACATACTGTATAATATATACTGTATAATTAAATGTTTTACTCTGAAAGGATCAATATATTATATTAGAAAAAGCAATATATATATATATATATATATATATATATATATATATATTGCATTTTCTAATATAATATATTGGTCCTTTCAGAGTAAAACATTTAATTATACAGTAAGCATACTCACATGCAGACACAGACAATCTCACTGACACACACAAGCTCATTGATACACAGCCTCATAGACAAATAGACAAACAATTTCACTAATATACATAAGCTCATTGACATAAAAACACAAGCTCACTCACTAGCAGGCACACACACACATGCAAACAAGCAAGCTCACTAGCAGGCGCACACACACACACCTTAATTTAGTGGTTCTGGTGTCTATAGCCTGTCCCTGCAGGCTTTTGAATGTAAACACTAACTTTTCAGAGAAAAGGCAGTGTTTACATTGCTTCCTAGTAATAGACACTCAGATGGTCACTAGAGACGCTTCCTGTGTCAGTGCGGATTGGCTGAGATCATCAAGCTTGATGATCTCAGTCATAGAGGCAGAGACCAGCACGACACTGAAAAAAAAGGTGAGTAAAACACTATTTTTAAAAACACACAGACTCCACGACTGACACACACACACACACCATGACAGACATACAGACACCATGGCACAGACAGACACGCACACACCATGATACAGACACACCGTGACACAGACACACACACATGACACAGACACACACACCATGACACAGACACACACACCATGACACACACACACACAGCATGACACAGACACACACACAGCATGACACAGACAGACACACACACACAGCATGACACAGATACACACACACACAGCATGACAGAGACAGACACACACACACACAGCATGAGACAGACACACACACACACACACACACACACAGCATGACACAGACAGACACACACACAGCATGACACAGACAGACACACACACAGCATGACACAGACAGACACACACACAGCATGATAGAGACAGACACACACACAGCATGAGACAGACACACACACAGCATGACACAGACAGACACACACACACAGCATGACACAGACAGACACACAGCATGACACAGACAGACACACACACACAGCGTGACACCGACAGACACACACACAGCATGACACAGGCAGACACACACACACACAGCATGACACAGACACACACACAGCATGACACAGACACACACACAGCATGACACAGGCAGACACACACACACACGGCATGACACAGACAGACACAGCATGACACAGACAGACACACACACAAAGCATGACACAGGCACACACACAGCATGACACAGACAGACACACACACACACAGCATGACACAGACAGACACAGCATGACACAGACAGACACACACACAAAGCATGACACAGGCACACACACACACAGCATGACACAGACAGACACACACACAGCATGACACAGACAGACACACACACAGCATGACACAGACAGACACACAGCATGACACAGACAGACACACACACAGCGTGAGACAGACACACACACAGCATGACACAGACAGACACACACACAGCATGACACAGGCAGACACACACACACACAGCATGACACAGACACACACACATCATGACACAGGCATACACACACACACAGCATGACACAGACAGACACAGCATGACACAGACAGACACACACACAAAGCATGACACAGGCACACACACACATCATGACACAGACAGACACACACAGCATGACACAGACATACACAAACACACACCATGACACAGACAGACACACACACACACCATGATACAGACACACCATGACACAGACACACACACACGACACAGACACACACCATGACACAGACACACACACACCATGACACAGACACACACACACCATGACACACACACACACACACACACACATCATGACACAGAAAGACACACACACACTCACAGCATGACAAAGACACACACACACATCATGACACAGACAGACACACACACAGCATGACACAGACACACACACACAGCATGACAGAGACAGACACACACATAGCATGAGACAGACACACACACACACACACACACACAGCATGCCAGACAGACACACACACAGCATGACACAGACAGACACACACACACACAGCGTGACACAGACAGACAGACACACAGCATGACAGAGACAGACACACACACACAGCATGAGACAGACACACACACACACACAGCATGACACAGACAGACACACACACAGCATGACACAGGCAGACACACACACACACACACACACCATGACACAGACAGACACACAGCATGACACAGACAGACACACACACAGCATGACACAGACACACACACACAGCATGACACAGACAGACACACACACACACAGCATGACACAGACAGACACACACAGCATGACAGAGGCAGACACACACATAGCATGAGACAGACACACACACACACACAGCATGACAGACAGACACACACACAGCATGACACAGACAGACACACACACAGCGTGACACAGACAGACACACACACAGCATGACAGAGACAGACACACACACACAGCATGAGACAGACACACACACACAGCATGACACAGACAGACACACACACATCATGACACAGGCACACACACACACACACACACCATGACACAGACAGACACACAGCATGACACAGACAGACACACACACAGCATGACACAGACAGGCACACACACAAAGCATGACACAGACACACACACAGACACAGCCTGACAGACACACACAGCATGACACAGACAGACATACACACACACACACAGCATGACACAGACAGACACACAGCATGACACAGACAGACACACACAGCATGACACAGACAGACACACACACACACACACACACCGCATGACACAGACACACAGACACAGCATGACACAGACAGACACACACACACTGACATACATACTTGTTGCTACCTGTGTGGGTGGGTGGGCAGACTGATAGGTGACTTGCGGCCGCAGGGAGAACTTGAAGGGCGGCCGCAGGGGAAGCTCTTCTTGTGGCCACTGGGGGAGCAGGCTGTTCTGTCTCTGCTCCCCCTCCCTCGCGCGCAGCTTAATGAGACCGGGGCCGGAATATGACATCATATTCCGGCCCCGGTCTCTTTCTAGCGCGCAAGGGCGGGGAGCAGAGACAGAACAGCCTGCTCCCCCAGCGGCCACAAGAAGAGCTTCCCCTGCGGCCGCCATTCAAGTTCTCCCTGCGGCCGCAGGTCACCCCGGCCCCAGGTGCCGACGGCCCACCGGGAAATTTCCCGGTATCCCGGTGGGCCAGTCCGGCCCTGAGGAGAGGCCTTCAAGCATCCAAAGTAACAGTAGATGGATCGTATCTGCCATCATACAAGCTTACTAAGCTTCTAAAATGAAGATTCCAGAAGGACTTAAGGCTCACTATACAAGGTCCCTTTCTTCATCATGGGCAGCGGCGGCTAAGGTATCACCAGAACCTATTTGCAAAGCAGCAACTTGGTTTCTACGAACACGTTTATAAGACATTACTAGTGATGCACCGAACTGTTCGCTGGCGAATAGTTCCTGGCGAACATAGCGTGTTCGCGTTCGCCACGGCAGGCGAATACATGCGCGGTTCGATCCGCCCCCTATTCGTCATCATTGAGTAAACTTTGACCCTGTGCCTCACAGTCAGCAGACACATTCCAGCCAATCAGCAGCAGACCCTCCCTTCCAGACCCCCACACCTCCCGTACAGCATCCATTTTAGATTCATTCTGAAGCTGCATTCTTAGATAGAGGAGGGAAAGTGTAGCTGCTGCTCTTTTGATAGGGAAATGTATAGCTAGGCTAGTGTATTCAGTGTCCACTACAGTCCTGAAGGACTCATCTGATCTCTGCTGTAAGGACAGCACCCCAAAAAGCCGTTTTTAGGGCTAGAACATCAGTCTGCTTTTTCTTTCTTTTGTGTAATCTAATTGCAGTTGCCTGCCTGCCTGCCAGCTTCTGTGTCAGGCTCACAGTGGATACTGTGCCCACTTGCCCAGTGCCACCACTCATATCTGGTGTCACAATAGCTTGCATTTAAAAACAAAAAAAATGTTTTCACTGTAATAGATTAATTAGCAGTTAGTTGTCTGCAAGCGTCTGTGTCAGGCTCACAGTGGATACTGTGCCCACTTGCCCAGTGCCACCACTCATATCTGGTGTCACAATAGCTTGCATTTAAAAACAAAAAAAATGTTTTCACTGTAATAGATTAATTAGCAGTTAGTTGTCTGCAAGCGTCTGTGTGTCAGGCCAACAGCGTGTACTCTGCCAGTGTGCACAGTGCCACTCATATCTGGTGGCACAATAGCGTGCATATAAAACCCACACACTTTTTTTTCACTGTAATAGATTAATTAGCAGTTAGTTGTCTGCAAGCGTCTGTGTGTCAGGCCAACAGCGTGTACTCTGCCAGTGTGCACAGTGCCACTCATATCTGGTGGCATAATAGCGTGCATATAAAACTCACACACTTTTTTTTCACAGTTATAGATTGAATAGCAGTTAGTTGTCTGCAAGCGTCTGTGTGTCAGGCCAACAGCCCTTCGGGATCTACCCTCAGAGAACGACTCAACCGACAGGTAGCAGACTACCTCGCCTTAACTGCAGATATTGACACTCTGAGGAGCGATGAACCTCTTGACTACTGGGTGTGCAGGCTTGACCTGTGGCCTGAGCTATCCCAATTTGCGATAGAACTTCTGGCCTGCCCCGCTTCAAGTGTCCTGTCAGAAAGGACCTTCAGTGCAGCAGGAGGTATTGTCACTGAGAAGAGAAGTCGCCTAGGTCAAAAAAGTCTAGATTACCTCACCTTTATTAAGATGAATGAGGGATGGATACCGAAGGGACTGACAGTGGGGGATACATTCGACTAAAAATGGCCTGATGAGATGAGCTGCCTTGGGCTAAAAATGGTGATCTTATGTAGGAGGAACAGTCCCTATTCTGCTCTGTGTCAGTGTGTATCAGGGTCCTTGAGGACAGGTGTCAATCCATATCTGCCAAGTGACCCTATGTAGGGGGAACAGTCCCGATTCTGCTCTGTGTCAGTGTGTATCAGGGTCTCTGAGGACAGGTGTCAATCCATATCTGCCCAGTGACCCTATGTAGGGGGAATAGTCCCTATTCTGCTCTGTGTCAGTGTGTATTAGGGTCCCTGAGGACAGGTGTCAATCCATATCTGCCAAGTGACCCTATGTAGGTGGAACAGTCCCTATTCTGCTCTGTGTCGGTGTGTATCAGGGTCCATGAGGACAGGTGTCAATACATATCTGCCAAGTGACCCTATGTAGGGGGAACAGCCCCTATTCTGCTCTGTGTCAGTGTGTATGTATCAGGGATCATTAGGATAGGTGTCAATCCATATCTGCCAAGTGACCCTATGTAGGGGTAACAGTCTCTATTCTGCTCTGTGTCAGTGTGTATCATGGTCTCTGAGGACAGGTGTCAATCCATATCTGCCAAGTGACCCTATGTAGGGGGAGCAGTCCCTATTCTGCTCTGTGTCAGTGTGTTTCAGGGATCATTAGGATAGGTGTCAATCCATATCTGCCAAGTGACCCTATGTAGGGGGAGCAGTCCCTATTCTGCTCTGTGTCAGTGTGTATCAGGGTCCCTGAGGACAGGTGTCAATCCATATCTGCCAAGTGACCCTATGTAGGGGGAGCAGTCCCTATTCTGCTCTGTGTCAGTGTGTATCAGGGGTTTTGAGGACAGGTGTCAATCCATATCTGCCAAGTGACCCTATGTAGGGGGAACAGTCCCTATTCTGCTCTGTGTCAGTGTGTATCAGGGGTTTTGAGGACAGGTGTCAATCCATATCTGCCAAGTGACCCTATGTAGGGGGAACAGTCCCTATTCTGCTCTGTGTCAGTGTGTATCAGGGTCCCTGAGGACAGGTGTCAATCCATATCTGCCAAGTGACCCTATGTAGGGGGAACAGTCCCTATTCTGCTCTGTGTCAGTGTGTATTAGGGTCCCTGAGGACAGGTGTCAATCCATATCTGCCAAGTGACCCTATGTCGGTGGAACAGTCCCTATTCTGCTCTGTGTCAGTGTGTATCAGGGTCCCTGAGGACAGGTGTCAATCCATATCTGCCAAGTGACCCTATGTAGGGGAAACAGTCCCTATTCTGCTCTGTGTCAGTGTGTATCAGGGATCCTTAGGATATGTGTCAATCCATATCTGCCAAGTGACCCTATGTAGGAGGAACAGTCCCTATTCTGCTCTGTGTCAGTGTGTATCAGGGTCTCTGAGGACAGGTGTCAATCCATATGTCAAGGTGTCAATATGGCATATGTCAGGTGTCAATCCATATCCATTGTGATTTAGGAATGTTAGGTGATTTATGCCCTTTATAGATTAAAACCAGACTCTGCATCAACTGTGTAATTTTCCATGGGAGTTTTGCCATGGATCCCCCTCCGGCATGCCACAGTCCAGGTGTTAGTCCCCTTGAAACAACTTTTCCATCACTATTGTGGCCAGAAAGAGTTCCTGTGGGTTTTAAAATTTGCCTGCCCATTGAAGTCAATGGCGGTTCGCCCGGTTCGCCGGTTCGCGAACGTTTGAGGAAGTTTGCGTTCGCCGTTCGCGAACCGAAAATGTTATGTTCGCGACATCACTAGACATTACCAAATAGATGTGAAAGCTGATCAACTAGATCAATTTGGTAAAACGGTTCTTTCTGCATCCAACTCATAAGTTTGATTATTACTGTGTTTCACGTTTGTAGTTTTCTAATACACTAGCATTCCTGAGTCAGAGTCTTATTCCCTCCCTTGGTTATTGCTTGGGTATTACCCATTGTTGTGCTGCCATGGATATGGCCAGGAAAGAGGAAAATGTATTCATACTTACCGTAATTTTCTTTTCCTGGTCATAGGCCATGGCAGCACAAAGATTCCGCCCTGGGATATTGCTAGTAACATTGTTGTGCTGACATGGCCTATGGCCAGGAAAAGAAAGTTACGGTAAGTATGAATACATTTTCCTCTATAATATATATATATATATATATATATATTTATTTATTTTCATTTATTAATTTTTTTTTATTTTTTTTTTACTTGTATTAAAGGACCACTATAGTGCCAGGAAAACATACTCATTTTCCTGGCACTATAGTGCCCTGAGGATGCCCCCACCCTCAGGGTCTCCTCCTCTCCTCCTTCCTAGCGACGTCATCGGCTGAATGCTTTCCTATGGACGCTGGCGTCTTCTCACTGTGATTTTCACAGTGAGAAGCACGCAAGCGCCTCTAGCTGCTGTCAATGAGACAGCCACTAGAGGCTCTAGAGGCTGGATTAACCCTCATTGTAAACATAGCAGTTTCTCTGAAACTGCTATGTTTATAAAAAAAAAAAAGGGTTAACCCTAGCTGGACCTGGCACCCAGACCACTTCATTAAGCTGAAGTGGTCTGGGTCTATAGTGGTCCTTTAACTTTATTTTTAATTTTTAAAACTTTATTTTAGCTTTTCCGCTGTCAGCACTATGGACACCTACGGGGGCCATGTAACCACTCTTTTAGAGCGGTCACATGGCCCCTGGGGGTCCTTTTTTGCAGAGGGGGACTCAGTCCAGAGAGTCCCACCAAAGAAGAAGACCAATCGCCAGCGGGGGAACGCGGCGATCGGTAAGTACATGGGAGAGGGATAGGGAGGAAGGGTTACATTTATTATTTTATTTTATTTTATTTTTTTACAATTACTGAGTGCCTTGATCCCTCAAGGCACTCAGTAGAGACAGAGCATCGGAAGCCTGCCTGAAGGCTTCCAATGCTCTGTCTAACTGCCGGGCGCCACGTGGAGCAACCCAGAAGTGATCGCTCCGGGGTGAGGGATCACCCGGTAATCTCCGGTTGCCCCCGGCAGTGAGGAGGGTATTACAACGTTGCCTCAACATTGAGGCATCGCTGTAATACCATTAGAGCTGCTGCAAGCGATCATGATCCGCGGTCCTTAAGGACCATTTTTTGTCGGACGTACCTGATACGTCACCGGTCACTAAGTGGTTAAAGGGACACTATAGTCACCAAAACAACTTTAGCTTAATGAAGCAGTTTTGGTGTATAGCTCATGTCCCTGCAGTCTCGCTGCTCAATTCTCTGCCATTTAGGAGTTAAATCTCCTTGTTTATGAACCCTAGTCACACCTCCCTGTATGTGACTTGCACAGCCTTTCTATACACTTCCTGTAAAGTGTCATCTAAAGTTTATCCTTCCTTTATTGCAAGTTCTGTTTAATTTAGATTTTATTATCCCCTGCTATATTAATAGCTTGCTAGACCTTTCAAGAGCCTTGTGTATATGATTGTGATTAAGTTCAATTTACAGAGAAAGATATACAATTTTTAAGGTAAATTACATCTGATTGAAAGTGAAACCAGTTTTTTTTAATGCAGGCTGTGTCAATCAGAGTCAGGGGAGGTGTGACAAGGGCTGCATAAACAGAAATGTGATTTAGCTCCTAAATGGCAGTGAATTGATCAGTGAAACCTGAGAAGCATGATCTATACACTAAAACTGCTTCATTAAACTAAAGTTGTTTAGGTTCTTATAGTGTTCCTTTAATATAGCAGATTTTATACCCTGAACCCACAGACAGATTCTGTCAACCACACTCCTTACTTGCAGATTACTGTTCTCTATATGGGACCCAGCCAGACATAAATTATGCAGATACATGCCATGGTCATTGGCAGCACCGTCTCATTCTATCCATAGCTATAACAGAACCTTTAACCACAAATTTTGAGTGAATTGTGTAATTATTAACACCAAATATACTCAGAACACACTATGCTAACATACCCTGCATTGTAGACTGCTTTTCAGTTGAGTCCTTTTCCTATAGACAACCCAAAACTATGTTATCAGGAAGCTTCTATACACAGGTGGGCAAGAGAGAGGGGAAATAATTAACAGTCTTTGAGAAAATGTGTCTCTGTTAACTTCCACACTGGAAGGACGGTTGAACTTCTTAATCCACATTCGTGCTTCATGGCGCCCCCCCAAGTTGCCTGTATACAGTAACACACACAGGTACAGGCAGACAGTCACAAGCAGACAGTCAGACATGCACAGTTACAGGCAGACAGTCACACATGCTCAGTTACAAGCAGACAGTCACAGAGACAAACACACACGAAATGACGAACAGTTACAGGCAGACAGTCACACACACAGTCACAAGCAGACAGTCACACATACTCTGTTACAAGCAGACAGTCACACACACTCGGATACACGCAGGCAGACACTCACTCACGCTGATAGACACACACACACTCACTCCATTAAAGGCAGATAGTCACATACACACACAGTTGCACACATACAGGCACATGCACACACAAAGGCACAGCTACAGCGACACACAAAGTTACAGTCACACATACAGTTACAGTCACACACAGGAAGACAGTCACACACACACACACAGACAGAAAGTCTCACACACTGGCAGGGATTCACACATACACACACACACACACACACACAAACCTTTTTCCATTATGGCTGGAAGGGGAAGTGGAGGCAGTTGGTTGTTGGGGGAAGCAACAGGCGGGTTAAGTGTAAAATGTCTCACCTTGCAGGACCTTTGATAGATCAAAAAGGGCAATCCGTTTCACACCTTGCATAAGCCCCTTTTGATCAAAAGAGCAATTTCTCTCTGCCATTTGTCCTCTAGCCAGGGTCACACTACACAAGTTATATTAAAGGACAATATTCCATAGTGCAATAATAAATTATGCCCCGTTTCCGTGACAGAGCTCATTGGCTGAGACTGAGTACTCAGCTGACACTCTCACCCAAAAACTGGCCCTGAAAAGATTCAGGACAAGTACATTGAATTTCTATTTCTATAACTCCAAAGTTGCAGTGGAAATATACATTGACATTATGAACAAGTGGCAAATAAAGGACATGTGTTTTTATCAACTTTTTTTTCTTCTCTAGGATGATGCCTCTGTTGACCTTGATGAGTGTTCCCACAATGCTGCAAGTAGCAGTGAGGACCTGCATTCCCTAGACTCTTCACTTCAAGGGACAGAATACTACAAAGACCTTGTAATAATGGAGCCTTCACCCAAGATGACTCCCAAACGTTCTTCAGCTTCATTTTGCGTTGCTGGAGAAACTAACATTAGCTTTGATAAGGGGGAGGTTATCATCACTTATACCAAGCCTCTACTCTGCCCTGTGGCCTGTGGATCTAGATCACCACAAGGATTAAATGTAGGTGGAGCTCCTGGAGAAAGAAATTATATACCCCAAGAAGAGGAAGACATAGTTGAAGTGCAGGAACCCATTCCTATTTTAGTGAGATCATTATCAACTTCAAGGAGACACAGTTGGGATGATGCAGTCACACCAACTGACAGTGTCCGCAGGTAAGATGTAATATGCAAATTAGATATGTTGACTCTTTCCATTAATTGCTTATTTGGCTTTGCCTACTTGGGTATTTGTAAAAATATTACTAAAATAGATTTTCAGATTTTAAAACAAATGCTATAATTAATTAAATGGTGAATTTACAAGAAAATGTGTTGCAATTCAGATCTTAGTAAAATATATAGTACATCTAGTTGTCTTTTGACATTAGCTTGGCATATATTCCTTTATGGAACCTGTGAACGAGGTTCCTCATATTTCATTTTAATTCTATTCTTTGGAATGTTATATTTTTTGCCCTTGTTACAGTTAGGTATCTACCTATTTCACACAGATGTATATTTTTTAACTTTGGTCATCATGGAATAAATATACTCTGATGCATAGAATTGGTAATTACTAAATTTCTAAAAATACATATTAGTTTAACCTTAAGGACAGAGGCATTTACAAGTTTGGCCAAAACAAAACCTAGAGTTTGTGTTATATGTCTGTTTAATCATTATGTATCTATTTCATATTAAGTGCACCCACAGCTTTCATTTCACATCAAATATGCATATATGGAACACTATTTAATATTAATAAAATCTAGAGATATTAAGAAATGTTGTTATTTTCCAAGTTCTGCATCCCATTTTAACTGTGAATGTCATAATAATGTTAGCGTTTATTGCAATAAAACACACATCTTTGTATGCAGTGATGTATGCAGTGATGTCCCACAAGTACAACAATCATGTAGAAGTCATGATGTTTTGCAAAGTTACAGGGTCAAATATGGGCTTGCATATTTCAGTTTTTACATATTGAAATTTGCCTGGTTGGTGTAGTAGGGCTATATTGCCTTTGAGACCATATGGCAGCGCAGTAATCAGAATTACCCCCATCATGGTATACCATTTGCAAAATCCAGGGTATTCACAATGGGGTATGTCCAGGGCTCGGGTCCTGCAGGAACGCATGGGAACTTGCTGGCATTTTGGATCACGTGGGACCAGTCTGATATGCTTCAGATATGTTCTCTCTGTAAAGGCACAAGATGAGCTAAAACCAGCTTGAGATCTGAGCGGGGACCCACCGAAGGGCAGGCTAATTGAGCTGTTGTCTGTTCTCACCTCTCTTGCTACTTGTTTTTCTCTCCTTAATATTTTATATGTACTGATGTACTCCATGTTTATTTAACTTTTTAGATTCTATGTTAGAGGGATTTCCATGTGATTGTTACAAAATTATTTCTTCGTATTTTTATTAGATGCATATTTCTGTGCCGCTTTGCTTTCCCTTTATTGATTATACTATTTCTATCAGCGTCCTCCTTTTAAGGTGTGCTCATGCACTTGCTGAATACAAACTTGTCATTATCAGGCTTGTGAAATAGAGTTTACTCTGAGTCACAGGGGCCTGATGTAGGAGAAATATTCCAGGCCTGCAAACAGGGGGTTGTTTGGTGGAGGAGAAAAATTAACCTGCTTAGAAGGAAAATCCTAAACTGAACTTACGATATCATATAACATTTATCGAAAGCCCATTTGGTGACAATTTATTATTCAGAAAGGGTTTTACCAGTAAGTATACGTTGAGAACTCTCTTTTTTCCAAATATGCTATGTTATGAAAAGCATTAAAGGGACACTGTATGCTTCATCTCATTGAAGTGGTTAAAGGAAAACGTTAGTGTTAGGAATACAAAGATGTGGCTCTCTGCCCCGGTGTCCCCACCATGTCCATGTGATGGGTTAAAAAAAATCTTCAGCATCAATGTCTCTCTGCGCTGGGTCGCGCTCCTCCTATGATGCCAACAAATGGGTGGTCAAACTCCATGAAACTGCAGGAAGCACCTCTAGTAGCTGTCTGGTAGTGGCAGTCTTAGCAGTGCTATGTAAATATTGCAGTGATTCTAAAACTGCAATGTTTTACATTGCAGAACTAAGGAGACAGGAACATTGCACCCAGGCCACTTCAATAAGATGAAGTGGTCTGGGTGCCTATAGTGACCTTTTAAAGTGTCTGCAGTCACATGGCACAAATTTTCCCTTAAATTCCTATCTGTGGATACTGATCAGTCGCAACAAACCTGAGCTCAGCCGCCGGGCAAACTTTCAATTATAAGTGATTTTAGGGGCACAAATGCCCTATCTAACAACCTCCTGATACTAGCAACAACAGTCTACACTGTAGACTTACTCAATGCCAGCCCAGAGCTCTGCAATGCCAGCCCAGAGCTCTGCAGTATGGCGTGGCCCTGTGGTGGGAGAAGCGGCCGTTCTCCCCGCCCAGGTCCGACTGGACACTCATGAGGTACACAGAGCCCCGGAATACCACCACCACCACAAAGGCTCTACCTTGCCAGAACTCCTGGACGCACACAGTACACGTGGTTCCTCCAAAATGGCCGCAGGCAAATCTGCTGCTAAGCGGGAAACACAGGCATTAGCCCGAAACTCAGAGAATGAATTCCAGAGGGCATTTGATGATATTTGTCAGTGATTTTGGAGAAAATTGGAGGAGACAACCTACTCAGCCCAATATCTTGCCTGCTCCTGTGACACAGTTTCCAGGCAAAGGCTCAGCCAGGAGGATGCCTACTAGACGAAGAAACAAGAAAGTACATGAAACCAAACTCAGCCTGAGCACCATGATAAAGCACCAACGCCTAGGATCCCAGCACCTTTGCCTGAAGGCAGGATGGATGGCCAGCAAACACTGGGCTCAGATTTCTGAGGGCACCCAAGGCTGGAGAGAACCTCTAAAAGCTGCTTCCTGGGAGACATGAACACCCTAAAACCTCTAATTGGACTCTGCCCATAGGCATGTGCATCCTATTGCATTAGGGTGTGCACCCTAAAGCACAAACATTTGCCACGCGTATATGTTTGTGTATATATATATATATATATATATATATATATATATATATATATATACATATATACACACACACACATACATTGCTGTGTGTGTGTGTGCTGTTAGTGTGCGGTGTGAGGGTGCTGTGTGTGTAAGGGTGCTGTGCATGTGTGTAAGGGTACTGTGTGTGAGGGTGCTGTTAGTGTGATGTGTGTGAGGTTGCTGGTAGTGTGCTATGTGGGTGAGGATGTTTGTGTGTTTGTGAGGGTGCTGTTTGTGTGTGAGGGCGCTGTTTGTGTGCTGTGTGTGTGTGAGGGTGTTTGTGTCTGTGTGTTTGTTAGGGTCCTGTTAGTGTGCTGTGTGTGGGTGCTGTGTGTGTGAGGGTGCTGTTAGTGTGCTGTGTGTAAAGGGTGTTGTGTGTGTGTGGGTGCTGTATGTGTGTAGGTGCTGTGTGTGTGGATGCTGTTTGTGTGCTGTGTGTGTTTGTGTGCTGTTTGTGTGAACATGCTGTGTGTGTGTGTTGTATGTGTGTGGGTGCTGTTTGTGTGCTGTGTGTGTGTGCTGGATGTTTGGGTGATTGTGGGGGTGGAGGTGGGGGCAGATTAGTTAATATCCCCCCTCCCTTCTTACCTTATGTATGTGGGGGGACCGTGCTGCTGCCATCCCTGGTGGTTCAGTGGTGAGTAAACTCATATCTCGCGAGAGGAACCCGGCGGAGCTACTGGCTAGAGCTCCCCGAGTCCTCTCCTGCCTTCCTCCATGCCTGTGGGCCGGTGAGGTAGATCTTTGATCTCCCCACCGGCCCATGGAGGCTTAAAGCAGAGCTGGCGCCCCCGTGCACACGCCTATGACTCTGCCTAACAGCTAAGGGCATAGGTTGAGTGAGTTTAGATAGTCAGAGCACCTAGCACCAGTCATTAAGTTAGAGCTAATAAGGATCCTGCAATCTCACTGATGCTTGCTGTCCTCCTTCTGTCTTATTATTACCATGTTTTACTACTTCCTGGTGGTTTAATTTTAATTTTATTATGTTACCTACAACATAGCCTGTTGTGACTTATGGTATGCTATTTTATGCATGACCCACTGTCAGTTTCTTATGATGACAACGGAAGATTTTTCCGTTTATTACCATCCCTTTAAATACCGTTCCTGGTTTTCACCTCTAGTGGCCTCCCTAGCCACTAGTCACCTCATACTCACCTGTATCATATGAAACAAAGTTCTGCTATAAATGGCCACACCCAACAAAGCAAGAGGCCTTTACATTGAAGTTGGTGTTCAGACTTCAGATCCTGGCTCCTGTGAAACAACCTGTAACTTACCTGTCTTGCTTCTTATCTGAATTGCTACCACCCCTGCTCCTTACCATCTTGGATTATCTACAACAAGGGTTGTCCTGAACCCAGCCCCAGCACTCAGGGCCACCCGATGGGCCCTGTATTTTCAGGGGCCCGGTCAGCGCTGTGGCCGTGCAATAGCGCGACCGAGCCCCTTTAAAAATTTGCAGCCGCAAAGTACTGCTGGGAGTAAGTGTCTGTCACTTCCTACCAGCTCCCTCCGCGTGGGAGGGAAGAAAGACAGGCCGTGAGGAGGGAAGAGCCACAACGACTCCCATCAGCCACAGCCATCCTCCTGGAAAAAAAAGTAAGAAAATGTAGCTGTGTGTGTGTGTGTGTATGTATGCCTGTATGTATGTGTTTGTATGTCAGTATGTGTTTGTATGCATGTATGTGTATGTATGTATTTATTTCACTGTTTGTGTGTGTGTATGTATGCCTGTATGTATGTGTTTGTATGCATGTATGTGTATGTATGTATTTATTTATTTCAGTGTTTGTCTGTGTGTGTGTGTGTATGCATGTCAGTATGTGTTTGTATGTCTGTCTGTGTTTATGTATGTCAGTGTGTGTGTGTATGTATTTTAGTATGTGTGTGTGGGTGTGTGTGTCAGTCTGTTTGTATGTATGTATGTATTTTAGTGTGTGTGTGTGCGTGTGTATGTGTGTCAGTATGTATCTGTGTGTATGAGTGTATGTATGTCAGTATGTGTCTATCTGTATGCATGCATGCATGTCTGTATGTATGTGTATGTATGTCAGTATGTGTTTGTATGCATGTATGTGTATGTCAGTATGTATCTGTCTGTGTCTGTGTGTATGAGTGTATGTATGTCAGTATGTGTTTGTGTGTGTGTGTGTCAGTATGTGTCTGTATGTATGCATGTCAGTATGTGTGTGTGTATGTGTTTGTATGTATGTCTGTGTTTATGTATGTTAGTATGTGTCTCTCTGTATGTCTGTATGTCTGTGTGTATGTATGTATGTATTTTAGTATGTGTGTGTGTGTGTGTAAGGGGGTTTGTAAGTATATATATTTCAGTATGTGTCTATCTATCTATCTGTATGTATGTCAGTGTGCGTATGTATGGCTGTGTGTATGTATGGCAGTATGTATTTCTGTATGTATGTGTATGTATATGTCTGTCTATGTCAGTATGTGTGTATGTCAGTTTGTATATGTCTGTCTATGTCAGTATGTATGTCTGTCAGTATGTATGTATGTGTGTGTGTGTGTATGTATGTCCTTATGCGTGTTTGTGTCTGTAAGTATGTTAGTATGTGTATGTGTGTCTGTTTCATGTGTGTATGTCTATGTGTCTGTTTCACTTTATATAGGATTTTTTTTTTTTTAAATGTAAAACTATAGTCCGGCCCCCAGCAGTGTCTGAGGGACCGTGAACTGGCCCCCTGTTTAAAAACGTTTGAGGACCCCTGATCTACAACTACACTTCTCTGCAATTTCCTACCTACCTATTTCATACCAACCTGGATAACATACATCTCTGCTTTAACCTGCCTACCTGATTTATACAACCCTGCTTCATACCAACCTGGATAACATACATCTCTGCTTTAACCTGCCTACCTGATTTATACAACCCTGCAAAATCATTATCTGGACATTGCTGAACACAACTATTAGCAAGGTGTTATTTTCTTTCTCTGACTCCTTATAGTTCCTAATACCTGTCCTATTATTCTTCCTATGCTTTTATCCAGCTTTATTTGCACACTTGTTTGTTTTCTATTTAGGGCATATTGCCTTAATGTTTATTTCTCCCTTTCCTTCTCCTTATTTATTCTACACGTTTACTGCTGTAATGTGAAAACTTAGAAATAAAGCCTTTTCAGTTAACTCTGGCAAACGTCTCCTACCTGACCTGATCAAGAGCATGACACCCACACACGATATGCCCACCACACTGTACTCACCTGAAACTAAGTGACTAGCTTAGTCTAATTCTTCAACTAGCGTTCCAGACATATACTCTGCCTGCTTTTCCTAGTATCTACTACTTTTGTAGGAATGTGTACATCATGTGACACACCGTAGTTTAAAATGTGCAGCTTAGCATATCACAATATACATACATATAAGGTGGAGTTCCTTGCTTATAATTGGTTATTATAAGCACACATGATCCTAGTAAAAAAGTACAAAATAGGAAAATGATACTTACAAGGTTGGAGCCAATAAGTTTAGGCTCAGACTTCCAGCTTGGTGGGGTATAAAGGTCCCCACTCCCTTCTTTAGGTTGATGAAGATAGTTTCCAAAAGAATCGAGGTCTTCTTAGTAATTTTAAAGTGCTTTATTGTAAAGTGCACAGTAAATTACAAAAAGGTAAAATAAACTATAAAAATATGGTAAAAGTAAGAATCTTACAGTACAAAGGTAAGTAATTTTTTTCCCAGTCTTCTGTAAGTCCTTTAAAGTGCAATACGCGTTTCACCTCGCTAGGAGGCTTCCTCAGTTACTGATGTTGTCCTGCTTGTGGGTCTCCTTTTAAATCTACCTCAATTCGCGTTTTTTTGCGGTCATTTCTGGTTTCGTGTTATGCGTTCCACGAGTGGAACGCATGTAGTTTACTTCCGTCTTTCATTTCATGTGTTTATTTCCGGTTCCGCATGCATATTGAGTTCGTTTTTTTCAAGTATTCAAACATATTGTTATTATGTAGTGATGTACCGAACGGTTCGCTGGCGAATAGTTCCAGGCGAACATAGCGTGTTCGTGTTCGCCACAGCGGGCCCCTATTCGTCATCATTAAGTAAACTTTGACCCTGTGCCTCACAGTCAGCAGACACATTCCAGCCAATCAGCAGCAGACCCTCCTTTCCAGACCCTCCCACCTCCTGTACAGCATCCATTTTAGATTCATTCTGAAGCTGCATTCTTAGATAGAGGAGGGAAAGGGTAGCTGCTGCTCATTTGATAGGGAAATGGATAGCTAGGCTAGTGTATTCAGTGTCCACTACAGTCCTGAAGGACTCATCTGATCTCTGCTGTAAGGACAGCACCCCAAAAAGCCCTTTTTAGGGCTAGAACATCAGTCTGCTTTTTTTCCTGTGTAATCTAATTGCAGTTGCCTGCCTGCCAGCTTCTGTGTCAGGCTCACAGTGGATACTGTGGCCACTTGCCCAGTGCCACCACTCATATCTGGTGTCACAAAAGCTTGCATTTAAAAACAAAACATTTTTTTTTCACTGTAATATATTGAATAGCAGTTAATTGTCTGCAAGCGTCTGTGTGTCAGGCCTACAGCGTGTACTCTGCCAACCTCTGCCAGTGCACAGTGCCACTCATATCTGGTGTCACAATAGCGTGCATTTAAAAACAAAATTTTTTTTTTCAATGTTATAGATTGAATAGCAGTTAGTTGTCTGCAAGCGTCTGTGTGTCAGGCCAACAGCGTGTACTCTGCCAACCTCTGCCAGTGCACAGTGCCACTCATCTGGTCTGGTGTCACAATAGCCTGCATTTAAAACCAAAACACCTTTTTCACTGTAATAGATTGAATAGCAGTTAGTTGTCATCAAGCGTGTGTGTTAGGCCTACAGCGTGTACTCTGCCAACCTCTGCCAGTGCACAGTGCCACTCATATCTGGTGTCACAATAGCGTGCATTTAAAAACAAAAAAATTATTTTCTCTGTTATAGATTGAATAGCAGTTAGTTGTCTTCAAGCGGGTGTTTCAAGCCTACAGTGTGTACTCTGCCAACCTCTGCCAGTGCACAGTGCCACTCTTATCTGGTGTCGCAATAGATTGCATTTAAAAACCCCAAAACTTTTTTCACAGTTATAGATTGAATAGCAGTTAGTTGTCTGCAAGCGGGTGTCAGGCCTACAGCGTGTACTCTGCCAACCTCTGCCAGTGCACATTGCAACTCATATCTGGTGTCACAATAGCGTGCATTTAAAACCCAAAAACTTTTTTCACTGTTATAGATTGAATAGCAATTAGTTGTCTTCAAGCGTGTGTGTCAGGCCTACAGCGTGTACTCTGCCAACCTCTGCCAGTGCACAGTGCCACTCATATCTGGTGTCACAATAGCGTGCATTTAAAAACCCCAAAACTTTTTTCACAGTTATAGATTGAATAGCAGTTAGTTGTCTGCAAGCGGGTGTCAGGCCTACAGCGTGTACTCTGCCAACCTCTGCCAGTGCACATTGCCACTCATATCTGGTGTCACAATAGCGTGCATTTAAAACCCAAAAACTTTTTTCACTGTTATAGATTGAATAGCAGTTAGTTGTCTTCAAGCGGGTGTCAGGCCTACAGCATGTACTCTGCCAACCTCTGCCAGTGCACATTGCCACTCATATCTGGTGTCACAATAGCGTGCATTTAAAACCAAAAAATGTTTTTCACTGTTATAGATTGAATAGCAGTTAGTTGTCTTCAAGCGGGTGTCAGGCCTACAGTGTGTACTCTGCCAACCACTGCCAGTGCACATTGCCACTCATATCTGGTGTCACAATAGCGTGCATTTAAAACCCCAAAACCTTTTTCACTGTTATAGATTGAATAGCAGTTAGTTGTCTTCAAGCGGGTGTCAGGCCTACAGCGTGTACTCTGCCAACCTCTGCCAGTGCACATTGGCACTCATATCTGGTGTCACAATAGCGTGCATTTAAAACCAAAAAATTTTTTTTTTCACTGTAATAGATTGAATAGCAGTTAGTTGTCTGCAAGCCTGTGTGTCAGGCCAACATTGTGTACTCTGCCAACCTCTGCCAGTGCACAGTGCCACTCATATCTGGTGTCACAATAGCATGCATTTAAAACCAAAAAACTTTTTTCACTGTTATAGATTGAATAGCAGTTAGTTGTCTTCAAGCGGGTGTCAGGCCTACAGTGTGTACTCTGCCAACCTCTTCCAGTGCACATTGCCACTCATATCTGGTGTCACAATAGCATGCATTTCAAACCAAAAACTTTTTTCACTGTTATAGATTGAATAGCAGTTAGTTATCTTCAAGCGGGTGTCAGGCATACCGCGTGTACTCTGCCAACCTCTGCCAGTGCACAGTGCCACTCTTATCTGGTGTCGCAATAGATTGCATTTAAAAACCCCAAAACTTTTTTCACAGTTATAGATTGAATAGCAGTTAGTTGTCTGCAAGCGGGTGTCAGGCCTACAGCGTGTACTCTGCCAACCTCTGCCAGTGCACATTGCCACTCATATCTGGTGTCACAATAGCGTGCATTTAAAACCAAAAAACTGTTTTTCACTGTTATAGATTGAATAGCAGTTAGTTGTCTTCAAGCGTGTGTGTCAGGCCTACAGCGTGTACTCTGCCAACCTCTGCCAGTGCACATTGCCACTCATATCTGGTGTCACAATAGCGTGCATTTAAAACCCAAAAACCTTTTTCACTGTTATAGATTGAATAGCAGTTAGTTGTCTTCAAGCGGGTGTCAGGCCTACAGCGTGTACTCTGCCAACCTCTGCCAGTGCACATTGCCACTCATATCTGGTGTCACAATAGCATGCATTTAAAACCAAAAAATATTTTTTCACTGTAATAGATTGAATAGCAGTTAGTTGTCTGCAAGCGTCTGTGTGTCAGGCCAGCAGCGTGTACTCTGCCAACCTCTGCCAGTGCACAGTGCCACTCATATCTGGTGTCACAATAGCATGCATTTAAAACCAAAAAACTTTTTTCACTGTTATAGATTGAATAGCAGTTAGTTGTCTTCAAGCGGGTGTCAGGCCTACCGCGTGTACTCTGCCAACCTCTGCCAGTGCACATTGCCACTCATATCTGGTGTCACAATAGCGTGCATTTAAAACCAAAAAACTTTTTTTACTGTTATAGATTGAATAGCAGTTAGTTGTCTGCAAGCGTCTGTGTGTCAGGCCTACAGTGTGTATTCTGCCAACCTGAGCCAGTGCACATTGCCACTCATATCTGGTGTCACAAAAGCGTGCATTTAAAACCAAAAAACTTTTTTCACTGTTATAGATTGAATAGCAGTTAGTTGTCTTCAAGCGGGTGTCAGGCCTACCGCGTGTACTCTGCCAACCTCTGCCAGTGCACATTGCCACTCATATCTGGTGTCACAATAGCGTGCATTTAAAACCAAAAAACTTTTTTTACTGTTATAGATTGAATATCAGTTAGTTGTCTGCAAGCGTCTGTGTGTCAGGCCAACAGTGTGTACTCTGCCAACCTCTGCCAGTGCACAGTGCCACTCATATCTGGTGTTACAATAGCGTGCATTTAAAACCAAAAAATATTTTTACACTGTTATAGATTGAATAGCAGTTAGTTGTCTTCAAGCCTGTGTGTCAGGACTACAGCGTGTACTCTGCCAACCTCTGCCAGTGCACAGTGCCACTCATATCTGGTGTCACAATAGCGTGCATTTAAAAATATTTTTTTTCACTATAATAGATTGAATAGCAGTTAGTTGTCTGCAAGCGTCTGTGTGTCAGGCCAACAGCGTGTACTCTGCCAAACTCTGCCAGTGCACAGTGCCACTCATATCTGGTGTCACAATAGCGTGCATTTAAAGCAAAAAACGTTTTTTTACTGTAATAGATTGAATAGCAGTTAGTTGTCTGCAAGCGTCTGTGTGTCAGGCCAACAGTGTGTACTCTGCCAACCTCTGCCAGTGCACAGTGCCACTCATATCTGGTGTCACAATAGCGTGCATTTAAAAACAAAAAATATTTTCACTGTTATAGATTGAATAGCAGTTAGTTGTCTGCAAGCGTCTGTGTGTCAGGCCAACAGCGTGTACTCTGCCAACCTCTGCCAGTGCACAGTGCCACTCATATCTGGTGTCACAATAGCGTGCATTTAAAACCAAAAAACTTTTTTTACTGTAATAGATTGAATAGCAGTTAGTTGTCTGCAAGCGTCTGTGTGTCAGGCCAACAGTGTGTACTCTGCCAACCTCTGCCAGTGCACAGTGCCACTCATATCTGGTGTCACAATAGCGTGCATTTAAAAACAAAAAAAATATTTTCACTGTTATAGATTGAATAGCAGTTAGTTGTCTTCAATCGGGTGTTTCAAACATACAGTGTGTACTCTGCCAACCTCTGCCAGTGCACAGTGCCACTCTTATCTGGTGTTGCAATAGCGTGCATTTAAAACCAAATTTTTTTTACACTGTTATAGATTAAATGGCAGTTAGTTGTCTTCAAGCCTGTGTTTCAGGCCTACAGCGTGTACTCTGCCAACCTCTGCCAGTGCACAGTGCCACTCATATCTGGTGTCACAATAGCGTGCATTTAAAACCAAAAAACTTTTTTTACTGTTATAGATTGAATAGCAGTTAATTGTCTGCAAGCGTCTGTGTGTCAGGCCAACAGCGTGTACTCTGCCAACCTCTGCCAGTGCACAGTGCCACTGATATCTGGTGTCACAATAGCGTGCATTTAAAACCAAAAAACTTTTTTCACTGTTATAGATTGAATAGCAGTTAGTTGTCTTCAAGCGGGTGTCAGGCCTACAGTGTGTACTCTGCCAACCACTGCCAGTGCACATTGCCACTCATATCTGGTGTCACAATAGCGTGCATTTAAAACCCAAAAACCTTTTTCACTGTTATAAATTGAATAGCAGTTAGTTGTCTTCAAGCCTGTGTGTCAGGACTACAGCGTGTACTCTGCCAACCTCTGCCAGTGCACAGTGCCACTCATATCTGGTGTCACAATAGCGTGCATTTAAAAATATTTTTTTTTCACTGTAATAGATTGAATAGCAGTTAGTTGTCTGCAAGCGTCTGTGTGTCAGGCCAACAGCGTGTACTCTGCCAAACTCTGCCAGTGCACAGTGCCACTCATATCTGGTGTCACAATAGCGTGCATTTAAAACCAAAACACTTTTTTCACTGTAATAGATTGAATAGCAGTTAGTTGTCTTCAAGCGGGTGTCAGGCCTACAGTGTGTACTCTGCCAACCACTGCCAGTGCACATTGCCACTCATATCTGGTGTCACAATAGCGTGCATTTAAAACCCAAAAACCTTTTTCACTGTTATAAATTGAATAGCAGTTAGTTGTCTTCAAGCCTGTGTGTCAGGACTACAGCGTGTACTCTGCCAACCTCTGCCAGTGCACAGTGCCACTCATATCTGGTGTCACAATAGCGTGCATTTAAAAATATTTTTTTTTCACTGTAATAGATTGAATAGCAATTAGTTGTCTTCAAGCGTGTGTGTCAGGCCTACAGCGTGTACTCTGCCAACCTCTGCCAGTGCACAGTGCCACTCATATCTGGTGTCACAATAGCGTGCATTTAAAAACCCCAAAACTTTTTTCACAGTTATAGATTGAATAGCAGTTAGTTGTCTGCAAGCGGGTGTCAGGCCTACAGCGTGTACTCTGCCAACCTCTGCCAGTGCACATTGCCACTCATATCTGGTGTCACAATAGCGTGCATTTAATACCCAAAAACTTTTTTCACTGTTATAGATTGAATAGCAGTTAGTTGTCTTCAAGCGGGTGTCAGGCCTACAGCATGTACTCTGCCAACCTCTGCCAGTGCACATTGCCACTCATATCTGGTGTCACAATAGCGTGCATTTAAAACCAAAAAATGTTTTTCACTGTTATAGATTGAATAGCAGTTAGTTGTCTTCAAGCGGGTGTCAGGCCTACAGTGTGTACTCTGCCAACCACTGCCAGTGCACATTGCCACTCATATCTGGTGTCACAATAGCGTGCATTTAAAACCCCAAAACCTTTTTCACTGTTATAGATTGAATAGCAGTTAGTTGTCTTCAAGCGGGTGTCAGGCCTACAGCGTGTACTCTGCCAACCTCTGCCAGTGCACATTGGCACTCATATCTGGTGTCACAATAGCGTGCATTTAAAACCAAAAAATGTTTTTTTTCACTGTAATAGATTGAATAGCAGTTAGTTGTCTGCAAGCCTGTGTGTCAGGCCAACATTGTGTACTCTGCCAACCTCTGCCAGTGCACAGTGCCACTCATATCTGGTGTCACAATAGCATGCATTTAAAACCAAAAAACTTTGTTCACTGTTATAGATTGAATAGCAGTTAGTTGTCTTCAAGCGGGTGTCAGGCCTACAGTGTGTACTCTGCCAACCTCTTCCAGTGCACATTGCCACTCATATCTGGTGTCACAATAGCATGCATTTCAAACCAAAAACTTTTTTCACTGTTATAGATTGAATAGCAGTTAGTTGTCTTCAAGCGGGTGTCAGGCATACCGCGTGTACTCTGCCAACCTCTGCCAGTGCACAGTGCCACTCTTATCTGGTGTCGCAATAGATTGCATTTAAAAACCCCAAAACTTTTTTCACAGTTATAGATTGAATAGCAGTTAGTTGTCTGCAAGCGGGTGTCAGGCCTACAGCGTGTACTCTGCCAACCTCTGCCAGTGCACATTGCCACTCATATCTGGTGTCACAATAGCGTGCATTTAAAACCAAAAAACTGTTTTTCACTGTTATAGATTGAATAGCAGTTAGTTGTCTTCAAGCGTGTGTGTCAGGCCTACAGCGTGTACTCTGCCAACCTCTGCCAGTGCACAGTGCCACTCATATCTGGTGTCACAATAGCGTGCATTTAAAAACAATTTTTTTTTCACTGTAATAGATTGAATAGCAGTTAGTTGTCTTCAAGCGTGTGTGCCAGGCTTACAGCATGTACTCTGCCAACCTCTGCCAGTGCACATTGCCACTCATATCTGGTGTCACAATAGCGTGCATTTAAAACCCAAAAACCTTTTTCACTGTTATAGATTGAATAGCAGTTAGTTGTCTTCAAGCGGGTGTCAGGCCTACAGCGTGTACTCTGCCAACCTCTGCCAGTGCACATTGCCACTCATATCTGGTGTCACAATAGCGTGCATTTAAAACCAAAAAATATTTTTTCACTGTAATAGATTGAATAGCAGTTAGTTGTCTGCAAGCGTCTGTGTGTCAGGCCAGCAGCGTGTACTCTGCCAACCTCTGCCAGTGCACAGTGCCACTCATATCTGGTGTCACAATAGCATGCATTTAAAACCAAAAAACTTTTTTCACTGTTATAGATTGAATAGCAGTTAGTTGTCTTCAAGCGGGTGTCAGGCCTACCGCGTGTACTCTGCCAACCTCTGCCAGTGCACATTGCCACTCATATCTGGTGTCACAATAGCGTGCATTTAAAACCAAAAAACTGTTTTTACTGTTATAGATTGAATAGCAGTTAGTTGTCTGCAAGCGTCTGTGTGTCAGGCCTACAGTGTGTATTCTGCCAACCTGAGCCAGTGCACATTGCCACTCATATCTGGTGTCACAAAAGCGTGCATTTAAAACCAAAAAACGTTTTTCACTGTTATAGATTGAATAGCAGTTAGTTGTCTTCAAGCGGGTGTCAGGCCTACCGCGTGTACTCTGCCAACCTCTGCCAGTGCACATTGCCACTCATATCTGGTGTCACAATAGCGTGCATTTAAAACCAAAAAACTTTTTTTACTGTTATAGATTGAATATCAGTTAGTTGTCTGCAAGCGTCTGTGTGTCAGGCCAACAGTGTGTACTCTGCCAACCTCTGCCAGTGCACAGTGCCACTCATATCTGGTGTTACAATAGCGTGCATTTAAAACCAAAAAATATTTTTACACTGTTATAGATTGAATAGCAGTTAGTTGTCTTCAAGCCTGTGTGTCAGGACTACAGCGTGTACTCTGCCAACCTCTGCCAGTGCACAGTGCCACTCATATCTGGTGTCACAATAGCGTGCATTTAAAAATATTTTTTTTCACTGTAATAGATTGAATAGCAGTTAGTTGTCTGCAAGCGTCTGTGTGTCAGGCCAACAGCGTGTACTCTGCCAAACTCTGCCAGTGCACAGTGCCACTCATATCTGGTGTCACAATAGCGTGCATTTAAAGCAAAAAACGTTTTTTTACTGTAATAGATTGAATAGCAGTTAGTTGTCTGCAAGCGTCTGTGTGTCAGGCCAACAGTGTGTACTCTGCCAACCTCTGCCAGTGCACAGTGCCACTCATATCTGGTGTCACAATAGCGTGCATTTAAAAACAAAAAATATTTTCACTGTTATAGATTGAATAGCAGTTAGTTGTCTGCAAGCGTCTGTGTGTCAGGCCAACAGCGTGTACTCTGCCAACCTCTGCCAGTGCACAGTGCCACTCATATCTGGTGTCACAATAGCGTGCATTTAAAACCAAAAAACTTTTTTTACTGTAATAGATTGAATAGCAGTTAGTTGTCTGCAAGCGTCTGTGTGTCAGGCCAACAGTGTGTACTCTGCCAACCTCTGCCAGTGCACAGTGCCACTCATATCTGGTGTCACAATAGCGTGCATTTAAAAACAAAAAAAATATTTTCACTGTTATAGATTGAATAGCAGTTAGTTGTCTTCAATCGGGTGTTTCAAGCATACAGTGTGTACTCTGCCAACCTCTGCCAGTGCACAGTGCCACTCTTATCTGGTGTTGCAATAGCGTGCATTTAAAACCAAATTTTTTTTACACTGTTATAGATTAAATGGCAGTTAGTTGTCTTCAAGCCTGTGTTTCAGGCCTACAGCGTGTACTCTGCCAACCTCTGCCAGTGCACAGTGCCACTCATATCTGGTGTCACAATAGCGTGCATTTAAAACCAAAAAACTTTTTTTACTGTTATAGATTGAATAGCAGTTAATTGTCTGCAAGCGTCTGTGTGTCAGGCCAACAGCGTGTACTCTGCCAACCTCTGCCAGTGCACAGTGCCACTGATATCTGGTGTCACAATAGCGTGCATTTAAAACCAAAAAACTTTTTTCACTGTTATAGATTGAATAGCAGTTAGTTGTCTTCAAGCGGGTGTCAGGCCTACAGTGTGTACTCTGCCAACCACTGCCAGTGCACATTGCCACTCATATCTGGTGTCACAATAGCGTGCATTTAAAACCCAAAAACCTTTTTCACTGTTATAAATTGAATAGCAGTTAGTTGTCTTCAAGCCTGTGTGTCAGGACTACAGCGTGTACTCTGCCAACCTCTGCCAGTGCACAGTGCCACTCATATCTGGTGTCACAATAGCGTGCATTTAAAAATATTTTTTTTTCACTGTAATAGATTGAATAGCAGTTAGTTGTCTGCAAGCGTCTGTGTGTCAGGCCAACAGCGTGTACTCTGCCAAACTCTGCCAGTGCACAGTGCCACTCATATCTGGTGTCACAATAGCGTGCATTTAAAGCAAAAAACGTTTTTTTACTGTAATAGATTGAATAGCAGTTAGTTGTCTGCAAGCGTCTGTGTGTCAGGCCAACAGTGTGTACTCTGCCAACCTCTGCCAGTGCACAGTGCCACTCATATCTGGTGTCACAATAGCGTGCATTTAAAAACAAAAAATATTTTCACTGTTATAGATTGAATAGCAGTTAGTTGTCTTCAAGCCTGTGTGTCAGGACTACAGCGTGTACTCTGCCAACCTCTGCCAGTGCACAGTGCCACTCATATCTGGTGTCACAATAGCGTGCATTTAAAAAGAATTTTTTTTTTTCACTGTAATAGATTGAATAGCAGTTAGTTGTCTGCAAGCGTCTGTGTGTCAGGCCAACAGTGTGTACTCTGCCAACCTCTGCCAGTGCACAGTGCCACTCATATCTGGTGTCACAATAGCGTGCATTTAAAAACAAAAAATATTTTCACTGTTATAGATTGAATAGCAGTTAGTTGTCTTCAAGCCTGTGTTTCAGGCCTACAGCGTGTACTCTGCCAACCTCTGCCAGTGCACAGTGCCACTCATATCTGGTGTCACAATAGCGTGCATTTAAAACCAAAAAACTTTTTTTACTGTTATAGATTGAATAGCAGTTAATTGTCTGCAAGCGTCTGTGTGTCAGGCCAACAGCGTGTACTCTGCCAACCTCTGCCAGTGCACAGTGCCACTGATATCTGGTGTCACAATAGCGTGCATTTAAAACCAAAAAACTTTTTTCACTGTTATAGATTGAATAGCAGTTAGTTGTCTTCAAGCGGGTGTCAGGCCTACAGTGTGTACTCTGCCAACCACTGCCAGTGCACATTGCCACTCATATCTGGTGTCACAATAGCGTGCATTTAAAACCCAAAAACCTTTTTCACTGTTATAAATTGAATAGCAGTTAGTTGTCTTCAAGCCTGTGTGTCAGGACTACAGCGTGTACTCTGCCAACCTCTGCCAGTGCACAGTGCCACTCATATCTGGTGTCACAATAGCGTGCATTTAAAAATATTTTTTTTTCACTGTAATAGATTGAATAGCAGTTAGTTGTCTGCAAGCGTCTGTGTGTCAGGCCAACAGCGTGTACTCTGCCAAACTCTGCCAGTGCACAGTGCCACTCATATCTGGTGTCACAATAGCGTGCATTTAAAGCAAAAAACGTTTTTTTACTGTAATAGATTGAATAGCAGTTAGTTGTCTGCAAGCGTCTGTGTGTCAGGCCAACAGTGTGTACTCTGCCAACCTCTGCCAGTGCACAGTGCCACTCATATCTGGTGTCACAATAGCGTGCATTTAAAAACAAAAAATATTTTCACTGTTATAGATTGAATAGCAGTTAGTTGTCTTCAAGCCTGTGTGTCAGGACTACAGCGTGTACTCTGCCAACCTCTGCCAGTGCACAGTGCCACTCATATCTGGTGTCACAATAGCGTGCATTTAAAAAGATTTTTTTTTTCACTGTAATAGATTGAATAGCAGTTAGTTGTCTGCAAGCGTCTGTGTGTCAGGCCAACAGCGTGTACTCTGCCAACCTCTGCCAGTGCACAGTGCCACTCATATCTGGTGTCACAATAGCGTGCATTTAAAACCAAAAAACTTTTTTTACTGTAATAGATTGAATAGCAGTTAGTTGTCTGCAAGCGTCTGTGTGTCAGGCCAGCAGCGTGTACTCTGCCAACCTCTGCCAGTGCACAGTGCCACTCATATCTGGTGTCACAATAGCATGCATTTAAAACCAAAAAACTTTTTTCACTGTTATAGATTGAATAGCAGTTAGTTGTCTTCAAGCGGGTGTCAGGCCTACCGCGTGTACTCTGCCAACCTCTGCCAGTGCACATTGCCACTCATATCTGGTGTCACAATAGCGTGCATTTAAAACCAAAAAACTTTTTTTACTGTTATAGATTGAATAGCAGTTAGTTGTCTGCAAGCGTCTGTGTGTCAGGCCTACAGTGTGTATTCTGCCAACCTGAGCCAGTGCACATTGCCACTCATATCTGGTGTCACAAAAGCGTGCATTTAAAACCAAAAAACTTTTTTCACTGTTATAGATTGAATAGCAGTTAGTTGTCTTCAAGCGGGTGTCAGGCCTACCGCGTGTACTCTGCCAACCTCTGCCAGTGCACATTGCCACTCATATCTGGTGTCACAATAGCGTGCATTTAAAACCAAAAAACTTTTTTTACTGTTATAGATTGAATATCAGTTAGTTGTCTGCAAGCGTCTGTGTGTCAGGCCAACAGTGTGTACTCTGCCAACCTCTGCCAGTGCACAGTGCCACTCATATCTGGTGTTACAATAGCGTGCATTTAAAACCAAAAAATATTTTTTTACTGTTATAGATTGAATAGCAGTTAGTTGTCTGCAAGCGTCTGTGTGTCAGGCCTACAGTGTGTATTCTGCCAACCTGAGCCAGTGCACATTGCCACTCATATCTGGTGTCACAAAAGCGTGCATTTAAAACCAAAAAACTTTTTTCACTGTTATAGATTGAATAGCAGTTAGTTGTCTTCAAGCGGGTGTCAGGCCTACCGCGTGTACTCTGCCAACCTCTGCCAGTGCACATTGCCACTCTTATCTGGTGTCGCAATAGATTGCATTTAAAAACCCCAAAACTTTTTTCACAGTTATAGATTGAATAGCAGTTAGTTGTCTGCAAGCGGGTGTCAGGCCTACAGTGTGTACTCTGCCAACCTCTGCCAGTGCACAGTGCCACTCTTATCTGGTGTCGCAATAGATTGCATTTAAAAACCCCAAAACTTTTTTCACAGTTATAGATTGAATAGCAGTTAGTTGTCTGCAAGCGGGTGTCAGGCCTACAGCGTGTACTCTGCCAACCTCTGCCAGTGCACATTGCAACTCATATCTGGTGTCACAATAGCGTGCATTTAAAACCCAAAAACTTTTTTCACTGTTATAGATTGAATAGCAATTAGTTGTCTTCAAGCGTGTGTGTCAGGCCTACAGCGTGTACTCTGCCAACCTCTGCCAGTGCACAGTGCCACTCATATCTGGTGTCACAATAGCGTGCATTTAAAAACCCCAAAACTTTTTTCACAGTTATAGATTGAATAGCAGTTAGTTGTCTGCAAGCGGGTGTCAGGCCTACAGCGTGTACTCTGCCAACCTCTGCCAGTGCACATTGCCACTCATATCTGGTGTCACAATAGCGTGCATTTAAAACCCAAAAACTTTTTTCACTGTTATAGATTGAATAGCAGTTAGTTGTCTTCAAGCGGGTGTCAGGCCTACAGCATGTACTCTGCCAACCTCTGCCAGTGCACATTGCCACTCATATCTGGTGTCACAATAGCGTGCATTTAAAACCAAAAAATGTTTTTCACTGTTATAGATTGAATAGCAGTTAGTTGTCTTCAAGCGGGTGTCAGGCCTACAGTGTGTACTCTGCCAACCACTGCCAGTGCACATTGCCACTCATATCTGGTGTCACAATAGCGTGCATTTAAAACCCCAAAACCTTTTTCACTGTTATAGATTGAATAGCAGTTAGTTGTCTTCAAGCGGGTGTCAGGCCTACAGCGTGTACTCTGCCAACCTCTGCCAGTGCACATTGGCACTCATATCTGGTGTCACAATAGCGTGCATTTAAAACCAAAAAATGTTTTTTTTCACTGTAATAGATTGAATAGCAGTTAGTTGTCTGCAAGCCTGTGTGTCAGGCCAACATTGTGTACTCTGCCAACCTCTGCCAGTGCACAGTGCCACTCATATCTGGTGTCACAATAGCATGCATTTAAAACCAAAAAACTTTTTTCACTGTTATAGATTGAATAGCAGTTAGTTGTCTTCAAGCGGGTGTCAGGCCTACAGTGTGTACTCTGCCAACCTCTTCCAGTGCACATTGCCACTCATATCTGGTGTCACAATAGCATGCATTTCAAACCAAAAACTTTTTTCACTGTTATAGATTGAATAGCAGTTAGTTGTCTTCAAGCGGGTGTCAGGCATACCGCGTGTACTCTGCCAACCTCTGCCAGTGCACAGTGCCACTCTTATCTGGTGTCGCAATAGATTGCATTTAAAAACCCCAAAACTTTTTTCACAGTTATAGATTGAATAGCAGTTAGTTGTCTGCAAGCGGGTGTCAGGCCTACAGCGTGTACTCTGCCAACCTCTGCCAGTGCACATTGCCACTCATATCTGGTGTCACAATAGCGTGCATTTAAAACCAAAAAACTGTTTTTCACTGTTATAGATTGAATAGCAGTTAGTTGTCTTCAAGGGTGTGTGTCAGGCCTACAGCGTGTACTCTGCCAACCTCTGCCAGTGCACAGTGCCACTCATATCTGGTGTCACAATAGCGTGCATTTAAAAACAATTTTTTTTTCACTGTAATAGATTGAATAGCAGTTAGTTGTCTTCAAGCGTGTGTGCCAGGCTTACAGCATGTACTCTGCCAACCTCTGCCAGTGCACATTGCCACTCATATCTGGTGTCACAATAGCGTGCATTTAAAACCCAAAAACCTTTTTCACTGTTATAGATTGAATAGCAGTTAGTTGTCTTCAAGCGGGTGTCAGGCCTACAGCGTGTACTCTGCCAACCTCTGCCAGTGCACATTGCCACTCATATCTGGTGTCACAATAGCGTGCATTTAAAACCAAAAAATATTTTTTCACTGTAATAGATTGAATAGCAGTTAGTTGTCTGCAAGCGTCTGTGTGTCAGGCCAGCAGCGTGTACTCTGCCAACCTCTGCCAGTGCACAGTGCCACTCATATCTGGTGTCACAATAGCATGCATTTAAAACCAAAAAACTTTTTTCACTGTTATAGATTGAATAGCAGTTAGTTGTCTTCAAGCGGGTGTCAGGCCTACCGCGTGTACTCTGCCAACCTCTGCCAGTGCACATTGCCACTCATATCTGGTGTCACAATAGCGTGCATTTAAAACCAAAAAACTTTTTTTACTGTTATAGATTGAATAGCAGTTAGTTGTCTGCAAGCGTCTGTGTGTCAGGCCTACAGTGTGTATTCTGCCAACCTGAGCCAGTGCACATTGCCACTCATATCTGGTGTCACAAAAGCGTGCATTTAAAACCAAAAAACTTTTTTCACTGTTATAGATTGAATAGCAGTTAGTTGTCTTCAAGCGGGTGTCAGGCCTACCGCGTGTACTCTGCCAACCTCTGCCAGTGCACATTGCCACTCATATCTGGTGTCACAATACTGTGCATTTAAAACCAAAAAACTTTTTTTACTGTTATAGATTGAATATCAGTTAGTTGTCTGCAAGCGTCTGTGTGTCAGGCCAACAGTGTGTACTCTGCCAACCTCTGCCAGTGCACAGTGCCACTCATATCTGGTGTTACAATAGCGTGCATTTAAAACCAAAAAATATTTTTACACTGTTATAGATTGAATAGCAGTTAGTTGTCTTCAAGCCTGTGTGTCAGGACTACAGCGTGTACTCTGCCAACCTCTGCCAGTGCACAGTGCCACTCATATCTGGTGTCACAATAGCGTGCATTTAAAAATATTTTTTTTTCACTGTAATAGATTGAATAGCAGTTAGTTGTCTGCAAGCGTCTGTGTGTCAGGCCAACAGTGTGTACTCTGCCAACCTCTGCCAGTGCACAGTGCCACTCATATCTGGTGTCACAATAGCGTGCATTTAAAAACAAAAAATATTTTCACTGTTATAGATTGAATAGCAGTTAGTTGTCTTCAAGCCTGTGTGTCAGGACTACAGCGTGTACTCTGCCAACCTCTGCCAGTGCACAGTGCCACTCATATCTGGTGTCACAATAGCGTGCATTTAAAAAGAATTTTTTTTTTCACTGCAATAGATTGAATAGCAGTTAGTTGTCTGCAAGCGTCTGTGTGTCAGGCCAACAGCGTGTACTCTGCCAACCTCTGCCAGTGCACAGTGCCACTCATATCTGGTGTCACAATAGCGTGCATTTAAAACCAAAAAACTTTTTTTACTGTAATAGATTGAATAGCAGTTAGTTGTCTGCAAGCGTCTGTGTGTCAGGCCAACAGTGTGTACTCTGCCAACCTCTGCCAGTGCACAGTGCCACTCATATCTGGTGTCACAATAGCGTGCATTTAAAAACAAAAAAAATATTTTCACTGTTATAGATTGAATAGCAGTTAGTTGTCTTCAATCGGGTGTTTCAAGCATACAGTGTGTACTCTGCCAACCTCTGCCAGTGCACAGTGCCACTCTTATCTGGTGTTGCAATAGCGTGCATTTAAAACCAAATTTTTTTTACACTGTTATAGATTAAATGGCAGTTAGTTGTCTTCAAGCCTGTGTTTCAGGCCTACAGCGTGTACTCTGCCAACCTCTGCCAGTGCACAGTGCCACTCATATCTGGTGTCACAATAGCGTGCATTTAAAACCCAAAAACTTTTTTTACTGTTATAGATTGAATAGCAGTTAATTGTCTGCAAGCGTCTGTGTGTCAGGCCAACAGCGTGTACTCTGCCAACCTCTGCCAGTGCACAGTGCCACTGATATCTGGTGTCACAATAGCGTGCATTTAAAACCAAAAAACTTTTTTCACTGTTATAGATTGAATAGCAGTTAGTTGTCTTCAAGCGGGTGTCAGGCCTACAGTGTGTACTCTGCCAACCACTGCCAGTGCACATTGCCACTCATATCTGGTGTCACAATAGCGTGCATTTAAAACCCAAAAACCTTTTTCACTGTTATAAATTGAATAGCAGTTAGTTGTCTTCAAGCCTGTGTGTCAGGACTACAGCGTGTACTCTGCCAAACTCTGCCAGTGCACAGTGCCACTAATCTGGTCTGGTGTCACAATAGCCTGCATTTAAAACCAAAACACCTTTTTCACTGTAATAGATTGAATAGCAGTTAGTTGTCATCAAGCGTGTGTGTCAGGCCTACAGCGTGTACTCTGCCAACCTCTGCCAGTGCACAGTGCCACTAATATCTGGTGTCACAATAGCGTGCATTTAAAAACAAAAAATTGTTTTTTCACTGTAATAGATTGAATAGCAGTTAGTTGTCTGCAAGCGTCTGTGTGTCAGGCCAACAGCGTGTACTCTGCCAACCTCTGCCAGTGCACATTGCCACTCATATCTGGTGTCACAATAGCGTGCATTTAAAACCAAAAAACTTTTTTTACTGTTATAGATTGAATCGCAGTTAGTTGTCTTCAAGCGGTTGTCAGGCCTACAGTGTGTACTCTGCCAACCTCTGCCAGTGCACAGTGCCACTCATATCTGGTGTCACAATAGCGTGCATTTAAAACCAAAAGATATTTTTACACTGTTATAGATTGAATAGCAGTTAGTTGTCTTCAAGCGGGTGTCAGGCCTACAGTGTGTACTCTGCCAACCACTGCCAGTGCACATTGCCACTCATATCTGGTGTCACAATAGCGTGCATTTAAAACCAAAACACTTTTTTCACTGTAATAGATTGAATAGCAGTTACTTGTCTTCAAGCGGGTGTCAGGCCTACAGCGTGTACTCTGCCAACCTCTGCCAGTGCACATTGCCACTCATATCTGGTGTCACAATAGCGTGCATTTAAAAAGCACAAAACTTTTTTACACTGTTATAGATTGAATGGCAGTTAGTTGTCTTCAAGCATGTGTGTCAGGCCTACAGCGTGTACTCTGCCAACCTCTGCCAGTGAACAGTGCCACTCATATCTGGTGTCACAATAGCGTGCATTTAAAACCAAAACACTTTTTTCACTGTAATAGATTGAATAGCAGTTAGTTGTCATCAAGCGTGTGTGTCAGGCCTACAGTGTGTACTCTGCCAACCTCTCCCAGTGCACAGTGCCACTCATATCTGGTGCCACAATAGCGTGCATTTAAAAACAAAAAATGTATTTTCACTGTTATAGATTGAATAGCAGTTAGTTGTCTTCAAGCGGGTGTTTCAAGCCTACAGTGTGTACTCTGCCAACCTCTGCCAGTGCACAGTGCCACTCTTATCTGGTGTCGCAATAGATTGCATTTAAAAACCCCAAAACTTTTTTCTCAGTTATAGATTGAATAGCAGTTAGTTGTCTGCCAGCGGGTGTCAGGCCTACAGCGTGTACTCTGCCAACCTCTGCCAGTGCACATTGCCACTCTTATCTGGTGTCACAATAGCGTGCATTTAAAACCAAAAAACTTTTTTCACTGTTATAGATTGAATAGCAGTTAGTTGTCTTCAAGCGTGTGTGTCAGGCCAACAGCGTGTACTCTGCCAACCTCTGCCAGTGCACAGTGCCACTCATATCTGGTGTCACAATAGCGTGCATTTAAAAACAAAAAATGTTTTTCACGGTAATAGATTGTATAGCAGTTAGTTGTCTTCAAGCGTGTGTGCCAGGCCTACAGCATGTACTCTGCCAACCTCTGCCAGTGCACATTGCCACTCATATCTGTTGTCACAATAGCGTGCATTTAAAACCAAAAAACATTTTTCACTGTTATAGATTGAATAGCAGTTAGTTGTCTTCAAGCGCGTGTCAGGCCTACAGTGTGTACTCTGCCAACCACTGCCAGTGCACATTGCCACTCATATCTGGTGTCACAATAGCGTGCATTTAAAACCAAAATTGTTTTTACACTGTTATAGATTGAATGGCAGTTAGTTGTCTTCAAGCCTGTGTGTCAGGACTACAGCGTGTACTCTGCCAACCTCTGCCAGTGCACAGTGCCACTCATATCTGGTGTCACAATAGCGTGCATTTAAAAACAAAAATGTTTTTTCACTGTAATAGATTGAATAGCAGTTAGTTGTCTTCAAGCGGGTGTCAGGCCTACAGTGTGTACTCTGCCAACCTCTGCCAGTGCACATTGCCACTCATATCTGGTGTCACAATAGCGTGCATTTAAAACCGAAAACCTTTTTTCACTGTGATAGATTGAATAGCAGTTAGTTGTCTTCAAGCGGGTGTCAGGCCTACAGTGTGTACTCTGCCAACCTCTGCTAGTGCACATTGCCACTCATATCTGGTGTCACAATAGCGTGCATTTAAAACCGAAAAACTTTTTTCACTGTTATAGATTGAATAGCAGTTAGTTGTCTGCAAGCGGGTGTCAGGCCTACAGTGTGTACTCTGCAAACCTCGGCCAGTGCACATTGCCACTCATATCTGGTGTCACAATAGCGTGCATTTAAAAACAAAAATGTTTTTCACTGTAATAGATTGAATAGCAGTTAGTTGTCTGCAAGCGTCTGTGTGTCAGGCCAACAGCGTGTACTCTGCCAACCTCTGCCAGTGCCACTCATATCTGGTCTGGTGTCACAATAGCGTGCATTTAAAAACCCCAAAACTTTTTTTCACTGTAATAGATGGAATAGCAGTTAGTTGTCTGCAAGCGTCTGTATGTCAGGCCAACAGCGTGTACTCTGCCAACCTCTGCCAGTGCACAGTGCCACTCATATCTGGTGTCACAATAGCGTGCATTTAAAACCAAAACACTTTTTTCACTGTAATAGATTGAATAGCAGTTGGTTGTCATCAAGCGTGTGTGTCAGGCCTACAGCGTGTACTCTGCCAACCTCTGCCAGTGCACAGTGCCACTCATATCTGGTGTTACAATAGCGTGCATTTAAAAACAAAAAAATTATTTTCAGTGTTATAGATTGAATAGCAGTTAGTTGTCTTCAAGCGGGTGTTTCAAGCCTACAGTGTGTACTCTGCCAACCTATGCCAGTGCACAGTGCCACTCTTATCTGGTGTCGCACTAGATTGCATTTAAAAACCCCAAATTTTTTTTCACAGTTATAGATTGAATAGCAGTTAGTTGTCTGCAAGCGGGTGTCAGGCCTACAGCGTGTACTCTGCCAACCTCTGCCAGTGCACATTGCCACTCATATCTGGTGTCACAATAGCGTGCATTTAAAACCCCCCCAAAAATTTTCACTGTAGTAGATTGAATAGCAGTTAGTTGTCTTCAAGCGTGTGTGCCAGGCCTACCGCGTGTACTCTGCCAACCTCAGCCAGTGCACAGTGCCACTCATATCTGGTGTCACAATAGGGTGCATTTAAAAACAAAAAAATTATTTTCACTGTTATAGATTGAATAGCAGTTAGTTGTCTTCAAGCGGGTGTTTCAAGCCTACAGTGTGTACTCTGCCAACCTCTGCCAGTGCACAGTGCCACTCTTATCTGGAGTCGCAATAGATTGCATTTAAAAACCCCAAAACTTTTTGCACAGTTATAGATTGAATAGCAGTTAGTTGTCTGCAAGCGGGTGTCAGGCCTACAGCGTGTACTCTGCCAACCTCTGCCAGTGCACATTGCCACTCATATCTGGTGTCACAATAGCGTGCATTTAAAACCCAAAAATTTTTTTCACTGTTATAGATTGAATAGCAGTTAGTTGTCTGCAAGCGTCTGTGTGTCAGGCCAACAGCGTGTACTCTGCCAACCTCTGCCAGTGCACAGTGCCACTCATATCTGGTGTCACAATAGCGTGCATTTAAAACCAAAACACTTTTTTCACTGTAATAGATTGAATAGCAGTTAGTTGTCTGCAAGCGTCTGTGTGTCAGGCCAACAGCGTGTACTCTGCCATCCTCTGCCAGTGCACAGTGCCACTCATATCTGGTGTCACAATAGCATGCATTTAAAACCAAAAAACTTTTTTCACTGTTATAGATTGAATAGCAGTTAGTTGTCTTCAAGCGGGTGTCAGGCCTACAGTGTGTACTCTGCCAACCTCTGCCAGTGCACAGTGCCACTCATATCTGGTGTCACAATAGCGTGCATTTAAAAACAAAAAAATGTTTTCACTGTAATAGATTGAATAGCAGTTAGTTGTCTGCAAGCGTCTGTGTGTCAGGCCAACAGCGTGTACTCTGCCAACCTCTGCCAGTGCACAGTGCCACTCATATCTGGTGTCACAATAGCGTGCATTTAAAACCGAAAACCTTTTTTCACTGTGATAGATTGAATAGCAGTTAGTTGTCTTCAAGCGGGTGTCAGGCCTACAGCGTGTACTCTGCCAACCTCTACCAGTGCACATTGCCACTCATATCTGGTGTCACAATAGCGTGCATTTAAAACCAAAAAACGTTTTTCACTGTTATAGATTGAATAGCAGTTAGTTGTCTTCAAGCGGGTGTCAGGCCTACAGTGTGTACTCTGCCAACCTCTGCTACTGCACATTGCCACTCATATCTGGTGTCACAATAGCGTGCATTTAAAACCGAAAAACTTTTTTCACTGTAATAGATTGAATAGCAGTTAGTTGTCTTCAAGCGGGTGTCAGGCCTACAGTGTGTACTCTGCCAACCTCTGCCAGTGCACATTGCCACTCATATCTGGTGTCACAATAGCGTGCATTTAAAAACAAAAATTTTTTTCACTGTAATAGATTGAATAGCAGTTAGTTGTCTGCAAGCGTCTGTGTGTCAGGCCAACAGCGTGTACTCTGCCAACCTCTGCCAGTGCCACTCATATCTGGTCTGGTGTCACAATAGCGTGTATTTAAAAACCCCAAAACTTTTTTCACTGTAATAGATTGAATAGCAGTTAGTTGTCTTCAAGCCTGTGTGTCAGGCCTACAGCGTGTACTCTGCCAACCTCTGCCAGTGCACATTGCCACTCATATCTAGTGTCACAATAGCGTGCATTTAAAACCAAAAAAACTTTTTTTACTGTTATAGATTGAATAGCAGTTAGTTGTCTGCAAGCGTCTGTGTGTCAGGCCAACAGCGTGTACTCTGCCAACCTCTGTCAGTGCACAGTGCCACTCATATCTGGTGTCACAATAGCATGCATTTAAAACCAAAAAACTTTTTTCACTGTTATAGATTGAATAGCAGTTAGTTGTCTTCAAGCGGGTGTCAGGCCTACAGTGTGTACTCTGCCAACCTCTGCCAGTGCACATTGCCACTCATATCTGGTGTCACAATAGCGTGCATTTAAAACAAAAAAAACTTTTTCACTGTTATAGATTGAATAGCAGTTAGTTGTCTTCAAGCGGGTGTCAGGCCTACAGCGTGTACTCTGCCAACCTCTGCCAGTGCACATTGCCACTCATTTCTGGTGTCACAATAGCGTGCATTTAAATCCAAAAAATATTTTTACACTGTTATAGATTGAATAGCAGTTAGTTGTCTTCAAGCCTGTGTGTCAGGACTACAGCGTGTACTCTGCCAACCTCTGCCAGTGCACAGTGCCACTCATATCTGGTGTCACAATAGCGTGCATTTAAAAACAAAAAAAATATTTTCACTGTTATATTTTGAATAGCAGTTAGTTGTCTTCAAGCGGGTGTTTCAAGCCTACAGTGTGTACTCTGCCAACCTCTGCCAGTGCACAGTGCCACTCTTATCTGGTGTCGCAATAGCGTGCATTTAAAACCAAATTTTTTTTTACACTGTTATAGATTGAATGGCAGTTAGTTGTCTTCAAGCCTGTGTGTCAGGCCTACAGCGTGTACTCTGTCAACCTCTGCCAGTGCACATTGCCACTCATATCTGGTGTCACAATAGCGTGCATTTAAAACCAAAAAACTTTTTTTACTCTTATAGATTGAATAGCAGTTAGAAACATAGAAACATAGAATGTGACGGCAGATAAGAACCATTCGGCCCATCTAGTCTGCCCAGTTTTCTAAATACTTTCATTAGTCCCTGGCCTTATCTTATAGTTAGGATAGCCTTATTCCTATCCCACGCATGCTTAAACTCCTTTACTGTGTTAACCTCTACCACTTCAGCTGGAAGGCTATTCCATGCATCCACTACCCTCTCAGTAAAGTAATACTTCCTGATATTATTTTTAAACCTTTGTCCCCATAATTTAAGACTATGTCCTCTTGTTGTGGTAGTTTTTCTTCTTTTAAATATAGTCTCCTCCTTTACTGTGTTGATTCCCTTTATGTATTTAAATGTTTCTATCATATCCCCCCTGTCTCGTCTTTCCTCCAAGCTATACATGTTAAGATCCTTTAACCTTTCCTGGTAAGTTTTATCCTGCAATCCATGAACCAGTTTAGTAGCCCTTCTTTGAACTCTCTCTAAGGTATCAATATCCTTCTGAAGATAGGGTCTCCAGTACTGTGTACAGTACTCCAAGTGAGGTCTCACCAGTGTTCTGTACAATGGCATGAGCACTTCCCTCTTTCTACTGCTAATACCTCTCCCTATACAACCAAGCATTCTGCTAGCATTCCCTGCTGCTCTATTACATTGTCTGCCTACCTTTAAGTCATCAGAAATAATCACCCCTAAATCCCTTTCCTCAGATGTTGAGGTTAGGACTCTATCAAATATTTTGTACTCTACCCTTGGGTTTTTACGTCCAAGATGCATTATCTTGCACTTATCCACATTAAATGTCAGTTGCCACAACTCTGACCATTTTTCTAGTTTACCTAAATCATTTTCCATTTGGCTTATCCCTCCTGGAACATCAACCCTGTTACATATCTTAGTATCATCCGCAAAAAGACACACCTTACCATCAAGACCTTCTGCAATATCACTAATAAAAATATTAAAGAGAATGAGTCCAAGTACAGATCCCTGAGGTACCCCACTGGTGACAAGCCCAAGCTTCGAATATACTCCATTGACTACAACCCTCTGTTGCCTGTCACTCAGCCACTGCCTTACCCATTCAACAATATTGGAATCCAAACTCAAAGATTGTAGTTTATTGATAAGCCTTCTATGTGCAACAGTGTCAAAAGCCTTACTGAAATCTAGGTAAGCAATGTCTACTGCACCACCCTGATCTATAATTTTAGTTACCCAATCAAAAAAATCAATAAGATTAGTTTGGCATGATCTCCCTGAAGTAAACCCATGTTGTCTCTGGTCTTGAAATCCATGTGTTTTTAGATGTTCAACAATCCTATCCTTTAACATGGTTTCCATCACTTTCCCCACTACTGAAGTAAGGCTTACTGGCCTATAGTTGTCCGACTCCTCCCTATTACCTTTCTTGTGAATGGGCACAACATTCGCTAACTTCCAATCTTCTGGGACTACTCCTGTTATCAATGATTGGTTAAATAAATTTGTTAATGGTTTTGCTAGTACACCACTAAGCTCTTTTAATAGCTTTGGGTGTATTCCATCAGGTCCCATTGACTTATTTGTCTTTACTTTTGACAGTTGAAATAGAACCTCTTCCTCTGTAAACTCACGTGTAATAAATGACTCATTTATCCTTTTTCTTAACTGAGCTCCCTTTCCTTCATTTTCATCTGTAAATACCGAACAAAAATATTCATTGAGGCAGTCCGCTAGACCTTTATCCTCATCTACATACCTTCCTTCTTTTGTTTTTAATCTAACTAATCCTTGTTTTACTTTTCTTTTCTCATTTATGTATCTAAAAAAAGTTTTGTCCCCCTTTTTTACTGACTGTGCTATTTTCTCTTCTGTGTGGGATTTGGAAGCTCTTATAACTTGCTTAGCCTCTTTCTGCCTAATCTTATAGGCCATTCTGTCTTCCTCACTCTGGGTTTTTTTATAATTACTAAATGCTAACTTTTTGTTTTTTACTATTTTGGCCACATCTGCGGAGTACCACAGTGGTTTCTTGAATTTTTTGCTTTTACTGACAAGCCTAATGCAATTTTCTGTTGCCTTCAGTAGTGCAACTTTTAAATAATCCCATTTCTTTTGGACTCCATATAAATTGCTCCAGTCTGATAATGACTCCTTTACACATATTCTAATTTTAGAAAAGTCTGTTTTTCTAAAGTCTAAAACTTTTGTTTTTGTGTGGTGTGACTCAGTCACTGTTCTTATATTAAACCACACTGACTGATGATCACTGGATCCTAAACTTTCACCTACAGTAATATCTGATACCAAATCTCCATTTGTTAACACTAAATCTAGTATGGCCTCTTTACGAGTTGGCTCCTCAACGACTTGTTTTAGAGACAATCCCAGTAGGGAGTTTAGAATATGTGTGCTCCTGGCACAAGTAGCTATTTTTGCTTTCCAATTCACATCAGGAAGATTAAAGTCACCCATGATGATAACTTCCCCCTTCATTGTCATTTTAGCTATTTCTTCAACTAGTAGATTATCTAAAAAAGACTAAAGTGAAATTGGGTGTTCCATTATAGTTGGAAAAAATGGACCCCTGTTTCACTAAAAGATATCTCTATAAAAATTGAATAAATGTACGGTATAACCTTTATTTGACCGCTTACGGATAACACACAAAAAAACACACAGTGAAGTGATAGTGATACACTCGTGAAAATACAAGTGAATTAAAAGCTGAGTAAATGCAAAATGGATATTGTCCACAGGTATTGGGAATGGCAGTGATATCTGGATTGTAATTAGAGTATAAGGTACAATATATAGTACGATATAAATTTAAATCAGATGTCACATACACTACATTCCTCTAGAGCTAAATATCCACAGTCTGTAAGACTTAATAGGTATTTCGGCTAGGAGAGGTAGGATTGCACCGTTAGGCTGAGGTGAATTATGTATAAATACTATTGTTTGTTCCAATCAAAAATAGTACATAGGGAACTGTTTGGTCACTGAAGACCGTAATAGCAGCACCTATGTATATATTCATATACACAACCACACAGGCTAGGTCAGTGAATACCATCTAATATCCAAAGTTCTCCTTGTAATAGTATACAATAGACGGGAGATACATATAATAGTGGATAGATGGCTTTACACTGGATTAACACAGTGGTGAGAGGGAGTGTCTCAGGACAGCAAAAAGTGGTATATAGTGCATAGGTCTAGGTTTAAGGGTAAAGGGATGGTACAGCCAAGCGTATCTAGAAGTAAGTTAGTAACTGGTTAGGCATAAAATTCCATACACAGGCTGATGCTTGCCAACCACCCCACTATTCCCCAGATATACAGGCCACTTAGTCACATAAACCACCTAGATAAGTTGTAGTTAATTCAAAAGTAGATTCCTCACACACTGCTGCTTCAAGGCAGCCTAACGCTTATAAAAATAGCTGTCTAACTAGCTAGGGAGAGTAGCTGTTTCAAAGGCATCCAGTATCAAAAGGGCTTGCACTAATACTGCTGTTTAAAGAGAGTATCTCGTTCTGTCTCCTGTCAGTATTTAGTATTACTGCTACAACCAGCACTGAAAGGGTGTAGATCTGATGCTGAGCTGGCTCTACATTATCAGTTGCCATTATTGCCACATATTGCCATTATTGCCACAAGTTCATGGATCTTATTCCCTAAACTGCGAGCATTTGTAGACATGACTCTAAGCTTATCATTTTTTAACACATTTGCTACAGGCACCTTCTGTCCTTGTTTTGGGGGACAATTGGATTGATGTTTTATCACCCTTTTGCCCCCCCCTCCTAGTTTAAAAACATCCTAGCAAAACCTCTGAACTGCTTACTGAGAACATTTGTTCCCTTTTGAGAAAGATGCAAACCATCTTTTTTGTACAGTTTATTTCCATTCCAAACAGAGCTACCATGAGCAATAAAGCCAAATCCTTGCTCCCGACACCATTCACCAAGCCACAAGTTAGTTGTCTGCAAGCGTCTGTGTGTCAGGCCAACAGCGTGTACTCTGCCAACCTCTGCCAGTGCACAGTGACACTCATATTTGGTGTCACAATAGCGTGCATTTAAAACCAAAAAACTTTTTTCACTGTTATAGATTGAATAGCAGTTAGTTGTCTTCAAGCGGGTGTCAGGCCTACAGCGTGTACTCTGCCAACCTCTGCCAGTGCACAATGCCACTCATATCTGGTGTCACAATAGCGTGCATTTAAAACTAAAAAATTTTTTTTACACTCTTATAGATTGAATAGCAGTTAGTTGTCTTCAAGCCTGTGTGTCAGGACTACAGCGTGTACTCTGCCAACCTCTGCCAGTGCACAGTGCCACTCATATCTGGTGTCACAATAGCGTCCATTTAAAAAAATAAAAAATTTTCACTGTAATAGATTGAATAGCAGTTAGTTGTCTGCAAGCGTCTGTGTGTCAGGCCAACAGCGTGTACTCTGCCAACCTCTGCCAGTGCACAGTGCCACTCATATCTGGTGTCACAATAGCATGCATTTAAAACCAAAAAACTTTTTTCACTGTTATAGATTGAATAGCAGTTAGTTGTCTTCAAGCGGGTGTCAGGCTTACAGTGTGTACTCTGCCAACCTCTGCCAGTGCACATTGCCACTCATATCTGGTGTCACAATAGCGTGCATTTAAAACCGAAAAACTTTTTTCACTGTGATAGATTGAATAGCAGATAGTTGTCTTCAAGCGGGTGTCAGGCCTACAGCGTGTACTCTGCCAACCTCTGCCAGTGCACATTGCCACTCATATCTGGTGTCACAATAGCGTGCATTTAAAACCCAAAAACTTTTTTCACTGTTATAGATTGAATAGCAGTTAGTTGTCTTCAAGCGGGTGTCAGGCCTACAGTGTGTACTCTGCCAACCTCTGCTAGTGCACATTGCCACTCATATCTGGTGTCACAATAGCGTGCATTTAAAACCGAAAAACTTTTTTCACTGTAGTAGATTGAATAGCAGTTAGTTGTCTTCAAGCGTGTGTGCCAGGCCTACAGCATGTACTCTGCCAACCTCTGCCAGTGCACATTGCCACTCATATCTGGTGTCAAAATAGCGTGCATTTAAAACCCAAAAACTTTTTTCACTGTTATAGATTGAATAGCAGTTAGTTGTCTTCAAGCGGGTGTCAGGCCTACAGCGTGTACTCTGCCAACCTCTGCCAGTGCACAGTGCCACTCATATCTGGTGTCACAATAGCATGCATTTAAAAAACCAAAAACTTTTTTCACTGTTATAGATTGAATAGCAGTTAGTTGTCTTCAAGCGGGTTTCAGGCCTACAGCGTGTACTCTGCCAACCTCTGCCAATGCACATTGCCACTCATATCTGGTGTCACAATAGCGTGCATTTAAAACCCAAAAATATTTTTTACACTGTTATAGATTGAATAGCAGTTAGTTGTCTTCAAGCCTGTGTGTCAGGACTATAGCGTGTACTCTGCCAACCTCTGCCAGTGCACAGTGCCACTTAAATCTGGTGTCACAATAGCGTGCATTTAAAACCAAAAAACTTTTTTCACTGTTATAGATTGAATAGCAGTTAGTTGTCTTCAAGCGGGTGTCAGGCCTACAGCGTGTACTCTGCCAACCTCTGCCAGTGCACAATGCCACTCATATCTAGTGTCACAATAGCGTGCATTTAAAACTAAAAAAATTTTTTTACACTCTTATAGATTGAATAGCAGTTAGTTGTCTTCAAGCCTGTGTGTCAGGACTACAGCGTGTACTCTGCCAACCTCTGCCAGTGCACAGTGCCACTCATATCTGGTGTCACAATAGCGTCCATTTAAAAAAATAAAAAATTTTCACTGTTATAGATTGAATAGCAGTTAGTTGTCTTCAAGCGGGTGTCAGGCCTACAGCGTGTACTCTGCCAACCTCTGCCAGTGCACAATGCCACTCATATCTGGTGTCACAATAGCGTGCATTTAAAACTAAAAAAATTTTTTTACACTCTTATAGATTGAATAGCAGTTAGTTGTCTTCAAGCCTGTGTGTCAGGACTACAGCGTGTACTCTGCCAACCTCTGCCAGTGCACAGTGCCACTCATATCTGGTGTCACAATAGCGTCCATTTAAAAAAATAAAAATTTTTCACTGTAATAGATTGAATAGCAGTTAGTTGTCTGCAAGCGTCTGTGTGTCAGGCCAACAGCGTGTACTCTGCCAACCTCTGCCAGTGCACAGTGCCACTCATATCTGGTGTCACAATAGCATGCATTTAAAACCAAAAAACTTTTTTCACTGTTATAGATTGAATAGCAGTTAGTTGTCTTCAAGCGGGTGTCAGGCTTACAGTGTGTACTCTGCCAACCTCTGCCAGTGCACATTGCCACTCATATCTGGTGTCACAATAGCGTGCATTTAAAACCGAAAAACTTTTTTCACTGTGATAGATTGAATAGCAGATAGTTGTCTTCAAGCGGGTGTCAGGCCTACAGCGTGTACTCTGCCAACCTCTGCCAGTGCACATTGCCACTCATATCTGGTGTCACAATAGCGTGCATTTAAAACCCAAAAACTTTTTTCACTGTTATAGATTGAATAGCAGTTAGTTGTCTTCAAGCGGGTGTCAGGCCTACAGTGTGTACTCTGCCAACCTCTGCTAGTGCACATTGCCACTCATTTCTGGTGTCACAATAGCGTGCATTTAAAACCGAAAAACTTTTTTCACTGTAGTAGATTGAATAGCAGTTAGTTGTCTTCAAGCGTGTGTGCCAGGCCTACAGCATGTACTCTGCCAACCTCTGCCAGTGCACATTGCCACTCATATCTGGTGTCAAAATAGCGTGCATTTAAAACCCAAAAACTTTTTTCACTGTTATAGATTGAATAGCAGTTAGTTGTCTTCAAGCGGGTGTCAGGCCTACAGCGTGTACTCTGCCAACCTCTGCCAGTGCACAGTGCCACTCATATCTGGTGTCACAATAGCATGCATTTAAAAAACCAAAAACTTTTTTCACTGTTATAGATTGAATAGCAGTTAGTTGTCTTCAAGCGGGTTTCAGGCCTACAGCGTGTACTCTGCCAACCTCTGCCAATGCACATTGCCACTCATATCTGGTGTCACAATAGCGTGCATTTAAAACCCAAAAATATTTTTTACACTGTTATAGATTGAATAGCAGTTAGTTGTCTTCAAGCCTGTGTGTCAGGACTATAGTGTGTACTCTGCCAACCTCTGCCAGTGCACAGTGCCACTTAAATCTGGTGTCACAATAGCGTGCATTTAAAAACAAAAACATTTTTTCACTGTAATAGATTGAATAGCAGTTAGTTGTCTTCAAGCGGGTTTCAGGCCTACAGCGTGTACTCTGCCAACCTCTGCCAATGCACATTGCCACTCATATCTGGTGTCACAATAGCGTGCATTTAAAACCCAAAAATATTTTTTACACTGTTATAGATTGAATAGCAGTTAGTTGTCTTCAAGCCTGTGTGTCAGGACTACAGCGTGTACTCTGCCAACCTCTGCCAGTGCACAGTGCCACTCATATCTGGAGTCACAATAGCATGCATTTAAAACCAAAAAACTTTTTTCACTGTTATAGATTGAATAGCAGTTAGTTGTCTTCAAGCGGGTGTCAGGCCTACAGTGTCTACTCTGCCAACCTCTGCCAGTGCACATTGCCACTCATATCTGGTGTCACAATAGCGTGCATTTAAAACCGAAAAAGGTTTTTCACTGTGATAGATTGAATAGCAGTTAGTTGTCTTCAAGCGGGTGTCAGGCCTACAGCGTGTACTCTGCCAACCTCTGCCAGTGCACATTGCCACTCATATCTGGTGTCACAATAGCGTGCATTAAAAACCAAAAAACTTTTTTCACTGTTATAGATTGAATAGCAGTTAGTTGTCTTCAAGCGGGTGTCAGGCCTACAGTGTGTACTCTGCCAACCTCTGCTAGTGCACATTGCCACTCATATCTGGTGTCACAATAGCGTGCATTTAAAACCGAAAAACTTTTTTCACTGTTATAGATTGAATAGCAGTTAGTTGTCTTCAAGCGGGTGTCAAGCCTACAGTGTGTACTCTGCCAACCTCTGCCAGTGCACATTGCCACTCATATCTGGTGTCACAATAGCGTGCATTTAAAACCAAAAAACTTTTTTCACTGTTATAGATTGAATAGTAGTTAGTTGTCTTCAAGCGGGTGTCAGGCCTACAGTGTGTACTCTGCCAACCTCTGCCAGTGCACAGTGCCACTCATATCTGGTGTCACAATAGCGTGCATTTAAAAACAAAAAAATGTTTTCACTGTAATAGATTGAATAGCAGTTAGTTGTCTGCAAGCGTCTGTGTGTCAGGCCAACAGCGTGTACTCTGCCAACCTCTGCCAGTGCACAGTGCCACTCATATCTGGTGTCACAATAGCGTGCATTTAAAACCAAAACACTTTTTTCACTGTAATAGATTGAATAGCAGTTAGTTGTCATCAAGCGGGTTTCAGGCCTACAGCGTGTACTCTGCCAACCTCTGCCAGTGCACAGTGCCACTCTTATCTGGTGTCGCAATAGATTGCATTTAAAAACCCCAAAACTTTTTTCACAGTTATAGATTGAATAGCAGTTAGTTGTCTGCAAACGGGTGTCAGGCCTACAGCGTGTACTCTGCCAACCTCTGCCAGTGCACATTGCCACTCATATCTGGTGTCACAATAGCGTGCATTTAAAACCCAAAAACTTTTTTCACTGTTATAGATTGAATAGCAGTTAGTTGTCTTCAAGCGGGTGTCAGGCCTACAGCGTGTACTCTGCCAACCTCTGCCAGTGCACAGTGCCACTCATATCTGGTGTCACAATAGCATGCATTTAAAAAACCAAAAACTTTTTTCACTGTTATAGATTGAATAGCAGTTAGTTGTCTTCAAGCGGGTTTCAGGCCTACAGCGTGTACTCTGCCAACCTCTGCCAATGCACATTGCCACTCATATCTGGTGTCACAATAGCGTGCATTTAAAACCCCAAAATATTTTTTACACTGTTATAGATTGAATAGCAGTTAGTTTTCTTCAAGCCTGTGTGTCAGGACTATAGCGTGTACTCTGCCAACCTCTGCCAGTGCACAGTGCCACTTAAATCTGGTGTCACAATAGCGTGCATTTAAAAACAAAAACATTTTTTCACTGTAATAGATTGAATAGCAGTTAGTTGTCTTCAAGCGGGTTTCAGGCCTACAGCGTGTACTCTGCCAACCTCTGCCAATGCACATTGCCACTCATATCTGGTGTCACAATAGCGTGCATTTAAAACCCAAAAATATTTTTTACACTGTTATAGATTGAATAGCAGTTAGTTGTCTTCAAGCCTGTGTGTCAGGACTACAGCGTGTACTCTGCCAACCTCTGCCAGTGCACAGTGCCACTCATATCTGGAGTCACAATAGCATGCATTTAAAACCAAAAAACTTTTTTCACTGTTATAGATTGAATAGCAGTTAGTTGTCTTCAAGCGGGTGTCAGGCCTACAGTGTCTACTCTGCCAACCTCTGCCAGTGCACATTGCCACTCATATCTGGTGTCACAATAGCGTGCATTAAAAACCAAAAAACTTTTTTCACTGTTATAGATTGAATAGCAGTTAGTTGTCTTCAAGCGGGTGTCAGGCCTACAGTGTGTACTCTGCCAACCTCTGCTAGTGCACATTGCCACTCATATCTGGTGTCACAATAGCGTGCATTTAAAACCGAAAAACTTTTTTCACTGTTATAGATTGAATAGCAGTTAGTTGTCTTCAAGCGGGTGTCAAGCCTACAGTGTGTACTCTGCCAACCTCTGCCAGTGCACATTGCCACTCATATCTGGTGTCACAATAGCGTGCATTTAAAACCAAAAAACTTTTTTCACTGTTATAGATTGAATAGTAGTTAGTTGTCTTCAAGCGGGTGTCAGGCCTACAGTGTGTACTCTGCCAACCTCTGCCAGTGCACAGTGCCACTCATATCTGGTGTCACAATAGCGTGCATTTAAAAACAAAAAAATGTTTTCACTGTAATAGATTGAATAGCAGTTAGTTGTCTGCAAGCGTCTGTGTGTCAGGCCAACAGCGTGTACTCTGCCAACCTCTGCCAGTGCACAGTGCCACTCATATATGGTGTCACAATAGCGTGCATTTAAAACCAAAACACTTTTTTCACTGTAATAGATTGAATAGCAGTTAGTTGTCATCAAGTGTGTATGCCAGGCCTACAGCATGTACTCTGCCAACCTCTGCCAGTGCACATTGCCACTCATATCTGGTGTCACAATAGCGTGCATTTAAAACCAAAAAAACTTTTTTTACTGTTATAGATTGAATAGCAGTTAGTTGTCTGCAAGCGTCTGTGTGTCAGGCCACCAGCGTGTACTCTGCCAACCTCTGCCAGTGCACAGTGCCACTCATATCTGGTGTCACAATAGCATGCATTTAAAACCAAAAAACGTTTTTCACTGTTATAGATTGAATAGCAGTTAGTTGTCTTCAAGCAGGTGTCAGGCCTACAGTGTGTACTCTGCCAACCTCTGCCAGTGCACAGTGCCACTCATATCTGGTGTCACAATAGCGTGCATTTAAAAACAAAAACCTTTTTTCACTGTTATAGATTGAATAGCAGTTAGTTGTCTTCAAGCGGGTGTCAGGCCTACAGCGTGTACTCTGCCAACCTCTGCCAGTGCACAGTGCCCCTCATATCTGGTTTCACAATAGCATGCATTTAAAAACAAAAAAAGTTTTTTCACTGTAATAGATTGAATAGCAGTTATTTGTCTTCAAGCGTGTGTGAGGCCAGGCCTACAGCATGTACTCTGCCAATCTCTGCCAGTGCACATTGCCACTCATATCTGGTGTCACAATAGCGTGCATTTAAAACCAAAAAACTTTTTTTACTGTTATAGATTGAATAGCAGTTAGTTGTCTGCAAGCGTCTGTGTGTCAGGCCAACAGCGTGTACTCTGCCAACCTCTGCCAGTGCACAGTGCCACTCATATCTGGTGTCACAATAGCGTGCATTTAAAACCAAAAAACTTTTTTCACTGTTATAGATTGAATAGCAGTTTTTGTCTTCAAGCGGGTGTCATGCCTACAGCGTGTACTCTGCCAACCTCTGCCAGTGCACATTGCCACTCATATCTGGTGTCACAATAGCGTGCATTTAAAACCAAATTTTTTTTACACTGTTATAGATTGAATAGCAGTTAGTTGTCTTCAAGCCTGTGTGTCAGCACTACAGCGTGTACTCTGCCAACCTCTGCCAGTGCACAGTGCCACTCATATCTGGTGTCACAATAGCGTGCATTTAAAACCAAAAAACTTGTTTTACTGTTATAGATTGAATAGCAGTTAGTTGTCTGCAAGTGTCTGTGTGTCAGGCTAACAGCGTGTACTCTGCCAACCTCTGCCAGTGCACAGTGCCACTCATATCTGGTGTCACAATAGCGTGCATTTAAAACCAAAAAATATTTTTTACACTGTTATAGATTGAATAGCAGTTAGTTGTCTTCAAGCGGGTGTCAGGCCTACAGTGTGTACTCTGCCAACCTCTGCCAGTGCACATTGCCACTCATATCTGGTGTGACAATAGCATGCATTTAAAACCAAAAAACTTTTTTCACTGTTATAGATTGAATAGCAGTTAGTTGTCTTCAAGCGGGTGTCAGGCCTTCAGCGTGTACTCTGCCAACCTCTGCCAGTGCACAGTGCCACTCATATCTGGTGTCACAATAGCATGCATTTAAAACCGAAAAACTTTTTTCACTGTTATAGATTGAATAGCAGTTAGTTGTCTTCAAGCGGGTGTCAAGCCTACAGTGTGTACTCTGCCAACCTCTGCCAGTGCACATTGCCACTCATATCTGGTGTCACAATAGCGTGCATTTAAAACCAAAAAACTTTTTTCACTGTTATAGATTGAATAGTAGTTAGTTGTCTTCAAGCGGGTGTCAGGCCTACAGTGTGTACTCTGCCAACCTCTGCCAGTGCACAGTGCCACTCATATCTGGTGTCACAATAGCGTGCATTTAAAAACAAAAAAATGTTTTCACTGTAATAGATTGAATAGCAGTTAGTTGTCTGCAAGCGTCTGTGTGTCAGGCCAACAGCGTGTACTCTGCCAACCTCTGCCAGTGCACAGTGCCACTCATATCTGGTGTCACAATAGCGTGCATTTAAAACCAAAACACTTTTTTCACTGTAATAGATTGAATAGCAGTTAGTTGTCATCAAGTGTGTATGCCAGGCCTACAGCATGTACTCTGCCAACCTCTGCCAGTGCACATTGCCACTCATATCTGGTGTCACAATAGCGTGCATTTAAAACCAAAAAAACTTTTTTTACTGTTATAGATTGAATAGCAGTTAGTTGTCTGCAAGCGTCTGTGTGTCAGGCCACCAGCGTGTACTCTGCCAACCTCTGCCAGTGCACAGTGCCACTCATATCTGGTGTCACAATAGCATGCATTTAAAACCAAAAAACGTTTTTCACTGTTATAGATTGAATAGCAGTTAGTTGTCTTCAAGCAGGTGTCAGGCCTACAGTGTGTACTCTGCCAACCTCTGCCAGTGCACAGTGCCACTCATATCTGGTGTCACAATAGCGTGCATTTAAAAACAAAAACCTTTTTTCACTGTTATAGATTGAATAGCAGTTAGTTGTCTTCAAGCGGGTGTCAGGCCTACAGCGTGTACTCTGCCAACCTCTGCCAGTGCACAGTGCCCCTCATATCTGGTTTCACAATAGCATGCATTTAAAAACAAAAACCTTTTTTTACTGTTATAGATTGAATAGCAGTTAGTTGTCTGCAAGCGTCTGTGTGTCAGGCCACCAGCGTGTACTCTGCCAACCTCTGCCAGTGCACAGTGCCACTCATATCTGGTGTCACAATAGCATGCATTTAAAACCAAAAAACGTTTTTCACTGTTATAGATTGAATAGCAGTTAGTTGTCTTCAAGCAGGTGTCAGGCCTACAGTGTGTACTCTGCCAACCTCTGCCAGTGCACAGTGCCACTCATATCTGGTGTCACAATAGCGTGCATTTAAAACCAAAAAACTTTTTTCACTGTTATAGATTGAATAGCAGTTTTTGTCTTCAAGCGGGTGTCATGCCTACAGCGTGTACTCTGCCAACCTCTGCCAGTGCACATTGCCACTCATATCTGGTGTCACAATAGCGTGCATTTAAAACCAAATTTTTTTTACACTGTTATAGATTGAATAGCAGTTAGTTGTCTTCAAGCCTGTGTGTCAGCACTACAGCGTGTACTCTGCCAACCTCTGCCAGTGCACAGTGCCACTCATATCTGGTGTCACAATAGCGTGCATTTAAAACCAAAAAACTTGTTTTACTGTTATAGATTGAATAGCAGTTAGTTGTCTGCAAGTGTCTGTGTGTCAGGCTAACAGCGTGTACTCTGCCAACCTCTGCCAGTGCACAGTGCCACTCATATCTGGTGTCACAATAGCGTGCATTTAAAACCAAAAAATATTTTTTACACTGTTATAGATTGAATAGCAGTTAGTTGTCTTCAAGCGGGTGTCAGGCCTACAGTGTGTACTCTGCCAACCTCTGCCAGTGCACATTGCCACTCATATCTGGTGTGACAATAGCATGCATTTAAAACCAAAAAACTTTTTTCACTGTTATAGATTGAATAGCAGTTAGTTGTCTTCAAGCGGGTGTCAGGCCTTCAGCGTGTACTCTGCCAACCTCTGCCAGTGCACAGTGCCACTCATATCTGGTGTCACAATAGCGTGCATTTAAAACCAAAAAACTTTTTTCACTGTTATAGATTGAATAGCAGTTAGTTGTCTTCAAGCGGGTGTCAGGCCTACAGCGTGTACTCTGCCAACCTCTGCCAGTGTACAGTGCCACTCATATCTGGTGTCACAATAGCGTGCATTTAAAAACAAAAACCTTTTTTTACTGTTATAGATTGAATAGCAGTTAGTTGTCTGCAAGCGTGTGTGAGGCCAGGCCTACAGCATGTACTCTGCCAACCTCTGCCAGTGCACATTGCCACTCATATCTGGTGTCACAATAGCGTGCATTTAAAACCAAAAACCTTTTTTTACTGTTATAGATTGAATAGCAGTTAGTTGTCTGCAAGCGTCTGTGTGTCAGGCCAACAGAGTGTACTCTGCCAACCTCTGCTAGTGCACATTGCCACTCATATATGGTGTCACAATAGCGTGCATTTAAAACCAAAAAAACTTTTTTCACTGTTATAGATTGAATAGCAGTTAGTTGTCTTCAAGCAGGTGTCAGGCCTACAGTGTGTACTCTGCCAACCACTGCCAGTGCACATTGCCACTCATATCTGGTGTCACAATAGCGTGCATTTAAAACCAAAAAACTTTTTTCACTGTTATAGATTGAATAGCAGTTAGTTGTCTTCAAGCGGGTGTCAGGCCTACAGCGTGTACTCTGCCAACCTCTGCCAGTGCACATTGCCACTCATATCTGGTGTCACAATAGCGTGCATTTAAAACCCAAACATTTTTTTACACTGTTATAGATTGAATAGCAGTTAGTTGTCTTCAAGCGGGTGTCAGGCCTACAGTGTGTACTCTGCCAACCTCTGCCAGGCACAGTGCCACTCATATCTGGTGTCACAATAGCGTGCATTTAAAACCAAAAAACTTTTTTCACTGTTATAGATTGAATAGCAGTTAGTTGTCTTCAAGCGGGTGTCAGGCCTACAGCATGTACTCTGCCAACCTCTGCCAGTGCACATTGCCACTCATATCTGGTGTCACAATAGCGTGCATTTAAAACCCAAAAACTTTTTTCACTGTTATAGATTGAATAGCAGTTAGTTGTCTTCAAGTGTGTATGCCAGGCCTACAGCATGTACTCTGCCAACCTCTGCCAGTGCACATTGCCACTCATATCTGGTGTCACAATAGCGTGCATTTAAAACCAAAAAAACTTTTTTTACTGTTATAGATGGAATAGCAGTTAGTTGTCTGCAAGCGTCTGTGTGTCAGGCCACCAGCGTGTACTCTGCCAACCTCTGCCAGTGCACAGTGCCACTCATATCTGGTGTCACAATAGCATGCATTTAAAACCAAAAAACGTTTTTCACTGTTATAGATTGAATAGCAGTTAGTTGTCTTCAAGCAGGTGTCAGGCCTACAGTGTGTACTCTGCCAACCTCTGCCAGTGCACAGTGCCACTCATATCTGGTGTCACAATAGCGTGCATTTAAAAACAAAAAACTTTTTTTACTGTTATAGATTGAATAGCAGTTAGTTGTCTGCAAGCGTCTGTGTGTCAGGCCAACAGCGTGTACTCTGCCAACCTCTGCCAGTGCACAGTGCCACTCATATCTGGTGTCACAATAGCGTGCATTTGAAACCAAAAAACTTTTTTCACTGTTATAGATTGAATAGCAGTTTTTGTCTTCAAGCGGGTGTCAGGCCTACAGCGTGTACTCTGCCAACCTCTGCCAGTGCACATTGCCACTCATATCTGGTGTCACAATAGCGTGCATTTAAAACCAAATTTTTTTTTACACTGTTATAGATTGAAAAGCAGTTAGTTGTCTGCAAGTGTCTGTGTGTCAGGCTAACAGCGTGTACTCTGCCAACCTCTGCCAGTGCACAGTGCCACTCATATCTGGTGTCACAATAGCGTGCATTTAAAACCAAAAAATATTTTTTACACTGTTATAGATTGAATAGCAGTTAGTTGTCTTCAAGCCTGTGAGTCAGGACTACAGCGTGTACTCTGCCAACCTCTGCCAGTGCACAGTGCCACTCATATCTGGTGTCACAATAGCGTGCATTTAAAAACAATTTTTTTTTCACTGTAATAGATTGAATAGCAGTTAGTTGTCTGCAAGCGTCTGTGTGTCAGGCCAACAGCGTGTACTCTGCCAACCTCTGCCAGTGCACAGTGCCAATCATATCTGGTGTCACAATAGCATATATTTAAAACCAAAAAACTTTTTTCACTGTTATAGATTGAATAGCAGTTAGTTGTCTTCAAGCGGGTGTCAGGCCTACAATGTGTACTCTGCCAACCTCTGCCAGTGCACAGTGCCACTCATATCTGGTGTCACAATAGCGTGCATTTAAAACCAAAAAACTTTTTTTACTGTTATAGATTGAATAGCAGTTAGTTGTCTGCAAGCGTCTGTGTGTCAGGCCAACAGCGTGTACTCTGCCAACCTCTGCTAGTGCACATTGCCACTCATATATGGTGTCACAATAGCGTGCATTTAAAACCAAAAAACTGTTTTCACTGTTATAGATTGAATAGCAGTTAGTTGTCTTCAAGCGGGTGTCAGGCCTACAGTGTGTACTCTGCCAACCACTGCCAGTGCACATTGCCACTCATATCTGGTGTCACAATAGCGTGCATTTAAAACCAAAAAACTTTTTTCACTGTTATAGGTTGAATAGCAGTTAGTTGTCTTCAAGCGGGTGTCAGGCCTACAGCGTGTACTCTGCCAACCTCTGCCAGTGCACATTGCCACTCATATCTGGTGTCACAATAGCGTGCATTTAAAAACAAAAATGTTTTTCACTGTAATAGATTGAATAGCAGTTAGTTGTCTGCAAGCGTCTGTGCCAGGCCTACAGCATGTACTCTGCCAACCTCTGCCAGTGCACATTGCCACTCATATCTGGTGTCACAATAGCGTGCATTTAAAACCCAAAAACTTTTTTTACTGTTATAGATTGAATAGCAGTTAGTTGGCTGCAAGCGTCTGTGTGTCAGGCCAACAGCGTGTACTCTGCCAACCTCTGCTAGTGCACATTGCCACTCATATATGGTGTCACAATAGCGTGCATTTAAAACCAAAAAACTTTTTTCACTGTTATAGATTGAATAGCAGTTAGTTGTCTTCAAGCGGGTGTCAGGCCTACAGTGTGTACTCTGCCAACCACTGCCAGTGCACATTGCCACTCATATCTGGTGTCACAATAGCGTGCATTTAAAACCAAAAAACTTTTTTCACTGTTATAGATTGAATAGCAGTTAGTTGTCTTCAAGCGGGTGTCAGGCCTACAGCGTGTACTCTGCCAACCTCTGCCAGTGCACAGTGCCACTCATATCTGGTGTCACAATAGCATGCATTTAAAACCAAAAAACTTTTTTCGCTGTTATAGATTGAATAGCAGTTAGTTGTCCTTAAGCGGGTGTCAGGCCTACAGTGTGTACTCTGCCAACCTCTGCCAGTGCACATTCCCACTCATATCTGGTGTCACAATAGCGGGCATTTAAAACCAAAAAACTTTTTTCACTGTTATAGATTGAATAGCAGTTAGTTGTCTTCAAGCGGGTGTCAGGCCTACAGTGTGTACTCTGCCAACCTCTGCCAGTGCACAGTGCCACTCATATCTGGTGTCACAATAGCGTGCATTTAAAAACAAATTTTTTTTTCACTGTAATAGATTGAATAGCAGTTAGTTGTCTGCAAGCGTCTGTGTGTCAGGCCAACAGCGTGTACTCTGCCAACCTCTGGCAGTGCACAGTGCCACTCATATCTGGTGTCACAATAGCATGCATTTAAAACCAAAAAACTTTTTTCACTGTTATAGATTGAATAGCAGTTAGTTGTCTTCAAGCGGGTGTCAGGCCTACAGTGTGTACTCTGCCAACCTCTGCCAGTGCACAGTGCCACTCATATCTGGTGTCACAATAGCATGCATTTAAAACCAAAAAACTTTTTTCACTGTTATAGATTGAATAGCAGTTAGTTGTCTTCAAGCGGGTGTCAGGCCTACAGTGTGTACTCTGCCAACCTCTGGCAGTGCACATTGCCACTCATATCTGGTGTCACAATAGCGTGCATTTAAAACCCAAAAACTTTTTTTACTGTTATAGATTGAATAGCAGTTAGTTGTCTGCAAGCGTCTGTGTGTCAGGCCAGCAGCGTGTACTCTGCCAACCTCTGCCAGTGCACAGTGCCACTCATATCTGGTGTCACAATAGCGTGCATTTAAAAACAAAAAATGTTTTTTCACTGTAATAGATTGAATAGAAGTTAGTTGTCTTCAAGTGTGTATGCCAGGCCTACAGCATGTACTCTGCCAACCTCTGCCAGTGCACATTGCCACTCATATCTGGTGTCACAATAGTGTGCATTTAAAACCAAAACACTTTTTTTACTGTTATAGATTGAATAGCAGTTAGTTGTCTGCAAGCGTCTGTGTGTCAGGCCAACAGAGTGTACTCTGCCAACCTCTGCTAGTGCACATTGGCACTCATATATGGTGTCACAATAGCGTGCATTTAAAACCAAAAAACTTTTTTCACTCTTATAGATTGAATAGCAGTTAGTTGTCTTCAAGCGGGTGTCAGGCCTACAGTGTGTACTCTGCCAACCACTGCCAGTGCACATTGCCACTCATATCTGGTGTCACAATAGCGTGCATTTAAAAAAAAAAGTTTTTTCACTGTAATAGATTGAATAGCAGTTAGTTGTCTTCAAGCGTGTGTGCCAGGCCTACAGCATGTACTCTGCCAACCTCTGCCAGTGCACATTGCCACTCATATCTGGTGTCACAATAGCGTGCATTTAAAACCCAAAAACTTTTTTTACTGTTATAGATTGAATAGCAGTTAGTTGGCTGCAAGCATCTGTGTGTCAGGCCAACAGCGTGTACTCTGCCAACCTCTGCTAGTGCACATTGCCACTCATATATGGTGTCACAATAGCGTGCATTTAAAACCAAAAAACTTTTTTCACTGTTATAGATTGAATAGCAGTTAGTTGTCTTCAAGCGGGTGTCAGGCCTACAGTGTGTACTCTGCCAACCACTGCCAGTGCACATTGCCACTCATATCTGGTGTCACAATAGCGTGCATTTAAAACCAAAAAACTTTTTTCACTGTTATAGATTGAATAGCAGTTAGTTGTCTTCAAGCGGGTGTCAGGCCTACAGTGTGTACTCTGCCAACCTCTGCCAGTGCACAGTGCCACTCATATCTGGTGTCACAATAGCGTGCATTTAAAAACAATTTTTTTTTTCACTGTAATAGATTGAATAGCAGTTAGTTGTCTGCAAGCGTCTGTGTGTCAGGCCAACAGCGTGTACTCTGCCAACCTCTGGCAGTGCACAGTGCCACTCATATCTGGTGTCACAATAGCATGCATTTAAAACCAAAAAACTTTTTTCACTGTTATAGATTGAATAGCAGTTAGTTGTCTTCAAGCGGGTGTCAGGCCTACAGTGTGTACTCTGCCAACCTCTGCCAGTGCACAGTGCCACTCATATCTGGTGTCACAATAGCATGCATTTAAAACCCAAAAACTTTTTTCACTGTTATAGATTGAATAGCAGTTAGTTGTCTTCAAGCGGGTGTCAGGCCTACAGTGTGTACTCTGCCAACCTCTGGCAGTGCACATTGCCACTCATATCTGGTGTCACAATAGCGTGCATTTAAAACCCAAAAACTTTTTTTACTGTTATAGATTGAATAGCAGTTAGTTGTCTGCAAGCGTCTGTGTGTCAGGCCAGCAGCGTGTACTCTGCCAACCTCTGCCAGTGCACAGTGCCACTCATATCTGGTGTCACAATAGCGTGCATTTAAAAAAAAAAAATGTTTTTTCACTGTAATAGATTGAATAGCAGTTAGTTGTCTTCAAGTGTGTATGCCAGGCCTACAGCATGTACTCTGCCAACCTCTGCCAGTGCACATTGCCACTCATATCTGGTGTCACAATAGTGTGCATTTAAAACCAAAAAACTTTTTTCACTCTTCTAGATTGAATAGCAGTTAGTTGTCTTCAAGCGGGTGTCAGTCCTACAGTGTGTACTCTGCCAACCACTGCCAGTGCACATTACCACTCATATCTGGTGTCACAATAGCGTGCATTTAAAACCAAAAAACTTTTTTCACTGTTATAGATTGAATAGCAGTTAGTTGTCTTCAAGCGGGTGTCAGGCCTACAGCGTGTACTCTGCCAACCTCTGCCAGTGCACATTGCCACTCATATCTGGTGTCACAATAGCGTGCATTTAAAACCCAAACATTTTTTTACACTGTTATAGATTGAATAGCAGTTAGTTGTCTTCAAGCGGGCGTCAGGCCTACAGTGTGTACTCTGCCAACCTCTGCCAGGCACAGTGCCACTCATATCTGGTGTCACAATAGCGTGCATTTAAAACCAAAAAACTTTTTTCACTGTTATAGATTGAATAGCAGTTAGTTGTCTTCAAGCGGGTGTCAGGCCTACAGCATGTACTCTGCCAACCTCTGCCAGTGCACATTGCCACTCATATCTGGTGTCACAATAGCGTGCATTTAAAACCAAAAAACTTTTTTCACTGTTATAGATTGAATAGCAGTTAGTTGTCTTCAAGTGTGTATGCCAGGCCTACAGCATGTACTCTGCCAACCTCTGCCAGTGCACATTGCCACTCATATCTGGTGTCACAATAGCGTGCATTTAAAACCAAAAAAACTTTTTTTACTGTTATAGATTGAATAGCAGTTAGTTGTCTGCAAGCGTCTGTGTGTCAGGCCACCAGCGTGTACTCTGCCAACCTCTGCCAGTGCACAGTGCCACTCATATCTGGTGTCACAATAGCATGCATTTAAAACCAAAAAACGTTTTTCACTGTTATAGATTGAATAGCAGTTAGTTGTCTTCAAGCGGGTGTCAGGCCTACAGTGTGTACTCTGCCAACCTCTGCCAGTGCACAGTGCCACTCATATCTGGTGTCACAATAGCGTGCATTTAAAAACAATAAACTTTTTTCACTGTTATAGATTGAATAGCAGTTAGTTGTCTTCAAGCGGGTGTCAGGCCTACAGCGTGTACTCTGCCAACCTCTGCCAGTGCACAGTGCCACTCATATCTGGTTTCACAATAGCATGCATTTAAAAACAAAAAAGTTTTTTCACTGTAATAGATTGAATAGCAGTTATTTGTCTTCAAGCGTGTGTGAGGCCAGGCCTACAGCATGTACTCTGCCAATCTCTGCCAGTGCACATTGCCACTCATATCTGGTGTCACAATAGCGTGCATTTAAAACCCAAAAACGTTTTTTCACTGTAATAGATTGAATAGCAGTTAGTTGTCTTCAAGCGTGTGTGCAAGGCCTACAGCATGGGGTGTCAGGCCTACAGCGTGTACTCTGCCAACCTCTGCAAGTGCACAGTGCCACTCATATCTGGTGTCACAATAGCGTGCATTTAAAATCAAAAAATGTTTTTTCACTGTAATAGATTGAATAGCAGTTAGTTGTCTTCAAGCGTGTGTGCCAGGCCTACAGCATGGGGTGTCAGGCCTACAGTGTGTACTCTGCCAACATTTGCCAGTGCACATTGCCACTCATATCTGGTGTCACAATAGCGTGCATTTAAAACCAAAACACTTTTTTCACTGTTATAGATTGAATAGCAGTTAGTTGTCTTCAAGCGGGTGTCAGGCCTACAGTGTGTACTCTGCCAACCTCTGCCAGTGCACATTGCCACTCATATCTGGTGTCACAATAGCGTGCATTTAAAACCAAAACACTTTTTTCACTGTTATAGATTGAATAGCAGTTAGTTGTCTTCAAGCGGGTGTCAGGCCTACAGTGTGTACTCTGCCAACCTCTGCTAGTGCACAGTGCCACTCATATCTGGTGTCACAATAGCGTGCATTTAAAACCAAAAAACCTTTTTCACTGTTATAGATTGAATAGCAGTTTTTTGTCTTCAAGCGGGTGTCAGGCCTACAGCGTGTACTCTGCCAACCTCTGCCAGTGCACATTGCCACTCATATCTGGTGTCACAATAGCGTGCATTTAAAACCCAAAATTTGTTTACACTGTTATAGATTGAATAGCAGTTAGTTGTCTTCAAGCCTGTTTGTCAGGACTACAGCGTGTACTCTGCCAACCTCTGCCAGTGCACAGTGCCACTCATATCTGGTGTCACAATAGCGTGCATTTGAAAACAAAAACTGTTTTTTCACTGTAATAGATTGAAAAGCAGTTAGTTGTCTGCAAGTGTCTGTGTGTCAGGCCAACAGCGTGTACTCTGCCAACCTCTGCCAGTGCACAGTGCCACTCATATCTGGTGTCACAATAGCGTGCATTTAAAAACAAAAAATGTTTTTTCACTGTAATAGATTGAATAGCAGTTAGTTGTCTTCAAGTGTGTGTGCCAGGCCTACAGCATGGGGTGTCAGGCCTACAGCGTGTACTCTGCCAACATTTGCCAGTGCACATTGCCACTCATATCTGGTGTCACAATAGCGTGCATTTAAAACCCAAAAACTTTTTTCACTATTATAGATTGAATAGCAGTTAGTTGTCTTCAAGTGGGTGTCAGGCCTACAGCGTGTACTCTGCCAACCTCTGCCAGTGCACAGTGCCACTCATATCTGGTGTCACAATAGCGTGCATTTAAAAACAAAAAATGTTTTTTCACTGTAATAGATTGAATAGCAGTTAGTTGTCTTCAAGCGTGTGTGCCAGGCCTACAGCCTGTACTCTGCCAACCTCTGCCAGTGCACATTGCCACTCATATCTGGTGTCACAATAGCGTGCATTTAAAACCCAAAAAATGTTTTACTGTTATAGATTGAATAGCAGTTAGTTGTCTTCAAGCGGGTGTCAGACCTACAGCGTGTAATCTGCCAACCTCTGCCAGTACACAGTGTCACTCATATCTGGTGTCACAATAGCGTGCATTTAAAAACAAAAAATGTTTTTTCACTGTAATAGATTGAATAGCAGTTAGTTGTCTTCAAGCGTGTGTGCCAGGCCTACAGCATGTACTCTGCCAACCACTGCCAGTTCACATTGCCACTCATATCTGGTGTCACAATAGCGTGCATTTAAAACCAAAAAACTTTTTTTACTGTTATAGATTGAATAGCAGTTAGTTGTCTGCAAGCGTCTGTGTGTCAGGCCTACAGCGTGTACTCTGCCAACCTCTGCCAGTGCACAGTGCCACTCATATCTGGTGTCACAATAGCGTGCATTTAAAACCCAAAAACTTTTTTCACTGTTATAGATTGAATAGCAGTTTTTTGTCTTCAAGCGGGTGTCAGGCCTACAGCGTGTACTCTGCCAACCTCTGCCAGTGCACAGTGCCACTCATATCTGGTGTAACAATAGCGTGCATTTAAAACCAAAAAACTTTTTTCACTGTTATAGATTGAATAGCAGTTAGTTGTCTTCAAGCGGGTGTCAGGCCTACAGTGTGTACTCTGCCAACCTCTGCTAGTGCACAGTGCCACTCATATCTGGTGTCACAATAGCGTGCATTTAAAAACAAAAATGTTTTCACTGTAATAGATTGAATAGCAGTTAGTTGTCTTCAAGCGTGTGTGAGGCCAGGCCTACAGCATGTACTCTGCCAACCTCTGCCAGTGCACTTTGCCACTCATATCTGGTGTCACAATAGCGTGCATTTAAAACCAAAAAACTTTTTTTACTGTTATAGATTGAATAGCAGTTAGTTGTCTTCAAGCGGGTGTCAGGCCTACAGTGTGTACTCTGCCAACCTCTGCCAGTGCACATTGCCACTCATATCTGGTGTCACAATAGCGTGCATTTAAAACCAAAACACTTTTTTCACTGTTATAGATTGAATAGCAGTTAGTTGTCTTCAAGCGGGTGTCAGGCCTACAGTGTGTACTCTGCCAACCTCTGCTAGTGCACAGTGCCACTCATATCTGGTGTCACAATAGCGTGCATTTAAAACCAAAAAACCTTTTTCACTGTTATAGATTGAATAGCAGTTTTTTGTCTTCAAGCGGGTGTCAGGCCTACAGCGTGTACTCTGCCAACCTCTGCCAGTGCACATTGCCACTCATATCTGGTGTCACAATAGCGTGCATTTAAAACCCAAATTTTTTTTACACTGTTATAGATTGAATAGCAGTTAGTTGTCTTCAAGCCTGTTTGTCAGGACTACAGCGTGTACTCTGCCAACCTCTGCCAGTGCACAGTGCCACTCATATCTGGTGTCACAATAGCGTGCATTTGAAAACAAAAACTGTTTTTTCACTGTAATAGATTGAAAAGAAGTTAGTTGTCTGCAAGTGTCTGTGTGTCAGGCCAACAGCGTGTACTCTGCCAACCTCTGCCAGTGCACAGTGCCACTCATATCTGGTGTCACAATAGCGTGCATTTAAAAACAAAAAATGTTTTTTCACTGTAATAGATTGAATAGCAGTTAATTGTCTTCAAGTGTGTGTGCCAGGCCTACAGCATGGGGTGTCAGGCCTACAGCGTGTACTCTGCCAACATTTGCCAGTGCACATTGCCACTCATATCTGGTGTCACAATAGCGTGCATTTAAAACCAAAAAACTTTTTTCACTATTATAGATTGAATAGCAGTTAGTTGTCTTCAAGTGGGTGTCAGGCCTACAGCGTGTACTCTGCCAACCTCTGCCAGTGCACAGTGCCACTCATATCTGGTGTCACAATAGCGTGCATTTAAAAACAAAAAATGTTTTTTCACTGTAATAGATTGAATAGCAGTTAGTTGTCTTCAAGCGTGTGTGCCAGGCCTACAGCCTGTACTCTGCCAACCTCTGCCAGTGCACATTGCCACTCATATCTGGTGTCACAATAGCGTGCATTTAAAACCCAAAAACGTTTTTTACTGTTATAGATTGAATAGCAGTTAGTTGTCTTCAAGCGGGTGTCAGACCTACAGCGTGTAATCTGCCAACCTCTGCCAGTACACAGTGTCACTCATATCTGGTGTCACAATAGCGTGCATTTAAAAACAAAAAATGTTTTTTCACTGTAATAGATTGAATAGCAGTTAGTTGTCTTCAAGTGTGTGTGCCAGGCCTACAGCATGTACTCTGCCAACCTCTGCCAGTTCACATTGCCACTCATATCTGGTGTCACAATAGCGTGCATTTAAAACCAAAAAACTTTTTTTACTGTTATAGATTGAATAGCAGTTAGTTGTCTGCAAGCGTCTGTGTGTCAGGCCTACAGCGTGTACTCTGCCAACCTCTGCCAGTGCACAGTGCCACTCATATCTGGTGTCACAATAGCGTGCATTTAAAAACATTTTTTTTCCACTGTAATAGATTGAATAGCCGTTAGTTGTCTGCAAGCGTCTGTGTGTCAGGCCAACAGCGTGTACTCTGCCAACCTCTGCCAGTGCACAGTGCCACTCATATCTGGTGTCACAATAGCATGCATTTAAAACCAAAAAACTTTTTTCACTGTTATAGATTGAATAGCAGTTAGTTGTCTTCAAGCGGGTGTCAGGCCTACAGTGTGTACTCTGCCAACCTCTGCCAGTGCACAGTGCCATTCATATCTGGTGTCACAATAGCATGCATTTAAAACCAAAAAACTTTTTTCACTGTTAGAGATTGAATAGCAGTTAGTTGTCTTCAAGCGGGTGTCAGGCCTACAGCGTGTACTCTGCCATCCTCTGCCAGTGCACAGTGCCACTCATATCTGGTGTCACAATAGCGTGCATTTAAAAACAAAAAATGTTTTTTCACTGTAATAGATTGAATAGCAGTTAGTTGTCTTCAAGCGTGTGTGCCAGGCCTACAGCATGTACTCTACAAACCTCTGCCAGTGCACATTGCCACTCATATCTGGTGTCACAATAGCGTGCATTTAAAACCCAAACATTTTTTTACACTGTTATAGATTGAAAAGCAGTTAGTTGTCTTCAAGCCTGTGTGTCAGGCCTACAGCGTGTACTCTGCCAACCTCTGCCAGTGCACAGTGCCACTCATATCTGGTGTCACAATTGCGTGCATTTTAAAACAAAAAATGTTTTTTCACTGTAATAGATTGAATAGCAGTTAGTTGTCTGCAAGCGTCTGTGTGTCAGGCCAACAGCGTGTACTCTGCAACCTCTGCCAGTGCACAGTGCCACTCATATCTGGTGTCACAATAGCATGCATTTAAAACCAAAAAACTTTTTTCACTGTTATAGATTGAATAGCAGTTAGTTGTCTTCAAGCGGGTGTCAGGCCTACAGTGTGTACTCTGCCAACCTCTGCCAGTGCACATTGCCACTCATATCTGGTGTCACAATAGCGTGCATTTAAAACCCAAAATTTTTTTTACACTGTTATAGATTGAATAGCAGTCAGTTGTCTTCAAGCCTGTGTGTCAGGACTACAGCGTGTACTCTGCCAACCTCTGCCAGTGCACAGTGCCACTCATATCTGGTGTCACAATAGCGTGCATTTAAAAACAAAAAAATTTTTTTTCACTGTAATAGATTGAAAAGCAGTTAGTTGTCTGCAAGCGTCTGTGTGTCAAGCCAACAGCGTGTACTCTGCCAACCTCTGCCAGTGCACAGTGCCACTCATATTTGGTGTCACAATAGCGTGCATTTAAAACCAAAAAACTTTTTTACACTGTTATAGATTGAATAGCAGTTAGTTGTCTTCAAGCCTGTGTGTCAGGACTACAGCGTGTACTCTGCCAACCTCTGCCAGTGCACAGTGCCACTTATATCTGGTGTCACAATAGCGTGCATTTAAAAACAAAAATGTTTTCACTGTAATAGATTGAATAGAAGTTAGTTGTCTGCAAGCGTCTGTGTGTCAGGCCAACAGCGTGTACTCTGCCAACCTCTGCCAGTGCACAGTGCCACTCATATCTGGTGTCACAATAGCATGCATTTAAAACCCAAAAACTTTTTTCACTGTTATAGATTGAATAGCAGTTAGTTTTCTTCAAGCGGGTGTCAGGCCTACAGTGTGTACTCTGCCAACCTCTGCCAGTGCACAGTGCCACTCATATCTGGTATCACAATAGCATGCATTTAAAACCCAAAAACTTTTTTCACTGTTATAGATTGAATAGCAGTTAGTTGTCTTCAAGCGGGTGTCAGGCCTACATTGTGTACTCTGCCAACCTCTGACAGTGCACATTGCCACTCATATCTGGTGTCACAATAGCGTGCATTTAAAACCAAAAAACTTTTTTTCACTGTTATAGATTGAATAGCAGTTAGTTGTCTTCAAGTGGGTGTCAGGCCTACAGCGTGTACTCTGCCAACCTCTGCCAGTGCACAGTGCCACTCATATCTGGTGTCACAATAGCGTGCATTTAAAAACAAAAAATGTTTTTTCACTGTAATAGATTGAATAGCAGTTAGTTGTCTTCAAGCGGGTGTCAGGCCTACAGCGTGTACTCTGCCAACCTCTGCCAGTGCACAGTGCCACTCATATCTGGTGTCACAATAGCGTGCATTTAAAACCAAAAAACTTTTTTCACTGTTATAGATTGAATAGCAGTTAGTTGTCTTCAAGCGGGTGTCAGGCCTACAGTGTGTACTCTGCCAACCTCTGCTAGTGCACAGTGCCACTCATATCTGGTGTCACAATAGCGTGCATTTAAAAACAAAAAGTTTTTTTCACTGTAATAGATTGAATAGCAGTTAGTTGTCTTCAAGCGTGTGTGAGGCCAGGCCTACAGCATGTACTCTGCCAACCTCTGCCAGTGCACTTTGCCACTCATATCTGGTGTCACAATAGCGTGCATTTAAAACCAAAAAACTTTTTTTACTGTTATAGATTGAATAGCAGTTAGTTGTCTTCAAGCGGGTGTCAGGCCTACAGTGTGTACTCTGCCAACCTCTGCCAGTGCACATTGCCACTCATATCTGGTGTCACAATAGCGTGCATTTAAAACCAAAACACTTTTTTCACTGTTATAGATTGAATAGCAGTTAGTTGTCTTCAAGCGGGTGTCAGGCCTACAGTGTGTACTCTGCCAACCTCTGCTAGTGCACAGTGCCACTCATATCTGGTGTCACAATAGCGTGCATTTAAAACCAAAAAACCTTTTTCACTGTTATAGATTGAATAGCAGTTTTTTGTCTTCAAGCGGGTGTCAGGCCTACAGCGTGTACTCTGCCAACCTCTGCCAGTGCACATTGCCACTCATATCTGGTGTCACAATAGCGTGCATTTAAAACCCAAAATTTTTTTACACTGTTATAGATTGAATAGCAGTTAGTTGTCTTCAAGCCTGTTTGTCAGGACTACAGCGTGTACTCTGCCAACCTCTGCCAGTGCACAGTGCCACTCATATCTGGTGTCACAATAGCGTGCATTTGAAAACAAAAACTGTTTTTTCACTGTAATAGATTGAAAAGAAGTTAGTTGTCTGCAAGTGTCTGTGTGTCAGGCCAACAGCGTGTACTCTGCCAACCTCTGCCAGTGCACAGTGCCACTCATATCTGGTGTCACAATAGCGTGCATTTAAAAACAAAAAATGTTTTTTCACTGTAATAGATTGAATAGCAGTTAATTGTCTTCAAGTGTGTGTGCCAGGCCTACAGCATGGGGTGTCAGGCCTACAGCGTGTACTCTGCCAACATTTGCCAGTGCACATTGCCACTCATATCTGGTGTCACAATAGCGTGCATTTAAAACCAAAAAACTTTTTTCACTATTATAGATTGAATAGCAGTTAGTTGTCTTCAAGTGGGTGTCAGGCCTACAGCGTGTACTCTGCCAACCTCTGCCAGTGCACAGTGCCACTCATATCTGGTGTCACAATAGCGTGCATTTAAAAACAAAAAATGTTTTTTCACTGTAATAGATTGAATAGCAGTTAGTTGTCTTCAAGCGTGTGTGCCAGGCCTACAGCCTGTACTCTGCCAACCTCTGCCAGTGCACATTGCCACTCATATCTGTTGTCACAATAGCGTGCATTTAAAACCCAAAAAAGTTTTTTACTGTTATAGATTGAATAGCAGTTAGTTGTCTTCAAGCGGGTGTCAGACCTACAGCGTGTAATCTGCCAACCTCTGCCAGTACACAGTGTCACTCATATCTGGTGTCACAATAGCGTGCATTTAAAAACAAAAAATGTTTTTTCACTGTAATAGATTGAATAGCAGTTAGTTGTCTTCAAGTGTGTGTGCCAGGCCTACAGCATGTACTCTGCCAACCTCTGCCAGTTCACATTGCCACTCATATCTGGTGTCACAATAGCGGGCATTTAAAACCAAAAAACTTTTTTTACTGTTATAGATTGAATAGCAGTTAGTTGTCTGCAAGCGTCTGTGTGTCAGGCCTACAGCGTGTACTCTGCCAACCTCTGCCAGTGCACAGTGCCACTCATATCTGGTGTCACAATAGCGTGCATTTAAAAACATTTTTTTTCCACTGTAATAGATTGAATAGCCGTTAGTTGTCTGCAAGCGTCTGTGTGTCAGGCCAACAGCGTGTACTCTGCCAACCTCTGCCAGTGCACAGTGCCACTCATATCTGGTGTCACAATAGCATGCATTTAAAACCAAAAAACTTTTTTCACTGTTATAGATTGAATAGCAGTTAGTTGTCTTCAAGCGGGTGTCAGGCCTACAGTGTGTACTCTGCCAACCTCTGCTAGTGCACAGTGCCACTCATATCTGGTGTCACAATAGCGTGCATTTAAAACCAAAAAACCCTTTTCACTGTTATAGATTGAATAGCAGTTTTTTGTCTTCAAGCGGGTGTCAGGCCTACAGCGTGTACTCTGCCAACCTCTGCCAGTGCACATTGCCACTCATATCTGGTGTCACAATAGCGTGCATTTAAAACCCAAAATTTTTTTACACTGTTATAGATTGAATAGCAGTTAGTTGTCTTCAAGCCTGTTTGTCAGGACTACAGCGTGTACTCTGCCAACCTCTGCCAGTGCACAGTGCCACTCATATCTGGTGTCACAATAGCGTGCATTTGAAAACAAAAACTGTTTTTTCACTGTAATAGATTGAAAAGAAGTTAGTTGTCTGCAAGTGTCTGTGTGTCAGGCCAACAGCGTGTACTCTGCCAACCTCTGCCAGTGCACAGTGCCACTCATATCTGGTGTCACAATAGCGTGCATTTAAAAACAAAAAATGTTTTTTCACTGTAATAGATTGAATAGCAGTTAATTGTCTTCAAGTGTGTGTGCCAGGCCTACAGCATGGGGTGTCAGGCCTACAGCGTGTACTCTGCCAACATTTGCCAGTGCACATTGCCACTCATATCTGGTGTCACAATAGCGTGCATTTAAAACCAAAAAACTTTTTTCACTATTATAGATTGAATAGCAGTTAGTTGTCTTCAAGTGGGTGTCAGGCCTACAGCGTGTACTCTGCCAACCTCTGCCAGTGCACAGTGCCACTCATATCTGGTGTCACAATAGCGTGCATTTAAAAACAAAAAATGTTTTTTCACTGTAATAGATTGAATAGCAGTTAGTTGTCTTCAAGCGTGTGTGCCAGGCCTACAGCCTGTACTCTGCCAACCTCTGCCAGTGCACATTGCCACTCATATCTGTTGTCACAATAGCGTGCATTTAAAACCCAAAAACGTTTTTTACTGTTATAGATTGAATAGCAGTTAGTTGTCTTCAAGCGGGTGTCAGACCTACAGCGTGTAATCTGCCAACCTCTGCCAGTACACAGTGTCACTCATATCTGGTGTCACAATAGCGTGCATTTAAAAACAAAAAATGTTTTTTCACTGTAATAGATTGAATAGCAGTTAGTTGTCTTCAAGTGTGTGTGCCAGGCCTACAGCATGTACTCTGCCAACCTCTGCCAGTTCACATTGCCACTCATATCTGGTGTCACAATAGCGGGCATTTAAAACCAAAAAACTTTTTTTACTGTTATAGATTGAATAGCAGTTAGTTGTCTGCAAGCGTCTGTGTGTCAGGCCTACAGCGTGTACTCGGCCAACCTCTGCCAGTGCACAGTGCCACTCATATCTGGTGTCACAATAGCGTGCATTTAAAAACATTTTTTTTCCACTGTAATAGATTGAATAGCCGTTAGTTGTCTGCAAGCGTCTGTGTGTCAGGCCAACAGCGTGTACTCTGCCAACCTCTGCCAGTGCACAGTGCCACTCATATCTGGTGTCACAATAGCATGCATTTAAAACCAAAAAACTTTTTTCACTGTTATAGATTGAATAGCAGTTAGTTGTCTTCAAGCGGGTGTCAGGCCTACAGTGTGTACTCTGCCAACCTCTGCTAGTGCACAGTGCCACTCATATCTGGTGTCACAATAGCGTGCATTTAAAACCAAAAAACCTTTTTCACTGTTATAGATTGAATAGCAGTTTTTTGTCTTCAAGCGGGTGTCAGGCCTACAGCGTGTACTCTGCCAACCTCTGCCAGTGCACATTGCCACTCATATCTGGTGTCACAATAGCGTGCATTTAAAACCCAAATTTTTTTTACACTGTTATAGATTGAATAGCAGTTAGTTGTCTTCAAGCCTGTTTGTCAGGACTACAGCGTGTACTCTGCCAACCTCTGCCAGTGCACAGTGCCACTCATATCTGGTGTCACAATAGCGTGCATTTGAAAACAAAAACTGTTTTTTCACTGTAATAGATTGAAAAGAAGTTAGTTGTCTGCAAGTGTCTGTGTGTCAGGCCAACAGCGTGTACTCTGCCAACCTCTGCCAGTGCACAGTGCCACTCATATCTGGTGTCACAATAGCGTGCATTTAAAAACAAAAAATGTTTTTTCACTGTAATAGATTGAATAGCAGTTAATTGTCTTCAAGTGTGTGTGCCAGGCCTACAGCATGGGGTGTCAGGCCTACAGCGTGTACTCTGCCAACATTTGCCAGTGCACATTGCCACTCATATCTGGTGTCACAATAGCGTGCATTTAAAACCAAAAAACTTTTTTCACTATTATAGATTGAATAGCAGTTAGTTGTCTTCAAGTGGGTGTCAGGCCTACAGCGTGTACTCTGCCAACCTCTGCCAGTGCACAGTGCCACTCATATCTGGTGTCACAATAGCGTGCATTTAAAAACAAAAAATGTTTTTTCACTGTAATAGATTGAATAGCAGTTAGTTGTCTTCAAGCGTGTGTGCCAGGCCTACAGCCTGTACTCTGCCAACCTCTGCCAGTGCACATTGCCACTCATATCTGTTGTCACAATAGCGTGCATTTAAAACCCAAAAAAGTTTTTTACTGTTATAGATTGAATAGCAGTTAGTTGTCTTCAAGCGGGTGTCAGACCTACAGCGTGTAATCTGCCAACCTCTGCCAGTACACAGTGTCACTCATATCTGGTGTCACAATAGCGTGCATTTAAAAACAAAAAATGTTTTTTCACTGTAATAGATTGAATAGCAGTTAGTTGTCTTCAAGTGTGTGTGCCAGGCCTACAGCATGTACTCTGCCAACCTCTGCCAGTTCACATTGCCACTCATATCTGGTGTCACAATAGCGTGCATTTAAAACCAAAAAACTTTTTTTACTGTTATAGATTGAATAGCAGTTAGTTGTCTGCAAGCGTCTGTGTGTCAGGCCTACAGCGTGTACTCTGCCAACCTCTGCCAGTGCACAGTGCCACTCATATCTGGTGTCACAATAGCGTGCATTTAAAAACATTTTTTTTCCACTGTAATAGATTGAATAGCCGTTAGTTGTCTGCAAGCGTCTGTGTGTCAGGCCAACAGCGTGTACTCTGCCAACCTCTGCCAGTGCACAGTGCCACTCATATCTGGTGTCACAATAGCATGCATTTAAAACCAAAAAACTTTTTTCACTGTTATAGATTGAATAGCAGTTAGTTGTCTTCAAGCGGGTGTCAGGCCTACAGTGTGTACTCTGCCAACCTCTGCCAGTGCACAGTGCCATTCATATCTGGTGTCACAATAGCATGCATTTAAAACCAAAAAACTTTTTTCACTGTTAGAGATTGAATAGCAGTTAGTTGTCTTCAAGCGGGTGTCAGGCCTACAGCGTGTACTCTGCCATCCTCTGCCAGTGCACAGTGCCACTCATATCTGGTGTCACAATAGCGTGCATTTAAAAACAAAAAATGTTTTTTCACTGTAATAGATTGAATAGCAGTTAGTTGTCTTCAAGCGTGTGTGCCAGGCCTACAGCATGTACTCTACCAACCTCTGCCAGTGCACATTGCCACTCATATCTGGTGTCACAATAGCGTGCATTTAAAACCCAAACATTTTTTTACACTGTTATAGATTGAAAAGCAGTTAGTTGTCTTCAAGCCTGTGTGTCAGGCCTACAGCGTGTACTCTGCCAACCTCTGCCAGTGCACAGTGCCACTCATATCTGGTGTCACAATTGCGTGCATTTAAAAACAAAAAATGTTTTTTCACTGTAATAGATTGAATAGCAGTTAGTTGTCTTCAAGTGTGTGTGCCAGGCCTACAGCATGTACTCTGCCAACCTCTGCCAGTTCACATTGCCACTCATATCTGGTGTCACAATAGCGTGCATTTAAAACCAAAAAACTTTTTTTACTGTTATAGATTGAATAGCAGTTAGTTGTCTGCAAGCGTCTGTGTGTCAGGCCTACAGCGTGTACTCTGCCAACCTCTGCCAGTGCACAGTGCCACTCATATCTGGTGTCACAATAGCGTGCATTTAAAAACATTTTTTTTCCACTGTAATAGATTGAATAGCCGTTAGTTGTCTGCAAGCGTCTGTGTGTCAGGCCAACAGCGTGTACTCTGCCAACCTCTGCCAGTGCACAGTGCCACTCATATCTGGTGTCACAATAGCATGCATTTAAAACCAAAAAACTTTTTTCACTGTTATAGATTGAATAGCAGTTAGTTGTCTTCAAGCGGGTGTCAGGCCTACAGTGTGTACTCTGCCAACCTCTGCCAGTGCACAGTGCCATTCATATCTGGTGTCACAATAGCATGCATTTAAAACCAAAAAACTTTTTTCACTGTTAGAGATTGAATAGCAGTTAGTTGTCTTCAAGCGGGTGTCAGGCCTACAGCGTGTACTCTGCCATCCTCTGCCAGTGCACAGTGCCACTCATATCTGGTGTCACAATAGCGTGCATTTAAAAACAAAAAATGTTTTTTCACTGTAATAGATTGAATAGCAGTTAGTTGTCTTCAAGCGTGTGTGCCAGGCCTACAGCATGTACTCTACCAACCTCTGCCAGTGCACATTGCCACTCATATCTGGTGTCACAATAGCGTGCATTTAAAACCCAAACATTTTTTTACACTGTTATAGATTGAAAAGCAGTTAGTTGTCTTCAAGCCTGTGTGTCAGGCCTACAGCGTGTACTCTGCCAACCTCTGCCAGTGCACAGTGCCACTCATATCTGGTGTCACAATTGCGTGCATTTAAAAACAAAAAATGTTTTTTCACTGTAATAGATTGAATAGCAGTTAGTTGTCTGCAAGCGTCTGTGTGTCAGGCCAACAGCGTGTACTCTGCAACCTCTGCCAGTGCACAGTGCCACTCATATCTGGTGTCACAATAGCATGCATTTAAAACCAAAAAACTTTTTTCACTGTTATAGATTGAATAGCAGTTAGTTGTCTTCAAGCGGGTGTCAGGCCTACAGTGTGTACTCTGCCAACCTCTGCCAGTGCACATTGCCACTCATATCTGGTGTCACAATAGTGTGCATTTAAAACCCAAATTTTTTTTTACACTGTTATAGATTGAATAGCAGTCAGTTGTCTTCAAGCCTGTGTGTCAGGACTACAGCGTGTACTCTGCCAACCTCTGCCAGTGCACAGTGCCACTCATATCTGGTGTCACAATAGCGTGCATTTAAAAACAAAAAAAATTTTTTTCACTGTAATAGATTGAAAAGCAGTTAGTTGTCTGCAAGCGTCTGTGTGTCAAGCCAACAGCGTGTACTCTGCCAACCTCTGCCAGTGCACAGTGCCACTCATATTTGGTGTCACAATAGCGTGCATTTAAAACCAAAAAACTTTTTTACACTGTTATAGATTGAATAGCAGTTAGTTGTCTTCAAGCCTGTGTGTCAGGACTACAGCGTGTACTCTGCCAACCTCTGCCAGTGCACAGTGCCACTTATATCTGGTGTCACAATAGCGTGCATTTAAAAACAAAAATGTTTTCACTGTAATAGATTGAATAGCAGTTAGTTGTCTGCAAGCGTCTGTGTGTCAGGCCAACAGCGTGTACTCTGCCAACCTCTGCCAGTGCACAGTGCCACTCATATCTGGTGTCACAATAGCATGCATTTAAAACCCAAAAACTTTTTTCACTGTTATAGATTGAATAGCAGTTAGTTTTCTTCAAGCGGGTGTCAGGCCTACAGTGTGTACTCTGCCAACCTCTGCCAGTGCACAGTGCCACTCATATCTGGTATCACAATAGCATGCATTTAAAACCCAAAAACTTTTTTCACTGTTATAGATTGAATAGCAGTTAGTTGTCTTCAAGCGGGTGTCAGGCCTACATTGTGTACTCTGCCAACCTCTGACAGTGCACATTGCCACTCATATCTGGTGTCACAATAGCGTGCATTTAAAACCCAAAAACTTTTTTTCACTGTTATAGATTGAATAGCAGTTAGTTGTCTTCAAGTGGGTGTCAGGCCTACAGCGTGTACTCTGCCAACCTCTGCCAGTGCACAGTGCCACTCATATCTGGTGTCACAATAGCGTGCATTTAAAAACAAAAAATGTTTTTTCACTGTAATAGATTGAATAGCAGTTAGTTGTCTTCAAGCGGGTGTCAGGCCTACAGCGTGTACTCTGCCAACCTCTGCCAGTGCACAGTGCCACTCATATCTGGTGTCACAATAGCGTGCATTTAAAAACAAAAAATGTTTTTTCACTGTAATAGATTGAATAGCAGTTAGTTGTCTTCAAGCGTGTGTGCCAGGCCTACAGCATGTACTCTGCCTACCTCTGCCAGTGCACATTGCCACTCATATCTGGTGTCACAATAGCGTGCATTTAAAACCAAAAAACTTTTTTTACTGTTATAGATTGAATAGCAGTTTTTTGTCTTCAAGCGGGTGTCAGGCCTACAGCGTGTACTCTGCCAACCTCTGCCAGTGCACAGTGCCACTCATATCTGGTGTAACAATAGCGTGCATTTAAAACCAAAAAACTTTTTTCACTGTTATAGATTGAATAGCAGTTAGTTGTCTTCAAGCGGGTGTCAGGCCTACAGTGTGTACTCTGTCAACCTCTGCTAGTGCACAGTGCCACTCATATCTGGTGTCACAATAGCGTGCATTTAAAAACAAAAAGTTTTTTTCACTGTAATAGATTGAATAGCAGTTAGTTGTCTTCAAGCGTGTGTGAGGCCAGGCCTACAGCATGTACTCTGCCAACCTCTGCCAGTGCACTTTGCCACTCATATCTGGTGTCACAATAGCGTGCATTTAAAACCAAAAAACTTTTTTTACTGTTATAGATTGAATAGCAGTTAGTTGTCTTCAAGCGGGTGTCAGGCCTACAGTGTGTACTCTGCCAACCTCTGCCAGTGCACATTGCCACTCATATCTGGTGTCACAATAGCGTGCATTTAAAACCAAAACACTTTTTTCACTGTTATAGATTGAATAGCAGTTAGTTGTCTTCAAGCGGGTGTCAGGCCTACAGTGTGTACTCTGCCAACCTCTGCTAGTGCACAGTGCCACTCATATCTGGTGTCACAATAGCGTGCATTTAAAACCAAAAAACCTTTTTCACTGTTATAGATTGAATAGCAGTTTTTTGTCTTCAAGAGGGTGTCAGGCCTACAGCGTGTACTCTGCCAACCTCTGCCAGTGCACAGTGCCACTCATATCTGGTGTCACAATAGCGTGCATTTGAAAACAAAAACTGTTTTTTCACTGTAATAGATTGAAAAGAAGTTAGTTGTCTGCAAGTGTCTGTGTGTCAGGCCAACAGCGTGTACTCTGCCAACCTCTGCCAGTGCACAGTGCCACTCATATCTGGTGTCACAATAGCGTGCATTTAAAAACAAAAAATGTTTTTTCACTGTAATAGATTGAATAGCAGTTAATTGTCTTCAAGTGTGTGTGCCAGGCCTACAGCATGGGGTGTCAGGCCTACAGCGTGTACTCTGCCAACATTTGCCAGTGCACATTGCCACTCATATCTGGTGTCACAATAGCGTGCATTTAAAACCAAAAAACTTTTTTCACTATTATAGATTGAATAGCAGTTAGTTGTCTTCAAGTGGGTGTCAGGCCTACAGCGTGTACTCTGCCAACCTCTGCCAGTGCACAGTGCCACTCATATCTGGTGTCACAATAGCGTGCATTTAAAAACAAAAAATGTTTTTTCACTGTAATAGATTGAATAGCAGTTAGTTGTCTTCAAGCGTGTGTGCCAGGCCTACAGCCTGTACTCTGCCAACCTCTGCCAGTGCACATTGCCACTCATATCTGGTGTCACAATAGCGTGCATTTAAAACCCAAAAACGTTTTTTACTGTTATAGATTGAATAGCAGTTAGTTGTCTTCAAGCGGGTGTCAGACCTACAGCGTGTAATCTGCCAACCTCTGCCAGTACACAGTGTCACTCATATCTGGTGTCACAATAGCGTGCATTTAAAAACAAAAAATGTTTTTCACTGTAATAGATTGAATAGCAGTTAGTTGTCTTCAAGTGTGTGTGCCAGGCCTACAGCATGTACTCTGCCAACCTCTGCCAGTTCACATTGCCACTCATATCTGGTGTCACAATAGCGTGCATTTAAAACCAAAAAACTTTTTTTACTGTTATAGATTGAATAGCAGTTAGTTGTCTGCAAGCGTCTGTGTGTCAGGCCTACAGCGTGTACTCTGCCAACCTCTGCCAGTGCACAGTGCCACTCATATCTGGTGTCACAATAGCGTGCATTTAAAAACATTTTTTTTCCACTGTAATAGATTGAATAGCCGTTAGTTGTCTGCAAGCGTCTGTGTGTCAGGCCAACAGCGTGTACTCTGCCAACCTCTGCCAGTGCACAGTGCCACTCATATCTGGTGTCACAATAGCATGCATTTAAAACCAAAAAACTTTTTTCACTGTTATAGATTGAATAGCAGTTAGTTGTCTTCAAGCGGGTGTCAGGCCTACAGTGTGTACTCTGCCAACCTCTGCCAGTGCACAGTGCCATTCATATCTGGTGTCACAATAGCATGCATTTAAAACCAAAAAACTTTTTTCACTGTTAGAGATTGAATAGCAGTTAGTTGTCTTCAAGCGGGTGTCAGGCCTACAGCGTGTACTCTGCCATCCTCTGCCAGTGCACAGTGCCACTCATATCTGGTGTCACAATAGCGTGCATTTAAAAACAAAACATGTTTTTTCACTGTAATAGATTGAATAGCAGTTAGTTGTCTTCAAGCGTGTGTGCCAGGCCTACAGCATGTACTCTACCAACCTCTGCCAGTGCACATTGCCACTCATATCTGGTGTCACAATAGCGTGCATTTAAAACCCAAACATTTTTTTACACTGTTATAGATTGAAAAGCAGTTAGTTGTCTTCAAGCCTGTGTGTCAGGCCTACAGCGTGTACTCTGCCAACCTCTGCCAGTGCACAGTGCCACTCATATCTGGTGTCACAATTGCGTGCATTTAAAAACAAAAAATGTTTTTTCACTGTAATAGATTGAATAGCAGTTAGTTGTCTGCAAGCGTCTGTGTGTCAGGCCAACAGCGTGTACTCTGCAACCTCTGCCAGTGCACAGTGCCACTCATATCTGGTGTCACAATAGCATGCATTTAAAACCAAAAAACTTTTTTCACTGTTATAGATTGAATAGCAGTTAGTTGTCTTCAAGCGGGTGTCAGGCCTACAGTGTGTACTCTGCCAACCTCTGCCAGTGCACAGTGCCACTCATATCTGGTGTCACAATAGCGTGCATTTAAAAACAAAAAAATTTTTTTTCACTGTAATAGATTGAAAAGCAGTTAGTTGTCTGCAAGCGTCTGTGTGTCAAGCCAACAGCGTGTACTCTGCCAACCTCTGCCAGTGCACAGTGCCACTCATATTTGGTGTCACAATAGCGTGCATTTAAAACCAAAAAACTTTTTTACACTGTTATAGATTGAATAGCAGTTAGTTGTCTTCAAGCCTGTGTGTCAGGACTACAGCGTGTACTCTGCCAACCTCTGCCAGTGCACAGTGCCACTTATATCTGGTGTCACAATAGCGTGCATTTAAAAACAAAAATGTTTTCACTGTTATAGATTGAATAGCAGTTAGTTGTCTGCAAGCGTCTGTGTGTCAGGCCAACAGCGTGTACTCTGCCAACCTCTGCCAGTGCACAGTGCCACTCATATCTGGTGTCACAATAGCATGCATTTAAAACCCAAAAACTTTTTTCACTGTTATAGATTGAATAGCAGTTTTTTGTCTTCAAGCGGGTGTCAGGCCTACAGTGTGTACTCTGCCAACCTCTGCCAGTGCACAGTGCCACTCATATCTGGTATCACAATAGCATGCATTTAAAACCCAAAAACTTTTTTCACTGTTATAGATTGAATAGCAGTTAGTTGTCTTCAAGCGGGTGTCAGGCCTACATTGTGTACTCTGCCAACCTCTGACAGTGCACATTGCCACTCATATCTGGTGTCACAATAGCGTGCATTTAAAACCAAAAAACTTTTTTTCACTGTTATAGATTGAATAGCAGTTAGTTGTCTTCAAGTGGGTGTCAGGCCTACAGCGTGTACTCTGCCAACCTCTGCCAGTGCACAGTGCCACTCATATCTGGTGTCACAATAGCGTGCATTTAAAAACAAAAAATGTTTTTTCACTGTAATAGATTGAATAGCAGTTAGTTGTCTTCAAGCGGGTGTCAGGCCTACAGCGTGTACTCTGCCAACCTCTGCCAGTGCACAGTGCCACTCATATCTGGTGTCACAATAGCGTGCATTTAAAAACAAAAAATGTTTTTTCACTGTAATAGATTGAATAGCAGTTAGTTGTCTTCAAGCGTGTGTGCCAGGCCTACAGCATGTACTCTGCCTACCTCTGCCAGTGCACATTGCCACTCATATCTGGTGTCACAATAGCGTGCATTTAAAACCAAAAAACTTTTTTTACTGTTATAGATTGAATAGCAGTTAGTTGTCTGCAAGCGTCTGTGTGTCAGGCCAACAGCGTGTACTCTGCCAACCTCTGCCAGTGCACAGTGCCACTCATATCTGGTGTCACAATAGCGTGCATTTAAAACCAAAAAACTTTTTTCACTGTTATAGATTGAATAGCAGTTAGTTGTCTTCAAGCGGGTGTCAGGCCTACAGTGTGTACTCTGCCAACCTCTGCCAGTGCACATTGCCACTCATATCTGATGTCACAATAGCGTGCATTTAAAACCAAAACACTTTTTTCACTGTTATAGATTGAATAGCAGTTAGTTGTCTTCAAGCGGGTGTCAGGCCTACAGTGTGTACTCTGCCAACGTCTGCTAGTGCACAGTGCCACTCATATCTGGTGTCACAATAGCGTGCATTTAAAAACAAAAAATGTTTTTTCACTGTAATAGATTGAATAGCAGTTAGTTGTCTTCAAGCGTGTGTGAGGCCAGGCCTACAGCATGTACTCTGCCTACCTCTGCCAGTGCACATTGCCACTCATATCTGGTGTCACAATAGCGTGCATTTAAAACCAAAAAACTTTTTTTACTGTTATAGATTGAATAGCAGTTAGTTGTCTGCAAGCGTCTGTGTGTCAGGCCAACAGCGTGTACTCTGCGAACCTCCACCAGTGCACAGTGCCACTCATATCTGGTGTCACAATAGCGTGCATTTAAAACCAAAAAACTTTTTTCACTGTTATAGATTGAATAGCAGTTTTTTGTCTTCAAGCCTGTGTGTCAGGACTACAGCGTGTACTCTGCCAACCTCTGCCAGTGCACAGTGCCACTCATATCTGGTGTCACAATAGCGTGCATTTAAAAACAAAAACTGTTTTTTCACTGTAATAGATTGAAAAGCAGTTAGTTGTCTGCAAGTGTCTGTGTGTCCAGGGCCAGTGCAAGGATTTTTGCCGCCCTAGGCAAAAGTAAAGTTTGCCGCCCCCCCTCCCCCCCCCATATGACATCACAATGCCCCATGTTAACTAACGCAAGTGCTGCAGTGCCGCCGTGTTTACATTAAAAGGCCTGCAGGGACAGGCTATAGACACCAGAACCACTACATTAAGCTGCAGTGGTTCTGGGGACTAAAGTGTCCCTTTAATGTGAGGTAAATTAGAGATTAGTGCCACGAATAATATACTAGATTGCCTACTTACAATCAGATGAGGATGGTGATGGGCTCTAGCTGCAGTCTGGCTCCACTCGTCTGGTGTAGAACAGGCTCTCTGGAGGCTGTTTGTGTTCTGGGAGAACGGAAAGCAGCTCCATTTTTTTAAAGGCCCTTTACAGAGCTCATGGTCTGGGCCCCAGGGTCCACCTTCATGTTCCACCAAATAGTTTGTTCACAGGAGTAGGGGATGTCCTGATGTGTGTAAGGAATGCATTGTGTGAATCTGTGTTTGTATGTGTAAGGGCTGCAATGTGTGTTTCTGTGTATGTACGGGATGCAGTGTGTGCGTCTGTAAGGGGTGCTTTGAGTGTGTGTAAGGAATGCATTGTGTGTTTCTGTGTGTGTAAGGGATGCATTGAATGTAAGGGTTGAATTGCTTGTGTGTGTGTGTGTCTGTGCGTGTAATGCATTGTGTGTTTTTCTGTGTGCAAGGGATGCATTGTGTGTGTGTGATGGATGTCAATCTCTCCCCCCCTCCCTTGTCACTCTCTTCTACCCCTCTCCCTCCCTCGTCACTCTTCTCTCCCCCCCCTCGTCACTCTCTTCTCTCCCCCCCTTGTCCCTCTCTTCTCTCCCCCCTTTGTCCCTCTCTTCTCTCCCCCCCTTGTCCCTCTCTTCTCCCCCTTGTCCCTCTCTTCTCCCCCCCTTGTCCCTCACTTCTCCCCCCCTTGTCCCTCTCTTCCCCCCCCTCTTGTCCCTCTCTTCTCCCCCCTCCCTTGTCACTCTCTTCTCCCCTGCGTGTCCCTCTCTTCTCCCCTCTCCCTTGTCACTCTCTTCTCCCCTCCCCACTCTCATTCCCCCTCCTAACCCTGTCAATTCCACTCCCTGTCAATTACTTCCCCCCCATCTTGTCAATTTATTTCCCCCCCCTTTCAATTTATTCCCCCCACCCTGCCTGTCCATTTATTCCCCCACCCTCCCTGTCCATTTATCCCCCCTCCCTGTCCACTTATCCCCCCCCTGTCCCTTTATTTCCCCCTGTCCATTTATTCCCCCCCTCCCTGTCCATTTATTCTCCCTGTCCATTTATTCCCTCCCTTCCTGTCCATTTATTTCTCCCCCCTCCCTGTCCATTTATTTCTCCCCCCATCTCCATTTATTTCTCCCCCCCCTCCCTCTCCATTTATTTCTCCTCCCCCCTCTCTCCATTTATTTCTCCTCCCTCCTTCCTCTCCATTTATTCCCCCCCTCCCTCTCCATTTATTTCTCCCCCCCTCTCCATTTATTTCCCCCCTCCCTCTCCATTTATTTCTCCCCCCCCTCCCTCCCTCTCCATTTATTTCTCCCCTCCCTTTATTCCCCCCACCCTCCCCTACCTATGTTGTAGCGTGGCCGAGCTCTGTACTGTCCGCGGGTACAGGGAGCTTTTGTTTCCTGTACCCGGCCGGACTAAAAGGAAGTGAACACTCAGTGTTCACTTCCTGTTAGTCCGTCCGGGTACAGGAGACAAATGCTCCCTGTACCGGCGGATCATACAGGGCTCGGCCATGCTACAGTGAGGGAGTGACAGGAGGAAGCGCTGAGCGCTTCCCTCCTGTTAGTCCCTCTCCTCATGCTGCGCCCGGGCGGTGCGCCCTCATGGACGCACCAGCCTGGGCGAAGCTGCACCCGCCTGAGGCGCTCTACAGAGCGCTCGGACGGCTGCAGCATTAGGGGGGCCGGCGCTCCTGGCGGCGCCCCTTCCCAAGGGGCGCCCTAGGCGGCTGCCTAGTCCGCCTTAATGGTAGCGCCGGCCCTGTGTGTGTCAGGCCAACAGCGTGTACTCTGCCAACCTCTGCAAGTGCACAGTGCCACTCATATCTGGTGTCACAATAGCGTGCATTTAAAATCAAAAAATGTTTTTTCACTGTAATAGATTGAATAGCAGTTAGTTGTCTTCAAGCGTGTGTGCCAGGCCTACAGCATGGGGTGTCAGGCCTACAGCGTGTACTCTGCCAACATTTGCCAGTGCACATTGCCACTCATATCTGGTGTCACAATAGCGTGCATTTAAAACCAAAACACTTTTTTCACTGTTATAGATTGAATAGCAGTTAGTTGTCTTCAAGCGGGTGTCAGGCCTACAGTGTGTACTCTGCCAACCTCTGCCAGTGCACATTGCCACTCATATCTGGTGTCACAATAGCGTGCATTTAAAACCAAAACACTTTTTTCACTGTTATAGATTGAATAGCAGTTAGTTGTCTTCAAGCGGGTGTCAGGCCTACAGTGTGTACTCTGCCAACCTCTGCTAGTGCACAGTGCCACTCATATCTGGTGTCACAATAGCATGCATTTAAAACCAAAAAACCTTTTTCACTGTTATAGATTGAATAGCAGTTTTTTGTCTTCAAGCGGGTGTCAGGCCTACAGCGTGTACTCTGCCAACCTCTGCCAGTGCACATTGCCACTCATATCTGGTGTCACAATAGCGTGCATTTAAAACCCAAATTTTTTTTACACTGTTATAGATTGAATAGCAGTTAGTTGTCTTCAAGCCTGTTTGTCAGGACTACAGCGTGTACTCTGCCAACCTCTGCCAGTGCACAGTGCCACTCATATCTGGTGTCACAATAGCGTGCATTTGAAAACAAAAACTGTTTTTTCACTGTAATAGATTGAAAAGCAGTTAGTTGTCTGCAAGTGTCTGTGTGTCAGGCCAACAGCGTGTACTCTGCCAACCTCTGCCAGTGCACAGTGCCACTCATATCTGGTGTCACAATAGCGTGCATTTAAAAACAAAAAATGTTTTTTCACTGTAATAGATTGAATAGCAGTTAGTTGTCTTCAAGTGTGTGTGCCAGGCCTACAGCATGGGGTGTCAGGCCTACAGCGTGTACTCTGCCAACATTTGCCAGTGCACATTGCCACTCATATCTGGTGTCACAATAGCGTGCATTTAAAACCCAAAAACTTTTTTCACTATTATAGATTGAATAGCAGTTAGTTGTCTTCAAGTGGGTGTCAGGCCTACAGCGTGTACTCTACCAACCTCTGCCAGTGCACAGTGCCACTCATATCTGGTGTCACAATAGCGTGCATTTAAAAACAAAAAATGTTTTTTCACTGTAATAGATTGAATAGCAGTTAGTTGTCTTCAAGCGTGTGTGCCAGGCCTACAGCCTGTACTCTGCCAACCTCTGCCAGTGCACATTGCCACTCATATCTGGTGTCACAATAGCGTGCATTTAAAACCCAAAAACGTTTTTTACTGTTATAGATTGAATAGCAGTTAGTTGTCTTCAAGCGGGTGTCAGACCTACAGCGTGTAATCTGCCAACCTCTGCCAGTACACAGTGTCACTCATATCTGGTGTCACAATAGCGTGCATTTAAAAACAAAAAATGTTTTTTCACTGTAATAGATTGAATAGCAGTTAGTTGTCTTCAAGCGTGTGTGCCAGGCCTACAGCATGTACTCTGCCAACCTCTGCCAGTTCACATTGCCACTCATATCTGGTGTCACAATAGCGTGCATTTAAAACCAAAAAACTTTTTTTACTGTTATAGATTGAATAGCAGTTAGTTGTCTGCAAGCGTCTGTGTGTCAGGCCTACAGCGTGTACTCTGCCAACCTCTGCCAGTGCACAGTGCCACTCATATCTGGTGTCACAATAGCGTGCATTTAAAACCCAAAAACTTTTTTCACTGTTATAGATTGAATAGCAGTTTTTTGTCTTCAAGCGGGTGTCAGGCCTACAGCGTGTACTCTGCCAACCTCTGCCAGTGCACAGTGCCACTCATATCTGGTGTAACAGTAGCGTGCATTTAAAACCAAAAAACCTTTTTCACTGTTATAGATTGAATAGCAGTTTTTTGTCTTCAAGCGGGTGTCAGGCCTACAGCATGTACTCTGCCAACCTCTGCCAGTGCACATTGCCACTCATATCTGGTGTCACAATAGCGTGCATTTAAAACCCAAATTTTTTTTACACTGTTATAGATTGAATAGCAGTTAGTTGTCTTCAAGCCTGTTTGTCAGGACTACAGCGTGTACTCTGCCAACCTCTGCCAGTGCACAGTGCCACTCATATCTGGTGTCACAATAGCGTGCATTTGAAAACAAAAACTGTTTTTTCACTGTAATAGATTGAAAAGCAGTTAGTTGTCTGCAAGTGTCTGTGTGTCAGGCCAACAGCGTGTACTCTGCCAACCTCTACCAGTGCACAGTGCCACTCATATCTGGTGTCACAATAGCGTGCATTTAAAAACAAAAAATGTTTTTTCACTGTAATAGATTGAATAGCAGTTAGTTGTCTTCAAGTGTGTGTGCCAGGCCTACAGCATGGGGTGTCAGGCCTACAGCGTGTACTCTGCCAACATTTGCCAGTGCACATTGCCACTCATATCTGGTGTCACAATAGCATGCATTTAAAACCCAAAAACTTTTTTCACTATTATAGATTGAATAGCAGTTAGTTGTCTTCAAGTGGGTGTCAGGCCTACAGCGTGTACTCTGCCAACCTCTGCCAGTGCACAGTGCCACTCATATCTGGTGTCACAATAGCGTGCATTTAAAAACAAAAAATGTTTTTTCACTGTAATAGATTGAATAGCAGTTAGTTGTCTTCAAGCGTGTGTGCCAGGCCTACAGCCTGTACTCTGCCAACCTCTGCCAGTGCACATTGCCACTCATATCTGGTGTCACAATAGCGTGCATTTAAAACCCAAAAACGTTTTTTACTGTTATAGATTGAATAGCAGTTAGTTGTCTTCAAGCGGGTGTCAGACCTACAGCGTGTAATCTGCCAACCTCTGCCAGTACACAGTGTCACTCATATCTGGTGTCACAATAGCGTGCATTTAAAAACAAAAAATGTTTTTTCACTGTAATAGATTGAATAGCAGTTAGTTGTCTTCAAGCGTGTGTGCCAGGCCTACAGCATGTACTCTGCCAACCTCTGCCAGTTCACATTGCCACTCATATCTGGTGTCACAATAGCGTGCATTTAAAACCAAAAAACTTTTTTTACTGTTATAGATTGAATAGCAGTTAGTTGTCTGCAAGCGTCTGTGTGTCAGGCCAACAGCGTGTACTCTGCCAACCTCTGCCAGTGTCACTCATATCTGGTGTCACAATAGCGTGCATTTAAAACCCAAAAACGTTTTTTACTGTTATAGATTGAATAGCAGTTAGTTGTCTTCAAGCGGGTGTCAGGCCTACAGTGTGTACTCTGCCAACCTCTGCTAGTGCACAGTGCCACTCATATCTGGTGTCACAATAGCGTGCATTTAAAAACAAAAAGGTTTTTTCACTGTAATAGATTGAATAGCAGTTAGTTGTCTTCAAGCGTGTGTGAGGCCAGGCCTACAGCATGTACTCTGCCAACCTCTGCCAGTGCACTTTGCCACTCATATCTGGTGTCACAATAGCGTGCATTTAAAACCAAAAAACTTTTTTTACTGTTATAGATTGAATAGCAGTTAGTTGTCTGCAAGCGTCTGTGTGTCAGGCCAACAGCGTGTACTCTGCCAACCTCTGCCAGTGTCACTCATATCTGGTGTCACAATAGCGTGCATTTAAAAACAAAAAATGTTTTTTCACTGTAATAGATTGAATAGCAGTTAGTTGTCTTCAAGCGTGTGTGCCAGGCCTACAGCATGTACTCTGCTTACCTCTGCCAGTGCACATTGCCACTCATATCTGGTGTCACAATAGCGTGCATTTAAAACCCAAAAACTTTATTTACTGTTTTAGATTGAATAGCAGTTAGTTGTCTGCAAGTGTCTGTGTGTCAGGCCAACAGCGTGTACTCTGCCAACCTCTGCCAGTGAACAGTGCCACTCATATCTGGTGTCACAATAGCGTGCATTTAAAACCAAAAAACTTTTTTCACTGTTATAGATTGAATAGCAGTTAGTTGTCTTCAAGCGGGTGTCAGGCCTACAGTGTGTACTCTGCCAACCTCTGCTAGTGCACAGTGCCACTCATATCTGGTGTCACAATAGCGTGCATTTAAAACCAAAAAACCTTTTTTACTGTTATAGATTGAATAGCAGTTTTTTGTCTTCAAGCGGGTGTCAGGCCTACAGTGTGTACTCTGCCAACCTCTGCCAGTGCACATTGCCACTCATATCTGGTGTCACAATAGCGTGCATTTAAAACCAAAAAATGTTTTACACTGTTATAGATTGAATAGCAGTTAGTTGTCTTCAAGCCTGTTTGTCAGGACTACAGCGTGTACTCTGCCAACCTCTGCCAGTGCACAGTGCCACTCATATCTGGTGTCACAATAGCGTGCATTTGAAAACAAAAACTGTTTTTTCACTGTTATAGATTGAAAAGCAGTTAGTTGTCTGCAAGTGTCTGTGTGTCAGGCCAATAGCGTGTACTCTGCCAACCTCTGCCAGTGCACAGTGCCACTCATATCTGGTGTCACAATAGCGTGCATTTAAAAACAAAAAATGTTTTTTCACTGTAATAGATTGAATAGCAGTTAGTTGTCTTCAAGCGTGTGTGCCAGGCCTACAGCATGGGGTGTCAGGCCTACAGCGTGTACTCTGCCAACATTTGCCAGTGCACATTGCCACTCATATCTGGTGTCACAATAGCGTGCATTTAAAACCAAAAAACTTTTTTCACTATTATAGATTGAATAGCAGTTAGTTGTCTTCAAGTGGGTGTCAGGCCTACAGCGTGTACTCTGCCAACCTCTGCTAGTGCACATTGCCACTCCTATATGGTGTCACAATAGCGTGCATTTAAAACCCAAACATTTTTTTACTGTTATAGATTGAATAGCAGTTAGTTGTCTGCAAGCGTCTGTGTGTCAGGCCAACAGCGTGTACTCTGCCAACCTCTGCCAGTGCACAGTGCCACTCATATCTGGTGTCACAATAGCGTGCATTTAAACCAAAAAACTTTTTTCACTGCTATAGATTGAATAGCCGTTAGTTGTCTGCAAGCGTCTGTGTGTCAGGCCAACAGCGTGTACTCTGCCAACCTCTGCCAGTGCACAGTGCCACTCATATCTGGTGTCACAATAGCGTGCATTTAAAACCCAAACATTTTTTTACTGTTATAGATTGAATAGCAGTTAGTTGTCTGCAAGCGTCTGTGTGTCAGGCCAACAGCGTGTACTCTGCCAACCTCTGCCAGTGCACAGTGCCACTCATATCTGGTGTCACAATAGCGTGCACTTAAACCAAAAAACTTTTTTCACTGCTATAGATTGAATAGCAGTTTTTTGTCTTCAAGCGGGTGTCAGGCCTACAGCGTGTATTCTGCCAACCTCTGCCAGTGCACAGTGCCACTCATATCTGGTGTAACAACAGCGTGCATTTAAAACCAAAAAACTTTTTTCACTGTTATAGATTGAATAGCAGTTAGTTGTCTTCAAGCGGGTGTCAGGCCTACAGTGTGTACTCTGCCAACCTCTGCCAGTGCACATTGCCACTCATATCTGGTGTCACAATAGCGTGCATTTAAAACCAAAACACTTTTTTCACTGTTATAGATTGAATAGCAGTTAGTTGTCTTCAAGCGGGTGTCAGGCCTAGAGTGTGTACTCTGCCAACCTCTGCTAGTGCACAGTGCCACTCATATCTGGTGTCACAATAGCGTGCATTTAAAAACAAAAAATGTTTTTTCACTGTAATAGATTGAATAGCAGTTAGTTGTCTTCAAGCGTGTGTGCCAGGCCTACAGCATGGGGTGTCAGGCCTACAGCGTGTACTCTGCCAACATTTGCCAGTGCACATTGCCACTCATATCTGGTGTCACAATAGCGTGCATTTAAAACCAAAAAACTTTTTTCACTATTATAGATTGAATAGCAGTTAGTTGTCTTCAAGTGGGTGTCAGGCCTACAGCGTGTACTCTGCCAACCTCTGCCAGTGCACAGTGCCACTCATATCTGGTGTCACAATAGCGTGCATTTAAAAACAAAAAATGTTTTTTCACTGTAATAGATTGAATAGCAGTTAGTTGTCTTCAAGCGTGTGTGCCAGGCCTACAGCATGTACTCTGCCAACCTCTGCCAGTGCACATTGCCACTCATATCTGGTGTCACAATAGCGTGCATTTAAAACCAAAAAACCTTTTTTACTGTTATAGATTGAATAGCAGTTAGTTGTCTTCAAGCGGGTGTCAGACCTACAGCGTGTAATCTGCCAACCTCTTCCAGTACACAGTGTCACTCATATCTGGTGTCACAATAGCGTGCATTTAAAAACAAAAAATGTTTTTTCACTGTAATAGATTGAATAGCAGTTAGTTGTCTTCAAGCGTGTGTGCCAGGCCTACAGCATGTACTCTGCCAACCTCTGCCAGTTCACATTGCCACTCATATCTGGTGTCACAATAGCGTGCATTTAAAACCAAAAAACTTTTTTTACTGTTATAGATTGAATAGCAGTTAGTTGTCTTCAAGCGGGTGTCAGGCCTACAGCGTGTACTCTGCCAACCTCTGCTAGTGCACAGTGCCACTCATATCTGGTGTCACAATAGCGTGCATTTAAAAACAAAAAAGGTTTTTTCACTGTAATAGATTGAATAGCAGTTAGTTGTCTTCAAGCGTTTGTGCCAGGCCTACAGCATGTACTCTGCCTACCTCTGCCAGTGCACATTGCCACTCATATCTGGTGTCACAATAGCGTGCATTCAAAACCAAAAAACTTTTTTTACTGTTATAGATTGAATAGCAGTTAGTTGTCTGCAAGCGTCTGTGTGTCAGGCCAACAGCATGTACTCTGCCAACCTCTGCCAGTGCACAGTGCCACTCATATCTGGTGTCACAATAGCGTGCATTTAAACCAAAAAACTTTTTTCACTGCTATAGATTGAATAGCAGTTTTTTGTCTTCAAGCGGGTGTCAGGCCTACAGCATGTACTCTGCCAACCTCTGCCAGTGCACAGTGCCACTCATATCTGGTGTAACAATAGCGTGCATTTAAAACCAAAAAACTTTTTTCACTGTTATAGATTGAATAGCAGTTAGTTGTCTTCAAGCGGGTGTCAGGCCTACAGTGTGTACTCTGCCAACCTCTGCCAGTGCACATTGCCACTCATATCTGGTGTCACAATAGCGTGTATTTAAAACCAAAACACTTTTTTCACTGTTATAGATTGAATAGCAGTTAGTTGTCTTCAAGCGGGTGTCAGGCCTAGAGTGTGTACTCTGCCAACCTCTGCTAGTGCACAGTGCCACTCATATCTGGTGTCACAATAGCGTGCATTTAAAACCAAAAAACCTTTTTCACTGTTATAGATTGAATAGCAGTTTTTTGTCTTCAAGCGGATGTCAGGCCTACAGCGTGTACTCTGCCAACCTATGCCAGTGCACATTGCCACTCATATCTGGTGTCACAATAGCGTGCATTTAAAACCCAAAATTTTTTTTACACTGTTATAGATTGAATAGCAGTTAGTTGTCTTCAAGCCTGTGTGTCAGGACTACAGCGTGTACTCTGCCAACCTCTGCCAGTGCACAGTGCCACTCATATCTGGTGTCACAATAGCGTGCATTTAAAAACAAAAAATGTTTTTTTCACTGTAATAGATTGAATAGCAGTTAGTTGTCTTCAAGCGTGTGTGCCAGGCCTACAGCATGTACTCTGCCAACCTCTGCCAGTGCACATTGCCACTCATATCTGGTGTCACAATAGCGTGCATTTAAAACCCAAAAACATTTTTTACTGTTATAGATTGAATAGCAGTTAGTTGTCTTCAAGCGGGTGTCAGACCTACAGCGTGTAATCTGCCAACCTCTGCCAGTGCACAGTGTCACTCATATCTGGTGTCACAATAGCGTGCATTTAAAAACAAAAAATGTTTTTTCACTGTAATAGATTGAATAGCAGTTAGTTGTCTTCAAGCATGTGTGCCAGGCCTACAGCATGTACTCTGCCAACCTCTGCCAGTTCACATTGCCACTCATATCTGGTGTCACAATAGCGTGCATTTAAAACCCAAAAACTTTTTTTACTGTTATAGATTGAATAGCAGTTAGTTGTCTGCAAGCGTCTGTGTGTCAGGCCAACAGCGTGTACTCTGCAACCTCTGCCAGTGCACAGTGCCACTCATATCTGGTGTCACAATAGCATGCATTTAAAACCAAAAAACTTTTTTCACTGTTATAGATTAAATAGCAGTTAGTTGTCTTCAAGCGGGTGTCAGGCCTACAGCGTGTACTCTGCCAACCTCTGCCAGTGCACAGTGCCACTCATATCTGGTGTCACAATAGCGTGCATTTAAAAACAAAAAATGTTTTTTCACTGTAATAGATTGAATAGCAGTTAGTTGTCTTCAAGCGTGTGTGCCAGGCCTACAGCATGTACTCTGCCAACCTCTGCCAGTGCACATTGCCACTCATATCTGGTGTCACAATAGCGTGCATTTAAAACCCAAAAACTTTTTTTACTGTTATAGATTGAATAGCAGTTAGTTGTCTTCAAGCGGGTGTCAGACCTACAGCGTGTACTCTGCCAACCTCTGCCAGTGCACATTGCCACTCATATCTGGTGTCACAATAGCGTGCATTTAAAACCAAAAAACTTTTTTCACTGTTATAGATTGAATAGCAGTTAGTTGTCTTCAAGTGGGTGTCAGGCCTACAGCGTGTACTCTGCCAACCTCTGCCAGTGCACAGTGCCACTCATATCTGGTGTCACAATAGCGTGCATTTAAAACCAAAAAACTTTTTTTACTGTTATAGATTGAATAGCAGTTAGTTGTCTGCAAGCGTCTGTGTGTCAGGCCAACAGAGTGTACTCTGCCAACCTCTGCTAGTGCACATTGCCACTCATATATGGTGTCACAATAGCGTGCATTTAAAACCAAAAAACTTTTTTCACTGTTATAGATTGAATAGCAGTTAGTTGTCTTCAAGCGGGTGTCAGGCCTACAGTGTGTACTCTGCCAACCACTGACAGTGCACAGTGCCACTCATATCTGGTGTCACAATAGCGGGCATTTAAAACCAAAAAACCTTTTTCACTGTTATAGATTGAATAGCAGTTTTTTGTCTTCAAGCGGATGTCAGGCCTACAGCGTGTACTCTGCCAACCTATGCCAGTGCACATTGCCACTCATATCTGGTGTCACAATAGCGTGCATTTAAAACCAAAAATTTTTTTTACACTGTTATAGATTGAATAGCAGTTAGTTGTCTTCAAGCCTGTGTGTCAGGACTACAGCGTGTACTCTGCCAACCTCTGCCAGTGCACAGTGCCACTCATATCTGGTGTCACAATAGCGTGCATTTAAAAACAAAAACAGTTTTTTCACTGTAATAGATTGAAAAGCAGTTAGTTGTCTGCAAGTGTCTGTGTGTCAGGCCAACAGCGTGTACTCTGCCAACCTCTGCCAGTGCACAGTGCCACTCATATCTGGTGTCACAATAGCGTGCATTTAAAAATAAAAAATGTTTTTTCACTGTAATAGATTGAATAGCAGTTTGTTGTCTTCAAGCGTGTGTGCCAGGCCTACAGCATGTACTCTGCCAACCTCTGCCAGTGCACATTGCCACTCATATCTGGTGTCACAATAGCGTGCATTTAAAACCCAAAAACGTTTTTTACTGCTATAGATTGAATAGCAGTTAGTTGTCTTCAAGCGGGTGTCAGACCTACAGCGTGTAATCTGCCAACCTCTGCCAGTGCACAGTGTCACTCATATCTGGTGTCACAATAGCGTGCATTTAAAAACAAAAAATGTTTTTTCACTGTAATAGATTGAATAGCAGTTAGTTGTCTTCAAGCGTGTGTGCCAGGCCTAGAGCATGTACTCTGCCAACCTCTGCCAGTTCACATTGCCACTCATATCTGGTGTCACAATAGCGTGCATTTAAAACCAAAAAACTTTTTTTACTGTTATAGATTGAATAGCAGTTAGTTGTCTGCAAGCGTCTGTGTGTCAGGCCAACAGCGTGTACTCTGCAACCTCTGCCAGTGCACAGTGCCACTCATATCTGGTGTCACAATAGCATGCATTTAAAACCAAAAAACTTTTTTCACTGTTATAGATTGAATAGCAGTTAGTTGTCTTCAAGCGGGTGTCAGGCCTACAGCGTGTACTCTGCCAACCTCTGCCAGTGCACAGTGCCACTCATATCTGGTGTCATAATAGCGTGCATTTAAAAACAAAAAATGTTTTTTCACTGTAATAGATTGAATAGCAGTTAGTTGTCTTCAAGCGTGTGTGCCAGGCCTACAGCATGTACTCTGCCAACCTCTGCCAGTGCACATTGCCACTCATATCTGGTGTCACAATAGCGTGCATTTAAAACCCAAAAACTTTTTTTACTGTTATAGATTGAATAGCAGTTAGTTGTCTTCAAGCGGGTGTCAGACCTACAGCGTGTACTCTGCCAACCTCTGCCAGTGCACAGTGTCACTCATATCTGGTGTCACAATAGAGTGCATTTAAAAACAAAAAAAGTTTTTTCACTGTAATAGATTGAATAGCAGTTAGTTGTCTTCAAGCATGTGTGCCAGGCCTACAGCATGGGGTGTCAGGCCTACAGCGTGTACTCTGCCAACATTTGCCAGTGCACATTGCCACTCATGTCTGGTGTCACAATAGCGTGCATTTAAAACCAAAAAACTTTTTTCACTGTTATAGATTGAATAGCAGTTAGTTGTCTTCAAGTGGGTGTCAGGCCTACAGCGTGTACTCTGCCAACCTCTGCCAGTGCACAGTGCCACTCATATCTGGTTTCACAATAGCATGCATTTAAAACCAAAAAACTTTTTTTACTGTTATAGATTGAATAGCAGTTAGTTGTCTGCAAGCGTCTGTGTGTCAGGCCAACAGCGTGTACTCTGCCAACCTCTGCTAGTGCACATTGCCACTCATATATGGTGTCACAATAGCGTGCATTTAAAACCAAAAAACTTTTTTCACTGTTATAGATTGAATAGCAGTTAGTTGTCTTCAAGCGGGTGTCAGGCCTACAGTGTGTACTCTGCCAACCACTGACAGTGCACATTGCCACTCATATCTGGTGTCACAATAGCGTGCATTTAAAACCAAAAAACTTTTTTCACTGTTATAGATTGAATAGCAGTTAGTTGTCTTCAAGCGGGTGTCAGGCCTACAGCGTGTACTCTGCCAATCTCTGCCAGTGCACATTGCCACTCATATCTGGTGTCACAATAGCGTGCATTTAAAACCAAAAAACTTTTTTCACTGTTATAGATTGAATAGCAGTTAGTTGTCTTCAAGCGGGTGTCAGGCCTACAGCGTGTACTCTGCCAATCTCTGCCAGTGCACATTGCCACTCATATCTGGTGTCACAATAGCGTGCATTTAAAACCCAAACATTTTTTTACACTGTTATAGATTGAATAGCAGTTAGTTGTCTGCAAGCATCTGTGGGTCAGGCCAACAGCGTGTACTCTGCAACCTCTGCCAGTGCACAGTGCCACTCATATCTGGTGTCACAATAGCATGCATTTAAAACCAAAAAACTTTTTTCACTGTTATAGATTGAATAGCAGTTAGTTGTCTTCAAGCGGGTGTCAGGCCTACAGCGTGTACTCTGCCAATCTCTGCCAGTGCACATTGCCACTCATATCTGGTGTCTAATAGCGTGCATTTAATACCCAACCATTTTTTACACTGTTATAGATTGAATAGCAGTTAGTTGTCTTCAAGCGGGTGTCAGGCCTACAGCGTGTACTCTGCCAACCTCTGCCAGTGCACATTGCCACTCATATCTGGTGTCTAATAGCGTGCATTTAATACCCAACCATTTTTTACACTGTTATAGATTGAATAGCAGTTAGTTGTCTTCAAGCGGGTGTCAGGCCTACAGTGTGTACTCCGCCAACCTCTGCCAGTGCACATTGCCACTCATATCTGGTGTCACAATAGCGTGCATTTAAAAACAAAAAATGTTTTTTCACTGTAATAGATTGAATAGCAGTTAGTTGTCTTCAAGCGTGTGTGAGGCCAGGCCTACAGCATGTACTCTGCCAACCTCTGCCAGTGCACATTGCCACTCATATCTGGTGTCACAATAGCGTGCATTTAAAACCAAAAAACTTTTTTTACTGTTATAGATTGAATAGCAGTTAGTTGTCTGCAAGCGTCTGTGTGTCAGGCCAACAGCGTGTACTCTGCAACCTCTGCCAGTGCACAGTGCCACTCATATCTGGTGTCACAATAGCATGCATTTAAAACCAAAAAACTTTTTTTACTGTTATAGATTGAATAGCAGTTAGTTGTCTTCAAGCGGGTGTCAGGCCTACAGCGTGTACTCTGCCAATCTCTGCCAGTGCACATTGCCACTCATATCTGGTGTCACAATAGCGTGCATTTAAAACCCAAACATTTTTTTACACTGTTATAGATTGAATAGCAGTTAGTTGTCTGCAAGCGGGTGTCAGGCCTACAGCGTGTACTCTGCCAACCTCTGCCAGTGCACATTGCCACTCATATCTGGTGTCTAATAGCGTGCATTTAATACCCAACCATTTTTTACACTGTTATAGATTGAATAGCAGTTAGTTGTCTTCAAGCGGGTGTCAGGCCTACAGTGTGTACTCCGCCAACCTCTGCCAGTGCACATTGCCACTCATATCTGGTGTCACAATAGCGTGCATTTAAAAACAAAAAATGTTTTTTCACTGTAATAGATTGAATAGCAGTTAGTTGTCTTCAAGCGTGTGTGAGGCCAGGCCTACAGCATGTACTCTGCCAACCTCTGCCAGTGCACATTGCCACTCATATCTGGTGTCACAATAGCGTGCATTTAAAACCAAAAAACTTTTTTTACTGTTATAGATTGAATAGCAGTTAGTTGTCTGCAAGCGTCTGTGTGTCAGGCCAACAGCGTGTACTCTGCAACCTCTGCCAGTGCACAGTGCCACTCATATCTGGTGTCACAATAGCATGCATTTAAAACCCAAAAACTTTTTTTACTGTTATAGATTGAATAGCAGTTAGTTGTCTGCAAGCGTCTGTGTGTCAGGCCAACAGCGTGTACTCTGCAACCTCTGCCAGTGCACAGTGCCACTCATATCTGGTGTCACAATAGCATGCATTTAAAACCAAAAAACTTTTTTCACTGTTATAGATTAAATAGCAGTTAGTTGTCTTCAAGCGGGTGTCAGTCCTACAGCGTGTACTCTGCCAACCTCTGCCAGTGCACAGTGCCACTCATATCTGGTGTCACAATAGCGTGCATTTAAAAACAAAAAATGTTTTTTCACTGTAATAGATTGAATAGCAGTTAGTTGTCTTCAAGCGTGTGTGCCAGGCCTACAGCATGTACTCTGCCAACCTCTGCCAGTGCACATTGCCACTCATATCTGGTGTCACAATAGCGTGCATTTAAAACCCAAAAACTTTTTTTACTGTTATAGATTGAATAGCAGTTAGTTGTCTTCAAGCGGGTGTCAGACCTACAGCGTGTACTCTGCCAACCTCTGCCAGTGCACAGTGTCACTCATATCTGGTGTCACAATAGCGTGCATTTAAAAACAAAAAATGTTTTTTCACTGTAATAGATTGAATAGCAGTTATCTTCAAGCGTGTGTGCCAGGCCTACAGCATGGGGTGTCAGGCCTACAGCGTGTACTCTGCCAACATTTGCCAGTGCACATTGCCACTCATATCTGGTGTCACAATAGCGTGCATTTAAAACCAAAAAACTTTTTTCACTGTTATAGATTGAATAGCAGTTAGTTGTCTTCAAGTGGGTGTCAGGCCTACAGCGTGTACTCTGCCAACCTCTGCCAGTGCACAGTGCCACTCATATCTGGTGTCACAATAGCGTGCATTTAAAACCAAAAAACTTTTTTTACTGTTATAGATTGAATAGCAGTTAGTTGTCTGCAAGCGTCTGTGTGTCAGGCCAACAGAGTGTACTCTGCCAACCTCTGCTAGTGCACATTGCCACTCATATATGGTGTCACAATAGCGTGCATTTAAAACCAAAAAACTTTTTTCACTGTTATAGATTGAATAGCAGTTAGTTGTCTTCAAGCGGGTGTCAGGCCTACAGTGTGTACTCTGCCAACCACTGACAGTGCACAGTGCCACTCATATCTGGTGTCACAATAGCGGGCATTTAAAACCAAAAAACCTTTTTCACTGTTATAGATTGAATAGCAGTTTTTTGTCTTCAAGCGGATGTCAGGCCTACAGCGTGTACTCTGCCAACCTATGCCAGTGCACATTGCCACTCATATCTGGTGTCACAATAGCGTGCATTTAAAACCAAAAAATTTTTTTACACTGTTATAGATTGAATAGCAGTTAGTTGTCTTCAAGCCTGTGTGTCAGGACTACAGCGTGTACTCTGCCAACCTCTGCCAGTGCACAGTGCCACTCATATCTGGTGTCACAATAGCGTGCATTTAAAAACAAAAACAGTTTTTTCACTGTAATAGATTGAATAGCAGTTAGTTGTCTTCAAGCAGGTGTCAGGCCTACAGCGTGTACTCTGCCAACCTCTGCCAGTGCACAGTGCCACTCATATCTGGTGTCACAATAGCGTGCATTTAAAACCAAAAAACTTTTTTTACTGTTATAGATTGAATAGCAGTTAGTTGTCTGCAAGCGTCTGTGTGTCAGGCCAACAGAGTGTACTCTGCCAACCTCTGCTAGTGCACATTGCCACTCATATATGGTGTCACAATAGCGTGCATTTAAAACCAAAAAACTTTTTTCACTGTTATAGATTGAATAGCAGTTAGTTGTCTTCAAGCGGGTGTCAGGCCTACAGTGTGTACTCTGCCAACCACTGACAGTGCACAGTGCCACTCATATCTGGTGTCACAATAGCGGGCATTTAAAACCAAAAAACCTTTTTCACTGTTATAGATTGAATAGCAGTTTTTTGTCTTCAAGCGGATGTCAGGCCTACAGCGTGTACTCTGCCAACCTATGCCAGTGCACATTGCCACTCATATCTGGTGTCACAATAGCGTGCATTTAAAACCAAAAATTTTTTTTACACTGTTATAGATTGAATAGCAGTTAGTTGTCTTCAAGCCTGTGTGTCAGGACTACAGCGTGTACTCTGCCAACCTCTGCCAGTGCACAGTGCCACTCATATCTGGTGTCACAATAGCGTGCATTTAAAAACAAAAACAGTTTTTTCACTGTAATAGATTGAAAAGCAGTTAGTTGTCTGCAAGTGTCTGTGTGTCAGGCCAACAGCGTGTACTCTGCCAACCTCTGCCAGTGCACAGTGCCACTCATATCTGGTGTCACAATAGCGTGCATTTAAAAATAAAAAAATGTTTTTTCACTGTAATAGATTGAATAGCAGTTTGTTGTCTTCAAGCGTGTGTGCCAGGCCTACAGCATGTACTCTGCCAACCTCTGCCAGTGCACATTGCCACTCATATCTGGTGTCACAATAGCGTGCATTTAAAACCCAAAAACGTTTTTTACTGCTATAGATTGAATAGCAGTTAGTTGTCTTCAAGCGGGTGTCAGACCTACAGCGTGTAATCTGCCAACCTCTGCCAGTGCACAGTGTCACTCATATCTGGTGTCACAATAGCGTGCATTTAAAACCAAAAAATGTTTTTTCACTGTAATAGATTGAATAGCAGTTAGTTGTCTTCAAGCGTGTGTGCCAGGCCTAGAGCATGTACTCTGCCAACCTCTGCCAGTTCACATTGCCACTCATATCTGGTGTCACAATAGCGTGCATTTAAAACCAAAAAACTTTTTTTACTGTTATAGATTGAATAGCAGTTAGTTGTCTGCAAGCGTCTGTGTGTCAGGCCAACAGCGTGTACTCTGCAACCTCTGCCAGTGCACAGTGCCACTCATATCTGGTGTCACAATAGCATGCATTTAAAACCAAAAAACTTTTTTCACTGTTATAGATTGAATAGCAGTTAGTTGTCTTCAAGCGGGTGTCAGGCCTACAGCGTGTACTCTGCCAACCTCTGCCAGTGCACAGTGCCACTCATATCTGGTGTCATAATAGCGTGCATTTAAAAACAAAAAATGTTTTTTCACTGTAATAGATTGAATAGCAGTTAGTTGTCTTCAAGCGTGTGTGCCAGGCCTACAGCATGTACTCTGCCAACCTCTGCCAGTGCACATTGCCACTCATATCTGGTGTCACAATAGCGTGCATTTAAAACCCCAAAACTTTTTTTACTGTTATAGATTGAATAGCAGTTAGTTGTCTTCAAGCGGGTGTCAGACCTACAGCGTGTACTCTGCAAACCTCTGCCAGTGCACAGTGTCACTCATATCTGGTGTCACAATAGAGTGCATTTAAAAACAAAAAAAGTTTTTTCACTGTAATAGATTGAATAGCAGTTAGTTGTCTTCAAGCATGTGTGCCAGGCCTACAGCATGGGGTGTCAGGCCTACAGCGTGTACTCTGCCAACATTTGCCAGTGCACATTGCCACTCATATCTGGTGTCACAATAGCGTGCATTTAAAACCAAAAAACTTTTTTCACTGTTATAGATTGAATAGCAGTTAGTTGTCTTCAAGTGGGTGTCAGGCCTACAGCGTGTACTCTGCCAACCTCTGCCAGTGCACAGTGCCACTCATATCTGGTTTCACAATAGCATGCATTTAAAACCAAAAAACTTTTTTTACTGTTATAGATTGAATAGCAGTTAGTTGTCTGCAAGCGTCTGTGTGTCAGGCCAACAGCGTGTACTCTGCCAACCTCTGCTAGTGCACATTGCCACTCATATATGGTGTCACAATAGCGTGCATTTAAAACCAAAAAACTTTTTTCACTGTTATAGATTGAATAGCAGTTAGTTGTCTTCAAGCGGGTGTCAGGCCTACAGTGTGTACTCTGCCAACCACTGACAGTGCACATTGCCACTCATATCTGGTGTCACAATAGCGTGCATTTAAAACCAAAAAACTTTTTTCACTGTTATAGATTGAATAGCAGTTAGTTGTCTTCAAGCGGGTGTCAGGCCTACAGCGTGTACTCTGCCAATCTCTGCCAGTGCACATTGCCACTCATATCTGGTGTCACAATAGCGTGCATTTAAAACCAAAAAACTTTTTTCACTGTTATAGATTGAATAGCAGTTAGTTGTCTTCAAGCGGGTGTCAGGCCTACAGCGTGTACTCTGCCAATCTCTGCCAGTGCACATTGCCACTCATATCTGGTGTCACAATAGCGTGCATTTAAAACCCAAACATTTTTTTACACTGTTATAGATTGAATAGCAGTTAGTTGTCTGCAAGCATCTGTGGGTCAGGCCAACAGCGTGTACTCTGCAACCTCTGCCAGTGCACAGTGCCACTCATATCTGGTGTCACAATAGCATGCATTTAAAACCAAAAAACTTTTTTCACTGTTATAGATTGAATAGCAGTTAGTTGTCTTCAAGCGGGTGTCAGGCCTACAGCGTGTACTCTGCCAATCTCTGCCAGTGCACATTGCCACTCATATCTGGTGTCTAATAGCGTGCATTTAATACCCAACCATTTTTTACACTGTTATAGATTGAATAGCAGTTAGTTGTCTTCAAGCGGGTGTCAGGCCTACAGCGTGTACTCTGCCAACCTCTGCCAGTGCACATTGCCACTCATATCTGGTGTCTAATAGCGTGCATTTAATACCCAACCATTTTTTACACTGTTATAGATTGAATAGCAGTTAGTTGTCTTCAAGCGGGTGTCAGGCCTACAGTGTGTACTCCGCCAACCTCTGCCAGTGCACATTGCCACTCATATCTGGTGTCACAATAGCGTGCATTTAAAAACAAAAAATGTTTTTTCACTGTAATAGATTGAATAGCAGTTAGTTGTCTTCAAGCGTGTGTGAGGCCAGGCCTACAGCATGTACTCTGCCAACCTCTGCCAGTGCACATTGCCACTCATATCTGGTGTCACAATAGCGTGCATTTAAAACCAAAAAACTTTTTTTACTGTTATAGATTGAATAGCAGTTAGTTGTCTGCAAGCGTCTGTGTGTCAGGCCAACAGCGTGTACTCTGCAACCTCTGCCAGTGCACAGTGCCACTCATATCTGGTGTCACAATAGCATGCATTTAAAACCAAAAAACTTTTTTTACTGTTATAGATTGAATAGCAGTTAGTTGTCTTCAAGCGGGTGTCAGGCCTACAGCGTGTACTCTGCCAATCTCTGCCAGTGCACATTGCCACTCATATCTGGTGTCACAATAGCGTGCATTTAAAACCCAAACATTTTTTTACACTGTTATAGATTGAATAGCAGTTAGTTGTCTGCAAGCGGGTGTCAGGCCTACAGCGTGTACTCTGCCAACCTCTGCCAGTGCACATTGCCACTCATATCTGGTGTCTAATAGCGTGCATTTAATACCCAACCATTTTTTACACTGTTATAGATTGAATAGCAGTTAGTTGTCTTCAAGCGGGTGTCAGGCCTACAGTGTGTACTCCGCCAACCTCTGCCAGTGCACATTGCCACTCATATCTGGTGTCACAATAGCGTGCATTTAAAAACAAAAAATGTTTTTTCACTGTAATAGATTGAATAGCAGTTAGTTGTCTTCAAGCGTGTGTGAGGCCAGGCCTACAGCATGTACTCTGCCAACCTCTGCCAGTGCACATTGCCACTCATATCTGGTGTCACAATAGCGTGCATTTAAAACCAAAAAACTTTTTTTACTGTTATAGATTGAATAGCAGTTAGTTGTCTGCAAGCGTCTGTGTGTCAGGCCAACAGCGTGTACTCTGCAACCTCTGCCAGTGCACAGTGCCACTCATATCTGGTGTCACAATAGCATGCATTTAAAACCCAAAAACTTTTTTTACTGTTATAGATTGAATAGCAGTTAGTTGTCTGCAAGCGTCTGTGTGTCAGGCCAACAGCGTGTACTCTGCAACCTCTGCCAGTGCACAGTGCCACTCATATCTGGTGTCACAATAGCATGCATTTAAAACCAAAAAACTTTTTTCACTGTTATAGATTAAATAGCAGTTAGTTGTCTTCAAGCGGGTGTCAGTCCTACAGCGTGTACTCTGCCAACCTCTGCCAGTGCACAGTGCCACTCATATCTGGTGTCACAATAGCGTGCATTTAAAAACAAAAAATGTTTTTTCACTGTAATAGATTGAATAGCAGTTAGTTGTCTTCAAGCGTGTGTGCCAGGCCTACAGCATGTACTCTGCCAACCTCTGCCAGTGCACATTGCCACTCATATCTGGTGTCACAATAGCGTGCATTTAAAACCCAAAAACTTTTTTTACTGTTATAGATTGAATAGCAGTTAGTTGTCTTCAAGCGGGTGTCAGACCTACAGCGTGTACTCTGCCAACCTCTGCCAGTGCACAGTGTCACTCATATCTGGTGTCACAATAGCGTGCATTTAAAAACAAAAAATGTTTTTTCACTGTAATAGATTGAATAGCAGTTATCTTCAAGCGTGTGTGCCAGGCCTACAGCATGGGGTGTCAGGCCTACAGCGTGTACTCTGCCAACATTTGCCAGTGCACATTGCCACTCATATCTGGTGTCACAATAGCGTGCATTTAAAACCAAAAAACTTTTTTCACTGTTATAGATTGAATAGCAGTTAGTTGTCTTCAAGTGGGTGTCAGGCCTACAGCGTGTACTCTGCCAACCTCTGCCAGTGCACAGTGCCACTCATATCTGGTGTCACAATAGCGTGCATTTAAAACCAAAAAACTTTTTTTACTGTTATAGATTGAATAGCAGTTAGTTGTCTGCAAGCGTCTGTGTGTCAGGCCAACAGAGTGTACTCTGCCAACCTCTGCTAGTGCACATTGCCACTCATATATGGTGTCACAATAGCGTGCATTTAAAACCAAAAAACTTTTTTCACTGTTATAGATTGAATAGCAGTTAGTTGTCTTCAAGCGGGTGTCAGGCCTACAGTGTGTACTCTGCCAACCACTGACAGTGCACAGTGCCACTCATATCTGGTGTCACAATAGCGGGCATTTAAAACCAAAAAACCTTTTTCACTGTTATAGATTGAATAGCAGTTTTTTGTCTTCAAGCGGATGTCAGGCCTACAGCGTGTACTCTGCCAACCTATGCCAGTGCACATTGCCACTCATATCTGGTGTCACAATAGCGTGCATTTAAAACCAAAAAATTTTTTTACACTGTTATAGATTGAATAGCAGTTAGTTGTCTTCAAGCCTGTGTGTCAGGACTACAGCGTGTACTCTGCCAACCTCTGCCAGTGCACAGTGCCACTCATATCTGGTGTCACAATAGCGTGCATTTAAAAACAAAAACAGTTTTTTCACTGTAATAGATTGAAAAGCAGTTAGTTGTCTGCAAGTGTCTGTGTGTCAGGCCAACAGCGTGTACTCTGCCAACCTCTGCCAGTGCACAGTGCCACTCATATCTGGTGTCACAATAGCGTGCATTTAAAAATAAAAAATGTTTTTTCACTGTAATAGATTGAATAGCAGTTTGTTGTCTTCAAGCGTGTGTGCCAGGCCTACAGCATGTACTCTGCCAACCTCTGCCAGTGCACATTGCCACTCATATCTGGTGTCACAATAGCGTGCATTTAAAACCCAAAAAGTTTTTTACTGCTATAGATTGAATAGCAGTTAGTTGTCTTCAAGCGGGTGTCAGACCTACAGCGTGTAATCTGCCAACCTCTGCCAGTGCACAGTGTCACTCATATCTGGTGTCACAATAGCGTGCATTTAAAAACAAAAAATGTTTTTTCACTGTAATAGATTGAATAGCAGTTAGTTGTCTTCAAGCGTGTGTGCCAGGCCTAGAGCATGTACTCTGCCAACCTCTGCCAGTTCACATTGCCACTCATATCTGGTGTCACAATAGCGTGCATTTAAAACCAAAAAACTTTTTTTACTGTTATAGATTGAATAGCAGTTAGTTGTCTGCAAGCGTCTGTGTGTCAGGCCAACAGCGTGTACTCTGCAACCTCTGCCAGTGCACAGTGCCACTCATATCTGGTGTCACAATAGCATGCATTTAAAACCAAAAAACTTTTTTCACTGTTATAGATTGAATAGCAGTTAGTTGTCTTCAAGCGGGTGTCAGGCCTACAGCGTGTACTCTGCCAACCTCTGCCAGTGCACATTGCCACTCATATCTGGTGTCACAATAGCGTGCATTTAAAAACAAAAAATGTTTTTTCACTGTAATAGATTGAATAGCAGTTAGTTGTCTTCAAGCGTGTGTGCCAGGCCTACAGCATGTACTCTGCCAACCTCTGCCAGTGCACATTGCCACTCATATCTGGTGTCACAATAGCGTGCATTTAAAACCCAAAAACTTTTTTTACTGTTATAGATTGAATAGCAGTTAGTTGTCTTCAAGCGGGTGTCAGACCTACAGCGTGTACTCTGCCAACCTCTGCCAGTGCACAGTGTCACTCATATCTGGTGTCACAATAGAGTGCATTTAAAACCAAAAAATGTTTTTTCACTGTAATAGATTGAATAGCAGTTAGTTGTCTTCAAGCATGTGTGCCAGGCCTACAGCATGGGGTGTCAGGCCTACAGCGTGTACTCTGCCAACATTTGCCAGTGCACATTGCCACTCATATCTGGTGTCACAATAGCGTGCATTTAAAACCAAAAAACTTTTTTCACTGTTATAGATTGAATAGCAGTTAGTTGTCTTCAAGTGGGTGTCAGGCCTACAGCGTGTACTCTGCCAACCTCTGCCAGTGCACAGTGCCACTCATATCTGGTTTCACAATAGCATGCATTTAAAACCAAAAAACTTTTTTTACTGTTATAGATTGAATAGCAGTTAGTTGTCTGCAAGCGTCTGTGTGTCAGGCCAACAGCGTGTACTCTGCCAACCTCTGCTAGTGCACATTGCCACTCATATATGGTGTCACAATAGCGTGCATTTAAAACCAAAAAACTTTTTTCACTGTTATAGATTGAATAGCAGTTAGTTGTCTTCAAGCGGGTGTCAGGCCTACAGTGTGTACTCTGCCAACCACTGACAGTGCACATTGCCACTCATATCTGGTGTCACAATAGCGTGCATTTAAAACCAAAAAACTTTTTTCACTGTTATAGATTGAATAGCAGTTAGTTGTCTTCAAGCGGGTGTCAGGCCTACAGCGTGTACTCTGCCAATCTCTGCCAGTGCACATTGCCACTCATATCTGGTGTCACAATAGCGTGCATTTAAAACCCAAACATTTTTTTACACTGTTATAGATTGAATAGCAGTTAGTTGTCTGCAAGCATCTGTGGGTCAGGCCAACAGCGTGTACTCTGCAACCTCTGCCAGTGCACAGTGCCACTCATATCTGGTGTCACAATAGCATGCATTTAAAACCAAAAAACTTTTTTCACTGTTATAGATTGAATAGCAGTTAGTTGTCTTCAAGCGGGTGTCAGGCCTACAGCGTGTACTCTGCCAATCTCTGCCAGTGCACATTGCCACTCATATCTGGTGTCACAATAGCGTGCATTTAAAACCCAAACATTTTTTTACACTGTTATAGATTGAATAGCAGTTAGTTGTCTGCAAGCGGGTGTCAGGCCTACAGCGTGTACTCTGCCAACCTCTGCCAGTGCACATTGCCACTCATATCTGGTGTCTAATAGCGTGCATTTAATACCCAACCATTTTTTACACTGTTATAGATTGAATAGCAGTTAGTTGTCTTCAAGCGGGTGTCAGGCCTACAGTGTGTACTCCGCCAACCTCTGCCAGTGCACATTGCCACTCATATCTGGTGTCACAATAGCGTGCATTTAAAAACAAAAAATGTTTTTTCACTGTAATAGATTGAATAGCAGTTAGTTGTCTTCAAGCGTGTGTGAGGCCAGGCCTACAGCATGTACTCTGCCAACCTCTGCCAGTGCACATTGCCACTCATATCTGGTGTCACAATAGCGTGCATTTAAAACCAAAAAACTTTTTTTACTGTTATAGATTGAATAGCAGTTAGTTGTCTGCAAGCGTCTGTGTGTCAGGCCAACAGCGTGTACTCTGCCAACCTCTGCCAGTGCACAGTGCCACTCATATCTGGTGTCACAATAGCGTGCATTTAAAACCAAAAAACTTTTTTCACTGTTATAGATTGAATAGCAGTTTTTTGTCTTCAAGCGGGTGTCAGGCCTACAGCGTGTACTCTGCCAACCTCTGCCAGTGCACATTGCCACTCATATCTGGTGTCACAATAGCGTGCATTTAAAAACAAAAAATTTTTTTTCACTGTAATAGATTGAATAGCAGTTAGTTGTCTTCAAGCATGTGTGAGGCCAGGCCAACAGCGTGTACTCTGCCAACCTCTGCTAGTGCACATTGCCACTCCTATATGGTGTCACAATAGCGTGCATTTAAAACCAAAAAACTTTTTTCACTGTTATAGATTGAATAGCAGTTAGTTGTCTTCAAGTGGGTGTCAGGCCTACAGTGTGTACTCTGCCAACCTCTGCCAATGCACAGTGCCACTCATATCTGGTGTCACAATAGCGTGCATTTAAAACCCAAACATTTTTTTACACTGTTATAGATTGAATAGCAGTTAGTTGTCTGCAAGCATCTGTGTGTCAGGCCAACAGCGTGTACTCTGCAACCTCTGCCAGTGCACAGTGCCACTCATATCTGGTGTCACAATAGCATGCATTTAAAACCAAAAAACTTTTTTCACTGTTATAGATTGAATAGCAGTTAGTTGTCTTCAAGCGGGTGTCAGGCCTACAGCGTGTACTCTGCCAATCTCTGCCAGTGCACATTGCCACTCATATCTGGTGTCACAATAGCGTGCATTTAAAACCCAAACATTTATTTACACTGTTATAGATTGAATAGCAGTTAGTTGTCTGCAAGCGTCTGTGTGTCAGGCCAACAGCGTGTACTCTGTAACCTCTGCCAGTGCACAGTGCCACTCATATCTGGTGTCACAATAGCATGCATTTAAAACCCAAAAACTTTTTTCACTGTTATAGATTGAATAGCAGTTAGTTGTCTTCAAGCGGGTGTCAGGCCTACAGTGTGTACTCTGCCAACCTCTGCCAGTGCACATTGCCACTCATATCTGGTGTCACAATAGCGTGCATTTAAAACCAAAACACTTTTTTCACTGTTATAGATTGAATAGCAGTTAGTTGTCTTCAAGCGGGTGTCAGGCCTACAGCGTGTACTCTGCCAACCTCTGCCAGTGCACATTGCCACTCATATCTGGTGTCTAATAGCGTGCATTTAATACCCAACCATTTTTTTACACTGTTATAGATTGAATAGCAGTTAGTTGTCTTCAAGCGGGTGTCAGGCCTACAGTGTGTACTCCGCCAACCTCTGCCAGTGCACATTGCCACTCCTATATGGTGTCACAATAGCGTGCATTTAAAACCAAAAAACTTTTTTCACTGTTATAGATTGAATAGCAGTTAGTTGTCTTCAAGCGGGTGTCAGGCCTACAGTGTGTACTCTGCCAACCACTGACAGTGCACATTGCCACTCATATCTGGTGTCACAATAGCGTGCATTTAAAACCAAAAAACTTTTTTCACTGTTATAGATTGAATAGCAGTTCGTTGTCTTCAAGCGGGTGTCAGGCCTACAGCGTGTACTCTGCCAACCTCTGCCAGTTCACATTGCCACTCATATCTGGTGTCACAATAGCGTGCATTTAAAACCCAAACATTTTTTTACACTTTTATAGATTGAATAGCAGTTAGTTGTCTGCAAGCATCTGTGTGTCAGGCCAACAGCGTGTACTCTGCAACCTCTGCCAGTGCACAGTGCCACTCATATCTGGTGTCACAATAGCATGCATTTAAAACCAAAAAACTTTTTTCACTGTTATAGATTGAATAGCAGTTAGTTGTCTTCAAGCGGGTGTCAGGCCTACAGCGTGTACTCTGCCAATCTCTGCCAGTGCACATTGCCACTCATATCTGGTGTCACAATAGCGTGCATTTAAAACCCAAACATTTTTTTACACTGTTATAGATTGAATAGCAGTTAGTTGTCTGCAAGCGTCTGTGTGTCAGGCCAACAGCGTGTACTCTGTAACCTCTGCCAGTGCACAGTGCCACTCATATCTGGTGTCACAATAGCATGCATTTAAAACCCAAAAACTTTTTTCACTGTTATAGATTGAATAGCAGTTAGTTGTCTTCAAGCGGGTGTCAGGCCTACAGTGTGTACTCTGCCAACCTCTGCCAGTGCGCATTGCCACTCATATCTGGTGTCACAATAGCGTGCATTTAAAACCAAAACACTTTTTTCACTGTTATAGATTGAATAGCAGTTAGTTGTCTTCAAGCGGGTGTCAGGCCTACAGCATGTACTCTGCCAACCTCTGCCAGTGCACAGTGCCACTCATATCTGGTGTCACAATAGCGTGCATTTAAAAACAAAAAAAACTTTTTCACTGTAATAGATTGAATAGCAGTTAGTTGTCTTCAAGCGTGTGTGCCAGGCCTACAGCATGTACTCTGCCAACCACTGCCAGTGCACATTGCCACTCATATCTGGTGTCACAATAGCGTGCATTTAAAACCAAAAAACTTTTTTCACTGTTATAGATTGAATAGCAGTTAGTTGTCTTCAAGCGGGTGTCAGGCCTACAGCGTGTACTCTGCCAACCTCTGCCAGTGCACATTGCCACTCATATCTGGTGTCTAATAGCGTGCATTTAATACCCAACCATTTTTTTTACACTGTTATAGATTGAATAGCAGTTAGTTGTCTTCAAGCGGGTGTCAGGCCTACAGTGTGTACTCCGCCAACCTCTGCCAGTGCACATTGCCACTCATATCTGGTGTCACAATAGCGTGCATTTAAAAACAAAAAATGTTTTTCACTGTAATAGATTGAATAGCAGTTAGTTGTCTTCAAGCATGTGTGAGGCCAGACCTACAGCATGTACTCTGCCAACCTCTGCCAGTGCACATTGCCACTCATATCTGGTGTCACAATAGCGTGCATTTAAAACCAAAAAAACTTTTTTTACTGTTATAGATTGAATAGCAGTTAGTTGTCTGCAAGCGTCTGTGTGTCAGGCCAACAGCGTGTACTCTGCCAACCTCTGCCAGTGCACAGTGCCACTCATATCTGGTGTCACAATAGCGTGCATTTAAAACCAAAAAACTTTTTTCACTGTTATAGATTGAATAGCAGTTTTTTGTCTTCAAGCGGGTGTCAGGCCTACAGCGTGTACTCTGCCAACCTCTGCCAGTGCACATTGCCACTCATATCTGGTGTCACAATAGCGTGCATTTAAAAACAAAAAATGTTTTTTCACTGTAATAGATTGAATAGCAGTTAGTTGTCTTCAAGCGTGTGTGAGGCCAGGCCTACAGCATTTACTCTGCCAACCTCTGCCAGTGCACATTGCCACTCATATCTGGTGTCACAATAGCGTGCATTTAAAACCAAAAAACTCTTTTTTACTGTTATAGATTGAATAGCAGTTAGTTGTCTGCAAGCGTCTGTGTGTCAGGCCAACAGCGTGTACTCTGCCAACCTCTGCTAGTGCACATTGCCACTCATATATGGTGTCACAATAGCGTGCATTTAAAACCAAAAAACTTTTTTCACTGTTATAGATTGAATAGCAGTTAGTTGTCTTCAAGCGGGTGTCAGGCCTACAGTGTGTACTCTGCCAACCACTGACAGTGCACATTGCCACTCATATCTGGTGTCACAATAGCGTGCATTTAAAACCAAAAAACTTTTTTCACTGTTATAGATTGAATAGCAGTTAGTTGTCTTCAAGCGGGTGTCAGGCCTACAGCGTGTACTCTGCCAACCTCTGCCAGTTCACATTGCCACTCATATCTGGTGTCACAATAGCGTGCATTTAAAACCCAAACATTTTTTTACACTGTTATAGATTGAATAGCAGTTAGTTGTCTGCAAGCATCTGTGTGTCAGGCCAACAGCGTGTACTCTGCCAACCTCTGCCAGTGCACAGTGCCACTCATATCTGGTGTCACAATAGCATGCATTTAAAACCAAAAAACTTTTTTCACTGTTATAGATTGAATAGCAGTTAGTTGTCTTCAAGCGGGTGTCAGGCCTACAGCGTGTACTCTGCCAATCTCTGCCAGTGCACATTGCCACTCATATCTGGTGTCACAATAGCGTGCATTTAAAACCCAAACATTTTTTTACACTGTTATAGATTGAATAGCAGTTAGTTGTCTGCAAGCGTCTGTGTGTCAGGCCAACAGCGTGTACTCTGCAACCTCTGCCAGTGCACAGTGCCACTCATATCTGGTGTCACAATAGCATGCATTTAAAACCAAAAAACTTTTTTCACTGTTATAGATTGAATAGCAGTTAGTTGTCTTCAAGCGGGTGTCAGGCCTACAGCGTGTACTCTGCCAACCTCTGCCAGTGCACAGTGCCACTCATATCTGGTGTCACAATAGCGTGCATTTAAAAACAATTTTTTTTTTTCACTGTAATAGATTGAATAGCAGTTAGTTGTCTTCAAGCGTGTGTGCCAGGCCTACAGCATGTACTCTGCCAACCTCTGCCAGTGCACATTGCCACTCATATCTGGTGTCACAATAGCGTGCATTTAAAACCAAAAAACTTTTTTTACTGTTATAGATTGAATAGCAGTTAGTTGTCTTCAAGCGGGTGTCAGACCTACAGCGTGTACTCTGCCAACCTCTGCCAGTGCACAGTGTCACTCATATCTGGTGTCACAATAGAGTGCATTTAAAAACAAAAAATGTTTTTTCACTGTAATAGATTGAATAGCAGTTAGTTGTCTTCAAGCATGTGTGCCAGGCCTACAGCATGGGGTGTCAGGCCTACAGCGTGTACTCTGCCAACATTTGCCAGTGCACATTGCCACTCATATCTGGTGTCACAATAGCGTGCATTTAAAACCAAAAAACTTTTTTCACTGTTATAGATTGAATAGCAGTTAGTTGTCTTCAAGTGGGTGTCAGGCCTACAGCGTGTACTCTGCCAACCTCTGCCAGTGCACAGTGCCACTCATATCTGGTTTCACAATAGCATGCATTTAAAACCAAAAAACTTTTTTTACTGTTATAGATTGAATAGCAGTTAGTTGTCTGCAAGCGTCTGTGTGTCAGGCCAACAGCGTGTACTCTGCCAACCTCTGCTAGTGCACATTGCCACTCATATATGGTGTCACAATAGCGTGCATTTAAAACCAAAAAACTTTTTTCACTGTTATAGATTGAATAGCAGTTAGTTGTCTTCAAGCGGGTGTCAGGCCTGCAGTGTGTACTCTGCCAACCACTGACAGTGCACATTGCCACTCATATCTGGTGTCACAATAGCGTGCATTTAAAACCAAAAAACTTTTTTCACTGTTATAGATTGAATAGCAGTTAGTTGTCTTCAAGCGGGTGTCAGGCCTACAGCGTGTACTCTGCCAATCTCTGCCAGTGCACATTGCCACTCATATCTGGTGTCACAATAGCGTGCATTTAAAACCAAAAAACTTTTTTCACTGTTATAGATTGAATAGCAGTTAGTTGTCTTCAAGCGGGTGTCAGGCCTACAGCGTGTTCTCTGCCAATCTCTGCCAGTGCACATTGCCACTCATATCTGGTGTCACAATAGCGTGCATTTAAAACCCAAACATTTTTTTACACTGTTATAGATTGAATAGCAGTTAGTTGTCTGCAAGCATCTGTGGGTCAGGCCAACAGCGTGTACTCTGCAACCTCTGCCAGTGCACAGTGCCACTCATATCTGGTGTCACAATAGCATGCATTTAAAACCAAAAAACTTTTTTCACTGTTATAGATTGAATAGCAGTTAGTTGTCTTCAAGCGGGTGTCAGGCCTACAGCGTGTACTCTGCCAATCTCTGCCAGTGCACATTGCCACTCATATCTGGTGTCACAATAGCGTGCATTTAAAACCCAAACATTTTTTTACACTGTTATAGATTGAATAGCAGTTAGTTGTCTGCAAGCGGGTGTCAGGCCTACAGCGTGTACTCTGCCAACCTCTGCCAGTGCACATTGCCACTCATATCTGGTGTCTAATAGCGTGCATTTAATACCCAACCATTTTTTACACTGTTATAGATTGAATAGCAGTTAGTTGTCTTCAAGCGGGTGTCAGGCCTACAGTGTGTACTCCGCCAACCTCTGCCAGTGCACATTGCCACTCATATCTGGTGTCACAATAGCGTGCATTTAAAAACAAAAAATGTTTTTTCACTGTAATAGATTGAATAGCAGTTAGTTGTCTTCAAGCGTGTGTGAGGCCAGGCCTACAGCATGTACTCTGCCAACCTCTGCCAGTGCACATTGCCACTCATATCTGGTGTCACAATAGCGTGCATTTAAAACCAAAAAACTTTTTTTACTGTTATAGATTGAATAGCAGTTAGTTGTCTGCAAGCGTCTGTGTGTCAGGCCAACAGCGTGTACTCTGCCAACCTCTGCCAGTGCACAGTGCCACTCATATCTGGTGTCACAATAGCGTGCATTTAAAACCAAAAAACTTTTTTCACTGTTATAGATTGAATAGCAGTTTTTTGTCTTCAAGTGGGTGTCAGGCCTACAGCGTGTACTCTGCCAACCTCTGCCAGTGCACATTGCCACTCATATCTGGTGTCACAATAGCGTGCATTTAAAAACAAAAAATGTTTTTTCACTGTAATAGATTGAATAGCAGTTAGTTGTCTTCAAGCGTGTGTGAGGCCAGGCCAACAGCGTGTACTCTGCCAACCTCTGCTAGTGCACATTGCCACTCCTATATGGTGTCACAATAGCGTGCATTTAAAACCAAAAAACTTTTTTCACTGTTATAGATTGAATAGCAGTTAGTTGTCTTCAAGCGGGTGTCAGGCCTACAGTGTGTACTCTGCCAACCACTGACAGTGCACATTGCCACTCATATCTGGTGTCACAATAGCGTGCATTTAAAACCAAAAAACTTTTTTCACTGTTATAGATTGAATAGCAGTTCGTTGTCTTCAAGCGGGTGTCAGGCCTACAGCGTGTACTCTGCCAACCTCTGCCAGTGCACAGTGCCACTCATATCTGGTGTCACAATAGCGTGCATTTAAAACCAAAAAACTTTTTTTACTGTTATAGATTGAATAGCAGTTAGTTGTCTGCAAGCGTCTGTGTGTCAGGCCAACAGAGTGTACTCTGCCAACCTCTGCTAGTGCACATTGCCACTCATATATGGTGTCACAATAGCGTGCATTTAAAACCAAAAAACTTTTTTCACTGTTATAGATTGAATAGCAGTTAGTTGTCTTCAAGCGGGTGTCAGGCCTACAGTGTGTACTCTGCCAACCACTGACAGTGCACAGTGCCACTCATATCTGGTGTCACAATAGCGGGCATTTAAAACCAAAAAACCTTTTTCACTGTTATAGATTGAATAGCAGTTTTTTGTCTTCAAGCGGATGTCAGGCCTACAGCGTGTACTCTGCCAACCTATGCCAGTGCACATTGCCACTCATATCTGGTGTCACAATAGCGTGCATTTAAAACCAAAAATTTTTTTTACACTGTTATAGATTGAATAGCAGTTAGTTGTCTTCAAGCCTGTGTGTCAGGACTACAGCGTGTACTCTGCCAACCTCTGCCAGTGCACAGTGCCACTCATATCTGGTGTCACAATAGCGTGCATTTAAAAACAAAAACAGTTTTTTCACTGTAATAGATTGAAAAGCAGTTAGTTGTCTGCAAGTGTCTGTGTGTCAGGCCAACAGCGTGTACTCTGCCAACCTCTGCCAGTGCACAGTGCCACTCATATCTGGTGTCACAATAGCGTGCATTTAAAAATAAAAAATGTTTTTTCACTGTAATAGATTGAATAGCAGTTTGTTGTCTTCAAGCGTGTGTGCCAGGCCTACAGCATGTACTCTGCCAACCTCTGCCAGTGCACATTGCCACTCATATCTGGTGTCACAATAGCGTGCATTTAAAACCCAAAAACGTTTTTTACTGCTATAGATTGAATAGCAGTTAGTTGTCTTCAAGCGGGTGTCAGACCTACAGCGTGTAATCTGCCAACCTCTGCCAGTGCACAGTGTCACTCATATCTGGTGTCACAATAGCGTGCATTTAAAACCAAAAAATGTTTTTTCACTGTAATAGATTGAATAGCAGTTAGTTGTCTTCAAGCGTGTGTGCCAGGCCTAGAGCATGTACTCTGCCAACCTCTGCCAGTTCACATTGCCACTCATATCTGGTGTCACAATAGCGTGCATTTAAAACCAAAAAACTTTTTTTACTGTTATAGATTGAATAGCAGTTAGTTGTCTGCAAGCGTCTGTGTGTCAGGCCAACAGCGTGTACTCTGCAACCTCTGCCAGTGCACAGTGCCACTCATATCTGGTGTCACAATAGCATGCATTTAAAACCAAAAAACTTTTTTCACTGTTATAGATTGAATAGCAGTTAGTTGTCTTCAAGCGGGTGTCAGGCCTACAGCGTGTACTCTGCCAACCTCTGCCAGTGCACAGTGCCACTCATATCTGGTGTCATAATAGCGTGCATTTAAAAACAAAAAATGTTTTTTCACTGTAATAGATTGAATAGCAGTTAGTTGTCTTCAAGCGTGTGTGCCAGGCCTACAGCATGTACTCTGCCAACCTCTGCCAGTGCACATTGCCACTCATATCTGGTGTCACAATAGCGTGCATTTAAAACCCCAAAACTTTTTTTACTGTTATAGATTGAATAGCAGTTAGTTGTCTTCAAGCGGGTGTCAGACCTACAGCGTGTACTCTGCCAACCTCTGCCAGTGCACAGTGTCACTCATATCTGGTGTCACAATAGAGTGCATTTAAAAACAAAAAAAGTTTTTTCACTGTAATAGATTGAATAGCAGTTAGTTGTCTTCAAGCATGTGTGCCAGGCCTACAGCATGGGGTGTCAGGCCTACAGCGTGTACTCTGCCAACATTTGCCAGTGCACATTGCCACTCATATCTGGTGTCACAATAGCGTGCATTTAAAACCAAAAAACTTTTTTCACTGTTATAGATTGAATAGCAGTTAGTTGTCTTCAAGTGGGTGTCAGGCCTACAGCGTGTACTCTGCCAACCTCTGCCAGTGCACAGTGCCACTCATATCTGGTTTCACAATAGCATGCATTTAAAACCAAAAAACTTTTTTTACTGTTATAGATTGAATAGCAGTTAGTTGTCTGCAAGCGTCTGTGTGTCAGGCCAACAGCGTGTACTCTGCCAACCTCTGCTAGTGCACATTGCCACTCATATATGGTGTCACAATAGCGTGCATTTAAAACCAAAAAACTTTTTTCACTGTTATAGATTGAATAGCAGTTAGTTGTCTTCAAGCGGGTGTCAGGCCTACAGTGTGTACTCTGCCAACCACTGACAGTGCACATTGCCACTCATATCTGGTGTCACAATAGCGTGCATTTAAAACCAAAAAACTTTTTTCACTGTTATAGATTGAATAGCAGTTAGTTGTCTTCAAGCGGGTGTCAGGCCTACAGCGTGTACTCTGCCAATCTCTGCCAGTGCACATTGCCACTCATATCTGGTGTCACAATAGCGTGCATTTAAAACCAAAAAACTTTTTTCACTGTTATAGATTGAATAGCAGTTAGTTGTCTTCAAGCGGGTGTCAGGCCTACAGCGTGTACTCTGCCAATCTCTGCCAGTGCACATTGCCACTCATATCTGGTGTCACAATAGCGTGCATTTAAAACCCAAACATTTTTTTACACTGTTATAGATTGAATAGCAGTTAGTTGTCTGCAAGCATCTGTGGGTCAGGCCAACAGCGTGTACTCTGCAACCTCTGCCAGTGCACAGTGCCACTCATATCTGGTGTCACAATAGCATGCATTTAAAACCAAAAAACTTTTTTCACTGTTATAGATTGAATAGCAGTTAGTTGTCTTCAAGCGGGTGTCAGGCCTACAGCGTGTACTCTGCCAATCTCTGCCAGTGCACATTGCCACTCATATCTGGTGTCTAATAGCGTGCATTTAATACCCAACCATTTTTTACACTGTTATAGATTGAATAGCAGTTAGTTGTCTTCAAGCGGGTGTCAGGCCTACAGCGTGTACTCTGCCAACCTCTGCCAGTGCACATTGCCACTCATATCTGGTGTCTAATAGCGTGCATTTAATACCCAACCATTTTTTACACTGTTATAGATTGAATAGCAGTTAGTTGTCTTCAAGCGGGTGTCAGGCCTACAGTGTGTACTCCGCCAACCTCTGCCAGTGCACATTGCCACTCATATCTGGTGTCACAATAGCGTGCATTTAAAAACAAAAAATGTTTTTTCACTGTAATAGATTGAATAGCAGTTAGTTGTCTTCAAGCGTGTGTGAGGCCAGGCCTACAGCATGTACTCTGCCAACCTCTGCCAGTGCACATTGCCACTCATATCTGGTGTCACAATAGCGTGCATTTAAAACCAAAAAACTTTTTTTACTGTTATAGATTGAATAGCAGTTAGTTGTCTGCAAGCGTCTGTGTGTCAGGCCAACAGCGTGTACTCTGCAACCTCTGCCAGTGCACAGTGCCACTCATATCTGGTGTCACAATAGCATGCATTTAAAACCAAAAAACTTTTTTTACTGTTATAGATTGAATAGCAGTTAGTTGTCTTCAAGCGGGTGTCAGGCCTACAGCGTGTACTCTGCCAATCTCTGCCAGTGCACATTGCCACTCATATCTGGTGTCACAATAGCGTGCATTTAAAACCCAAACATTTTTTTACACTGTTATAGATTGAATAGCAGTTAGTTGTCTGCAAGCGGGTGTCAGGCCTACAGCGTGTACTCTGCCAACCTCTGCCAGTGCACATTGCCACTCATATCTGGTGTCTAATAGCGTGCATTTAATACCCAACCATTTTTTACACTGTTATAGATTGAATAGCAGTTAGTTGTCTTCAAGCGGGTGTCAGGCCTACAGTGTGTACTCCGCCAACCTCTGCCAGTGCACATTGCCACTCATATCTGGTGTCACAATAGCGTGCATTTAAAAACAAAAAATGTTTTTTCACTGTAATAGATTGAATAGCAGTTAGTTGTCTTCAAGCGTGTGTGAGGCCAGGCCTACAGCATGTACTCTGCCAACCTCTGCCAGTGCACATTGCCACTCATATCTGGTGTCACAATAGCGTGCATTTAAAACCAAAAAACTTTTTTTACTGTTATAGATTGAATAGCAGTTAGTTGTCTGCAAGCGTCTGTGTGTCAGGCCAACAGCGTGTACTCTGCAACCTCTGCCAGTGCACAGTGCCACTCATATCTGGTGTCACAATAGCATGCATTTAAAACCCAAAAACTTTTTTTACTGTTATAGATTGAATAGCAGTTAGTTGTCTGCAAGCGTCTGTGTGTCAGGCCAACAGCGTGTACTCTGCAACCTCTGCCAGTGCACAGTGCCACTCATATCTGGTGTCACAATAGCATGCATTTAAAACCAAAAAACTTTTTTCACTGTTATAGATTAAATAGCAGTTAGTTGTCTTCAAGCGGGTGTCAGTCCTACAGCGTGTACTCTGCCAACCTCTGCCAGTGCACAGTGCCACTCATATCTGGTGTCACAATAGCGTGCATTTAAAAACAAAAAATGTTTTTTCACTGTAATAGATTGAATAGCAGTTAGTTGTCTTCAAGCGTGTGTGCCAGGCCTACAGCATGTACTCTGCCAACCTCTGCCAGTGCACATTGCCACTCATATCTGGTGTCACAATAGCGTGCATTTAAAACCCAAAAACTTTTTTTACTGTTATAGATTGAATAGCAGTTAGTTGTCTTCAAGCGGGTGTCAGACCTACAGCGTGTACTCTGCCAACCTCTGCCAGTGCACAGTGTCACTCATATCTGGTGTCACAATAGCGTGCATTTAAAAACAAAAAATGTTTTTTCACTGTAATAGATTGAATAGCAGTTATCTTCAAGCGTGTGTGCCAGGCCTACAGCATGGGGTGTCAGGCCTACAGCGTGTACTCTGCCAACATTTGCCAGTGCACATTGCCACTCATATCTGGTGTCACAATAGCGTGCATTTAAAACCAAAAAACTTTTTTCACTGTTATAGATTGAATAGCAGTTAGTTGTCTTCAAGTGGGTGTCAGGCCTACAGCGTGTACTCTGCCAACCTCTGCCAGTGCACAGTGCCACTCATATCTGGTGTCACAATAGCGTGCATTTAAAACCAAAAAACTTTTTTTACTGTTATAGATTGAATAGCAGTTAGTTGTCTGCAAGCGTCTGTGTGTCAGGCCAACAGAGTGTACTCTGCCAACCTCTGCTAGTGCACATTGCCACTCATATATGGTGTCACAATAGCGTGCATTTAAAACCAAAAAACTTTTTTCACTGTTATAGATTGAATAGCAGTTAGTTGTCTTCAAGCGGGTGTCAGGCCTACAGTGTGTACTCTGCCAACCACTGACAGTGCACAGTGCCACTCATATCTGGTGTCACAATAGCGGGCATTTAAAACCAAAAAACCTTTTTCACTGTTATAGATTGAATAGCAGTTTTTTGTCTTCAAGCGGATGTCAGGCCTACAGCGTGTACTCTGCCAACCTATGCCAGTGCACATTGCCACTCATATCTGGTGTCACAATAGCGTGCATTTAAAACCAAAAAATTTTTTTACACTGTTATAGATTGAATAGCAGTTAGTTGTCTTCAAGCCTGTGTGTCAGGACTACAGCGTGTACTCTGCCAACCTCTGCCAGTGCACAGTGCCACTCATATCTGGTGTCACAATAGCGTGCATTTAAAAACAAAAACAGTTTTTTCACTGTAATAGATTGAAAAGCAGTTAGTTGTCTGCAAGTGTCTGTGTGTCAGGCCAACAGCGTGTACTCTGCCAACCTCTGCCAGTGCACAGTGCCACTCATATCTGGTGTCACAATAGCGTGCATTTAAAAATAAAAAATGTTTTTTCACTGTAATAGATTGAATAGCAGTTTGTTGTCTTCAAGCGTGTGTGCCAGGCCTACAGCATGTACTCTGCCAACCTCTGCCAGTGCACATTGCCACTCATATCTGGTGTCACAATAGCGTGCATTTAAAACCCAAAAAGTTTTTTACTGCTATAGATTGAATAGCAGTTAGTTGTCTTCAAGCGGGTGTCAGACCTACAGCGTGTAATCTGCCAACCTCTGCCAGTGCACAGTGTCACTCATATCTGGTGTCACAATAGCGTGCATTTAAAAACAAAAAATGTTTTTTCACTGTAATAGATTGAATAGCAGTTAGTTGTCTTCAAGCGTGTGTGCCAGGCCTAGAGCATGTACTCTGCCAACCTCTGCCAGTTCACATTGCCACTCATATCTGGTGTCACAATAGCGTGCATTTAAAACCAAAAAACTTTTTTTACTGTTATAGATTGAATAGCAGTTAGTTGTCTGCAAGCGTCTGTGTGTCAGGCCAACAGCGTGTACTCTGCAACCTCTGCCAGTGCACAGTGCCACTCATATCTGGTGTCACAATAGCATGCATTTAAAACCAAAAAACTTTTTTCACTGTTATAGATTGAATAGCAGTTAGTTGTCTTCAAGCGGGTGTCAGGCCTACAGCGTGTACTCTGCCAACCTCTGCCAGTGCACATTGCCACTCATATCTGGTGTCACAATAGCGTGCATTTAAAAACAAAAAATGTTTTTTCACTGTAATAGATTGAATAGCAGTTAGTTGTCTTCAAGCGTGTGTGCCAGGCCTACAGCATGTACTCTGCCAACCTCTGCCAGTGCACATTGCCACTCATATCTGGTGTCACAATAGCGTGCATTTAAAACCCAAAAACTTTTTTTACTGTTATAGATTGAATAGCAGTTAGTTGTCTTCAAGCGGGTGTCAGACCTACAGCGTGTACTCTGCCAACCTCTGCCAGTGCACAGTGTCACTCATATCTGGTGTCACAATAGAGTGCATTTAAAACCAAAAAATGTTTTTTCACTGTAATAGATTGAATAGCAGTTAGTTGTCTTCAAGCATGTGTGCCAGGCCTACAGCATGGGGTGTCAGGCCTACAGCGTGTACTCTGCCAACATTTGCCAGTGCACATTGCCACTCATATCTGGTGTCACAATAGCGTGCATTTAAAACCAAAAAACTTTTTTCACTGTTATAGATTGAATAGCAGTTAGTTGTCTTCAAGTGGGTGTCAGGCCTACAGCGTGTACTCTGCCAACCTCTGCCAGTGCACAGTGCCACTCATATCTGGTTTCACAATAGCATGCATTTAAAACCAAAAAACTTTTTTTACTGTTATAGATTGAATAGCAGTTAGTTGTCTGCAAGCGTCTGTGTGTCAGGCCAACAGCGTGTACTCTGCCAACCTCTGCTAGTGCACATTGCCACTCATATATGGTGTCACAATAGCGTGCATTTAAAACCAAAAAACTTTTTTCACTGTTATAGATTGAATAGCAGTTAGTTGTCTTCAAGCGGGTGTCAGGCCTACAGTGTGTACTCTGCCAACCACTGACAGTGCACATTGCCACTCATATCTGGTGTCACAATAGCGTGCATTTAAAACCAAAAAACTTTTTTCACTGTTATAGATTGAATAGCAGTTAGTTGTCTTCAAGCGGGTGTCAGGCCTACAGCGTGTACTCTGCCAATCTCTGCCAGTGCACATTGCCACTCATATCTGGTGTCACAATAGCGTGCATTTAAAACCCAAACATTTTTTTACACTGTTATAGATTGAATAGCAGTTAGTTGTCTGCAAGCATCTGTGGGTCAGGCCAACAGCGTGTACTCTGCAACCTCTGCCAGTGCACAGTGCCACTCATATCTGGTGTCACAATAGCATGCATTTAAAACCAAAAAACTTTTTTCACTGTTATAGATTGAATAGCAGTTAGTTGTCTTCAAGCGGGTGTCAGGCCTACAGCGTGTACTCTGCCAATCTCTGCCAGTGCACATTGCCACTCATATCTGGTGTCACAATAGCGTGCATTTAAAACCCAAACATTTTTTTACACTGTTATAGATTGAATAGCAGTTAGTTGTCTGCAAGCGGGTGTCAGGCCTACAGCGTGTACTCTGCCAACCTCTGCCAGTGCACATTGCCACTCATATCTGGTGTCTAATAGCGTGCATTTAATACCCAACCATTTTTTACACTGTTATAGATTGAATAGCAGTTAGTTGTCTTCAAGCGGGTGTCAGGCCTACAGTGTGTACTCCGCCAACCTCTGCCAGTGCACATTGCCACTCATATCTGGTGTCACAATAGCGTGCATTTAAAAACAAAAAATGTTTTTTCACTGTAATAGATTGAATAGCAGTTAGTTGTCTTCAAGCGTGTGTGAGGCCAGGCCTACAGCATGTACTCTGCCAACCTCTGCCAGTGCACATTGCCACTCATATCTGGTGTCACAATAGCGTGCATTTAAAACCAAAAAACTTTTTTTACTGTTATAGATTGAATAGCAGTTAGTTGTCTGCAAGCGTCTGTGTGTCAGGCCAACAGCGTGTACTCTGCCAACCTCTGCCAGTGCACAGTGCCACTCATATCTGGTGTCACAATAGCGTGCATTTAAAACCAAAAAACTTTTTTCACTGTTATAGATTGAATAGCAGTTTTTTGTCTTCAAGCGGGTGTCAGGCCTACAGCGTGTACTCTGCCAACCTCTGCCAGTGCACATTGCCACTCATATCTGGTGTCACAATAGCGTGCATTTAAAAACAAAAAATGTTTTTTCACTGTAATAGATTGAATAGCAGTTAGTTGTCTTCAAGCATGTGTGAGGCCAGGCCAACAGCGTGTACTCTGCCAACCTCTGCTAGTGCACATTGCCACTCCTATATGGTGTCACAATAGCGTGCATTTAAAACCAAAAAACTTTTTTCACTGTTATAGATTGAATAGCAGTTAGTTGTCTTCAAGTGGGTGTCAGGCCTACAGTGTGTACTCTGCCAACCTCTGCCAATGCACAGTGCCACTCATATCTGGTGTCACAATAGCGTGCATTTAAAACCCAAACATTTTTTTACACTGTTATAGATTGAATAGCAGTTAGTTGTCTGCAAGCATCTGTGTGTCAGGCCAACAGCGTGTACTCTGCAACCTCTGCCAGTGCACAGTGCCACTCATATCTGGTGTCACAATAGCATGCATTTAAAACCAAAAAACTTTTTTCACTGTTATAGATTGAATAGCAGTTAGTTGTCTTCAAGCGGGTGTCAGGCCTACAGCGTGTACTCTGCCAATCTCTGCCAGTGCACATTGCCACTCATATCTGGTGTCACAATAGCGTGCATTTAAAACCCAAACATTTATTTACACTGTTATAGATTGAATAGCAGTTAGTTGTCTGCAAGCGTCTGTGTGTCAGGCCAACAGCGTGTACTCTGTAACCTCTGCCAGTGCACAGTGCCACTCATATCTGGTGTCACAATAGCATGCATTTAAAACCCAAAAACTTTTTTCACTGTTATAGATTGAATAGCAGTTAGTTGTCTTCAAGCGGGTGTCAGGCCTACAGTGTGTACTCTGCCAACCTCTGCCAGTGCACATTGCCACTCATATCTGGTGTCACAATAGCGTGCATTTAAAACCAAAACACTTTTTTCACTGTTATAGATTGAATAGCAGTTAGTTGTCTTCAAGCGGGTGTCAGGCCTACAGCGTGTACTCTGCCAACCTCTGCCAGTGCACATTGCCACTCATATCTGGTGTCTAATAGCGTGCATTTAATACCCAACCATTTTTTTACACTGTTATAGATTGAATAGCAGTTAGTTGTCTTCAAGCGGGTGTCAGGCCTACAGTGTGTACTCCGCCAACCTCTGCCAGTGCACATTGCCACTCCTATATGGTGTCACAATAGCGTGCATTTAAAACCAAAAAACTTTTTTCACTGTTATAGATTGAATAGCAGTTAGTTGTCTTCAAGCGGGTGTCAGGCCTACAGTGTGTACTCTGCCAACCACTGACAGTGCACATTGCCACTCATATCTGGTGTCACAATAGCGTGCATTTAAAACCAAAAAACTTTTTTCACTGTTATAGATTGAATAGCAGTTCGTTGTCTTCAAGCGGGTGTCAGGCCTACAGCGTGTACTCTGCCAACCTCTGCCAGTTCACATTGCCACTCATATCTGGTGTCACAATAGCGTGCATTTAAAACCCAAACATTTTTTTACACTTTTATAGATTGAATAGCAGTTAGTTGTCTGCAAGCATCTGTGTGTCAGGCCAACAGCGTGTACTCTGCAACCTCTGCCAGTGCACAGTGCCACTCATATCTGGTGTCACAATAGCATGCATTTAAAACCAAAAAACTTTTTTCACTGTTATAGATTGAATAGCAGTTAGTTGTCTTCAAGCGGGTGTCAGGCCTACAGCGTGTACTCTGCCAATCTCTGCCAGTGCACATTGCCACTCATATCTGGTGTCACAATAGCGTGCATTTAAAACCCAAACATTTTTTTACACTGTTATAGATTGAATAGCAGTTAGTTGTCTGCAAGCGTCTGTGTGTCAGGCCAACAGCGTGTACTCTGTAACCTCTGCCAGTGCACAGTGCCACTCATATCTGGTGTCACAATAGCATGCATTTAAAACCCAAAAACTTTTTTCACTGTTATAGATTGAATAGCAGTTAGTTGTCTTCAAGCGGGTGTCAGGCCTACAGTGTGTACTCTGCCAACCTCTGCCAGTGCGCATTGCCACTCATATCTGGTGTCACAATAGCGTGCATTTAAAACCAAAACACTTTTTTCACTGTTATAGATTGAATAGCAGTTAGTTGTCTTCAAGCGGGTGTCAGGCCTACAGCATGTACTCTGCCAACCTCTGCCAGTGCACAGTGCCACTCATATCTGGTGTCACAATAGCGTGCATTTAAAAACAAAAAAAACTTTTTCACTGTAATAGATTGAATAGCAGTTAGTTGTCTTCAAGCGTGTGTGCCAGGCCTACAGCATGTACTCTGCCAACCACTGCCAGTGCACATTGCCACTCATATCTGGTGTCACAATAGCGTGCATTTAAAACCAAAAAACTTTTTTCACTGTTATAGATTGAATAGCAGTTAGTTGTCTTCAAGCGGGTGTCAGGCCTACAGCGTGTACTCTGCCAACCTCTGCCAGTGCACATTGCCACTCATATCTGGTGTCTAATAGCGTGCATTTAATACCCAACCATTTTTTTTACACTGTTATAGATTGAATAGCAGTTAGTTGTCTTCAAGCGGGTGTCAGGCCTACAGTGTGTACTCCGCCAACCTCTGCCAGTGCACATTGCCACTCATATCTGGTGTCACAATAGCGTGCATTTAAAAACAAAAAATGTTTTTCACTGTAATAGATTGAATAGCAGTTAGTTGTCTTCAAGCATGTGTGAGGCCAGACCTACAGCATGTACTCTGCCAACCTCTGCCAGTGCACATTGCCACTCATATCTGGTGTCACAATAGCGTGCATTTAAAACCAAAAAAACTTTTTTTACTGTTATAGATTGAATAGCAGTTAGTTGTCTGCAAGCGTCTGTGTGTCAGGCCAACAGCGTGTACTCTGCCAACCTCTGCCAGTGCACAGTGCCACTCATATCTGGTGTCACAATAGCGTGCATTTAAAACCAAAAAACTTTTTTCACTGTTATAGATTGAATAGCAGTTTTTTGTCTTCAAGCGGGTGTCAGGCCTACAGCGTGTACTCTGCCAACCTCTGCCAGTGCACATTGCCACTCATATCTGGTGTCACAATAGCGTGCATTTAAAAACAAAAAATGTTTTTTCACTGTAATAGATTGAATAGCAGTTAGTTGTCTTCAAGCGTGTGTGAGGCCAGGCCTACAGCATTTACTCTGCCAACCTCTGCCAGTGCACATTGCCACTCATATCTGGTGTCACAATAGCGTGCATTTAAAACCAAAAAACTCTTTTTTACTGTTATAGATTGAATAGCAGTTAGTTGTCTGCAAGCGTCTGTGTGTCAGGCCAACAGCGTGTACTCTGCCAACCTCTGCTAGTGCACATTGCCACTCATATATGGTGTCACAATAGCGTGCATTTAAAACCAAAAAACTTTTTTCACTGTTATAGATTGAATAGCAGTTAGTTGTCTTCAAGCGGGTGTCAGGCCTACAGTGTGTACTCTGCCAACCACTGACAGTGCACATTGCCACTCATATCTGGTGTCACAATAGCGTGCATTTAAAACCAAAAAACTTTTTTCACTGTTATAGATTGAATAGCAGTTAGTTGTCTTCAAGCGGGTGTCAGGCCTACAGCGTGTACTCTGCCAACCTCTGCCAGTTCACATTGCCACTCATATCTGGTGTCACAATAGCGTGCATTTAAAACCCAAACATTTTTTTACACTGTTATAGATTGAATAGCAGTTAGTTGTCTGCAAGCATCTGTGTGTCAGGCCAACAGCGTGTACTCTGCCAACCTCTGCCAGTGCACAGTGCCACTCATATCTGGTGTCACAATAGCATGCATTTAAAACCAAAAAACTTTTTTCACTGTTATAGATTGAATAGCAGTTAGTTGTCTTCAAGCGGGTGTCAGGCCTACAGCGTGTACTCTGCCAATCTCTGCCAGTGCACATTGCCACTCATATCTGGTGTCACAATAGCGTGCATTTAAAACCCAAACATTTTTTTACACTGTTATAGATTGAATAGCAGTTAGTTGTCTGCAAGCGTCTGTGTGTCAGGCCAACAGCGTGTACTCTGCAACCTCTGCCAGTGCACAGTGCCACTCATATCTGGTGTCACAATAGCATGCATTTAAAACCAAAAAACTTTTTTCACTGTTATAGATTGAATAGCAGTTAGTTGTCTTCAAGCGGGTGTCAGGCCTACAGCGTGTACTCTGCCAACCTCTGCCAGTGCACAGTGCCACTCATATCTGGTGTCACAATAGCGTGCATTTAAAAACAATTTTTTTTTTTCACTGTAATAGATTGAATAGCAGTTAGTTGTCTTCAAGCGTGTGTGCCAGGCCTACAGCATGTACTCTGCCAACCTCTGCCAGTGCACATTGCCACTCATATCTGGTGTCACAATAGCGTGCATTTAAAACCAAAAAACTTTTTTTACTGTTATAGATTGAATAGCAGTTAGTTGTCTTCAAGCGGGTGTCAGACCTACAGCGTGTACTCTGCCAACCTCTGCCAGTGCACAGTGTCACTCATATCTGGTGTCACAATAGAGTGCATTTAAAAACAAAAAATGTTTTTTCACTGTAATAGATTGAATAGCAGTTAGTTGTCTTCAAGCATGTGTGCCAGGCCTACAGCATGGGGTGTCAGGCCTACAGCGTGTACTCTGCCAACATTTGCCAGTGCACATTGCCACTCATATCTGGTGTCACAATAGCGTGCATTTAAAACCAAAAAACTTTTTTCACTGTTATAGATTGAATAGCAGTTAGTTGTCTTCAAGTGGGTGTCAGGCCTACAGCGTGTACTCTGCCAACCTCTGCCAGTGCACAGTGCCACTCATATCTGGTTTCACAATAGCATGCATTTAAAACCAAAAAACTTTTTTTACTGTTATAGATTGAATAGCAGTTAGTTGTCTGCAAGCGTCTGTGTGTCAGGCCAACAGCGTGTACTCTGCCAACCTCTGCTAGTGCACATTGCCACTCATATATGGTGTCACAATAGCGTGCATTTAAAACCAAAAAACTTTTTTCACTGTTATAGATTGAATAGCAGTTAGTTGTCTTCAAGCGGGTGTCAGGCCTGCAGTGTGTACTCTGCCAACCACTGACAGTGCACATTGCCACTCATATCTGGTGTCACAATAGCGTGCATTTAAAACCAAAAAACTTTTTTCACTGTTATAGATTGAATAGCAGTTAGTTGTCTTCAAGCGGGTGTCAGGCCTACAGCGTGTACTCTGCCAATCTCTGCCAGTGCACATTGCCACTCATATCTGGTGTCACAATAGCGTGCATTTAAAACCAAAAAACTTTTTTCACTGTTATAGATTGAATAGCAGTTAGTTGTCTTCAAGCGGGTGTCAGGCCTACAGCGTGTTCTCTGCCAATCTCTGCCAGTGCACATTGCCACTCATATCTGGTGTCACAATAGCGTGCATTTAAAACCCAAACATTTTTTTACACTGTTATAGATTGAATAGCAGTTAGTTGTCTGCAAGCATCTGTGGGTCAGGCCAACAGCGTGTACTCTGCAACCTCTGCCAGTGCACAGTGCCACTCATATCTGGTGTCACAATAGCATGCATTTAAAACCAAAAAACTTTTTTCACTGTTATAGATTGAATAGCAGTTAGTTGTCTTCAAGCGGGTGTCAGGCCTACAGCGTGTACTCTGCCAATCTCTGCCAGTGCACATTGCCACTCATATCTGGTGTCACAATAGCGTGCATTTAAAACCCAAACATTTTTTTACACTGTTATAGATTGAATAGCAGTTAGTTGTCTGCAAGCGGGTGTCAGGCCTACAGCGTGTACTCTGCCAACCTCTGCCAGTGCACATTGCCACTCATATCTGGTGTCTAATAGCGTGCATTTAATACCCAACCATTTTTTACACTGTTATAGATTGAATAGCAGTTAGTTGTCTTCAAGCGGGTGTCAGGCCTACAGTGTGTACTCCGCCAACCTCTGCCAGTGCACATTGCCACTCATATCTGGTGTCACAATAGCGTGCATTTAAAAACAAAAAATGTTTTTTCACTGTAATAGATTGAATAGCAGTTAGTTGTCTTCAAGCGTGTGTGAGGCCAGGCCTACAGCATGTACTCTGCCAACCTCTGCCAGTGCACATTGCCACTCATATCTGGTGTCACAATAGCGTGCATTTAAAACCAAAAAACTTTTTTTACTGTTATAGATTGAATAGCAGTTAGTTGTCTGCAAGCGTCTGTGTGTCAGGCCAACAGCGTGTACTCTGCCAACCTCTGCCAGTGCACAGTGCCACTCATATCTGGTGTCACAATAGCGTGCATTTAAAACCAAAAAACTTTTTTCACTGTTATAGATTGAATAGCAGTTTTTTGTCTTCAAGCGGGTGTCAGGCCTACAGCGTGTACTCTGCCAACCTCTGCCAGTGCACATTGCCACTCATATCTGGTGTCACAATAGCGTGCATTTAAAAACAAAAAATGTTTTTTCACTGTAATAGATTGAATAGCAGTTAGTTGTCTTCAAGCGTGTGTGAGGCCAGGCCAACAGCGTGTACTCTGCCAACCTCTGCTAGTGCACATTGCCACTCCTATATGGTGTCACAATAGCGTGCATTTAAAACCAAAAAACTTTTTTCACTGTTATAGATTGAATAGCAGTTAGTTGTCTTCAAGCGGGTGTCAGGCCTACAGTGTGTACTCTGCCAACCACTGACAGTGCACATTGCCACTCATATCTGGTGTCACAATAGCGTGCATTTAAAACCAAAAAACTTTTTTCACTGTTATAGATTGAATAGCAGTTCGTTGTCTTCAAGCGGGTGTCAGGCCTACAGCGTGTACTCTGCCAACCTCTGCCAGTTCACATTGCCACTCATATCTGGTGTCACAATAGCGTGCAATTAAAACCCAAACATTTTTTTACACTGTTATAGATTGAATAGCAGTTAGTTGTCTGCAAGCATCTGTGTGTCAGGCCAACAGCGTGTACTCTGCAACCTCTGCCAGTGCACAGTGCCACTCATATCTGGTGTCACAATAGCATGCATTTAAAACCAAAAAACTTTTTTCCCTGTTATAGATTGAATAGCAGTTAGTTGTCTTCAAGCGGGTGTCAGGCCTACAGCGTGTACTCTGCCAATCTCTGCCAGTGCACATTGCCACTCATATCTGGTGTCACAATAGCGTGCATTTAAAACCCAAACATTTTTTTACACTGTTATAGATTGAATAGCAGTTAGTTGTCTGCAAGCGTCTGTGTGTCAGGCCAACAGCGTGTACTCTGTAACCTCTGCCAGTGCACAGTGCCACTCATATCTGGTGTCACAATAGCATGCATTTAAAACCAAAAAACTTTTTTCACTGTTATAGATTGAATAGCAGTTAGTTGTCTTCAAGCGGGTGTCAGGCCTACAGCGTGTACTCTGCCAACCTCTGCCAGTCCACATTGCCACTCATATCTGGTGTCACAATAGCGTGCATTTAAAACCAAAACACTTTTTTCACTGTAATAGATTGAATAGCAGTTAGTTGTCTTCAAGCGGGTGTCAGGCCTACAGCGTGTACTCTGCCAACCTCTGCCAGTGCACAGTGCCACTCATATCTGGTGTCACAATAGCGTGCATTTAAAAACAAAAAATTTTTTTTCACTGTAATAGATTGAATAGCAGTTAGTTGTCTTCAAGCGTGTGTGCCAGGCCTACAGCGTGTACTCTGCCAACCTCTGCCAGTGCACATTGCCACTCATATCTGGTGTCTAATAGCGTGCATTTAATACCCAACCATTTTTTTACACTGTTATAGATTGAATAGCAGTTAGTTGTCTTCAAGCGGGTGTCAGGCCTACAGTGTGTACTCCGCCAACCTCTGCCAGTGCACATTGCCACTCATATCTGGTGTCACAATAGCGTGCATTTAAAAACAAAAAATGTTTTTCACTGTAATAGATTGAATAGCAGTTAGTTGTCTTCAAGCATGTGTGAGGCCAGACCTACAGCATGTACTCTGCCAACCTCTGCCAGTGCACATTGCCACTCATATCTGGTGTCACAATAGCGTGCATTTAAAACCAAAAAACTTTTTTTACTGTTATAGATTGAATAGCAGTTTTTTGTCTTCAAGCGGGTGTCAGGCCTACAGCGTGTACTCTGCCAACCTCTGCCAGTGCACATTGCCACTCATATCTGGTGTCACAATAGCGTGCATTTAAAAACAAAAAATTTTTTTTCACTGTAATAGATTGAATAGCAGTTAGTTGTCTTCAAGCGTGTGTGAGGCCAGGCCTACAGCATTTACTCTGCCAACCTCTGCCAGTGCACATTGCCACTCATATCTGGTGTCACAATAGCGTGCATTTAAAACCAAAAAACTCTTTTTTACTGTTATAGATTGAATAGCAGTTAGTTGTCTGCAAGCGTCTGTGTGTCAGGCCAACAGCGTGTACTCTGCCAACCTCTGCTAGTGCACATTGCCACTCATATATGGTGTCACAATAGCGTGCATTTAAAACCAAAAAACTTTTTTCACTGTTATAGATTGAATAGCAGTTAGTTGTCTTCAAGCGGGTGTCAGGCCTACAGTGTGTACTCTGCCAACCACTGACAGTGCACATTGCCACTCATATCTGGTGTCACAATAGCGTGCATTTAAAACCAAAAAACTTTTTTCACTGTTATAGATTGAATAGCAGTTAGTTGTCTTCAAGCGGGTGTCAGGCCTACAGCGTGTACTCTGCCAACCTCTGCCAGTTCACATTGCCACTCATATCTGGTGTCACAATAGCGTGCATTTAAAACCCAAACATTTTTTTACACTGTTATAGATTGAATAGCAGTTAGTTGTCTGCAAGCATCTGTGTGTCAGGCCAACAGCGTGTACTCTGCCAACCTCTGCCAGTGCACAGTGCCACTCATATCTGGTGTCACAATAGCATGCATTTAAAACCAAAAAACTTTTTTCACTGTTATAGATTGAATAGCAGTTAGTTGTCTTCAAGCGGGTGTCAGGCCTACAGCGTGTACTCTGCCAATCTCTGCCAGTGCACATTGCCACTCATATCTGGTGTCACAATAGCGTGCATTTAAAACCCAAACATTTTTTTACACTGTTATAGATTGAATAGCAGTTAGTTGTCTGCAAGCGTCTGTGTGTCAGGCCAACAGCGTGTACTCTGCAACCTCTGCCAGTGCACAGTGCCACTCATATCTGGTGTCACAATAGCATGCATTTAAAACCAAAAAACTTTTTTCACTGTTATAGATTGAATAGCAGTTAGTTGTCTTCAAGCGGGTGTCAGGCCTACAGCGTGTACTCTGCCAACCTCTGCCAGTGCACAGTGCCACTCATATCTGGTGTCACAATAGCGTGCATTTAAAAACAATTTTTTTTTTTTCACTGTAATAGATTGAATAGCAGTTAGTTGTCTTCAAGCGTGTGTGCCAGGCCTACAGCATGTACTCTGCCAACCTCTGCCAGTGCACATTGCCACTCATATCTGGTGTCACAATAGCGTGCATTTAAAACCAAAAAACTTTTTTTACTGTTATAGATTGAATAGCAGTTAGTTGTCTGCAAGCGTCTGTGTGTCAGGCCAACAGTGTGTACTCTGCCAACCTCTGCTAGTGCACATTGCCACTCATATATCGTGTCACAATAGCGTGCATTTAAAACCAAAAAACTTTTTTCACTGTTATAGATTGAATAGCAGTTAGTTGTCTTCAAGCGGGTGTCAGGCCTACAGTGTGTACTCTGCCAACCACTGCCAGTGCACATTGCCACTCATATCTGGTGTCACAATAGCGTGCATTTAAAACCAAAAAACGTTTTTCACTGTTATAGATTGAATAGCAGTTAGTTGTCTTCAAGCGGGTGTCAGGCCTACAGCGTGTACTCTGCCAACCTCTGCCAGTGCACATTGCCACTCATATCTGGTGTCTAATAGCGTGCATTTAATACCCAACCATTTTTTACACTGTTATAGATTGAATAGCAGTTAGTTGTCTTCAAGCGGGTGTCAGGCCTACAGTGTGTACTCCGCCAACCTCTGCCAGTGCACATTGCCACTCATATCTGGTGTCACAATAGCGTGCATTTAAAAACAAAAAATGTTTTTTCACTGTAATAGATTGAATAGCAGTTAGTTGTCTTCAAGCGTGTGTGAGGCCAGGCCTACAGCATGTACTCTGCCAACCTCTGCCAGTTCACATTGCCACTCATATCTGGTGTCACAATAGCGTGCATTTAAAACCCAAAACCTTTTTTTACTGTTATAGATTGAATAGCAGTTAGTTGTCTGCAAGCGGGTGTCAGGCCTACAGCGTGTACTCTGCCAACCTCTGCCAGTGCACATTGCCACTCATATCTGGTGTCACAATAGCGTGCATTTAAAACCAAAAAACTTTTTTCACTGTTATAGATTGAATAGCAGTTTTTTGTCTTCAAGCGGGTGTCAGGCCTACAGCGTGTACTCTGCCAACCTCTGCCAGTGCACATTGCCACTCATATCTGGTGTCACAATAGCGTGCATTTAAAAACAAAAAATGTTTTTTCACTGTAATAGATTGAATAGCAGTTAGTTGTCTTCAAGCGTGTGTGAGGCCAGGCCAACATCGTGTACTCTGCCAACCTCTGCTAGTGCACATTGCCACTCCTATATGGTGTCACAATAGCGTGCATTTAAAAACAAAAAACTTTTTTCACTGTTATAGATTGAATAGCAGTTAGTTGTCTTCAAGCGGGTGTCAGGCCTACAGTGTGTACTCTGCCAACCACTGCCAGTGCACATTGCCACTCATATCTGGTGTCACAATAGCGTGCATTTAAAACCAAAAAACTTTTTTCACTGTTATAGATTGAATAGCAGTTAGTTGTCTTCAAGCGGGTGTCAGGCCTACAGCGTGTACTCTGCCAACCTCTGCCAGTTCACATTGCCACTCATATCTGGTGTCACAATAGCGTGCATTTAAAACCCAAACATTTTTTTTACACTGTTATAGATTGAATAGCAGTTAGTTGTCTGCAAGCATCTGTGTGTCAGGCCAACAGCGTGTACTCTGCAACCTCTGCCAGTGCACAGTGCCACTCATATCTGGTGTCACAATAGCATGCATTTAAAACCAAAAAACTTTTTTCACTGTTATAGATTGAATAGCAGTTAGTTGTCTTCAAGCGTGTGTCAGGCCTACAGCGTGTACTCTGCCAATCTCTGCCAGTGCACATTGCCACTCATATCTGGTGTCACAATAGCGTGCATTTAAAACCCAAACATTTTTTTACACTGTTATAGATTGAATAGCAGTTAGTTGTCTGCAAGCGTCTGTGTGTCAGGCCAACAGCGTGTACTCTGCAACCTCTGCCAGTGCACAGTGCCACTCATATCTGGTGTCACAATAGCATGCATTTAAAACCAAAAAACTTTTTTCACTGTTATAGATTGAATAGCAGTTAGTTGTCTTCAAGCGGGTGTCAGGCCTACAGTGTGTACTCTGCCAACCTCTGCCAGTGCACATTGCCACTCATATCTGGTGTCACAATAGCGTGCATTTAAAACCAAAACACTTTTTTCACTGTTATAGATTGAATAGCAGTTAGTTGTCTTCAAGCGGGTGTCAGGCCTACAGCGTGTACTCTGCCAACCTCTGCCAGTGCACAGTGCCACTCATATCTGGTGTCACAATAGCGTGCATTTAAAACAAAAAAAATTTTTTCACTGTAATAGATTGAATAGCAGTTAGTTGTCTTCAAGCGTGTGTGCCAGGCCTACAGCATGTACTCTGCCAACCTCTGCCAGTGCACATTGCCACTCATATCTGGTGTCACAATAGCGTGCATTGAAAACCCAAAAACTTTTTTTACTGTTATAGATTGAATAGCAGTTAGTTGTCTTCAAGCGGGTGTCAGGCCTACAGTGTGTACTCTGCCAAACTCTGCCAGTGCACATTGCCACTCATATCTGGTGTCACAATAGCTTGCATTTAAAACCAAAACACTTTTTTCACTGTTATAGATTGAATAGCAGTTAGTTGTCTTCAAGCGGGTGTCAGGCCTACAGCGTGTACTCTGCCAACCTCTGCCAGTGCACAGTGCCACTCATATCTGGTGTCACAATAGCGTGCATTTAAAAACAAAAAAAAAAATTTCACTGTAATAGATTGAATAGCAGTTAGTTGTCTTCAAGCGTGTGTGCCAGGCCTACAGCATGTACTCTGCCAACCTCTGCCAGTGCACATTGCCACTCATATCTGGTGTCACAATAGCGTGAATTTAAAACCAAAAAACTTTTTTTACTGTTATAGATTGAATAGCAGTTAGTTGTCTGCAAGCGTCTGTGTGTCAGGCCAACAGTGTGTACTCTGCCAACCTCTGCTAGTGCACATTGCCACTCATATATGGTGTCACAATAGCGTGCATTTAAAACCAAAAAACTTTTTTCACTGTTATAGATTGAATAGCAGTTAGTTGTCTTCAAGCGGGTGTCAGGCCTACAGTGTGTACTCTGCCAACCACTGCCATTGCACATTGCCACTCATATCTGGTGTCACAATAGCGTGTATTTAAAACCAAAAAACTTTTTTCACTGTTATAGATTGAATAGCAGTTAGTTGTCTTCAAGCGGGTGTCAGGCCTACAGCGTGTACTCTGCCAACCTCTGCCAGTGCACATTGCCACTCATATCTGGTGTCTAATAGCGTGCATTTAATACCCAACCATTTTTTACACTGTTATAGATTGAATAGCAGTTAGTTGTCTTCAAGCGGGTGTCAGGCCTACACTGTGTACTCCGCCAACCTCTGCCAGTGCACATTGCCACTCATATCTGGTGTCACAATAGCGTGCATTTAAAAACAAAAAATGTTTTTTCACTGTAATAGATTGAATAGCAGTTAGTTGTCTTCAAGCGTGTGTGAGGCCAGGCCTACAGCATGTACTCTGCCAACCTCTGCCAGTGCACATTGCCACTCATATCTGGTGTCACAATAGCGTGCATTTAAAACCAAAAAACTTTTTTTGCTGTTATAGATTGAATAGCAGTTAGTTGTCTGCAAGCGTCTGTGTGTCAGGCCAACAGCGTGTACTCTGCCAACCTCTGCCAGTGCACATTGCCACTCATATCTGGTGTCACAATAGCGTGCATTTAAAACCAAAAAACTTTTTTCACTGTTATAGATTGAATAGCAGTTTTTTGTCTTCAAGCGGGTGTCAGGCCTACAGCGTGTACTCTGCCAACCTCTGCCAGTGCACATTGCCACTCATATCTGGTGTCACAATAGCGTGCATTTAAAAAAAAAATGTTTTTTCACTGTAATAGATTGAATAGCAGTTAGTTGTCTTCAAGCGTGTGTGAGGCCAGGCCAACAGCGTGTACTCTGCCAACCTCTGCTAGTGCACATTGCCACTCCTATATGGTGTCACAATAGCGTGCATTTAAAACCAAAAAACTTTTTTCACTGTTATAGATTGAATAGCAGTTAGTTGTCTTCAAGCGGGTGTCAGGCCTACAGTGTGTACTCTGCCAACCACTGACAGTGCACATTGCCACTCATATCTGGTGTCACAATAGCATGCATTTAAAACCAAAAAACTTTTTTCACTGTTATAGATTGAATAGCAGTTAGTTGTCTTCAAGCGGGTGTCAGGCCTACAGCGTGTACTCTGCCAACCTCTGCCAGTTCACATTGCCACTCATATCTGGTGTCACAATAGCGTGCATTTAAAACCCAAACATTTTTTTACACTGTTATAGATTGGATAGCAGTTAGTTGTCTGCAAGCATCTGTGTGTCAGGCCAACAGCGTGTACTCTGCAACCTCTGCCAGTGCACAGTGCCACTCATATCTGGTGTCACAATAGCATGCATTTAAAACCCAAAAACTTTTTTCACTGTTATAGATTGAATAGCAGTTAGTTGTCTTCAAGCGGGTGTCAGGCCTACAGCGTGTACTCTGCCAATCTCTGCCAGTGCACATTGCCACTCATATCTGGTGTCACAATAGCGTGCATTTAAAACCCAAACATTTTTTTACACTGTTATAGATTGAATAGCAGTTAGTTGTCTGCAAGCGTCTGTGTGTCAGGCCAACAGCGTGTACTCTGCAACCTCTGCCAGTGCACAGTGCCACTCATATCTGGTGTCACAATAGCATGCATTTAAAACCAAAAAACTTTTTTCACTGTTATAGATTGAATTGCAGTTAGTTGTCTTCAAGCGGGTGTCAGGCCTACAGCGTGTACTCTGCCAATCTCTGCCAGTGCACATTGCCACTCATATCTGGTGTCACAATAGCGTGCATTTAAAACCCAAACATTTTTTTTCACTGTTATAGATTGAATAGCAGTTAGTTGTCTTCAAGCGGGTGTCAGGCCTACAGTGTGTACTCTGCCAACCTCTGCCAGTGAACATTGCCACTCATATCTGGTGTCACAATAGCGTGCATTTAAAACCAAAACACTTTTTTCACTGTTATAGATTGAATAGCAGTTAGTTGTCTTCAAGCGGGTGTCAGGCCTACAGTGTGTACTCTGCCAACCACTGCCATTGCACATTGCCACTCATATCTGGTGTCACAATAGCGTGTATTTAAAACCAAAAAACTTTTTTCACTGTTATAGATTGAATAGCAGTTAGTTGTCTTCAAGCGGGTGTCAGGCCTACAGCGTGTACTCTGCCAACCTCTGCCAGTGCACATTGCCACTCATATCTGGTGTCTAATAGCGTGCATTTAATACCCAACCATTTTTTACACTGTTATAGATTGAATAGCAGTTAGTTGTCTTCAAGCGGGTGTCAGGCCTACACTGTGTACTCCGCCAACCTCTGCCAGTGCACATTGCCACTCATATCTGGTGTCACAATAGCGTGCATTTAAAAACAAAAAATGTTTTTTCACTGTAATAGATTGAATAGCAGTTAGTTGTCTTCAAGCGTGTGTGAGGCCAGGCCTACAGCATGTACTCTGCCAACCTCTGCCAGTGCACATTGCCACTCATATCTGGTGTCACAATAGCGTGCATTTAAAACCAAAAAACTTTTTTTACTGTTATAGATTGAATAGTAGTTAGTTGTCTGCAAGCGTCTGTGTGTCAGGCCAACAGCGTGTACTCTGCCAACCTCTGCCAGTGCACATTGCCACTCATATCTGGTGTCACAATAGCGTGCATTTAAAACCAAAAAACTTTTTTCACTGTTATAGATTGAATAGCAGTTTTTTGTCTTCAAGCGGGTGTCAGGCCTACACCGTGTACTCTGCCAACCTCTGCCAGTGCACATTGCCACTCATATCTGGTGTCACAATAGCGTGCATTTAAAAACAAAAAATGTTTTTTCACTGTAATAGATTGAATAGCAGTTAGTTGTCTTCAAGCGTGTGTGAGGCCAGGCCAACAGCGTGTACTCTGCCAACCTCTGCTAGTGCACATTGCCACTCCTATATGGTGTCACAATAGCGTGCATTGAAAACCAAAAAACTTTTTTCACTGTTATAGATTGAATAGCAGTTAGTTGTCTTCAAGTGGGTGTCAGGCCTACAGTGTGTACTCTGCCAACCACTGACAGTGCACATTGCCACTCATATCTGGTGTCACAATAGCGTGCATTTAAAACCAAAAAACTTTTTTCACTGTTATAGATTGAATAGCAGTTAGTTGTCTTCAAGCGGGTGTCAGGCCTACAGCGTGTACTCTGCCAACCTCTGCCAGTTCACATTGCCACTCATATCTGGTGTCACTATAGCGTGCATTTAAAACCCAAACATTTTTTTACACTGTTATAGATTGAATAGCAGTTAGTTGTCTGCAAGCGTCTGTGTGTCAGGCCAACAGCGTGTACTCTGCAACCTCTGCCAGTGCACAGTGCCACTCATATCTGGTGTCACAATAGCATGCATTTAAAACCAAAAAACTTTTTTCACTGTTATAGATTGAATAGCAGTTAGTTGTCTTCAAGCGGGTGTCAGGCCTACAGCGTGTACTCTGCCAATCTCTGCCAGTGCACATTGCCACTCATATCTGGTGTCACAATAGCGTGCATTTAAAACCCAAACATTTTTTTTCACTGTTATAGATTGAATAGCAGTTAGTTGTCTTCAAGCGGGTGTCAGGCCTACAGTGTGTACTCTGCCAACCTCTGCCAGTGCACATTGCCACTCATATCTGGTGTCACAATAGCGTGCATTTAAAACCAAAACACTTTTTTCACTGTTATAGATTGAATAGCAGTTAGTTGTCTTCAAGCGGGTGTCAGGCCTACAGCGTGTACTCTGCCAACCTCTGCCAGTTCACATTGCCACTCATATCTGGTGTCACAATAGCGTGCATTTAAAACCCAAACATTTTTTTACACTGTTATAGATTGAATAGCAGTTAGTTGTCTGCAAGCATCTGTGTGTCAGGCCAACAGCGTGTACTCTGCAACCTCTGCCAGTGCACAGTGCCACTCATATCTGGTGTCACAATAGCATGCATTTAAAACCAAAAAACTTTTTTCACTGTTATAGATTGAATAGCAGTTAGTTGTCTTCAAGCGTGTGTCAGGCCTACAGCGTGTACTCTGCCAATCTCTGCCAGTGCACATTGCCACTCATATCTGGTGTCACAATAGCGTGCATTTAAAACCCAAACATTTTTTTACACTTTTATAGATTGAATAGCAGTTAGTTGTCTGCAAGCGTCTGTGTGTCAGGCCAACAGCGTGTACTATGCAACCTCTGCCAGTGCACAGTGCCACTCATATCTGGTGTCACAATAGCATGCATTTAAAACCAAAAAACTTTTTTCACTGTTATAGATTGAATAGCAGTTAGTTGTCTTCAAGCGGGTGTCAGGCCTACAGTGTGTACTCTGCCAACCTCTGCCAGTGCACATTGCCACTCATATCTGGTGTCACAATAGCGTGCATTTAAAACCAAAACACTTTTTTCACTGTTATAGATTGAATAGCAGTTAGTTGTCTTCAAGCGGGTGTCAGGCCTACAGCGTGTACTCTGCCAACCTCTGCCAGTGCACAGTGCCACTCATATCTGGTGTCACAATAGCGTGCATTTAAAAACAAAAAAATTTTTTTCACTGTAATAGATTGAATAGCAGTTAGTTGTCTTCAAGCGTGTGTGCCAGGCCTACAGCATGTACTCTGCCAACCTCTGCCAGTGCACATTGCCACTCATATCTGGTGTCACAATAGCGTGCATTTAAAACCAAAAAACTTTTTTTACTGTTATAGATTGAATAGCAGTTAGTTGTCTGCAAGCGTCTGTGTGTCAGGCCAACAGTGTGTACTCTGCCAACCTCTGCTAGTGCACATTGCCACTCATATATGGTGTCACAATAGCGTGCATTTAAAACCAAAAAACTTTTTTCACTGTTATAGATTGAATAGCAGTTAGTTGTCTTCAAGCGGGTGTCAGGCCTACAGTGTTTACTCTGCCAACCACTGCCATTGCACATTGCCACTCATATCTGGTGTCACAATAGCGTGCATTTAAAACCAAAAAACTTTTTTCACTGTTATAGATTGAATAGCAGTTAGTTGTCTTCAAGCGGGTGTCAGGCCTACAGCGTGTACTCTGCCAACCTCTGCCAGTGCACATTGCCACTCATATCTGGTGTCTAATAGCGTGCATTTAATACCCAACCATTTTTTACACTGTTATAGATTGAATAGCAGTTAGTTGTCTTCAAGCGGGTGTCAGGCCTACACTGTGTACTCCGCCAACCTCTGCCAGTGCACATTGCCACTCATATCTGGTGTCACAATAGCGTGCATTTAAAAACAAAAAATGTTTTTTCACTGTAATAGATTGAATAGCAGTTAGTTGTCTTCAAGCGTGTGTGAGGCCAGGCCTACAGCATGTACTCTGCCAACCTCTGCCAGTGCACATTGCCACTCATATCTGGTGTCACAATAGCGTGCATTTAAAACCAAAAAACTTTTTTTACTGTTATAGATTGAATAGCAGTTAGTTGTCTGCAAGCGTCTGTGTGTCAGGCCAACAGCGTGTACTCTGCCAACCTCTGCCAGTGCACATTGCCACTCATATCTGGTGTCACAATAGCGTGCATTTAAAACCAAAAAACTTTTTTCACTGTTATAGATTGAATAGCAGTTTTTTGTCTTCAAGCGGGTGTCAGGCCTACAGCGTGTACTCTGCCAACCTCTGCCAGTGCACATTGCCACTCATATCTGGTGTCACAATAGCGTGCATTTAAAAACAAAAAATGTTTTTTCACTGTAATAGATTGAATAGCAGTTAGTTGTCTTCAAGCGTGTGTGAGGCCAGGCCAACAGCGTGTACTCTGCCAACCTCTGCTAGTGCACATTGCCACTCCTATATGGTGTCACAATAGCGTGCATTTAAAACCAAAAAAATTTTTTCACTGTTATAGATTGAATAGCAGTTAGTTGTCTTCAAGCGGGTGTCAGGCCTACAGTGTGTACTCTGCCAACCACTGACAGTGCACATTGCCACTCATATCTGGTGTCACAATAGCATGCATTTAAAACCAAAAAACTTTTTTCACTGTTATAGATTGAATAGCAGTTAGTTGTCTTCAAGCGGGTGTCAGGCCTACAGCGTGTACTCTGCCAACCTCTGCCAGTTCACATTGCCACTCATATCTGGTGTCACAATAGCGTGCATTTAAAACCCAAACATTTTTTTACACTGTTATAGATTGGATAGCAGTTAGTTGTCTGCAAGCATCTGTGTGTCAGGCCAACAGCGTGTACTCTGCAACCTCTGCCAGTGCACAGTGCCACTCATATCTGGTGTCACAATAGCATGCATTTAAAACCCAAAAACTTTTTTCACTGTTATAGATTGAATAGCAGTTAGTTGTCTTCAAGCGGGTGTCAGGCCTACAGCGTGTACTCTGCCAATCTCTGCCAGTGCACATTGCCACTCATATCTGGTGTCACAATAGCGTGCATTTAAAACCCAAACATTTTTTTACACTGTTATAGATTGAATAGCAGTTAGTTGTCTGCAAGCGTCTGTGTGTCAGGCCAACAGCGTGTACTCTGCAACCTCTGCCAGTGCACAGTGCCACTCATATCTGGTGTCACAATAGCATGCATTTAAAACCAAAAAACTTTTTTCACTGTTATAGATTGAATTGCAGTTAGTTGTCTTCAAGCGGGTGTCAGGCCTACAGCGTGTACTCTGCCAATCTCTGCCAGTGCACATTGCCACTCATATCTGGTGTCACAATAGCGTGCATTTAAAACCCAAACATTTTTTTTCACTGTTATAGATTGAATAGCAGTTAGTTGTCTTCAAGCGGGTGTCAGGCCTACAGTGTGTACTCTGCCAACCTCTGCCAGTGAACATTGCCACTCATATCTGGTGTCACAATAGCGTGCATTTAAAACCAAAACACTTTTTTCACTGTTATAGATTGAATAGCAGTTAGTTGTCTTCAAGCGGGTGTCAGGCCTACAGTGTGTACTCTGCCAACCACTGCCATTGCACATTGCCACTCATATCTGGTGTCACAATAGCGTGCATTTAAAACCAAAAAACTTTTTTCACTGTTATAGATTGAATAGCAGTTAGTTGTCTTCAAGCGGGTGTCAGGCCTACAGCGTGTACTCTGCCAACCTCTGCCAGTGCACATTGCCACTCATATCTGGTGTCTAATAGCGTGCATTTAATACCCAACCATTTTTTACACTGTTATAGATTGAATAGCAGTTAGTTGTCTTCAAGCGGGTGTCAGGCCTACACTGTGTACTCCGCCAACCTCTGCCAGTGCACATTGCCACTCATATCTGGTGTCACAATAGCGTGCATTTAAAAACAAAAAATGTTTTTTCACTGTAATAGATTGAATAGCAGTTAGTTGTCTTCAAGCGTGTGTGAGGCCAGGCCTACAGCATGTACTCTGCCAACCTCTGCCAGTGCACATTGCCACTCATATCTGGTGTCACAATAGCGTGCATTTAAAACCAAAAAACTTTTTTTACTGTTATAGATTGAATAGCAGTTAGTTGTCTGCAAGCGTCTGTGTGTCAGGCCAACAGCGTGTACTCTGCCAACCTCTGCCAGTGCACATTGCCACTCATATCTGGTGTCACAATAGCGTGCATTTAAAACCAAAAAACTTTTTTCACTGTTATAGATTGAATAGCAGTTTTTTGTCTTCAAGCGGGTGTCAGGCCTACAGCGTGTACTCTGCCAACCTCTGCCAGTGCACATTGCCACTCATATCTGGTGTCACAATAGCGTGCATTTAAAAACAAAAAATGTTTTTTCACTGTAATAGATTGAATAGCAGTTAGTTGTCTTCAAGCGTGTGTGAGGCCAGGCCAACAGCGTGTACTCTGCCAACCTCTGCTAGTGCACATTGCCACTCCTATATGGTGTCACAATAGCGTGCATTTAAAACCAAAAAACTTTTTTCACTGTTATAGATTGAATAGCAGTTAGTTGTCTTCAAGTGGGTGTCAGGCCTACAGTGTGTACTCTGCCAACCACTGACAGTGCACATTGCCACTCATATCTGGTGTCACAATAGCGTGCATTTAAAACCAAAACACTTTTTTCACTGTTATAGATTGAATAGCAGTTAGTTGTCTTCAAGCGGGTGTCAGGCCTACAGCGTGTACTCTGCCAACCTCTGCCAGTGCACAGTGCCACTCATATCTGGTGTCACAATAGCGTGCATTTAAAAACAAAAATTTTTTTTCACTGTAATAGATTGAATAGCAGTTAGTTGTCTTCAAGCGTGTGTGCCAGGCCTACAGCATGTACTCTGCCAACCTCTGCCAGTGCACATTGCCACTCATATCTGGTGTCACAATAGCGTGCATTTAAAACCAAAAAACTTTTTTTACTGTTATAGATTGAATAGCAGTTAGTTGTCTTCAAGCGGGTGTCAGGCCTACAGTGTGTACTCTGCCAAACTCTGCCAGTGCACATTGCCACTCATATCTGGTGTCACAATAGCTTGCATTTAAAACCAAAACACTTTTTTCACTGTTATAGATTGAATAGCAGTTAGTTGTCTTCAAGCGGGTGTCAGGCCTACAGCGTGTACTCTGCCAACCTCTGCCAGTGCACAGTGCCACTCATATCTGGTGTCACAATAGCGTGCATTTAAAAACAAAAAAAAAATTTTCACTGTAATAGATTGAATAGCAGTTAGTTGTCTTCAAGCGTGTGTGCCAGGCCTACAGCATGTACTCTGCCAACCTCTGCCAGTGCACATTGCCACTCATATCTGGTGTCACAATAGCGTGCATTTAAAACCAAAAAACTTTTTTTACTGTTATAGATTGAATAGCAGTTAGTTGTCTGCAAGCGTCTGTGTGTCAGGCCAACAGTGTGTACTCTGCCAACCTCTGCTAGTGCACATTGCCACTCATATATGGTGTCACAATAGCGTGCATTTAAAACCAAAAAAACTTTTTTCACTGTTATAGATTGAATAGCAGTTAGTTGTCTTCAAGCGGGTGTCAGGCCTACAGTGTTTACTCTGCCAACCACTGCCATTGCACATTGCCACTCATATCTGGTGTCACAATAGCGTGCATTTAAAACCAAAAAACTTTTTTCACTGTTATAGATTGAATAGCAGTTAGTTGTCTTCAAGCGGGTGTCAGGCCTACAGCGTGTACTCTGCCAACCTCTGCCAGTGCACATTGCCACTCATATCTGGTGTCTAATAGCGTGCATTTAATACCCAACCATTTTTTACACTGTTATAGATTGAATAGCAGTTAGTTGTCTTCAAGCGGGTGTCAGGCCTACACTGTGTACTCCGCCAACCTCTGCCAGTGCACATTGCCACTCATATCTGGTGTCACAATAGCGTGCATTTAAAAACAAAAAATGTTTTTTCACTGTAATAGATTGAATAGCAGTTAGTTGTCTTCAAGCGTGTGTGAGGCCAGGCCTACAGCATGTACTCTGCCAACCTCTGCCAGTGCACATTGCCACTCATATCTGGTGTCACAATAGCGTGCATTTAAAACCAAAAAACTTTTTTTACTGTTATAGATTGAATAGCAGTTAGTTGTCTGCAAGCGTCTGTGTGTCAGGCCAACAGCGTGTACTCTGCCAACCTCTGCCAGTGCACATTGCCACTCATATCTGGTGTCACAATAGCGTGCATTTAAAACCAAAAAACTTTTTTCACTGTTATAGATTGAATAGCAGTTTTTTGTCTTCAAGCGGGTGTCAGGCCTACAGCGTGTACTCTGCCAACCTCTGCCAGTGCACATTGCCACTCATATCTGGTGTCACAATAGCGTGCATTTAAAAACAAAAAATGTTTTTTCACTGTAATAGATTGAATAGCAGTTAGTTGTCTTCAAGCGTGTGTGAGGCCAGGCCAACAGCGTGTACTCTGCCAACCTCTGCTAGTGCACATTGCCACTCCTATATGGTGTCACAATAGCGTGCATTTAAAACCAAAAAACTTTTTTCACTGTTATAGATTGAATAGCAGTTAGTTGTCTTCAAGCGGGTGTCAGGCCTACAGTGTGTACTCTGCCAACCACTGACAGTGCACATTGCCACTCATATCTGGTGTCACAATAGCATGCATTTAAAACCAAAAAACTTTTTTCACTGTTATAGATTGAATAGCAGTTAGTTGTCTTCAAGCGGGTGTCAGGCCTACAGCGTGTACTCTGCCAACCTCTGCCAGTTCACATTGCCACTCATATCTGGTGTCACAATAGCGTGCATTTAAAACCCAAACATTTTTTTACACTGTTATAGATTGGATAGCAGTTAGTTGTCTGCAAGCATCTGTGTGTCAGGCCAACAGCGTGTACTCTGCAACCTCTGCCAGTGCACAGTGCCACTCATATCTGGTGTCACAATAGCATGCATTTAAAACCCAAAAACTTTTTTCACTGTTATAGATTGAATAGCAGTTAGTTGTCTTCAAGCGGGTGTCAGGCCTACAGCGTGTACTCTGCCAATCTCTGCCAGTGCACATTGCCACTCATATCTGGTGTCACAATAGCGTGCATTTAAAACCCAAACATTTTTTTACACTGTTATAGATTGAATAGCAGTTAGTTGTCTGCAAGCGTCTGTGTGTCAGGCCAACAGCGTGTACTCTGCAACCTCTGCCAGTGCACAGTGCCACTCATATCTGGTGTCACAATAGCATGCATTTAAAACCAAAAAACTTTTTTCACTGTTATAGATTGAATTGCAGTTAGTTGTCTTCAAGCGGGTGTCAGGCCTACAGCGTGTACTCTGCCAATCTCTGCCAGTGCACATTGCCACTCATATCTGGTGTCACAATAGCGTGCATTTAAAACCCAAACATTTTTTTTCACTGTTATAGATTGAATAGCAGTTAGTTGTCTTCAAGCGGGTGTCAGGCCTACAGTGTGTACTCTGCCAACCTCTGCCAGTGAACATTGCCACTCATATCTGGTGTCACAATAGCGTGCATTTAAAACCAAAACACTTTTTTCACTGTTATAGATTGAATAGCAGTTAGTTGTCTTCAAGCGGGTGTCAGGCCTACAGTGTGTACTCTGCCAACCACTGCCATTGCACATTGCCACTCATATCTGGTGTCACAATAGCGTGCATTTAAAACCAAAAAACTTTTTTCACTGTTATAGATTGAATAGCAGTTAGTTGTCTTCAAGCGGGTGTCAGGCCTACAGCGTGTACTCTGCCAACCTCTGCCAGTGCACATTGCCACTCATATCTGGTGTCTAATAGCGTGCATTTAATACCCAACCATTTTTTACACTGTTATAGATTGAATAGCAGTTAGTTGTCTTCAAGCGGGTGTCAGGCCTACACTGTGTACTCCGCCAACCTCTGCCAGTGCACATTGCCACTCATATCTGGTGTCACAATAGCGTGCATTTAAAAACAAAAAATGTTTTTCACTGTAATAGATTGAATAGCAGTTAGTTGTCTTCAAGCGTGTGTGAGGCCAGGCCTACAGCATGTACTCTGCCAACCTCTGCCAGTGCACATTGCCACTCATATCTGGTGTCACAATAGCGTGCATTTAAAACCAAAAAACTTTTTTTACTGTTATAGATTGAATAGCAGTTAGTTGTCTGCAAGCGTCTGTGTGTCAGGCCAACAGCGTGTACTCTGCCAACCTCTGCCAGTGCACATTGCCACTCATATCTGGTGTCACAATAGCGTGCATTTAAAACCAAAAAACTTTTTTCACTGTTATAGATTGAATAGCAGTTTTTTGTCTTCAAGCGGGTGTCAGGCCTACAGCGTGTACTCTGCCAACCTCTGCCAGTGCACATTGCCACTCATATCTGGTGTCACAATAGCGTGCATTTAAAAACAAAAAATGTTTTTTCACTGTAATAGATTGAATAGCAGTTAGTTGTCTTCAAGCGTGTGTGAGGCCAGGCCAACAGCGTGTACTCTGCCAACCTCTGCTAGTGCACATTGCCACTCCTATATGGTGTCACAATAGCGTGCATTTAAAACCAAAAAACTTTTTTCACTGTTATAGATTGAATAGCAGTTAGTTGTCTTCAAGTGGGTGTCAGGCCTACAGTGTGTACTCTGCCAACCACTGACAGTGCACATTGCCACTCATATCTGGTGTCACAATAGCGTGCATTTAAAACCAAAAAACTTTTTTCACTGTTATAGATTGAATAGCAGTTAGTTGTCTTCAAGCGGGTGTCAGGCCTACAGCGTGTACTCTGCCAACCTCTGCCAGTTCACATTGCCACTCATATCTGGTGTCACAATAGCGTGCATTTAAAACCCAAACATTTTTTTACACTTTTATAGATTGAATAGCAGTTAGTTGTCTGCAAGCGTCTGTGTGTCAGGCCAACAGCGTGTACTCTGCAACCTCTGCCAGTGCACAGTGCCACTCATATCTGGTGTCACAATAGCATGCATTTAAAACCAAAAAACTTTTTTCACTGTTATAGATTGAATAGCAGTTAGTTGTCTTCAAGCGGGTGTCAGGCCTACAGTGTGTACTCTGCCAACCTCTGCCAGTGCACATTGCCACTCATATCTGGTGTCACAATAGCGTGCATTTAAAACCAAAACACTTTTTTCACTGTTATAGATTGAATAGCAGTTAGTTGTCTTCAAGCGGGTGTCAGGCCTACAGCGTGTACTCTGCCAACCTCTGCCAGTGCACAGTGCCACTCATATCTGGTGTCACAATAGCGTGCATTTAAAAACAAAAAAAATTTTTTCACTGTAATAGATTGAATAGCAGTTAGTTGTCTTCAAGCGTGTGTGCCAGGCCTACAGCATGTACTCTGCCAACCTCTGCCAGTGCACATTGCCACTCATATCTGGTGTCACAATAGCGTGCATTTAAAACCAAAAAACTTTTTTTACTGTTATAGATTGAATAGCAGTTAGTTGTCTTCAAGTGGGTGTCAGGCCTACAGTGTGTACTCTGCCAAACTCTGCCAGTGCACATTGCCACTCATATCTGGTGTCACAATAGCTTGCATTTAAAACCAAAACACTTTTTTCACTGTTATAGATTGAATAGCAGTTAGTTGTCTTCAAGCGGGTGTCAGGCCTACAGCGTGTACTCTGCCAACCTCTGCCAGTGCACAGTGCCACTCATATCTGGTGTCACAATAGCGTGCATTTAAAAACAAAAAAAAAATTTTCACTGTAATAGATTGAATAGCAGTTAGTTGTCTTCAAGCGTGTGTGCCAGGCCTACAGCATGTACTCTGCCAACCTCTGCCAGTGCACATTGCCACTCATATCTGGTGTCACAATAGCGTGCATTTAAAACCCAAAAACTTTTTTTACTGTTATAGATTGAATAGCAGTTAGTTGTCTGCAAGCGTCTGTGTGTCAGGCCAACAGTGTGTACTCTGCCAACCTCTGCTAGTGCACATTGCCACTCATATATGGTGTCACAATAGCGTGCATTTAAAACCAAAAAACTTTTTTCACTGTTATAGATTGAATAGCAGTTAGTTGTCTTCAAGCGGGTGTCAGGCCTACAGTGTTTACTCTGCCAACCACTGCCATTGCACATTGCCACTCATATCTGGTGTCACAATAGCGTGCATTTAAAACCAAAAAACTTTTTTCACTGTTATAGATTGAATAGCAGTTAGTTGTCTTCAAGCGGGTGTCAGGCCTACAGCGTGTACTCTGCCAACCTCTGCCAGTGCACATTGCCACTCATATCTGGTGTCTAATAGCGTGCATTTAATTCCCAACCATTTTTTACACTGTTATAGATTGAATAGCAGTTAGTTGTCTTCAAGCGGGTGTCAGGCCTACACTGTGTACTCCGCCAACCTCTGCCAGTGCACATTGCCACTCATATCTGGTGTCACAATAGCGTGCATTTAAAAACAAAAAATGTTTTTTCACTGTAATAGATTGAATAGCAGTTAGTTGTCTTCAAGCGTGTGTGAGGCCAGGCCTACAGCATGTACTCTGCCAACCTCTGCCAGTGCACATTGCCACTCATATCTGGTGTCACAATAGCGTGCATTTAAAACCAAAAAACTTTTTTTACTGTTATAGATTGAATAGCAGTTAGTTGTCTGCAAGCGTCTGTGTGTCAGGCCAACAGCGTGTACTCTGCCAACCTCTGCCAGTGCACATTGCCACTCATATCTGGTGTCACAATAGCGTGCATTTAAAACCAAAAAACTTTTTTCACTGTTATAGATTGAATAGCAGTTTTTTGTCTTCAAGCGGGTGTCAGGCCTACAGCGTGTACTCTGCCAACCTCTGCCAGTGCACATTGCCACTCATATCTGGTGTCACAATAGCGTGCATTTAAAAACAAAAAATGTTTTTTCACTGTAATAGATTGAATAGCAGTTAGTTGTCTTCAAGCGTGTGTGAGGCCAGGCCAACAGCGTGTACTCTGCCAACCTCTGCTAGTGCACATTGCCACTCCTATATGGTGTCACAATAGCGTGCATTTAAAACCAAAAAACTTTTTTCACTGTTATAGATTGAATAGCAGTTAGTTGTCTTCAAGCGGGTGTCAGGCCTACAGTGTGTACTCTGCCAACCACTGACAGTGCACATTGCCACTCATATCTGGTGTCACAATAGCATGCATTTAAAACCAAAAAACTTTTTTCACTGTTATAGATTGAATAGCAGTTAGTTGTCTTCAAGCGGGTGTCAGGCCTACAGCGTGTACTCTGCCAACCTCTGCCAGTTCACATTGCCACTCATATCTGGTGTCACAATAGCGTGCATTTAAAACCCAAACATTTTTTTACACTGTTATAGATTGGATAGCAGTTAGTTGTCTGCAAGCATCTGTGTGTCAGGCCAACAGCGTGTACTCTGCAACCTCTGCCAGTGCACAGTGCCACTCATATCTGGTGTCACAATAGCATGCATTTAAAACCCAAAAACTTTTTTCACTGTTATAGATTGAATAGCAGTTAGTTGTCTTCAAGCGGGTGTCAGGCCTACAGCGTGTACTCTGCCAATCTCTGCCAGTGCACATTGCCACTCATATCTGGTGTCACAATAGCGTGCATTTAAAACCCAAACATTTTTTTACACTGTTATAGATTGAATAGCAGTTAGTTGTCTGCAAGCGTCTGTGTGTCAGGCCAACAGCGTGTACTCTGCAACCTCTGCCAGTGCACAGTGCCACTCATATCTGGTGTCACAATAGCATGCATTTAAAACCAAAAAACTTTTTTCACTGTTATAGATTGAATTGCAGTTAGTTGTCTTCAAGCGGGTGTCAGGCCTACAGCGTGTACTCTGCCAATCTCTGCCAGTGCACATTGCCACTCATATCTGGTGTCACAATAGCGTGCATTTAAAACCCAAACATTTTTTTTCACTGTTATAGATTGAATAGCAGTTAGTTGTCTTCAAGCGGGTGTCAGGCCTACAGTGTGTACTCTGCCAACCTCTGCCAGTGAACATTGCCACTCATATCTGGTGTCACAATAGCGTGCATTTAAAACCAAAACACTTTTTTCACTGTTATAGATTGAATAGCAGTTAGTTGTCTTCAAGCGGGTGTCAGGCCTACAGTGTGTACTCTGCCAACCACTGCCATTGCACATTGCCACTCATATCTGGTGTCACAATAGCGTGCATTTAAAACCAAAAAACTTTTTTCACTGTTATAGATTGAATAGCAGTTAGTTGTCTTCAAGCGGGTGTCAGGCCTACAGCGTGTACTCTGCCAACCTCTGCCAGTGCACATTGCCACTCATATCTGGTGTCTAATAGCGTGCATTTAATACCCAACCATTTTTTACACTGTTATAGATTGAATAGCAGTTAGTTGTCTTCAAGCGGGTGTCAGGCCTACACTGTGTACTCCGCCAACCTCTGCCAGTGCACATTGCCACTCATATCTGGTGTCACAATAGCGTGCATTTAAAAACAAAAAATGTTTTTTCACTGTAATAGATTGAATAGCAGTTAGTTGTCTTCAAGCGTGTGTGAGGCCAGGCCTACAGCATGTACTCTGCCAACCTCTGCCAGTGCACATTGCCACTCATATCTGGTGTCACAATAGCGTGCATTTAAAACCAAAAAACTTTTTTTACTGTTATAGATTGAATAGCAGTTAGTTGTCTGCAAGCGTCTGTGTGTCAGGCCAACAGCGTGTACTCTGCCAACCTCTGCCAGTGCACATTGCCACTCATATCTGGTGTCACAATAGCGTGCATTTAAAACCAAAAAACTTTTTTCACTGTTATAGATTGAATAGCAGTTTTTTGTCTTCAAGCGGGTGTCAGGCCTACAGCGTGTACTCTGCCAACCTCTGCCAGTGCACATTGCCACTCATATCTGGTGTCACAATAGCGTGCATTTAAAAACAAAAAATGTTTTTTCACTGTAATAGATTGAATAGCAGTTAGTTGTCTTCAAGCGTGTGTGAGGCCAGGCCAACAGCGTGTACTCTGCCAACCTCTGCTAGTGCACATTGCCACTCCTATATGGTGTCACAATAGCGTGCATTTAAAACCAAAAAACTTTTTTCACTGTTATAGATTGAATAGCAGTTAGTTGTCTTCAAGTGGGTGTCAGGCCTACAGTGTGTACTCTGCCAACCACTGACAGTGCACATTGCCACTCATATCTGGTGTCACAATAGCGTGCATTTAAAACCAAAACACTTTTTTCACTGTTATAGATTGAATAGCAGTTAGTTGTCTTCAAGCGGGTGTCAGGCCTACAGCGTGTACTCTGCCAACCTCTGCCAGTGCACAGTGCCACTCATATCTGGTGTCACAATAGCGTGCATTTAAAAACAAAAAATTTTTTTTCACTGTAATAGATTGAATAGCAGTTAGTTGTCTTCAAGCGTGTGTGCCAGGCCTACAGCATGTACTCTGCCAACCTCTGCCAGTGCACATTGCCACTCATATCTGGTGTCACAATAGCGTGCATTTAAAACCAAAAAACTTTTTTTACTGTTATAGATTGAATAGCAGTTAGTTGTCTGCAAGCGTCTGTGTGTCAGGCCAACAGTGTGTACTCTGCCAACCTCTGCTAGTGCACATTGCCACTCATATATGGTGTCACAATAGCGTGCATTTAAAACCAAAAAACTTTTTTCACTGTTATAGATTGAATAGCAGTTAGTTGTCTTCAAGCGGGTGTCAGGCCTACAGTGTTTACTCTGCCAACCACTGCCATTGCACATTGCCACTCATATCTGGTGTCACAATAGCGTGCATTTAAAACCAAAAAACTTTTTTCACTGTTATAGATTGAATAGCAGTTAGTTGTCTTCAAGCGGGTGTCAGGCCTACAGCGTGTACTCTGCCAACCTCTGCCAGTGCACATTGCCACTCATATCTGGTGTCTAATAGCGTGCATTTAATACCCAACCATTTTTTACACTGTTATAGATTGAATAGCAGTTAGTTGTCTTCAAGCGGGTGTCAGGCCTACACTGTGTACTCCGCCAACCTCTGCCAGTGCACATTGCCACTCATATCTGGTGTCACAATAGCGTGCATTTAAAAACAAAAAATGTTTTTTCACTGTAATAGATTGAATAGCAGTTAGTTGTCTTCAAGCGTGTGTGAGGCCAGGCCTACAGCATGTACTCTGCCAACCTCTGCCAGTGCACATTGCCACTCATATCTGGTGTCACAATAGCGTGCATTTAAAACCAAAAAACTTTTTTTACTGTTATAGATTGAATAGCAGTTAGTTGTCTGCAAGCGTCTGTGTGTCAGGCCAACAGCGTGTACTCTGCCAACCTCTGCCAGTGCACATTGCCACTCATATCTGGTGTCACAATAGCGTGCATTTAAAACCAAAAAACTTTTTTCACTGTTATAGATTGAATAGCAGTTTTTTGTCTTCAAGCGGGTGTCAGGCCTACAGCGTGTACTCTGCCAACCTCTGCCAGTGCACATTGCCACTCATATCTGGTGTCACAATAGCGTGCATTTAAAAACAAAAAATGTTTTTTCACTGTAATAGATTGAATAGCAGTTAGTTGTCTTCAAGCGTGTGTGAGGCCAGGCCAACAGCGTGTACTCTGCCAACCTCTGCTAGTGCACATTGCCACTCCTATATGGTGTCACAATAGCGTGCATTTAAAACCAAAAAACTTTTTTCACTGTTATAGATTGAATAGCAGTTAGTTGTCTTCAAGCGGGTGTCAGGCCTACAGTGTGTACTCTGCCAACCACTGACAGTGCACATTGCCACTCATATCTGGTGTCACAATAGCATGCATTTAAAACCAAAAAACTTTTTTCACTGTTATAGATTGAATAGCAGTTAGTTGTCTTCAAGCGGGTGTCAGGCCTACAGCGTGTACTCTGCCAACCTCTGCCAGTTCACATTGCCACTCATATCTGGTGTCACAATAGCGTGCATTTAAAACCCAAACATTTTTTTACACTGTTATAGATTGGATAGCAGTTAGTTGTCTGCAAGCATCTGTGTGTCAGGCCAACAGCGTGTACTCTGCAACCTCTGCCAGTGCACAGTGCCACTCATATCTGGTGTCACAATAGCATGCATTTAAAACCCAAAAACTTTTTTCACTGTTATAGATTGAATAGCAGTTAGTTGTCTTCAAGCGGGTGTCAGGCCTACAGCGTGTACTCTGCCAATCTCTGCCAGTGCACATTGCCACTCATATCTGGTGTCACAATAGCGTGCATTTAAAACCCAAACATTTTTTTACACTGTTATAGATTGAATAGCAGTTAGTTGTCTGCAAGCGTCTGTGTGTCAGGCCAACAGCGTGTACTCTGCAACCTCTGCCAGTGCACAGTGCCACTCATATCTGGTGTCACAATAGCATGCATTTAAAACCAAAAAACTTTTTTCACTGTTATAGATTGAATTGCAGTTAGTTGTCTTCAAGCGGGTGTCAGGCCTACAGCGTGTACTCTGCCAATCTCTGCCAGTGCACATTGCCACTCATATCTGGTGTCACAATAGCGTGCATTTAAAACCCAAACATTTTTTTTCACTGTTATAGATTGAATAGCAGTTAGTTGTCTTCAAGCGGGTGTCAGGCCTACAGTGTGTACTCTGCCAACCTCTGCCAGTGAACATTGCCACTCATATCTGGTGTCACAATAGCGTGCATTTAAAACCAAAACACTTTTTTCACTGTTATAGATTGAATAGCAGTTAGTTGTCTTCAAGCGGGTGTCAGGCCTACAGTGTGTACTCTGCCAACCACTGCCATTGCACATTGCCACTCATATCTGGTGTCACAATAGCGTGCATTTAAAACCAAAAAACTTTTTTCACTGTTATAGATTGAATAGCAGTTAGTTGTCTTCAAGCGGGTGTCAGGCCTACAGCGTGTACTCTGCCAACCTCTGCCAGTGCACATTGCCACTCATATCTGGTGTCTAATAGCGTGCATTTAATACCCAACCATTTTTTACACTGTTATAGATTGAATAGCAGTTAGTTGTCTTCAAGCGGGTGTCAGGCCTACACTGTGTACTCCGCCAACCTCTGCCAGTGCACATTGCCACTCATATCTGGTGTCACAATAGCGTGCATTTAAAAACAAAAAATGTTTTTTCACTGTAATAGATTGAATAGCAGTTAGTTGTCTTCAAGCGTGTGTGAGGCCAGGCCTACAGCATGTACTCTGCCAACCTCTGCCAGTGCACATTGCCACTCATATCTGGTGTCACAATAGCGTGCATTTAAAACCAAAAAACTTTTTTTACTGTTATAGATTGAATAGCAGTTAGTTGTCTGCAAGCGTCTGTGTGTCAGGCCAACAGCGTGTACTCTGCCAACCTCTGCCAGTGCACATTGCCACTCATATCTGGTGTCACAATAGCGTGCATTTAAAACCAAAAAACTTTTTTCACTGTTATAGATTGAATAGCAGTTTTTTGTCTTCAAGCGGGTGTCAGGCCTACAGCGTGTACTCTGCCAACCTCTGCCAGTGCACATTGCCACTCATATCTGGTGTCACAATAGCGTGCATTTAAAAACAAAAAATGTTTTTTCACTGTAATAGATTGAATAGCAGTTAGTTGTCTTCAAGCGTGTGTGAGGCCAGGCCAACAGCGTGTACTCTGCCAACCTCTGCTAGTGCACATTGCCACTCCTATATGGTGTCACAATAGCGTGCATTTAAAACCAAAAAACTTTTTTCACTGTTATAGATTGAATAGCAGTTAGTTGTCTTCAAGTGGGTGTCAGGCCTACAGTGTGTACTCTGCCAACCACTGACAGTGCACATTGCCACTCATATCTGGTGTCACAATAGCGTGCATTTAAAACCAAAAAACTTTTTTCACTGTTATAGATTGAATAGCAGTTAGTTGTCTTCAAGCGGGTTTCAGGCCTACAGCGTGTACTCTGCCAACCTCTGCCAGTTCACATTGCCACTCATATCTGGTGTCACAATAGCGTGCATTTAAAACCCAAACATTTTTTTACACTGTTATAGATTGAATAGCAGTTAGTTGTCTGCAAGCGTCTGTGTGTCAGGCCAACAGCGTGTACTCTGCAACCTCTGCCAGTGCACAGTGCCACTCATATCTGGTGTCACAATAGCATGCATTTAAAACCAAAAAACTTTTTTCACTGTTATAGATTGAATAGCAGTTAGTTGTCTTCAAGCGGGTGTCAGGCCTACAGTGTGTACTCTGCCAACCTCTGCCAGTGCACATTGCCACTCATATCTGGTGTCACAATAGCGTGCATTTAAAACCAAAACACTTTTTTCACTGTTATAGATTGAATAGCAGTTAGTTGTCTTCAAGCGGGTGTCAGGCCTACAGCGTGTACTCTGCCAACCTCTGCCAGTGCACAGTGCCACTCATATCTGGTGTCACAATAGCGTGCATTTAAAAACAAAAAAAATTTTTTCACTGTAATAGATTGAATAGCAGTTAGTTGTCTTCAAGCGTGTGTGCCAGGCCTACAGCATGTACTCTGCCAACCTCTGCCAGTGCACATTGCCACTCATATCTGGTGTCACAATAGCGTGCATTTAAAACCAAAAAACTTTTTTTACTGTTATAGATTGAATAGCAGTTAGTTGTCTGCAAGCGTCTGTGTGTCAGGCCAACAGTGTGTACTCTGCCAACCTCTGCTAGTGCACATTGCCACTCATATATGGTGTCACAATAGCGTGCATTTAAAACCCAAAAAAATTTTTCACTGTTATAGATTGAATAGCAGTTAGTTGTCTTCAAGCGGGTGTCAGGCCTACAGTGTGTACTCTGCCAACCACTGCCAGTGCACATTGCCACTCATATCTGGTGTCACAATAGCGTGCATTTAAAACCAAAAAACTTTTTTCACTGTTATAGATTGAATAGCAGTTAGTTGTCTTCAAGCGGGTGTCAGGCCTACAGCGTGTACTCTGCCAACCTCTGCCAGTACACATTGCCACTCATATCTGGTGTCTAATAGCGTGCATTTAATACCCAACCATTTTTTTACACTGTTATAGATTGAATAGCAGTTAGTTGTCTTCAAGCGGGTGTCAGGCCTACAGTGTGTACTCCGCCAACCTCTGCCAGTGCACATTGCCACTCATATCTGGTGTCACAATAGCGTACATTTAAAAACAAAAAATGTTTTTCACTGTAATAGATTGAATAGCAGTTAGTTGTCTTCAAGCATGTGTGAGGCCAGACCTACAGCATGTACTCTGCCAACCTCTGCCAGTGCACATTGCCACTCATATCTGGTGTCACAATAGCGTGCATTTAAAACCAAAAAACTTTTTTTACTGTTATAGATTGAATAGCAGTTAGTTGTCTGCAAGCGTCTGTGTGTCAGGCCAACAGCGTGTACTCTGCCAACCTCTGCCAGTGCACAGTGCCACTCATATCTGGTGTCACAATAGCGTGCATTTAAAACCAAAAAACTTTTTTCACTGTTATAGATTGAATAGCAGTTTTTTGTCTTCAAGCGGGTGTCAGGCCTACAGCGTGTACTCTGCCAACCTCTGGCAGTGCACATTGCCACTCATATCTGGTGTCTCAATAGCGTGCATTTAAAAACAAAAAATGTTTTTTCACTGTAATAGATTGAATAGCAGTTAGTTGTCTTCAAGCGTGTGTGAGGCCAGGCCTACAGCATGTACTCTGCCAACCTCTGCCAGTGCACATTGCCACTCATATCTGGTGTCACAATAGCGTGCATTTAAAACCAAAAAACTCTTTTTTACTGTTATAGATTGAATAGCAGTTAGTTGTCTGCAAGCGTCTGTGTGTCAGGCCAACAGCGTGTACTCTGCCAACCTCTGCTAGTGCACATTGCCACTCATATATGGTGTCACAATAGCGTGCATTTAAAACCAAAAAACTTTTTTCACTGTTATAGATTGAATAGCAGTTAGTTGTCTTCAAGCGGGTGTCAGGCCTACAGTGTGTACTCTGCCAACCACTGACAGTGCACATTGCCACTCATATCTGGTGTCACAATAGCGTGCATTTAAAACCAAAAAACTTTTTTCACTGTTATAGATTGAATAGCAGTTAGTTGTCTTCAAGCGGGTGTCAGGCCTACAGCGTGTACTCTGCCAACCTCTGCCAGTTCACATTGCCACTCATATCTGGTGTCACAATAGCGTGCATTTAAAACCCAAACATTTTTTTACACTGTTATAGATTGAATAGCAGTTAGTTGTCTGCAAGCATCTGTGTGTCAGGCCAACAGCGTGTACTCTGCAACCTCTGCCAGTGCACATTGCCACTCATATCTGGTGTCACAATAGCATGCATTTAAAACCAAAAAACTTTTTTCACTGTTATAGATTGAATAGCAGTTAGTTGTCTTCAAGCGGGTGTCAGGCCTACTGCGTGTACTCTGCCAATCTCTGCCAGTGCACATTGCCACTCATATCTGGTGTCACAATAGCGTGCATTTAAAACCCAAACATTTTTTTACACTGTTATAGATTGAATAGCAGTTAGTTGTCTGCAAGCGTCTGTGTGTCAGGCCAACAGCGTGAACTCTGCAACCTCTGCCAGTGCACAGTGCCATTCATATCTGGTGTCACAATAGCATGCATTTAAAACCAAAAAACTTTTTTCACTGTTATAGATTGAATAGCAGTTAGTTGTCTTCAAGCGGGTGTCAGGCCTACAGTGTGTACTCTGCCAACCTCTGCCAGTGCACATTGCCACTCATATCTGGTGTCACAATAGCGTGCATTTAAAACCAAAACACTTTTTTCACTGTTATAGATTGAATAGCAGTTAGTTGTCTTCAAGCGGGTGTCAGGCCTACAGCGTGTACTCTGCCAACCTCTGCCAGTGCACAGTGCCACTCATATCTGGTGTCACAATAGCGTGCATTTAAAAACAAAAAAAAATTTTTCACTGTAATAGATTGAATAGCAGTTAGTTGTCTTCAAGCGTGTGTGCCAGGCCTACAGCATGTACTCTGCCAACCTCTGCCAGTGCACATTGCCACTCATATCTGGTGTCACAATAGCGTGCATTTAAAACCAAAAAACTTTTTTTACTGTTATAGATTGAATAGCAGTTAGTTGTCTGCAAGCGTCTGTGTGTCAGGCCAACAGTGTGTACTCTGCCAACCTCTGCTAGTGCACATTGCCACTCATATATGGTGTCACAATAGCGTGCATTTAAAACCAAAAAACTTTTTTCACTGTTATAGATTGAATAGCAGTTAGTTGTCTTCAAGCGGGTGTCAGGCCTACAGTGTGTACTCTGCCAACCACTGCCAGTGCACATTGCCACTCATATCTGGTGTCACAATAGCGTGCATTTAAAACCAAAAAACTTTTTTCACTGTTATAGATTGAATAGCAGTTAGTTGTCTTCAAGCGGGTGTCAGGCCTACAGCGTGTACTCTGCCAACCTCTGCCAGTGCACATTGCCACTCATATCTGGTGTCTAATAGCGTGCATTTAATACCCAACCATTTTTTTACACTGTTATAGATTGAATAGCAGTTAGTTGTCTTCAAGCGGGTGTCAGGCCTACAGTGTGTACTCTGCCAACCTCTGCCAGTGCACAGTGCCACTCATATCTGGTGTCACAATAGCGTGCATTTAAAACCAAAAAAACTTTTTTCACTGTTATAGATTGAATAGCAGTTTTTTGTCTTCAAGCGGGTGTCAGGCCTACAGCGTGTACTCTGCCAACCTCTGCCAGTGCACATTGCCACTCATATCTGGTGTCACAATAGCGTGCATTTAAAAACAACACATTTTTTTTCACTGTAATAGATTGAATAGCAGTTAGTTGTCTTCAAGCGTGTGTGAGGCCAGGCCTACAGCATGTACTCTGCCAACCTCTGCCAGTGCACATTGCCACTCATATCTGGTGTCACAATAGCGTGCATTTAAAACCCAAAAACTCTTTTTTACTGTTATAGATTGAATAGCAGTTAGTTGTCTGCAAGCGTCTGTGTGTCAGGCCAACAGCGTGTACTCTGCCAACCTCTGCCAGTGCACAGTGCCACTCATATCTGGTGTCACAATAGCGTGCATTTAAAACCAAAAAACTTTTTTCACTGTTATAGATTGAATAGCAGTTAGTTGTCTTCAAGCCTGTGTGTCAGGACTACAGCGTGTACTCTGCCAACCTCTGCCAGTGCACATTGCCACTCATATCTGGTGTCACAATAGCGTGCATTTAAAACCAAAACACTTTTTTCACTGTTATAGATTGAATAGCAGTTAGTTGTCTTCAAGCGGGTGTCAGGCCTACAGCGTGTACTCTGCCAACCTCTGCCAGTGCACAGTGCCACTCATATCTGGTGTCACAATAGCGTGCATTTAAAAACAAAAAATTTTTTTTCACTGTAATAGATTGAATAGCAGTTAGTTGTCTTCAAGCGTGTGTGCCAGGCCTACAGCATGTACTCTGCCAACCTCTGCCAGTCACAATAGCGTGCATTTAAAACCAAAAAACTTTTTTTACTGTTATAGATTGAATAGCAGTTAGTTGTCTGCAAGCGTCTGTGTGTCAGGCCAACAGTGTGTACTCTGTCAACCTCTGCTAGTGCACATTGCCACTCATATATGGTGTCACAATAGCGTGCATTTAAAACCAAAAAACTTTTTTCACTGTTATAGATTGAATAGCAGTTAGTTGTCTTCAAGCGGGTGTCAGGCCTACAGCATGTACTCTGCCAACCTCTGCCAGTGCACATTGCCACTCATATCTGGTGTCTAATAGCGTGCATTTAATAGCCAACCATTTTTTTACACTGTTATAGATTGAATAGCAGTTAGTTGTCTTCAAGCGGGTGTCAGGCCTACAGTGTGTACTCTGCCAACCTCTGCCAGTGCACATTGCCACTCATATCTGGTGTCACAATAGAGTGCATTTAAAACCAAAAAACTTTTTTTACTGTTATAGATTGAATAGCAGTTAGTTGTCTGCAAGCGTCTGTGTGTCAGGCCAACAGCGTGTACTCTGCCAACCTCTGCCAGTGCACAGTGCCACTCATATCTGGTGTCACAATAGCGTGCATTTAAAACCCAAAAACTTTTTTCACTGTTATAGATTGAATAGCAGTTTTTTGTCTTCAAGCGGGTGTCAGGCCTACAGCGTGTACTCTGCCAACCTCTGCCAGTGCACATTGCCACTCATATCTGGTGTCACAATAGCGTGCATTTAAAAACAAAAAATGTTTTTTCACTGTAATAGATTGAATAGCAGTTAGTTGTCTTCAAGCGTGTGTGAGGCCAGGCCTACAGCATGTACTCTGCCAACCTCTGCCAGTGCACATTGCCACTCATATCTGGTGTCACAATAGCGTGCATTTAAAACCAAAAAACTCTTTTTACTGTTATAGATTGAATAGCAGTTAGTTGTCTGCAAGCGTCTGTGTGTCAGGCCAACAGCGTGTACTCTGCCAACCTCTGCCAGTGCACAGTGCCACTCATATCTGGTGTCACAATAGCGTGCATTTAAAACCAAAAAAATGTTTTCACTGTTATAGATTGAATAGCAGTTAGTTGTCTTCAAGCCTGTGTGTCAGGACTACAGCGTGTACTCTGCCAACCTCTGCCAGTGCACAGTGCCACTCATATCTGGTGTCACAATAGCGTGCATTTAAAAACAAAAACTGTTTTTTCACTGTAATAGATTGAATAGCAGTTAGTTGTCTTCAAGCGTGTGTGCCAGGCCTACAGCATGTACTCTGACAACCTCTGCCAGTGCACATTGCCACTCATATCTGGTGTCACAATAGCGTGCATTTAAAACCAAAAAACTTTTTTTACTGTTACAGATTGAATAGCAGTTAGTTGTCTTCAAGCGGGTGTCAGACCTACAGCGTGTACTCTGCCAACCTCTGCCAGTGCACAGTGTTACTCATATCTGGTGTCACAATAGCGTGCATTTAAAAACAAAAAATGTTTTTTCACTGTTATAGATTGAATAGCAGTTAGTTGTCTTCAAGCGGGTGTCAGGCCTACAGTGTGTACTCTGCCAACCTCTGCCAGTGCACATTGCCACTCATATCTGGTGTCATAATAGCGTGCATTTAAAACCCAAAAAATGTTTTCACTGTTATAGATTGAAAAGCAGTTAGTTGTCTGCAAGTGTCTGTGTGTCAGGCCAACAGCGTGTACTCTGCCAACCTCTGCCAGTGCACAGTGCCACTCATATCTGGTGTCACAATAGCGTGCATTTAAAAACAAAAAATGTTTTTTCACTGTAATAGATTGAATAGCAGTTAGTTGTCTTCAAGCGTGTGTGCCAGGCCTACTGCATGGGGTGTCAGGCCTACAGCGTGTACTCTGCCAACCTCTGCCAATGCACATTGCCACTCATATCTGGTGTCACAATAGCGTGCATTTAAAACCCAAACATTTTTTTACACTGTTATAGATTGAATAGCAGTTAGTTGTCTTCAAGCCTGTGTGTCAGGCCTACAGCGTGTACTCTGCCAACCTCTGCCAGTGCACAGTGCCACTCATATCTGGTGTCACAATAGCGTGCTTTTAAAAACAAAACATTTTTTTTTCACTGTAATAGATTGAATAGCAGTTAGTTGTCTGCAAGCGTCTGTGTGTCAGGCCAACAGCGTGTACTCTGCAACCTCTGCCAGTGCACATTGCCACTCATATCTGATGTCACAATAGCATGCATTTTAAACCAAAAAACTTTTTTCACTGTTATAGATTTAATAGCAGTTAGTTTTCTTCAAGCGGGTGTCAGGCCTACAGTGTGTACTCTGCCAACCTCTGCCAGTGCACATTGCCACTCATATCTGGTGTCCCAATAGCGTGAATTTAAAAACCCAAAACCTTTTTTCACTGTTATAGATTGAATAGCAGTTAGTTGTCTTCAAGCGTGTGTGCCAGGCCTACAGCATGGGGTGTCAGGCCTACAGCGTGTACTCTGCCAACCTTTGCCAGTGCACATTGCCACTCATATCTGGTGTCACAATAGCGTGCATTTAAAATAAAATTTTTTTAACTGTTATAGATTGAATAGCAGTTAGTTGTCTTCAAGCGGGTGTCAGGCCTACAGTGTGTACTCTGCAAACCACTGCCAGTGCACATTGCCACTCATATCTGGTGTCACAATAGCGTGCATTTAAAATAAAAAATTTTTAACTGTTATAGATTGAATAGCAGTTAGTTGTCTTCAAGCGGGTGTCAGGCCTACAGCGTGTACTCTGCCAACCTCTGCCAGTTCACATTGCCACTCATATCTGGTGTCACAATAGCGTGCATTTAAAACCCAAACATTTTTTTACACTGTTATAGATTGAATAGCAGTTAGTTGTCTGCAAGCATCTGTGTGTCAGGCCAACAGCGTGTACTCTGCAACCTCTGCCAGTGCACAGTGCCACTCATATCTGGTGTCACAATAGCATGCATTTAAAACCAAAAAACTTTTTTCACTGTTATAGATTGAATAGCAGTTAGTTGTCTTCAAGCGGGTGTCAGGCCTACTGCGTGTACTCTGCCAATCTCTGCCAGTGCACATTGCCACTCATATCTGGTGTCACAATAGCGTGCATTTAAAACCCAAACATTTTTTTACACTGTTATAGATTTAATAGCAGTTAGTTGTCTGCAAGCGTCTGTGTGTCAGGCCAACAGCGTGTACTCTGCAACCTCTGCCAGTGCACAGTGCCATTCATATCTGGTGTCACAATAGCATGCATTTAAAACCAAAAAACTTTTTTCACTGTTATAGATTGAATAGCAGTTAGTTGTCTTCAAGCGGGTGTCAGGCCTACAGTGTGTACTCTGCCAACCTCTGCCAGTGCACATTGCCACTCATATCTGGTGTCACAATAGCGTGCATTTAAAACCAAAACACTTTTTTCAATGTTATAGATTGAATAGCAGTTAGTTGTCTTCAAGCGGGTGTCAGGCCTACAGCGTGTACTCTGCCAACCTCTGCCAGTGCACAGTGCCACTCATATCTGGTGTCACAATAGCGTGCATTTAAAAACAAAAAATTTTTTTTCACTGTAATAGATTGAATAGCAGTTAGTTGTCTTCAAGCGTGTGTGCCAGGCCTACAGCGTGTACTCTGCAACCTCTGCCAGTGCACAGTGCCACTCATATCTGGTGTCACAATAGCATGCATTTAAAACCAAAAAACTTTTTTCACTGTTATAGATTGAATAGCAGTTAGTTGTCTTCAAGCGGGTGTCAGGCCTACTGCGTGTACTCTGCCAATCTCTGCCAGTGCACATTGCCACTCATATCTGGTGTCACAATAGCGTGCATTTAAAACCCAAACATTTTTTTACACTGTTATAGATTGAATAGCAGTTAGTTGTCTGCAAGCGTCTGTGTGTCAGGCCAACAGCGTGTACTCTGCAACCTCTGCCAGTGCACAGTGCCATTCATATCTGGTGTCACAATAGCATGCATTTAAAACCAAAAAACTTTTTTCACTGTTATAGATTGAATAGCAGTTAGTTGTCTTCAAGCGGGTGTCAGGCCTACAGTGTGTACTCTGCCAACCTCTGCCAGTGCACATTGCCACTCATATCTGGTGTCACAATAGCGTGCATTTAAAACCAAAACACTTTTTTCAATGTTATAGATTGAATAGCAGTTAGTTGTCTTCAAGCGGGTGTCAGGCCTACAGCGTGTACTCTGCCAACCTCTGCCAGTGCACAGTGCCACTCATATCTGGTGTCACAATAGCGTGCATTTAAAAACAAAAAATTTTTTTTCACTGTAATAGATTGAATAGCAGTTAGTTGTCTTCAAGCGTGTGTGCCAGGCCTACAGCATGTACTCTGCCAACCTCTGCCAGTGCACATTGCCACTCATATCTGGTGTCACAATAGCGTGCATTTAAAACCCAAAAACTTTTTTTACTGTTATAGATTGAATAGCAGTTAGTTGTCTGCAAGCGTCTGTGTGTCAGGCCAACAGTGTGTACTCTGCCAACCTCTGCTAGTGCACATTGCCACTCATATATGGTGTCACAATAGCGTGCATTTAAAACCAAAAAACTTTTTTCACTGTTATAGATTGAATAGCAGTTAGTTGTCTTCAAGCGGGTGTCAGGCCTACAGTGTGTACTCTGCCAACCACTGCCAGTGCACATTGCCACTCATATCTGGTGTCACAATAGCGTGCATTTAAAACCAAAAAACTTTTTTCACTGTTATAGATTGAATAGCAGTTAGTTGTCTTCAAGCGGGTGTCAGGCCTACAGCGTGTACTCTGCCAACCTCTGCCAGTGCACATTGCCACTCATATCTGGTGTCTAATAGCGTGCATTTAATACCCAACCATTTTTTTACACTGTTATAGATTGAATAGCAGTTAGTTGTCTTCAAGCGGGTGTCAGGCCTACAGTGTGTACTCTGCCAACCTCTGCCAGTGCACATTGCCACTCATATCTGGTGTCACAATAGCGTGCATTTAAAATCAAAAAATGTTTTTTCACTGTAATAGATTGAATAGCAGTTAGTTGTCTTCAAGCGTGTGTGAGGCCAGACCTATAGCATGTACTCTGCCAACCTCTGCCAGTGCACATTGCCACTCATATCTGGTGTCACAATAGCGTGCATTTAAAACCAAAAAACTTTTTTTACTGTTATAGATTGAATAGCAGTTAGTTGTCTGCAAGCGTCTGTGTGTCAGGCCAACAGCGTGTACTCTGCCAACCTCTGCCAGTGCACAGTGCCACTCATATCTGGTGTCACAATAGCGTGCATTTAAAACCAAAAAACTTTTTTCACTGTTATAGATTGAATAGCAGTTTTTTGTCTTCAAGCGGGTGTCAGGCCTACAGCGTGTACTCTGCCAACCTCTGCCAGTGCACATTGCCACTCATATCTGGTGTCACAATAGCGTGCATTTAAAAACAAAAAATTTTTTTTCACTGTAATAGATTGAATAGCAGTTAGTTGTCTTCAAGCGTGTGTGAGGCCAGGCCTACAGCATGTACTCTGCCAACCTCTGCCAGTGCACATTGCCACTCATATCTGGTGTCACAATAGCGTGCATTTAAAACCAAAAAACTCTTTTTTACTCTTATAGATTGAATAGCAGTTAGTTGTCTGCAAGCGTCTGTGTGTCAGGCCAACAGCGTGTACTCTGCCAACCTCTGCCAGTGCACAGTGCCACTCATATCTGGTGTCACAATAGCGTGCATTTAAAACCAAAAAACTTTTTTCACTGTTATAGATTGAATAGCAGTTAGTTGTCTTCAAGCCTGTGTGTCAGGACTACAGCGTGTACTCTGCCAACCTCTGCCAGTGCACATTGCCACTCATATCTGGTGTCACAATAGCGTGCATTTAAAACCAAAACACTTTTTTCACTGTTATAGATTGAATAGCAGTTAGTTGTCTTCAAGCGGGTGTCAGGCCTACAGCGTGTACTCTGCCAACCTCTGCCAGTGCACAGTGCCACTCATATCTGGTGTCACAATAGCGTGCATTTAAAAACAATTTTTTTTTTTCACTGTAATAGATTTAATAGCAGTTAGTTGTCTTCAAGCGTGTGTGCCAGGCCTACAGCATGTACTCTGCCAGCCTCTGCCAGTGCACATTGCCACTCATATCTGGTGTCACAATAGCGTGCATTTAAAACCAAAAAACTTTTTTTACTGTTATAGATTGAATAGCAGTTAGTTGTCTGCAAGCGTCTGTGTGTCAGGCCAACAGTGTGTACTCTGCCAACCTCTGCTAGTGCACATTGCCACTCATATATGGTGTCACAATAGCGTGCATTTAAAACCAAAAAACTTTTTTCACTGTTATAGATTGAATAGCAGTTAGTTGTCTTCAAGCGGGTGTCAGGCCTACAGCATGTACTCTGCCAACCTCTGCCAGTGCACATTGCCACTCATATCTGGTGTCTAATAGCGTGCATTTAATAGCCAACCATTTTTTTACACTGTTATAGATTGAATAGCAGTTAGTTGTCTTCAAGCGGGTGTCAGGCCTACAGTGTGTACTCTGCCAACCTCTGCCAGTGCACATTGCCACTCATATCTGGTGTCACAATAGCATGCATTTAAAACCAAAAAACTTTTTTTACTGTTATAGATTGAATAGCAGTTAGTTGTCTGCAAGCGTCTGTGTGTCAGGCCAACAGCGTGTACTCTGCCAACCTCTGCCAGTGCACAGTGCCACTCATATCTGGTGTCACAATAGCGTGCATTTAAAACCAAAAAACTTTTTTCACTGTTATAGATTGAATAGCAGTTTTTTGTCTTCAAGCGGGTGTCAGGCCTACAGCGTGTACTCTGCCAACCTCTGCCAGTGCACATTGCCACTCATATCTGGTGTCACAATAGCGTGAATTTAAAAACCCAAAACCTTTTTTCACTGTTATAGATTGAATAGCAGTTAGTTGTCTTCAAGCGTGTGTGCCAGGCCTACAGCATGGGGTGTCAGGCCTACAGCGTGTACTCTGCCAACCTTTGCCAGTGCACATTGCCACTCATATCTGGTGTCACAATAGCGTGCATTTAAAATAAAATTTTTTTAACTGTTATAGATTGAATAGCAGTTAGTTGTCTTCAAGCGGGTGTCAGGCCTACAGTGTGTACTCTGCAAACCACTGCCAGTGCACATTGCCACTCATATCTGGTGTCACAATAGCGTGCATTTAAAACCAAAAAACTTTTTTCACTGTTATAGATTGAATAGCAGTTAGTTGTCTTCAAGCGGGTGTCAGGCCTACAGCGTGTACTCTGCCAACCTCTGCCAATGCACATTGCCACTCATATCTGGTGTCACAATAGCGTGCATTTAAAACCCAAACATTTTTTTACACTGTTATAGATTGAATAGCAGTTAGTTGTCTTCAAGCGGGTGTCAGGCCTACAGCGTGTACTCTGCCAACCTCTGCCAGTTCACATTGCCACTCATATCTGGTGTCACAATAGCGTGCATTTAAAACCCAAACATTTTTTTACACTGTTATAGATTGAATAGCAGTTAGTTGTCTGCAAGCATCTGTGTGTCAGGCCAACAGCGTGTACTCTGCAACCTCTGCCAGTGCACAGTGCCACTCATATCTGGTGTCACAATAGCATGCATTTAAAACCAAAAAACTTTTTTCACTGTTATAGATTGAATAGCAGTTAGTTGTCTTCAAGCGGGTGTCAGGCCTACTGCGTGTACTCTGCCAATCTCTGCCAGTGCACATTGCCACTCATATCTGGTGTCACAATAGCGTGCATTTAAAACCCAAACATTTTTTCACACTGTTATAGATTGAATAGCAGTTAGTTGTCTGCAAGCGTCTGTGTGTCAGGCCAACAGCGTGTACTCTGCAACCTCTGCCAGTGCACAGTGCCATTCATATCTGGTGTCACAATAGCATGCATTTAAAACCAAAAAACTTTTTTCACTGTTATAGATTGAATAGCAGTTAGTTGTCTTCAAGCGGGTGTCAGGCCTACAGTGTGTACTCTGCCAACCTCTGCCAGTGCACATTGCCACTCATATCTGGTGTCACAATAGCGTGCATTTAAAACCAAAACACTTTTTTCAATGTTATAGATTGAATAGCAGTTAGTTGTCTTCAAGCGGGTGTCAGGCCTACAGCGTGTACTCTGCCAACCTCTGCCAGTGCACAGTGCCACTCATATCTGGTGTCACAATAGCGTGCATTTAAAAACAAAAAAATTTTTTTCACTGTAATAGATTGAATAGCAGTTAGTTGTCTTCAAGCGTGTGTGCCAGGCCTACAGCATGTACTCTGCCAACCTCTGCCAGTGCACATTGCCACTCATATCTGGTGTCACAATAGCGTGCATTTAAAACCAAAAAACTTTTTTTACTGTTATAGATTGAATAGCAGTTAGTTGTCTGCAAGCGTCTGTGTGTCAGGCCAACAGTGTGTACTCTGCCAACCTCTGCTAGTGCACATTGCCACTCATATATGGTGTCACAATAGCGTGCATTTAAAACCAAAAAACTTTTTTCACTGTTATAGATTGAATAGCAGTTAGTTGTCTTCAAGCGGGTGTCAGGCCTACAGTGTGTACTCTGCCAACCACTGCCAGTGCACATTGCCACTCATATCTGGTGTCACAATAGCGTGCATTTAAAACCAAAAAACTTTTTTCACTGTTATAGATTGAATAGCAGTTAGTTGTCTTCAAGCGGGTGTCAGGCCTACAGCGTGTACTCTGCCAACCTCTGCCAGTGCACATTGCCACTCATATCTGGTGTCTAATAGCGTGCATTTAATACCCAACCATTTTTTTACACTGTTATAGATTGAATAGCAGTTAGTTGTCTTCAAGCGGGTGTCAGGCCTACAGTGTGTACTCTGCCAACCTCTGCCAGTGCACATTGCCACTCATATCTGGTGTCACAATAGCGTGCATTTAAAAACAAAAAATGTTTTTTCACTGTAATAGATTGAATAGCAGTTAGTTGTCTTCAAGCGTGTGTGAGGCCAGACCTATAGCATGTACTCTGCCAACCTCTGCCAGTGCACATTGCCACTCATATCTGGTGTCACAATAGCGTGCATTTAAAACCAAAAAACTTTTTTTACTGTTATAGATTGAATAGCAGTTAGTTGTCTGCAAGCGTCTGTGTGTCAGGCCAACAGCGTGTACTCTGCCAACCTCTGCCAGTGCACAGTGCCACTCATATCTGGTGTCACAATAGCGTGCATTTAAAACCAAAAAACTTTTTTCACTGTTATAGATTGAATAGCAGTTTTTTGTCTTCAAGCGGGTGTCAGGCCTACAGCGTGTACTCTGCCAACCTCTGCCAGTGCACATTGCCACTCATATCTGGTGTCACAATAGCGTGCATTTAAAAACAAAAAAATTTTTTTCACTGTAATAGATTGAATAGCAGTTAGTTGTCTTCAAGCGTGTGTGAGGCCAGGCCTACAGCATGTACTCTGCCAACCTCTGCCAGTGCACATTGCCACTCATATCTGGTGTCACAATAGCGTGCATTTAAAACCAAAAAACTCTTTTTTACTGTTATAGATTGAATAGCAGTTAGTTGTCTGCAAGCGTCTGTGTGTCAGGCCAACAGCGTGTACTCTGCCAACCTCTGCCAGTGCACAGTGCCACTCATATCTGGTGTCACAATAGCGTGCATTTAAAACCAAAAAACTTTTTTCACTGTTATAGATTGAATAGCAGTTAGTTGTCTTCAAGCCTGTGTGTCAGGACTACAGCGTGTACTCTGCCAACCTCTGCCAGTGCACATTGCCACTCATATCTGGTGTCACAATAGCGTGCATTTAAAACCAAAACACTTTTTTCACTGTTATAGATTGAATAGCAGTTAGTTGTCTTCAAGCGGGTGTCAGGCCTACAGCGTGTACTCTGCCAACCTCTGCCAGTGCACAGTGCCACTCATATCTGGTGTCACAATAGCGTGCATTTAAAAACAATTTTTTTTTTTCACTGTAATAGATTGAATAGCAGTTAGTTGTCTTCAAGCGTGTGTGCCAGGCCTACAGCATGTACTCTGCCAGCCTCTGCCAGTGCACATTGCCACTCATATCTGGTGTCACAATAGCGTGCATTTAAAACCAAAAAACTTTTTTTACTGTTATAGATTGAATAGCAGTTAGTTGTCTGCAAGCGTCTGTGTGTCAGGCCAACAGTGTGTACTCTGCCAACCTCTGCTAGTGCACATTGCCACTCATATATGGTGTCACAATAGCGTGCATTTAAAACCAAAAAACTTTTTTCACTGTTATAGATTGAATAGCAGTTAGTTGTCTTCAAGCGGGTGTCAGGCCTACAGCATGTACTCTGCCAACCTCTGCCAGTGCACATTGCCACTCATATCTGGTGTCTAATAGCGTGCATTTAATAGCCAACCATTTTTTTACACTGTTATAGATTGAATAGCAGTTAGTTGTCTTCAAGCGGGTGTCAGGCCTACAGTGTGTACTCTGCCAACCTCTGCCAGTGCACATTGCCACTCATATCTGGTGTCACAATAGCATGCATTTAAAACCAAAAAACTTTTTTTACTGTTATAGATTGAATAGCAGTTAGTTGTCTGCAAGCGTCTGTGTGTCAGGCCAACAGCGTGTACTCTGCCAACCTCTGCCAGTGCACAGTGCCACTCATATCTGGTGTCACAATAGCGTGCATTTAAAACCAAAAAACTTTTTTCACTGTTATAGATTGAATAGCAGTTTTTTGTCTTCAAGCGGGTGTCAGGCCTACAGCGTGTACTCTGCCAACCTCTGCCAGTGCACATTGCCACTCATATCTGGTGTCACAATAGCGTGAATTTAAAAACCCAAAACCTTTTTTCACTGTTATAGATTGAATAGCAGTTAGTTGTCTTCAAGCGTGTGTGCCAGGCCTACAGCATGGGGTGTCAGGCCTACAGCGTGTACTCTGCCAACCTTTGCCAGTGCACATTGCCACTCATATCTGGTGTCACAATAGCGTGCATTTAAAATAAAAATTTTTTAACTGTTATAGATTGAATAGCAGTTAGTTGTCTTCAAGCGGGTGTCAGGCCTACAGTGTGTACTCTGCAAACCACTGCCAGTGCACATTGCCACTCATATCTGGTGTCACAATAGCGTGCATTTAAAACCAAAAAACTTTTTTCACTGTTATAGATTGAATAGCAGTTAGTTGTCTTCAAGCGGGTGTCAGGCCTACAGCGTGTACTCTGCCAACCTCTGCCAATGCACATTGCCACTCATATCTGGTGTCACAATAGCGTGCATTTAAAACCCAAACATTTTTTTACACTGTTATAGATTGAATAGCAGTTAGTTGTCTTCAAGCGGGTGTCAGGCCTACAGCGTGTACTCTGCCAACCTCTGCCAGTTCACATTGCCACTCATATCTGGTGTCACAATAGCGTGCATTTAAAACCCAAACATTTTTTTACACTGTTATAGATTGAATAGCAGTTAGTTGTCTGCAAGCATCTGTGTGTCAGGCCAACAGCGTGTACTCTGCAACCTCTGCCAGTGCACAGTGCCACTCATATCTGGTGTCACAATAGCATGCATTTAAAACCAAAAAACTTTTTTCACTGTTATAGATTGAATAGCAGTTAGTTGTCTTCAAGCGGGTGTCAGGCCTACTGCGTGTACTCTGCCAATCTCTGCCAGTGCACATTGCCACTCATATCTGGTGTCACAATAGCGTGCATTTAAAACCCAAACATTTTTTCACACTGTTATAGATTGAATAGCAGTTAGTTGTCTGCAAGCGTCTGTGTGTCAGGCCAACAGCGTGTACTCTGCAACCTCTGCCAGTGCACAGTGCCATTCATATCTGGTGTCACAATAGCATGCATTTAAAACCAAAAAACTTTTTTCACTGTTATAGATTGAATAGCAGTTAGTTGTCTTCAAGCGGGTGTCAGGCCTACAGTGTGTACTCTGCCAACCTCTGCCAGTGCACATTGCCACTCATATCTGGTGTCACAATAGCGTGCATTTAAAACCAAAACACTTTTTTCAATGTTATAGATTGAATAGCAGTTAGTTGTCTTCAAGCGGGTGTCAGGCCTACAGCGTGTACTCTGCCAACCTCTGCCAGTGCACAGTGCCACTCATATCTGGTGTCACAATAGCGTGCATTTAAAAACAAAAAATTTTTTTTCACTGTAATAGATTGAATAGCAGTTAGTTGTCTTCAAGCGTGTGTGCCAGGCCTACAGCATGTACTCTGCCAACCTCTGCCAGTGCACATTGCCACTCATATCTGGTGTCACAATAGCGTGCATTTAAAACCAAAAAACTTTTTTTACTGTTATAGATTGAATAGCAGTTAGTTGTCTGCAAGCGTCTGTGTGTCAGGCCAACAGTGTGTACTCTGCCAACCTCTGCTAGTGCACATTGCCACTCATATATGGTGTCACAATAGCGTGCATTTAAAACCAAAAAACTTTTTTCACTGTTATAGATTGAATAGCAGTTAGTTGTCTTCAAGCGGGTGTCAGGCCTACAGTGTGTACTCTGCCAACCACTGCCAGTGCACATTGGCACTCATATCTGGTGTCACAATAGCGTGCATTTAAAACCAAAAAACTTTTTTCACTGTTATAGATTGAATAGCAGTTAGTTGTCTTCAAGCGGGTGTCAGGCCTACAGCGTGTACTCTGCCAACCTCTGCCAGTGCACATTGCCACTCATATCTGGTGTCTAATAGCGTGCATTTAATACCCAACCATTTTTTTACACTGTTATAGATTGAATAGCAGTTAGTTGTCTTCAAGCGGGTGTCAGGCCTACAGTGTGTACTCTGCCAACCTCTGCCAGTGCACATTGCCACTCATATCTGGTGTCACAATAGCGTGCATTTAAAAACAAAAAATGTTTTTTCACTGTAATAGATTGAATAGCAGTTAGTTGTCTTCAAGCGTGTGTGAGGCCAGACCTATAGCATGTACTCTGCCAACCTCTGCCAGTGCACATTGCCACTCATATCTGGTGTCACAATAGCGTGCATTTAAAACCAAAAAACTTTTTTTACTGTTATAGATTGAATAGCAGTTAGTTGTCTGCAAGCGTCTGTGTGTCAGGCCAACAGCGTGTACTCTGCCAACCTCTGCCAGTGCACAGTGCCACTCATATCTGGTGTAACAATAGCGTGCATTTAAAACCAAAAAACTTTTTTCACTGTTATAGATTGAATAGCAGTTTTTTGTCTTCAAGCGGGTGTCAGGCCTACAGCGTGTACTCTGCCAACCTCTGCCAGTGCACATTGCCACTCATATCTGGTGTCACAATAGCGTGCATTTAAAAACAAAAAATGTTTTTTCACTGTAATAGATTGAATAGCAGTTAGTTGTCTTCAAGCGTGTGTGAGGCCAGGCCTACAGCATGTACTCTGCCAACCTCTGCCAGTGCACATTGCCACTCATATCTGGTGTCACAATAGCGTGCATTTAAAACCAAAAAACTCTTTTTACTGTTATAGATTGAATAGCAGTTAGTTGTCTGCAAGCGGGTGTCAGGCCTACAGTGTGTACTCTGCCAACCTCTGCCAGTGCACATTGCCACTCATATCTGGTGTCACAATAGCGTGCATTTAAAACCCAAATTTTTTTTTACACTGTTATAGATTGAATAGCAGTCAGTTGTCTTCAAGCCTGTGTGTCAGGCCAACAGCGTGTACTCTGCCAACCTCTGCCAGTGCACAGTGTTACTCATATCTGGTGTCACAATAGCGTGCATTTAAAACCAAAAAATGTTTTTTCACTGTTATAGATTGAATAGCAGTTAGTTGTCTTCAAGCGGGTGTCAGGCCTACAGTGTGTACTCTGCCAACCTCTGCCAGTGCACATTGCCACTCATATCTGGTGTCATAATAGCGTGCATTTAAAACCCAAAAAATGTTTTCACTGTTATAGATTGAAAAGCAGTTAGTTGTCTGCAAGTGTCTGTGTGTCAGGCCAACAGCGTGTACTCTGCCAACCTCTGCCAGTGCACAGTGCCACTCATATCTGGTGTCACAATAGCGTGCATTTAAAAACAAAAAATGTTTTTTCACTGTAATAGATTGAATAGCAGTTAGTTGTCTTCAAGCGTGTGTGCCAGGCCTACTGCATGGGGTGTCAGGCCTACAGCGTGTACTCTGCCAACCTCTGCCAATGCACATTGCCACTCATATCTGGTGTCACAATAGCGTGCATTTAAAACCCAAACATTTTTTTACACTGTTATAGATTGAATAGCAGTTAGTTGTCTTCAAGCCTGTGTGTCAGGCCTACAGCGTGTACTCTGCCAACCTCTGCCAGTGCACAGTGCCACTCATATCTGGTGTCACAATAGCGTGCTTTTAAAAACAAAAAAAATTTTTTTCACTGTAATAGATTGAATAGCAGTTAGTTGTCTGCAAGCGTCTGTGTGTCAGGCCAACAGCGTGTACTCTGCAACCTCTGCCAGTGCACATTGCCACTCATATCTGATGTCACAATAGCATGCATTTTAAACCAAAAAACTTTTTTCACTGTTATAGATTTAATAGCAGTTAGTTTTCTTCAAGCGGGTGTCAGGCCTACAATGTGTACTCTGCCAACCTCTGCCAGTGCACATTGCCACTCATATCTGGTGTCACAATAGCGTGAATTTAAAAACCCAAAACCTTTTTTCACTGTTATAGATTGAATAGCAGTTAGTTGTCTTCAAGCGGGTGTCAGGCCTACAGCGTGTACTCTGCCAACCTCTGCCAGTGCACAGTGCCACTCATATCTGGTGTCACAATAGCGTGCATTTAAAAACAAAAATGTTTTTTCACTGTAATAGATTGAATAGCAGTTAGTTGTCTTCAAGCGTGTGTGCCAGGCCTACAGCATGGGGTGTCAGGCCTACAGCGTGTACTCTGCCAACCTTTGCCAGTGCACATTGCCACTCATATCTGGTGTCACAATAGCGTGCATTTAAAATAAAAAACTTTTTTCACTGTTATAGATTGAATAGCAGTTAGTTGTCTTCAAGCGGGTGTCAGGCCTACAGTGTGTACTCTGCCAACCACTGCCAGTGCACATTGCCACTCATATCTGGTGTCACAATAGCGTGCATTTGAAACCAAAAAACTTTTTTCACTGTTATAGATTGAATAGCAGTTAGTTGTCTTCAAGCGGGTGTCAGGCCTACAGCGTGTACTCTGCCAACCTCTGCCAATGCACAGTGCCACTCATATCTGGTGTCACAATAGCGTGCATTTAAAACCCAAACATTTTTTTACACTGTTATAGATTGAATAGCTGTTAGTTGTCTTCAAGCCTGTGTGTCAGGCCTACAGCGTGTACTCTGCCAACCTCTGCCAGTGCACAGTGCCACTCATATCTGGTGTCACAATAGCGTGCATTTAAAAACAAAAAAATTTTTTTTCACTGTAATAGATTGAATAGCAGTTAGTTGTCTGCAAGCGTCTGTATGTCAGGCCAACAGCGTGTACTCTGCAACCTCTGCCAGTGCACATTGCCACTCATATCTGATGTCACAATAGCATGCATTTTAAACCAAAAAACTTTTTTCACTGTTATAGATTTAATAGCAGTTAGTTTTCTTCAAGCGGGTGTCAGGCCTACAGTGGGTACTCTGCCAACCTCTGCCAGTGCACATTGCCACTCATATCTGGTGTCACAATAGCGTGAATTTAAAAACCCAAAACCTTTTTTCACTGTTATAGATTGAATAGCAGTTAGTTGTCTTCAAGCGGGTGTCAGGCCTACAGCGTGTACTCTGCCAACCTCTGCCAGTGCACATTGCCACTCATATCTGGTGTCACAATAGCGTGCATTTAAAACCCAAAAACTTTTTTCACTGTTATAGATTGAATAGCAGTTAGTTGTCTTCAAGCGGGTGTCAGGACTACAGCGTGTACTCTGCCAACCTCTGCCAGTGCACATTGCCACTCATATCTGGTGTCACAATAGCGTGCATTTAAAACCCAACATTTTTTTACACTGTTATAGATTGAATAGCAGTTAGTTGTCTTCAAGCGTGTGTGTCAGGCCTACAGCGTGTACTCTGCCAACCTCTGCCAGTGCACAGTGCCACTTCTATCTGGTCTCACAGTAGCTTGCACGCATAGTACCACTAATCCAAAAAAAATGACAGGCAGAGGCAGGCCACCCCGCAGGGGCCATCGTGGTCGTGGTGCTGTGATTCCCTTTTGCCCTAGAATAATGCCTAGTTTTCAGAGGCCACGTACCCTGAACTTGAAAAGTTCTGAGGACATAGTTGACTGGCTAACACACGACACCCAATCTTCTACAGCTTCCGCTCGGAACCTTGACGCACCATCCTCCTCCAGCTTAGCTTCGGGCACCTCTCAAGATACCACTCACCCGCCTGCCGCCACCACCAACACTAGCACCACAGCCGCTTCACTTTATCTGTCAGAGGAGTTATTTACACATCCGTTTGAAGAAATGAGTGATGCGCAACCAATATTGCCAGAGGATGTAGATAACAGGGATATGTCTCAGTCAGGCAGCATTACACACATGGACGTACGGTGTGATGATGATGATGTTGTACCCGCTGCTGCTTCCTTTTCTGAGTTGTCAGATACAAGTGAAGCGGTTGATGATGACGATGCGTCCATGGATGTCACGTGGGTGCCCGCTCGGCAAGAAGAAGAACAGGGTGAAAGTTCAGATGGGGAGACAGATAGGAGGATGAGACGTGTTAGAAGGGGGGAGGTCGTCGCAAGGAGCTAGTGGCACGGTCAGACAGCATGCATCGGCACCCGAGGTCAGCCCGACAGCACGACAATCAACGGATGCTGTGTCCACCACCAGAATGCCGTCATTGCAAAGCTCAGCAGTGTTGAATTTTTTTTGTGTGTCTGCCTCTGACAACAGCGATGCCATTTGCAACCTGTGCCAAAAGAAACTGAGTCGTGGGAAGTCCAACACCCACCTAGGTACAACTGCTTTGCATAGGCACATGATCGCACATCACAAACGCCTATGGGATCAACACATGAGTACAAGCAGCACACAAACTCAAAGCCGCCATCCTCCTACTGGTCCAGCATCTTCAGCCACGTCAACCACTGCTGTCCTCCTTGCCCCCTCTCAACCATCCACCACTCCGTCTCTCGCCTTGAGCAGTTCCCGCTCATCTGCCCACAGTCAGGTGTCTGTCAAGGACATGTTTGAGCGTAAGAAGCCAATGTCAGAAAGTCACCCCCTTGCCCAGCATCTGACAGCTGGCTTGTCTGAACTATTAGCCCGCCAGCTTTTACCATACAAGCTGGTGGAGTCTGAGGCATTCAAAAAATGTGTGGCTATTGGGATACCGCAGTGGAAGGTACCCGGACGAAATTTCTTTGCACAAAAGGCAACCTGTACTCGATTGTGCAAAAGGAAGTAGTGGCATGTCTGGCACACAGTGTTGGGGCAAAGGGTCCATCTGACCACTGATACCTGGTCTACAAAGCATGGTCAGGGCAGGTATATCACCTACACTGCGCATTGGGTAAACCTGCTGACGGCTGCCAAGCATGGAATGCGTGGCTCTGCAGAGGAGTTGGTGACACCTCCACAACTTGCAGGCAGGCCTGCTGCCACCTCCTCTACTCCTCCTACTCCATCCTCTTCCATAACCTCCTCGGCTGAGTCCTCTTCTGCTGCTGCGTCTTGCTCCACATCAACGGCACCCCCCCAGCTCCCCAGGTACTTTTCCACATCCCGGATACGGCAGTGTCACGCCGTCTTGTGTTTGACTTGCTTGAAAGCAGGGAGTCACACCGGACAAGCACTCCTGTCTGCCCTGAACGCACAGGTGGAAAAGTGGCTGACTCCGCAGCAACTCGAGATCGGCAAAGTGGTTTGTGACAACGGAACAAATTTGTTGGCGGCATTGAAGTTGGGCAAGTTGACACATGTGCCGTGCATGGCACATGTGTGTAATCTGATCGTACAATGCTTTGTGCATAAGTACACAGGCCATTTCAGGCGTTCCTACACGGCCATGGCGCACTTTGCAGATATCCAGCGGCGAAACAACATGCCAGTGAGGTGCTTGATTTGCGACAGCCCGACACGTTGGAATTCAACACTCCTAATGTTCGACCGCCTGCTCCAACAACAAAAAGCCGTTAATGAATATTTGCATGACCGGGGTGCTAGGACAGCCTCTGGGGAGCTAGAATTTTTTTACTGGACGCTCATGCGCAATGCCTGTAGGCTCATGCGTCCTTTTGAGGAGGTGACAAACCTAGTCAGTCGCACCGAAGGCACCATTAGCGACATCATACCATTTGTTTTCTTCCTGGAGCGTGCCCTGCAAATAGTGCTGGATCAGGCCGTATATGAGCGTGAAGAGGAAGAGTTGTTGTCACCATCACCACCAGAAACAGCCTTATCAGGATCGCTTGCTGGACCTGCGGCAACGCTGGAAGAGGATTGTGAGGAAGAGGAGTCAGAGGAGGAATGTGGTTTTGAGGAGGAGGAGGAAGACCAACCACAACAGGCATCCCAGGGTGCTCGTTGTCACCTATCTGGTACTCGTGGTGATGTTCATGACTGGGGGGAAGAACATACCTTCATTGAGATCACTGAGGAGGAGGAATGGGAAATGAGTAGCTCGGCATCCAACCTTGTGCAAATGGGGTCTTTCATGCTGTCGTGCCTGTTGAGGGACCCTCGTATAAAAAGGCTGAAGGAGAATGACCTGTACTGGGTGTCCACGCTACTAGACCCCCGGTATAAGCAGAAAATGGCGGAAATGTTTCCGAATTACAAGTCGGAAAGGTTGCAGCATTTGCAAAATAAATTAAAAAGTATGCTTTACACAGCGTATAAGGGTGATGTCACAGCACAACGGGAATCTAACAGGGGAAGAGGTGAAAGTCATCCTCCTCCTCCCACGACCACGCCGGCAAGGACAGGACGCTTTAAAGACGTGTTGTTGATGGAGGACATGCAGAGCTTTTTAAGTCCTACGCATCGCCACAGCCCTTCGGGATCCACCCTCAGAGAACGACTCGACCGACAGGTAGCAGACTACCTCGCCTTAACTGCAGATATCGACACTCTGAGGAGCGATGAACCCCTTGACTACTGGGTGTGCAGGCTTGACCTGTGGCCTGAGCTATCCCAATTTGCAATAGAACTTCTGGCCTGCCCCGCTTCAAGTGTCCTGTCAGAAAGGACCTTCAGTGCAGCAGGAGGTATTGTCACTGAGAAGAGAAGTCGCCTAGGTCAAAAAAGTCTAGATTACCTCACCTTTATTAAGATGAATGAGGGATGGATCCCGAAGGGACTGACACTGGGTGATACATTCGACTAAAAAAGGCCTCATGAGATGAGCTGCCTTGGGCTAAAAATGGTCCACACGCTGCTGTATTTTAGCTCTGAATGCCGGTTGACTTGCGTGACTTATCCGCCACCAACTAGGGTTCAAGCCGCAATATTTTAGGGCACTTTCTGCCTGGGAAACAAACATCAATTTTTATGGCCGCTGCTACAGCAGCGGCTGCAGCAATACCTAATTTTTCAGGCATGTGTACATGCCTAATTTTTCGTCCCTCTGGTGCTGCACTGTGGCTTCAAAAACCAAACCAAAAAAAAGGCACATAACAGGGATTAAACTGATAGGAATAGTACTACTTAACACACCACTCCTATCTGGTGGCACATTAGATTGCACGCGCAGTGCCCCAAATTTGAAGTAGGAGGACCGACCAAGCATCTTTTTACATCTCCCGGTTCCTAAAATCGATGCCATATACATGTCCCCTGATAGGGCGCCAGCTCGTTATTCTCTTGGGCGCCAGCTCGTTATTCTCTTTTTTACTTCACTAGGGACACTTCACTGCACTATGGGCACTCAGACCCACTCTTTGTCTTGCACACTGTTATTCCTAGCCAGCATCTGTGATGGGAAATCAGTCTGTCATCTAAACGTTTAGATTGAGCTTTAGCTTAGAACACCCTTGAAGGTGTTTAAGGAGATTAGGGCTAGTTTAGAGGATTCTTCTTAGACCTCTCTGAGTCTTTATAGCCCTTCTACCTATCCAGCATTTCTGGAAACTAGCTAAGAGAAAGGGTGGCTGTGTGTCTGTGATACATTTAACTTTACATCACCTTATTGACACTTTATCACTCCGGTCTCCATACTCTCTGCCTATACCCATCTATTTAGAGGGAATTTCCTTGCCCCTGACAATATTATATAACAGGTAATAGTATTACCATTATTACACAATTAGGTCTCTGAGGACAGGTCTCAATCCATATCTGCCAAGTGACCCTATGTAGGGGGAACAGTCCCTATTCTGATCTGTGTCAGTGTGTATCAGGGATCCTTAGGACAGGTGTCAATCCATATCTGCAAAGTGACCCTATGTAGGGGGAACAGTCTCTATTCTGCTCTGTGTCAGTGTGTATCATGGTCTCCGAGGACAGGTGTCAATCCATATCTGCCAAGTGACCCTATGTAGGGGGAACAGTCTCTATTCTGCTCCGTGTCAGTGTGTATCATGGTCTCTGAGGACAGGTGTCAATCCATATCTGCCAAGTGACCCTATGTAGGGGGAACAGTCTCTATTCTGCTCTGTGTCAGTGTGTACCAGGGATCCTCAGAATAGGTGTCAATCCATATCTGCCAAGTGACCCTATGTAGGGGGAATAGTCCCTATTCTGCTCTGTATCAGTGTGTATCAGGGTCTCTGAGGACAGGTGTCAATCCATATGTCAAGGTGTCAATATGTCATATGTCAGGTGTCAATCCATATCCATTGTGATTTAGGAATGTTAGGTGATTTCTGCCCTTTATGGATTAAAACCAGACTCTGCATCAACTGTGTAATTTTCCATGTGAGTTTTGCCATGGATCCCCCTCCGGCATGCCACAGTCCAGGTGTTAGTCCCCTTGAAACAACTTTTACATCACTTTTGTGGCCAGAAAGAGTCCCTGTGGGTTTAAAAATTCACCTGCCCATTGAAGACAATGGCGGTTCGCCTGGTTCGCCAGTTCGCAAACGTTTGCGGAAGTTCCCGTTCCGAAAAATTTGTGTTCGCGACATCACTAGTTCCCACTTTTTAGACATGATGCACACAGGTTACCCCTGGATACCCAAGCCACGGCAGACCTACTTATGTGGAGAAACTTTTTAACCACCTGGAATGGTAAAAGTATGTTCCTCCCTAAATTGTCTGACTCCTCACCTACCATTTAGTCAGACGCGGCGTCTACCACAGGTTTTGCAGCTATTTTCGGGAACAAATGGCTTTGGGGCAGCTGGCCTTCAGAGGTTCAGGACCTGGAGGGTTTTTCCACTACCTCAGCTCTGTTTGAGATATATCCCATTGTGGCGGCTGCCGTGGCATGGGGGCATTTATGGGCAGGTTCGTCAGTACGTTGCCACTCAGACAACCAAGCAACCTGTCACATTATAAACAAAGGCCGATCCAAATCACTGACTATTATGAGATTCCTGAGAAAACTCACTTGGCTGGCTGCATGTCATAATTTCTTCTTGTTTTGTGTTCATGTTCCAGGTGTATGTAACACGGCTGCTGACAACTTGTCTCGTTTTAATTTCCAGGCTTTTCGGCAAATACTCCCGTCAGCCGCACTCACAGCCACGACCGCTCCACTATTCCACCATCTAGTAATGGACTAGACGCTATCATGCAACATAGCAGGACATTGTCCCAATTAGCATTGTCTACCAATACCCGGAAAACTTACGACAGGGCCTTCATTTTATTTAAAAGATTCCTGTCGGAACACAACATCTTACAACCTTTCATCATGACATCCTTGTTGGGCTTTGCTTCTTTTTGCCACCTCAAACTCAAACGATAATACAACACAATCAAACTATATCTAACAGGTGTCCAACATCACATGCTAACTTTACAACCAAACAACTCAAGTTTCATGTCCTCCTACCAAATTAAGAACATCCTTAGGGGTATTCAGAGATCCGAACCCCCACGTACTGCCCAGAGGCTACCTATAGACTTCCATATTTTAAAGACTTATCCAGCTTACTAGATTTAAAACCCTTTGCCAACAACACAAATCTCGTCATTAAAACCGCTATATACGTAGATTTTTATGTTTTTTTGAGACCAAGAGAATTTACCGCCATCAACACAACACAGTCCACTCACATCCTACTTCATTCACACTTAACAAAACACATATCTTGACTCTGCCTCACTCCAAAACCAATCAACATGCACCTCTAGTAGAGGTTAAATACTATCCTACTCACAACAGGTGGTGCCCCGTCAAACTACTGGACTCATATACCCAGCATATCAACGCACCACCATCTCAACCACTTTTCCGTCTACAAGGTTCGGTACTCACTACCACCACCTTTATGACACACGTCAGGTCTTTACTTACACAGCTGGGCCTCAAAATCAGCTAACTATTCGGGCCACTCCACAGCATTCAGTGCAAACATTCCAGTACATGTTATCAAGTCACTAGGGCGCTGGAAATCATCTGCTTACTCTAGATACATACCTAACCCGGTACAAGAAGTAAGAAATGCCTTTCAAGACATGTCTGGTTAAAAGTATTGCTGGTATGTAATGAATTAGATTTTCTACTTTTGCCCTCTTTATTTACAGGCCTACCTCATCGTCGGTTCCGGCACACCACAACCGACTTGCTCTTTTAATACCATCCTACACTTATCAGTGTTTGTTTCTTCTGTACTATCATGAGCCCTTAACACAAGTATTAAGGCCTTTTGGCCTGTAATTGTGGGAGGGGCGAATGACACATCTCTTCCCTACTTAAGGGACAACCCTTACCTGCCTCCATACCGTTCGAGGTCAGCGCTGCATCACCCTCCCACCCACTCCTCATTATTAACTCTTTTTCTATTACATTTCTTCTTGGTGGGCCCTCTTTATTTACAGGCCTACCTCATCGTCGGTTCCGGCACACCACAACCGACTTGCTCTTTTAATACCATCCTACACTTATCAGTGTTTGTTTCTTCTGTACTATCATGAGCCCTTAACACAAATATATAGATATATTCTATATATATATATATATTCTAACAAGAATGTTATGTTTTGCAAGGTTCAGCCTTGATGTCTCTGAGATGGATCTTGCAACTGAGAGGGAACAGGAATCAGAGGAGACTCTTAAAATTTCTCGACCATGGGTGACAAAGGCAAACTTGCTCATTGAGCCAGATGATGGGAACATCTGTCTTCAAGGGGATGTCATGGAAAACAAGGTAATGCTTCACAGTATTGTGTTTATTCTATTTAATATGTCAGGCTTCTTTATTTTGAGCTGAAATGACATATTGAAGTGTATCCAGTTTCAGTTTATTGGAATCAAGTTCTTAATTTCTGTTAAGCAGGTTCTTGTATTCCATGTTATGCTGTGTAAATCTTTACCTCATGTACAGGAACAATAATCTTTAAAGCAGCTCTGTCACCCCACTGAACATCCCCCCAGAATCTTTATGAAGTACTCACATTGACTGTGTTGGAAGTCCACTGAAATTCCACCACAGTTAAAAGATATCATATGCAAGGTAGGGGCTAGTTAGTCTTATGTATGTTCCCTCCCCTTGGTAACAATTGACAAAATGCAGAGCTACTGTCATCAAGTTTTGTCAAGTCCCCCAGCTATCACCAGGGATGGGTGTGATGAAAAAGGCATTGTCTATGGAGGCTCCTTCAATCATGCGGCTTCCTTCATAGACATCAGTGTTATCTATCATTGTCACCATCAAAGGTCAAAGCTGTTTTAAAACCACAACCTTTTTGTGAATTTTGTTAGGATGTCGATAGTACTGGGAAGAGGATCAGATCTAAGTCAATGCCTTCAACATTGGATAAGATATCAGCACCTAGGATTTCCCGAAGCTTGGAATCCTCCTGCCCTGTTATTGAAGGTAAGGAAGCCTTATATTTGAAGTTTTTGAAGTTTCTATTTTATGTATTCATCCCAGTAATACTATGATTGTATATTGTTTCATGAAACAGTGAGCTGTGGAAAAAGAACAACTTACATTTGGTGACGAAAATGAATAATGTTTGCCACCATTTTTAAGAGAGATAATTTAATTTATCTTGTTCATTATGCTTATATATGATGTATTCCCTTAATCCCACCATGAACCCTTCAGCTTCCTAAAATTCTACAAAAGTTTTTTTCAGTTTGTTTGCTCAGTTACTTTGCCGAGATGAACTTCAATAAAGCTTTTTTAAGTAAAAAACATAGTGACCATCAACTTTCATGAACAATCAACCAACATGAACAGTACACAAATTATATATTGTAAATATATACATATTTATACCCTTCTTATAAATAAAGGGATACAAAAAAGGAGAAATACAAATTCTTACCACATACCGTATGTATGTATGTCTAAAAATGTAGACAATATCAAGATCAATATTAATATGTAGGTAGATTATCACTTGGGTTCCCCCAGATCAGCAGACAAGTTGTCACACAAGGGAATGGTAGCCACAAAGGAGGGGATACATTTCACCAATTTAAATTCACCAATTATAACAAATTTTGTTTAGAAAAATCTCACATGTAAGTAAAGGCACAACAATTATCAGTAATGCATCTTCCTTGGGATTTGTCTTTTGTCTTCATGGTGATTGTTTATATAGCCCTACATTTATGATATTCTCCTTTCCTTTGTGGCTACCTGTAGGTGGTACCATACTTAGGTGGTATCATTTCCACCAGGGATAGGGAGTCTGGAAGATCATATATGATGCCCAGTAGGTTGCCAGGAGATGTATAATGCAAAATGGTTTATTAAGTAACAAGTTGTAAAAAATATGTTAAAGCATCTGAACTGTATGGATGCCTTCCATCGCAGCTCCTGACATCTGGCAATTATGCTGCAGCATATTCATCCATGGCCCTTCAATGCCATTGGGGTATTTACCTACCCACAACTTTGCTTACCAAGGATGAACCCATATCTCAAGCCCATATCTTTTTTTGTACTCAAAGTCAGACAAGAAGGTTCCGTGAAAATCTGGGGCCCATCTCGATATTCTGACCTCAAAAGTCACACTGATGGAATTAGAGTCCAAAGTTGAGATGCTTAACATCACTCCTTGGCAACCCAACTCTCCTGCATGGAGCTCAGGCACGATGGGATAGAGATCACAGAAGCCACAAGCTGCAACGTTTTGACCATCTAGGTCTTTATCAAGCTTGATAAAGACCTAGATGTTTGAAATGTTGCTGTTCTAATGTTCTAATAAAGTGCCTATCTTGAACCAAGGAGTGTCTGGACCCTTTTTCCTTTATTCTACTACTTTGGGAATCTGGTGTTTGGTTCCAGTACAGTTAAAGCACCCTGGCTCAGACTGATGGGAGTGAGGGCAGTTCCCTACACACTCTATAAGAAGCCACAAGCTGGACTGGGTAAAGACTATTGGAGCCTTGCTGCAGCGACCTGTGGCTTCCAAGATGGCGGCTCGATCAGATGACAACTTGAACAAGACAGACTCCCAAGCTGAATAACTTGAATACGGGGAACCCATATCTCCTGCAACACCCCTTGTGGATTTGGTGGACTGGAATGCATTGGCCCAGCCTAAAAAACAAGATATCCCTAACCTTCTGCGGGAGTTGAGACAAATGGCCGTGGATTACCTTGATGTAGTCTGAACCGAAATCCAGATGGTGACTGCGCGTACACAAGCCACATAGGAAGATGTCCTGGACCTTAGCCAAGAGGTCTAAGGGCTGTAGCAACAAATTCAAACCTCTTATACTTCCTTGACACTGAGTAGACCTTGCTGAAGACTGCAACAAGTGCACCATAGAAACATAGAATGTGACGGCAGATAAGAACCATTCGGCCCATCTAGTCTGCCCAATTTTCTAAATACTTTCATTAGTCCCTGGCCTTATCTTATAGCTAGGATAGCCTTATGCCTATCCCACTCATGCTTAAAATACTTCACTGTGTTAACCTCTACCACTTCAGCTGGAAGTCTATTGCATGCATTCACTACCCTGTCAGTAAAGTAAGACTTTCTGATCTTATTTTTAAACCTTTGCCCCTCTAATTTAAGACTATGTCCTCTTGTTGTGGTAGTTTCTCTTCTTTTAAATATAGTATCCTCCTTTACTGTGTCAATTCCCTTTATGTATTTAAATGTTTCTATCATATCCCCCGTCTCGTATTTCCTCCAAGCTATACATGTTAAGATCCTTTAGCCTTTCCTTGTAAGTTTTATCCTGCAATCCATGAACCAGTTTAGTAGGCCTTCTCTGAACTCTCTAAAGTATCAATATCCTTCTGAAGATATGGTCTCCAATACTGCGTACAATACTCCAATTGAGGTCTCACCAGTGTTCTGTACAATGGCATAAGCACTTCCCTCTTTCTACTACTAATACCTCTCCCTATAAAACCAAGCATTCAGAAGGTAGTTTTTTAAGTGGAATAAAGTGTGCCATTTTAGAGAACCTATCAGTTACAGTCAAAATTACTGTCTGTCTATCAGATGAAGGAAGATCCACAATAAAGTCCATGGGTAAGTGGGTCCATGGCTTCTTGGGTACAGATAGGGGCATTAGGAGTCCCGGGGGTTTAACATTAGGGGACTTACACTGTGTGCAAACACGACAAGCCTGCACATAATCCACCACGTCTTGTTTAAGTGAGGGCCACCAAAACTGTTGAAGGAGACCCTTGTATGTTTTGGTAACCCCTGGATGACCAGCAGTTTTGGCGGTGTGAAATAAAGCTAACAACTTCTTTCTGTATTTCTCTTTCACGTATAATCTACCAACAGGCGTCTCAAAGGGTGCTTGGGTTTGGTATGTCTTGATACCATCAAGGAAAAGAGACGAAACAACCAAACGGGTAGCAGCTATTATCTTAGATGTAGGCACAATGGGTTCAGGAGCAGGGGAAATCGACTCCAAAGGTTCGTATTGTCGGGAGATAGCATCAGCTTTGACATTACGGTATCCAGGCCTATATGTGATAATGTACCGAAAGTGCGAAAGAAACAAAGACCATCTGGCCTGACGAGAGGACAACCTTTTAGCATCAGCCCCATAGGAGACATTCTTATGATCAGTTATAACCAGGATTTTGTGTCTAGCTCCCTCCAATAAATACCTCCACTCCTCAAAAGCCACCACAATAGTCAATAGTGCTCTGTTTCCGTAGTCGCAATTCCCCTCAGAATCAGACAGCCCTTCAGAAAAGCAACAACAGGGATGGAGGGGTTCGGCATGCGCTCGTCTTTGTGATAACACCGCTCCTATACCTGATTCAGAAGCGTCTACTGTCAGGGCTCCGTGGGCAGTGGTGAGGGGAGGCTGCAATCCGCTCGCAGCACTCACCCTCGGTCCGTCGCTGCCCGCGGTCCCCCATCCTCTTACCGTTCGGCGAGCTCACGTCCTCTCCTCCTCCTCCCCCCAGCGGCAGCATGTCTAACGCTGCATGCTGGGAGCCGGCACCCATATCAGTACGCCGGGGTCACTCACGTGACCCGGCGTTAAAGCGACAGTACAAAATCACAGTGGGTACCCCCCACGTGTGTTTGTTAATTCTGATTGGAAGTTATCCAATCAGAATTAAGGCTAGGATATTTATACTTACCTTTCCTGCCTCTCAGTGCCCTGTTGTGGTCTTTGCTTTATGTATTGATACTGAACGTGTGCTTTCTGGTTACGTACTCTCTGGCTTGTTATACTGACTTTGTGACTTTCTCCTACCCTTTGACCTCGGCTTGTTTCTCGTTATTCTGTTTTCTGGTTCCCCTTACTCGGCTTGTCTCCTGACTATTCTGTGTGTGCTTAGCCCGGCCACTCTAAGGTCCGGTACTGCACACTTTCTGTGTGTGTGTCTGTGTGTGTGTTAGCGTGTTGGGTTCCCCAAATCGTGACATCTACTTCCATAACAAAGGGAAGGGAAGGATCAGTATGGTGTAGCACAGGGGCAGTGGCAAATGCCTTTTTGAGAGTCTCGAAGGCCTCAAACCTTTTTTCGTCAGTTTCGTGATCGGAGAAATAATTGATGAAAAGTTTTTAATAAACCTCCGATAGCAATTGGCAAACCCCATAAACCGCTGTATTGCCCCAAGTCCTTGGGGAAGAGGCCAAGACAGTATGGCTTCTAATTTAGAACGATCCACGCTGAATCCCTGTTCTGAAATGACATACCCTAGGAATTGTACAGATTTTTGGTCGAATAAACATTTTTCTAACTTGCAATAAAGACCGTTCTGCAACAATCTCTTAAGCACCATCCCCACATGAGTATGGTGTGACTTTAAATCAGGAGAATATACGAGCATGTCATCAAGATAGACTACGGCACAGACATGCAGCAGATCTCTAAGGACATCATTTATGAGGTCCTGAAACACAGCAGGAGCACCACACAGTCCAAAAGGCATGACTAGACACTTGCAATGTCCACTGCGTATATTGAATGCTGTTTTCCATTCATCATTCTCTTTTATACCAACCAGGTTATAAGCCCCCCTGAAGTCTAGTTTAGTATAATATCTAGAACCTTTAACACGATCAAACATCTCAGCGACGAGAGGGATAGGACAAGCCTTTTCAACCGCTATACCGTCCAGACCACTGCAGTCTATACATGGCCTCAAATCGCCCTCTTTCCTGGCAACGAAAAAGAAACCAGCACCAGCAGGAGAGGAGGACCCTCCGACAAAACCTTCACTTAAGGATTCCCGTATGTACTCCTCCATAACCTGATTTTCTTTCTCAGAAAGCGGGTAGACCTTACCCCTAGGGGGCATAGTACCTGGTAACAGGTTTATGGCACAATCATAATCACGGTGTGGAGGCAGCCCATCAGCCTCCCTTTTTTCAAAAAACAATGCGAGGTCTGCATACACAGAAAGGACAGAAACAGAAAGCGGTTTAGCAGTGGGCATATTAAGTAGACAAACAGAACACACACGGGCCTTAGTCTCATTGACAAGATTCCCCCCAGGAGATTATATCTAAACAACCCCAATCAAGTACTGGGTTGTGTTTAACACCTGAAGCAACCACCGTACCGCTTAGCAGATCGACCTCCTCCACGACAAAAATAAGGAAGACATCTCCAGCAGACTGGTCCAGATACAGGAACTCTTGCATGCCGAAACAGGAACTAGAACAAGAAGCAGAACAAGATGACACCTGCAGAGGCACCAAACTGCTCAGCAGATCGACCCCCTCCAAGACAGAAATCAGACAGACTGAACAGGAATGAGGAAGTCATCTCCAGCAGACTGGTCCAGATACAGGTACTCTTGTATGCTGCATAATCCAGGCAGGACAGGATACAGACAGAACAGATCAGGAAAGCTGCAGGGTCCACTCCACGAACTCCAAGGGCCTACGGCCATACTGTCAGGGTGGCGGTCCGGTGCCCGGTACCCAGACACTGTCCGGGCGGCGGTGCAGGACTGGGACCCAGTATGCCTGATGTTCAGAGTAGGAGTCACAGCGTGGAGGTGGATTAGCAGGGTCTGGTGCAGGGTAACCGCACGCCCCCTGGTGTTGAGCACCAGCGTTTGTGCAGCCACATACCAAGACCCTGAATCAGCTTCAGCGGATACCAGGAACTAAGAGCAGGAAATTAAGCAGACTTCCCAGGAGCTGAATAGGGAGGCTCTGCAGCAAGATTGTATCCAGTACTAGAAACAAGACTAGACTAGAGATAGGCACCAAACATGAAAACAAGACAGAACTAGTAGAACCCAGAACCAGAGAAGGATAGTAAGCTAAACCCAGAACATATACACAAGACATGAGGAAAACATGAACATAACTTGGGCAAGACTGGACAGGACTGTACATGGACTGGGTATACAAACTAAAACAAGACAAGTTAACATAGGCAAAACAAGAGGAGAAATAACCAAGTACTACATATGAAAATCATGGGGATTTAGTCACATTATATGATCATACATTGCATAAGCCTGCCAACAACGCCAATGTACCCAATACCTGGCAGGTCCTAGACTGCTTAATGTATACTAAAACAACCAAAAGACATATATAGCACTTACCTGCAAGAAAGGGCAGAAGCCTTGAGGAGCTGCCTGCAGGAACACTGAAAGTGAAAGATGGAAAACAAACGGGTGTGGCAACATAAAACAAACATTTAAATGAAACCTGGAGACTGGGCATCCCAGGGATGGATTACAGGAATGAACCCAGAAATCCCAGCATAAAGAAAACCAGACATAGAATAGAAAACCAAAAACCAAGAAAAACTTAACAAGAATTGTAACAAGAGTACTGGATACTAGAAGCCAAGGCCAGACATCTCCACAGAACAGAGCAGGACGTGACACAGAGAGAAACACGAGCAGACTGCAATACAGGTATCACAAGACCACAACAGGGCACTGAGAGACAGGAAAGGTAAGTATATAAATCCTGTGACTAATTCTGATTGGATAACTTCCAATCAGAATTAACAATCACACGTGGGAGATATTTACACCTCCCACTGTGATTATGGTACTGTGGCTTTAATGCCGGGTCATGTGACTGACCCCGGCGTTTGCATAAATGTGCGGGCTCCCAGCGTGCAGCGTTATACATGCTGCCGCTGGGAGGCAAGGAGGAGGACGCGAGCGGCGCATGGAGCTGTAAGGACGCCGCTCGCCGACAGGTAGGGGAAGGGGAGACCGTGGATTGCATTCTCCCCTTACAGCCGCCCGCGGAGCCCTATTAACATAGGCATTTAAGGAGATTTACAACAGTTTATAAATTCCACTTTATTAAATTTTGTATATTGTAAGTCTTGTTAGTTTTCATAGATGTTAACTGTGTACAATTTTAATAGGCCACAATTAGTAGACCTACATGCACAAGTATTATATCTTATTAAATATATATTTCATAATGAAGAAACTTTTTTTGATCTATTAAAATGCCAGTGCAGACATGGGGAGCGTCATGACGTGCTGACACACCTACGTGCGACGCCACTGTGACGGAAGAGGAGGGGCAGCCGCCAGCGATGGCGGGATCCGATGCAGCCGTCCTCGGATGATTCATTTTTGTTCCCATCCCAGCCTTGAGGGATTACTGCGGTTATCATCTACTGCTAAATAGATTCAATGTTCCCTCGACGGTAGAATTATACCTTGTGCTACCTCGTTTTTTTTTTAGACCACCAATCTCATCGAAGGAAACTTTTGATTGCTGGGAGACACGCTGAACTTTATGAGACTTCATGGATGCCGACGCCCACGTGTCTCTCGAGGATCCGTAAGATGTTTTTAACTTATTTGATCCTATAGATTCGTATGATAAATTCGTATGATAATTCAAGCATATAGATCAGATTAACTTCTACACAAAATATCCTCAAAAATTGTGTATTTCCCAAGAAGAAAATCTATATATTTTTGTCTTTCCAGCCATTTTTTATATTATTAGGCACACATGAAAAATTGGTTTACCAACATATTTAAAGGGCAAGCCTAAAAATAAGTGTGCAAATTCAACTCTAAACCCAACTTTAAAATCCCAAATTGGCTAATTTAATTAAATACATGTGGGTTTGATAATACAACATTATTTACTATGGCTTCAAGAAAACCCAATGATGTTAAATCCTCAACAAGAAAGGATAAAAAAGATCCCTCTCAAGATAAATCAATGAATATTTATTTCTCCCCTCAACACTATAAAAACCTGAAACAGAAAACGAATGATATAGATTCCAGTCTTGATACTCTGGTAGCTGAGGGGAAATATACTACTGAAAAGGATCAAATAACGTCTTCTATACTGCATACTAGTCTAAGATCAAACTTGGAAGAAATAAAGATCGAATTGGCTACGATTGCAGCAGAAATTAAATCAGAAATCAAACAAGAGATAAATGTCCTTGCTGCTAACATGCAGAGAATTGAAGACCAATTTAAAGAAATTTATTTTCAAGTAAAAAATTTTTACAGGTGAAAGCCAGAAGGCCCATAGTAAGATTTCGGCCCTCGAACTCAAATTAATTGATCTGGAAGATCGTAGTAGCCGAAAAAAATTACGTTTCAGAAATATACCGGAGAAAGACACACAAGAAGACTTAAAACAAACTTTACTGGACTTTTTTGCAGTCTTGGGAATTTCGTTCGATCCACATGACCAGATAATAGAAAGGTGTCATAGGTTGTTTAAACCCCAACCTATTCAGAATGATTTGCCAAGGGATATCATTGCTTGTTTTTTTTCATATGAATTTAAAGAATCAATTTTGAAGTCCGTAAGAACAAATCAAATCAACTCAGGACGCTTTCAAAATGTAAAAGTTTTTCGTGATATTTCTTTTGAAACCAGACAAAATAGAAAATCATTCAGCGCTGCAACTCAAACTCTTAGATCTCATAATATAAGATATAGGGGGTATACCCCTTAAAATTATCTTTGACATATGAGGATAAAAGAGAGACTTTTGATTCAAACTTAAATCTAGTTGAATGGATGAAGATTAAGAAATTATTATAGCAGATTTTAAAAAGTAGCCTAAAAGGTTAAATTTTTTATTTTTATATTTATATATATATTATTATATTTATATATATTTATATTTATATTTATATATATTTATAGTCACTATAACGAATATAGGATGCTGATATATGATGTGTTGTGGGTATTAATAATGAGATTTGCACTCAATTTGTATTACGCTTTATACACAAACAATTGATAGATATCCATCACGTTATGAAATGTAAATTTATCACTATTCTTTAAGACAGTTAGGGTGGGTCTATATATGGGTTTATGGGGAAGTTATAATATACTGATAACTTATTTTTTTTTATTAGGTTACGATTTAATATGATTTACACTAAATGGTATTCTTATAAAGTGATGGGTAAATAATAAGCTGATATCGGATACAATAAGAATCTTTAATGATTTTTTGGAACTACAGTATTACATATACTTATGTAATACTGTAGTTCCAAAAAATCATGATATATGTAATTATGATATAAGACGAGGTTTAGGTCTGGATAATTTGATCTGCACTTGATTTTGTATAAGGGTTTTTTTTTTGTTCAATAATAATAATAATAATAGATAGATACACTTGATTTAACAAACGGAAGGATACAAGATGTATGCTTATTGTTTGTGTCACCGCATAAATACAAGTAAACTTAAGATGATGGTAACTGATATAGGTTAGAATTTATGAGAATTTCTCACTCGGTAATGATTTAATATATTGCTTAAAGGTGTTATTTATATATATATATATATATATATATTTTTTTTTTTTTATTCTTTGTGAACAATGCTAGATTTAATTGTGATCCTCTGAGGTTGTGTCCTGTTTCCCTGGATGGTCCCCTCTTTGTGTAGTGTTACTACATTGTTTCCGTCGATTTCTACAGAAATCTACGGTTTAATAGAACTATGTTCTTTCAAATTTGTTTAATGTTGTTCGTGAGCGTCGGATCTATGCAGATACATCTCCTTAATATTATGTGTATTATGTTTGTTTCTCTGTTATTTTTTTCTTTTCACTTCAGAGCACAAGATATTTTTAGGAAACTGTTGACAATAATAGATGTTAAAATTTTTGTCTATAAATGTCCAGTTTAAATACAAATAAAAAAAGGAGTAGACTGTATAATTCCCTTATTGAACATAATATACAAGTGGCATTCTTGCAAGAAACACATTGGCTTAAAGACTTTAAACAAAGATGGGGGGATGACAAATTTACAACTATTGTTCATGCTTCATTAATCGATAAGAAAAAAAGAGGAGTTGCAATCATTTTCAATAGTAATATAAATCTTGAAATCAAACATATTACATTAGATCCAGAAGCCAGATTCATAATTATGGTTTGTGCTATTGATAATACGATTTATACGTTAGTCAATGTTTATCTGCCTAATGTAGACCCTACGGCCAAACTCTTGACAATAATGGAGCGAGTTGATAAGGTATATAAGGGACATTTAATCGTAGCTGGCGACTTTAACTGTGTTAGTGACCCTAAATTAGATAAGATGCATATATCTCCTATTTCAATTGATAAAAGAACTGTTAAGCAGGCTAAAAAACTTCATAATATTTGTAAACAATATAATCTTCATGATATTTGGAGATTATTACATCTTTTGGATAAAGATTATTCTCATCAATCTTGTGCACATGGTTTATATGCACGGATTGATTTTTGTTTAGTTGATGCAAATTCGATTCCTTTATGCAATTTAATAAAAATTAAAGAGAGTTTATGGTCAGATCACAGAAAGGATCTCGGAAATAAATCTCCCCCGGCCCGGACGACTTGGAGATTAAATGATGCTCTTATTAATGATCCAAAGAGTAAGGATGAACTAACTAAATTACTTAAATATTTCTGGTCAGAAAATAGCTTTTCAGATACATCGGAAAATTTGTGTACACATAAATCGGTTATGCGAGGGTACTTAATTAAATAAGATCATATAATGAGGATAAAGAATGGTAAGACTCTAACTGATCTGTATATTGAATTCTATAATCTATCCAAATTAAATAAACAGAAATAAACAGAACCCCTCTGCAGAAATAAAAACTAATTTAAATGCTTTACAAAGACAAATTAATTTAAAAGTCGAACAAAAAATTAAATTAAATATTCACAAACTAAAATTAAAAAAATATTACACAGGAAACAGAGCAAATAAAAAATTGTCCAAATGACTGCAAAATCAATATGCAAAAAATTGATTGATGGTCAAAAGGTTTATTCGACACCTTCTTTAATAAGGGAGAGATTTAATCAATTTTATGAATATTTGTACAATCTCAAATTGTCTCCCAATTTAACCCCTTAAGGACACATAACATGTGTGACATGTCATGATTCCCTTTTATTCCAGAAGTCTGGTCCTTAGGGGGTTAATGGATAGTCAAAATTATCTAGCTAATACGCAGATTCCAAAAGTCCCATGCCAGGATTTATTAACTCTAAATAAAAGCATTTTGCCTGACGAAGTTCAATCTCAAATAAATAGACTACCCATTAATTAAACTCCAGGTCCTGATGGCTTCTCGAATCTATATTATAAACATATGCAGTCTTTATTAATCAATCCTCTAACAGAAATGTTTAATCAGATAGCATTAAATTAATCTTTTCCAAGTGAATTATTGCAATCTAATTATTCCAATATTGAAACAAAATAAAATCAGCTCTGATCCCAGTAATTATAGACCCATAGCGTTAATTAACGTGGATATGAAGATATATGCGGCTATCATTGCTGTGAGAATTAAGACTATTATACCGAGTCTGATTCACCCGGATCAGATTGGGTTTGTCCTGGGTAGGCTAGCTTCTAATAATACTAGGAGAATAATAGATATTGTAGATTTGGCCAATAAAGACGGGTTCCCCCTCCTGGCCCTGTCATTAGACGCTGTAAAAGCGTTCGACAGGGTCGGGTGGGGTTACTTGAGTGAGGTCCTAAATGCTTTTGGGTTTATAGGCTGGATACACAATGCTATATTGGCTTTGTAAACACAAAAATGAATTCCGCGCTAGTAATCACAAAATTAGTCAAGGTAGGCAGCAACCCAAATGAAGGAAAACCCCTCGGGTCCTTCGGTGGATAGATATAAAAAGATATGGAAGGGCTGCGCCAAATAAGGGTAGATAGTCCAGTAAAGTATTGCTAGGGTGCCAATAGATGGTCTCGGATACTTGATCTGTGGATGCGTCTAGTGTAGACCGTTCCGTATATGTAAATACAAGAGAGGTAGAGGCGACTAATGGTATAGTAGGAAAGTTCAGGGTGTGATGGGTAACAAAATGTAGAGAACTCACATTCAAGAGAGCTATGGCCAGCTCTGGTGGGGTTTGCGTACAGCGGTATAATCCCCGCTTATGGGATATGTAGGGAGGGGGTCTCCGTCAACACCGTCTGGTAGTCCAGAACTCGGAAAAGAAAGACAGAAAGCGACAATAGTGCTCTCAATTTTGATGTGGTTCAGTGTGCAGATAAGTAGAGGTAAAAAACTCACATTTGAGGGAGCTATGGCCAGCTCTGGTGTGGATAGCCTACAGCGGTATAATCCCCGCTTATAGGATATGTAGCGGCATATACGTCCGTCAGCACCGTCTGGTGATCCAAGGCTCCAATATAGAAGAATAAAAAGCAGCAATAGTGCTCTCAATTGTGATAGGTTAAGAGAGTAGTAGAGGAAATACAATAATACTCACAAAGATAGAGCAGAGGTACTGCTCTATGGATAGGCGCTGGTGGTATGATCCCCACCTAGGATTTCTTGGAGTACTGGAACTTTAAAATTGCCAGTGGAAGTAAAAGTAACCAGGAGAGGTTAAAATGCCAGGAATAGGTAAAAAAAAAAAAAGTTTAAAGTGCATAGAGAGTGCAATAAAAAGAGGATTAATAGATTCCTCTTTAATTAATAGAATCCTTACTTGTTTCGTGGGTTAGGGTAATGCCTCTATTGTTGATGTTGAGGTGGTGGATAAAAGCGTTAAAAAGAGCTTCTGTGCCATCCCAGATAAAAAACAAATCGTCTATATATCTAAAATATGTTACAAGGTTCGTACACCAAGCGTGCCTTCCCCATATGGCCGTGGATTCCCAGACGGCCATAAAGAGGTTGCCGTAGCTTGGCACGAACCTTGTACCCATCGCTGTGCCTTGTTTTTGTAGGTAAAAGGAGTCAAAAAACCAAAAATAGTTGTTGGTTAAAATGAAAAGGTATTAATATCATTTTATCAGTTGCGATACCAAAAATTGTCTCTGATTGGCCAATTAAAATGTTGGCGCAATTTTCAAATTAACATAGCCCTATTTAAACAACCCCTGCCAGGTTACTACTTTTATCCCATTCTGAAGAAGCCACTTATGGTGAAACGCATTTATGGTTATTAATTCTGTATTTTATTGTATATTTTAGATCAATAAAAGCTTTTTGGCTACTTTATTGTACCAATCCTCTTTTTATTGCACTCTCTATGCACTTTAAACTTTTTTTTTACCTATTCCTGGCATTTTTTTTTTTTTTTTTTAGACAATCTTTATTTTTATTTTGGATAGCATAGCAAGAGGTATTACAACAATAACAAGCAAAAACATGTCATGAGTACAATTCACCAATCTTATAACGGGTGTACATCAGATATTCCAGGGTAGAGAGTTTTAGTTAATAGGAGACTGCATAAGATATTGAGTGCGCAATATATTCACAGCTGCTATACATATCTTGGTAACCCCTAGTACAGTCGAGGTGGTAGGACTTTTGTAGAACTCTCGCCGGAGATCCCTGCGAGACATATCAGGCTATCTGGGTTTCTGTGCAATGTTAGTGATACAAAGTTATACCGTTATGAAGCTGCATGCAGCTCTCAACCTATTTCACTCTGATTCGATTTCTCATCTCACTCCAGTAGTTCCCCCCAGTAACATGTGGGACTATCCGTGTGTCTGTAGTCAAACTACGTGCCATCTTCGCAGGGATATGGGGCCACCATGAAGATGAACGTCAGTGGGGTATCTATGTCTGGTCCATGTGAGCTATAACAGGACACTAGGTGTTAGAAAGTCAAGTCGGTGGAGGGGAGAGTGTCTACTCTTTGACGGGTCTGTGAGTCCGTCACTCGGGACGGTCGAGAGCGCTTATAGGCCGTACCCAATACGGTACAATATGGTGTGGCAATCAGGGGGGAAGTCTCTACGGGGGAGTTAAGGAGTCTGACTGTCGGGGCTAAGGGGATGGGAGGAGGGAAAGAGGGAGGGTGAGGGTAGGGAGGGTCGGGTTGCCTGTCTCCCACTCCCCGCCCCGGCGGCCGATATGTGCCACAGCCATGGCGTCCAGACATGGGTACATTTTTCTTGTCTATCCTGTAGGGCCGCCGTAAGGGACTCCATAGTATATATATCCCCCACCCTGTCCATCCACTGCCGGAGTGTAGGCGCATCCCGCTGCTTCCACATCGTGGGGATCAGTGATGTGGCTGCCGTCAGCAAGTGTTTTATCAGGGATTTTTTATAGGCAGCAAGCGACATGTCTGTGTGGTGAAGGAGCATGGAGAGGGGTTGGAGCGGTAGTGTAACATCCGTGATCTGTTGAATGGAATCCCTGACCGCTGTCCAAAAGGGGATAATCTCGGGGCAGCTCCACCAAATGTGCAGATAGGAGCCGTCTGAGGCTCCACACCTCCAACAGTCTCCAGGTATCTCCGCGTCCATGCGGTGCAGAGTGTCCGGTGTCCTGTACCAGTGCGTAAGGATCTTAAAGTTCGTCTCTTGGAATTTGGAGCTGATGGAGCACTTATGTGACAGAATGAAAATCTTTTCCCACTCCTGGTCTGTGAGTGTGGTCCCCGTGTCCCTTTCCCACCTGGAAACATATCTCGGATGTGACAGGTGTTCGCTAGCTAGGAGATGTGCGTATAGCCTAGAGACCCCCTTATCTGGGTGTGACCTGGCTGTGCAGAGAGTTTCGAACTGTGTGAGGGCTCTGTGTAGGCATTGTTTGGCTGGGAAAGTCTTGTAGTATGCTCGAATTTGCATGTAATGGAAGGTGTCTAGTCCCGTGGGTACCTTATTCCTGGCATTTTAACCTCTCCTGGTTACTTTTACTTCCACTGGCAATTTTAAAGTTCCAGTACTCCAAGAAATCCTAGGTGGGGATCATACCAGCAGCGCCTATCCATAGAGCAGTACCTCTGCTCTATCTTTGTGAGTATTATGTTATTTCCTCTACTACTCTCTTAACCTATCACAATTGACAGCACTATTGCTGCTTTTTATTCTTCTATATTGGAGCCTTGGATCACCAGACGGTGCTGACGGACGTATATGCCGCTACATATCCTATAAGCGGGGATTATACCGCTGTACGCTATCCACACCAGAGCTGGCCATAGCTCCCTCAAATGTGAGTTTTTTACCTCTACTTATCTGCACACTGAACCACATCAAAATTGAGAGCACTATTGTCGCTTTCTGTCTTTCTTTTCCGAGTTCTGGACTACCAGACGGTGTTGACGGAGACCCCCTCCCTACATATCCCATAAGCGGGGATTATACCGCTGTACGCAAACCCCACCAGAGCTGGCCATAGCTCTCTTGTATTTACATATACGGAACGGTCTACACTAGACGCATCCACAGAGGAACTCTATCAAGTATCCGAGACCATCTATTGGCACCCTAGCAATACTTTACTGGACTATCTACCCTTATTTGGCGCAGACCTTCCATATCTTTTTATATATTGGCTTTGTACTCTTCTCCCTCCGCTCGAACCGTGGGTCCGAACATTACGGCCGGCTGGTTTGCACTTAAAAATGGTACGTGCCAAGGGTGCCCTCTCTCCCCTATGTTGTATATTTTATCTATTGAGCCTTTGGCTATAAACATCAGGAACAATCCATTGATTAAAGGTGTTCATATTAAACTGGTGGATGTTAAAATATCACTTTATGCGGATGACGCGCTAGTTACTCTTTCATCTCCAGAGTTTTCCTTACGATCTCAAAATTTGAAATACTGGAATATCTATTGATTTCATACATTAAAGTTAAATATTACTAAATCTACAGTATTGTTCTTGAACATGAACAATGACCAGGTAAACACCTGTGGGGATATTTATGGGATGATAATATTAAACAGTCGAGAATTGCCCACTATTTCAATTATCTTAGATCTTAGAGATCATTATTATGTAAGTGAAATGTATTCCATACAAATAAAATCACAATTTGTTATAAAAATAGATATAATTTATTGTGACAAATAAAATAATAATAATATTAGGCAGCATGCATGATAATAATCAGTGAATGTTTAGTATAACATAAGTATGCAATACAATGGCAATGTTAAACACGTTCCAATGGCTAACAGAATCAACTGTCAGGACTTTAGAGTTATGAGGGTATTTCACAGACAGAAAGTAAAACTTCACACAGTCCAGCGAAAAGCCATAAAACCTTGGTTAACAGTTAACTGAGTAACCCTTTCAATGCTGGCTAGATCCTCCTAGGCATATAATATCCTATTCTCATGTAATTTTCAAGTAAAATAATATTTAAACCAGCTCATTAATCATTTCCTGGAACCATCCAATAAGAATAATCTACCAGATTCTATAAGCCGAATTTTAATTTGCCTAAAAAGATATCTTATCTTATTTAGAGCAAATCAATACACCTGGATAAAAACATCGGTATGCTAACACGTGATAACATCACATTAATATATAATTATTCTTAATTCCACCTGCAGAATGGTATGTTTATAACTATATATTCTTTAGTTAACTAAGATTTCTAAGTATTGAAATCTGACCGTGATTTATCCAGTCATATATCATGCTATTAGATTTTTAGTTGATTTAGATTAATTAAATAAAACCTGCATAATTACCAGTTAAGTAGATGTTCTCATCAGATGCTCTTGGGTAGTCCCAGAAACTTGAATGCGTGTATGATTGGTTGTATGGAGGTATGTAAGTAATAGTAAAAAAATAGTGTTGGTTAGAAAAAAATTCTAAGTGTCCAGGAGTGTTTCTTGAGTTGGGTCCAAGAGAGTTTGAGTGTTAGTCCCAGAGTGAATATCTGTCATGGATCTCTCTGCATGTCCGAATCTGAAAGCCCAAAACTCCCTCCAACTCTCTCACTTCAACTTCCCTTTGTCCTAACTTTTAAAGGGCCAGACTCTCTGTACGTCATTAGTTGATAAGGCCAATAGGAAACTGAAGGTGTGGTCAACCTGCAGATTGTAATTTAGGTATTTGGTCCATAGAGGGCAGTCTCGCCTCACTAAACCTTCCTATACAGGAAAGAGTTAACTTTTCCTGATGACGATTTTGACGTCATTTGGCTTATCTATATGACTACCATAACTTAAATTTACTTGTCAGTTCAAAGCGTTGCCTCAGTTTTTGTGGCTACGATTTTGATAGTAATTTCTAAAATTGACAGTTGTAAACTCAATTTCACCCCTTAATTACAATGGGACCTTGTAAAATTTAGAAAGTAAAATTAATTACTTGTCTTCTCTGTCACTAATGTCTGTGTTTAGAATTATTTCTATTCCATTAACATTTAGACAGAGCATTCCATCCCCCTGCTTCATTGCTTATCACTTGACTTGTTTATATAATGCATTCCTCAGTTCAGGCTCAGTGGTTAGTTACAGAAAGGATAGAAACTGTATGTATCTTTGTTAGCCTGAAAATCCAAAATGGAGTCTGCTCTGTTCTGAGTGACTCTGACAATATACACTTAATTTCTATTTTAGCACAAAATGTCTGCCGATATAAATATCCTGACATATCATAGCAAGGATTAAATTAGTCTATGAATAAGCACTAAAGAAGTTACAAGACATATTGTGCATTCACAGCATTTCTACTGACATAGGCCCGTGCGTGCAATGAACATTTTTGTAATTTATTTTGTACCTGTAAGGGCTTTGAACTTTACACTTAGTACAATCAACCATAATATCATTATTATAATTGTAAATCGTTTTCATTTGAAAAATGTTTTTGGTAATTACATATGGTATGGCCAATAAAAGCAAATCTCCATACATTCCAGATCATTTAAGAGAGGTATAGCGCTCGACATCTCAAAGGCCAGATTTAATTGCATAGGCTCAATTGTTTCTCCATCCACATTGGCAAGCATCGCATGAACAATATCCTTGGATACAAAATAAAGAGGTATGCATCCCCCTGCCAATTCAATCATTCCAGTTTGCACTTCGTCAAGAAAAGCAAGTGTGTGGAACAATATTGGGTCATGCAGAAATAGAAGTTCACGCTTAAATAAGTCATGACTTTGGTGCAACTCAGTGGATTTGTCAATTACCTCCGAATGCAAATTTGTTGTAACAACTGTGTCTTCCACAATAGTCAACACGTCCTGGAGAAGTGTTCTTTGCTGGTTTATCACCTGATGAATGTCGTTAATGTGTTGCTTCAGCGCATAGATTTCCATATCCAGCTTTTGGACAGTTGGCTGCAGACATTCCATTTGAGACATCTGCACCGACAGTGGCACAAACTAATGCAACAATTATGGCGGTGAGGAACCTTTTGGGTCGGTTGCTCATCGAAATAGTACTGGATACAAATGGTTTCCGGGCTTGCTCCAAGATGTTTTGCACATGGTCCTGTGCACTTTGGAGGTGCATCTGGTAGCAAGTCTGTAATTCAGGAAGCTGCATCGATGAAATGTTGTATGCCTTCTCAATGGAAATCTTGGGGTCCAAGCTGACGAACACACGTCGGGTCAGGATCCTCTTCTCTGTCAAGATGAACCCTGGTGTCTCTTGAATCAGGATGCTGGAGGATGGTCCCATCGCTGCGATCGGGTCGGTCCGTAGCTCTTGGCACAGGAGCAGTACGATCCAGAAACACGCCACATCCTTCTTGGACATCTTTCGACAGTCACGGATCAGGAACTCGTTTCAGACTTATCTACTAATGATTAAAAGGTTTGTTAAGCATACAAACTTATTATTATTATTATTGCAATTTATATAGCGCCAACATATTCCGTATCGCTTTACAATATTATGAGAGGGGATTTAACTATAAATAGGACAATTACAAATAAACTTACAGGAACAATAGGTTGAAGAGGACCCTGCTCGATCGAGCTTACATTCTATAGGAGGTGGGGTGTAAAACACATTAGGACAGGAATTAGCAATCAAATAAGGTGGACTGCCCTTTAGGAGAGGGCAAGAGACAGGTATGTGAGGTATTGGTTAGTCTTGGAGGCCATAAGCTTTTCTAAAGAGATGGCTTTTAAGGCACTTCTTAAAAGATGCAAGACTAGGGGAGAGTCTGATGGCGGTAGGCAGGCTATTCCATAGGAAGGGAGCCGCCCGCGAGAAGTCCTGCAAGCGCGAGTTGGCTGTACGAGTGCGGACAACGGACAGGAGGTGGTCACGGGCAGAGCGGAGAGACCGAGAAGGGACATACCTATGGATCTGTGAGGAGATATAAGAGGGGCTAGAGTTGTTCAGTGCTTTATAGGTGTGAGTTAGTACCTTGAATTGACTCCTATAGCATACAGGAAGCCAATGTAAGGACTGGCAGAGGGGTGAGGTGTGAGAGAAACGACTAGAGAGGAAAATCAGTCTAGCAGCAGCGTTCATTACGGACTGTAGGGGTGCAGTACGGCTTTTGGGAAGACCAATCAGGAGAGGGTTACAGTAATCCTTGCGGGAAATTACTAGAGCATGGACAAGCTCCTTGGTAGTATCTGGTGCAAGAAAGGGGCGGATGCGGGCTATGTTTTTAAGATGGAATCTACAGGATTTGGCAACATGCTGGATGTGAGGCTCAAAGGTGAGACCAGAGTCAAGTATGACGCCAAGACAGCGCGCTTGCAAGGATGGACTGATGTTGGTACCACAAACTTGAAGGGAGAGCGAAAGAGGAGGATCAGTATTAGGAGGAGGAAAGACAAGGAGCTCAGTTTTTGAGAGATTGAGTTTCAGGACATCCAGTCAGAGATGGAAGAAAGGCAAGCAGTGACACGTTGCAGGACGGCAGGGGAGAGGTCCGGGGAGGAGAGATATAGCTGGGTGTCATCAGCGTACAGGTGACATCACAGTATGACATCACTTTGCCTAGGGCAACACATTATTATGATTCATCAACATATGTATTCTCTCTAATTCTATTTTTATAACTTCATCCCTCACTACATTTATTACTGACTCCTCAGCAATATGCCTATTGCAGTTAAGCAAGCTAGTAACCTGCTTAGAAAATGTAGTTATTGGATGGCAAGGAAATGGTTAATGACATGAACATACGTGAGATCATGGCACATCACAACATTTCACCTCATACGATACCACGTGAATCAAGCATTCATCCAGGTTAGTCGTTCACCCTTCTGCGTCCAAATCCACACCTATAATCCTTAATTGAGATTTAGGATGACAAGCACGCAACTGGTTAATGTGAACCCACTTTTCAATAAAATCACCATCCTTAGGAATTTTTATCTTATACGCTACTGGGGAAATTTTGTCAATGATGACATATGGCCCTTTCCAAGAAGGTAACAATTTATTTGCCTTGACTTGATTTTGCGCAAAGTTATACAGATAGACTTGATCTGTGATCTCATATTCCATTTTCGTGGTTTTTAAATCGTAATAGGTCTTAACCCCTGTCACTGCTTTTTCTAAATTATTTTGGGCAAAAGCAAACGCATGCTGTAAATGCTTGCGCAAATCTTCGATATACTGATGCGTAGTGGCAGCATTGATCAAGTTATGATCCAAAGTACGATATAGTAAATGCTGTGGTAAAACCATATTTCTTCCTGTCATTAATTCAAAAGGTGACAATTTGGTAGCAGTGCTAGGTGTAGCTCTAATCGCCATTAAAACTAGGGGCAATTTAATGTCCCAGTCTTTACCAGACTCCTTAACGTACTTCTTCAGAATATTAATGATAGACTGGTTATATCGCTCTACACCCCCGCTAGATGCAGCGCGGTATGCAATATGTAGCTTTCGGTTAGCACCTAGAATTTTCCACATCTTAGCCATTACTTTGCTGGTAAAATGACTACCTCTGCCTGACTCAATTCTTTGAGGCAGACCGAACCTGGAAAAGACATGGTTAATCAACAAAGTGGCACACACGGTACTCGTGTTCTCTTTTCAAGGCAAACACTCTATCCACTTTGTGTACATACATGTAACGGTTAACATGTATTTGTTACCTCTTGAAGATCTTGTTACAGGACCTATAGATCTTGTTATAGGACCTATAGTCAATTTGAATATCAGACCAGGGTAATGACACCCCCCTCTTCTGAAGTGGTGCACGATGGGTTGAACCATGGGGTTGATATTGCGGACAAATCAAGCATCCCTGACAGTATGTCTTAACATCTCGTAACATGTGTGGCCAATATGCATAATCACGCAATATCTCCTATGTGATCTTATCACCACGATGCCCAGATATAGGTGCATCATGTGCGTGTTGGAGCATGAACCCCCAGTATACAGTTGGGACTACCCATTGTTGAATATCATGTTTAGAAGTTCTGACCAGCAACCCATCCATGATACTAAATTGGACTTTATATCTCATCAATATTCGTAAATCTTCACTATCTTTGCAATCCTCATCTGTAATGGGATTGGCAGTAGGGTCTTCTATATGTCTATAGAATATGCCTATGACGGGATCGTTCTTTTGACTAGTAATCAGGTCCTCACTAGGAGTTTCTTGTATCCTATAGATACATTGGGATAATCACCTGTCCAGTCGATTCTGATACCTGCAACTAACTTCCGATCAGCACCAGCGGTGTGGTGATATGAACAACCATCAATGTATACCCACGGTAGTGGTCGACAGTATTCCTCGTCATAAACTTTATAACGGGATAGCAATTGCTCTTCTAGGAAGTCATCTCCGGTGTCATTATCATCCAGAGATGGAGCAGTACAGTCATGTAATTCTGCTAAACCTTGGGCAACTGGGCTTCTCTTATTGTGTTTATAACGGACTTCTAACGGCCATCCCTGTAAGGATAGAGTCCATGCAGTAATCCGACTGTTAGAGAGCTACGAAATTTTTTTAGTGCCCAGACAGTCGACAATAACGCCTTCTCACACGTGTTGAATTTAACTTCAACAGGTGACAAAGTCTTGCTAGCATATGCAATAACTTTGTTTAAACTGTCCTGCTTCTGATATAGAACAGCACTTATGCTTAAATCGGTATATCCTGTCTCCAGATAGAAGGGTTTATCCCCCACTGGGTATGCTAAACATGGTGCCTGAGTAAGCTTCCTCCTCAGTTCACTTACCTCTTGGTCCTGAGGCTCCCCCAGTTCCAGATAGTTTCCTTTTTAAGCAGGTGTAAGAGTGGTTTCGTTATTTCTGCATAGTTATCTATAAACTTACGGGAGTAGTTAGTCATACCAAGGAACAATCTTAATTCCCTGATGTTTGAAGGTATTTTAGCCTTAATTACAGCTTCAACCTTTTTCCTCTGGGGATTTAATCCTTCAGAAGTTACCTCATGTCCGAGGAAGTTCACATGGATGCAACACCATTGCGCCTTTTGTAAAGACAGTTTAATCCCTGCCTCTCTTAACTGAGTGAGAACATGTCTAATCTCTATGATATGCTTATCAAAGAAAGTGCTTTTCAGCAAGACATCATCAACATATGATAACGTTCCTCTCTCGAGTGCATCAGGCATAGCTTTATGATTGAACACAGCGAATTCATGACCAGAGTTTATGTAACCGAAGGGCATACGGGTCCAGGTATACTGCTGCTTTCCAAATGTGAAGGCCAATTTGTATTGGTCTTCATCATGGACTGGTACAGTCCAATATCCCTGCGCACAGTCAATGGCAGTGAATATTTTGGATCCCTGCATTTGTACCAAACATTGGTCTATGTATGGTACTGGCCAACCAAACATATAGACGCGTTTATTTAGCTGTCGTAAGTCAGCGCATAATGCCCCTTTCCTTTAAATTCTGAATGATGTCTTGTAGACCATCATATGACGCTAATGGGAGTCTATAATGGGAGTTGTATTCTGGCTACGTGGAGGTTAGTTAACCCACAGTCATAGGAATCTTTGGCAAAAATATATTGGAATTCCAAAAGGATTTCCTTTAGCTGTTGCCGCTCAGTATCGTTGGAGCAACCGTCAGCTAAAGATATTTGCTCTTCTAGCCTTTCTTGAAATCCTGGAAAGATTTCAGGCTGGCCTATCTCATAAGCTTCTTAGGTCAGTTCGGTGTTGACTTACCTTTTCTCTTTGGTTGTGATACTCTCGTGATTCCTGCTCATTGAGCGGATGATCGAAGGTGATTGATGCTTCTTCGATTTTACACAAGCCTTCTTCGACGTTGAAGGGATATACAGATAGGATAGTGAATAATCCTTCTGGGGAGGAATGGAATATTTGATCGACAATTTCGTCCTCAGTTAAGTATTCTTCAGGGATGAGGCCTATAATTTGGTTTTGGAAACCAAATGTATAGTATTCAGCATCCAATGCTAGACCTAATAATGTTCCTTTTGGTAAAGTAACACTATTGGGTGTAACATTGTTGACTATTACATAGGTGGGAGTGTTACCAATACTTACCATTGGTGTATGCGTTACCACCATCCCTAATTGTTGTATCCTGTTGGATAAACAGATTAGGTTTTCTATCTCTGACCCTTCTTGACCTGTAGAGGTAAAAGAAAGTTACTTGTCCCTTGTGGAAGGGTTATGTCATCAGGTACTTGGATACTTACCGCATATGGGAGTATTTGTCCTGATTTCAGGGCAGTTTCCTCGTGTAGGTATCCACAAGGATTACCTTTTAATCTTGTCCACAAGTTAGAATTAATCAGGTCAAGGTGTATGGCAAAGCGATGTATGACATCATTGCCAATGTAAACCTGATAGCGAGGTTCGTCTATCACTAGGAATAAATGTTTAACTGTCTTATTTCCAATAGAAATAGATAGCAAACATTTTGCTATCACATTGTGACTCTCTGATTCGCCATCCAGCTTCTGGATCCACCTGTCATGTGGGTGTCAGGATCGGGACAGGGATCCAACACGCAGAATACAAACAGGAGATGGGTACGTATACCGGACCTTAGAATGGCCGGACTAACGTAAGGAGAAAGCAAAGAATGGTCAGAGACAAGCCGAGGTCGAGGGAACGAGAGAACAGGTAAGCGAGAGACGAGCCGAGGTCAAAGGACACGAGAGATAAACTGGAACAAAAGTACAAGCCGAGTCAAAACCAAATAGACAATAGTAATAAGAGCACTGAGGGACCAGACAAGCTAGAACCACGACAGGGCAATGAACCATTACACACATCCCTCTTTTATACCTTGGTTCTTTAATTGATGACTCCGCCCTTGCCGAGCCCTGATTCGTTGTTCAGAACTAGATTGACAGGTCGGGATGTGATTGCCGTCATGACGTCGGCTCCTGAGCGCCGCGTCATAAAAGGAAGCGGGGCTATCGCGGCCGGCGTGTGAACGGCTATGAGAGCTGTGAGGATTGGGTGAATCAGCCCCCCCTGAGAGGACGGCCGCTGGGAAGTCTAACCTCCTCCGAGGTAGAGACTTCAGGTACCCTGACAGTGGGGAAGCGTACCTGATCACTTTAGGATTAGCGATCTGCTTTAACAGACTTCTGCTAATATAGCTGTTTTCACTCTTTAAGTCCAGCTTTGCATTCCTACTTCTTCCTAATTCATTTATTTGCATAGGAAAGAATACGTTTTAATTAACCCTTTCAATTCTGGCAAGGAATTGAGCATGACCTGCCAGATCGACAGATTCAACATAGTCCCTGTGGAGAGAAATGGTTAAAACATCACCTTCCAGAGAGACATTCTGGATCCTCTCTGGAGCAACTCTTACGGAATGCTCATCTACAGGTGCGATTGCATCATTCACCTGCAGGATAGTCACGTCAGGTGACTGACTATTCCTAAAATGTACCTCTATCGAGTCAGGTCTTTCTTCTATCACATGGCAATTACGATCGGATTGAACATGTGATTTCTCAATTCTCAATTCCATTCACACAGTCAATAATTGTGTTAAGTCTTCTGAGTATGTCTATACCCAGAAACAGTCAGTCATAGGGGAGATCTACCACAATTACCGGGTGTCTAAAGGTTTTGTTACCTATTTAAAATTTTAACCAGGTATTGCCAATAACATGAAGGGCATTTCCTCCTACACTCAACAGAGCATTGGCGAAATCTCTTAGCTTCATCTTATCCGCGGCTAAGTCCATTACCTGCTGGAAGTAGGTATTGGATAAGATAGTGGCTTGTGAACTAGTATCTATTAACCCTTTGAAAGGCTGGGGTAGCGAATCCTGTATTTCTACAGATATGTAGTACCTTCCTTCATGTTCTTCTAATTCACACAAGAATTTAGAATGTGTCAACATATCACTCGTTTTCCATACGTTACTGGTCACAGCAGTAGTTACTACCTTTACTGAGGAATGCTCAGTCTTACCCACAGGCCCATCCTTTTTAGGAACATTTTGAACTATCAAGCGGGAACTAGTGGTCGGCATCTCATCAGTTAACCCTTTCAGGTCTGGATCCTGGAAACTAGTGGTTGCTGGGGCTACTTTAGCCTTTGGCTGAAATGAAAAAGCAGAGGAACACGTTGCGCCTCCTTCACCTGGAAATGAAGTGACGGGGTAGGCAATAGGTTTCCTAACACAACTATTGTTTATTTGACTGTGAGTACCTGGAAATGAAACAGGGTTAGGTATTACATCTACTGACAACCTAGCCTGTTTAGTCACAGTAGCTATATTTGCTGCGGCACCTGTTGTTGCTGCTACAGTTGCATAGGTGGCTCTGTAATTGGAGCTGTCCCTAAAAAAGGATTATTGGCAAAGACTTGGTTAACCTTTGTCATTTCCTCCATTAATTTGCCCATCTGGTCTGTCAATTGACCAACCGGACAACGCAAATTATTTCCCCCATTGCCGTTTTGTCTTTTGCCATTAGAATTTGGCTGGGATGGCTGAGACTGTTGGGAGTTATTGGAAGCAGATTGGTTGTTTCTGTTTTCATATCTCGTATTTCTCTGAGGATTCCTTCTCCACTGGGAATTGCCTTGGTTCTTATTAACCCAGGGGCGTTTATTCCCATTGGCATTGGACTTTTCAGAGTTATTATCAGAGGAGTTTAAAGAATTGCTTCCGGCATTTTCCTGTTTCTGAGGTTTTGGTGTTTTCAAAACCTCAGAATAGGTCCTCTTTTTCTGTTGGGTTTCTAAACCTAACTGAATTTTAGTCTCTGACACCGTTTTATCACCAGGTTTCTTAACCTTTGGCTGATTTTCATCATGTGCATGGTGTATAGTATACAATTTCATGCACTGACTGACTAGCCATTCTAATGGTAACTTACAATCATATTCTCTTGCGAGATTCATTTGTAGGTTTACCGGCATGGCATGAAAATACAGATCTTTACCCCTCTGTTGAGGAACAAAGCATTCCTACCAGGGATGACAGCCCGGGATTTTAGAGGCATAGAACGTTTTGTGCTGCAGAGATTACACCAGCTGTTCGAGGGGGGTCGTTTGTGACGTTTGAGGATTTGCAAAATAAAACACCTCTGCGACCCTTTGACTTTTTTAGATACCTCCAGATTAGAGCTTATGCCCAAGACCTTCAGGTTAAAAAAGCCGCAGAGGCACAGATGACGTTCTTTGAAAGAATGTGCACAAAGGAACAGTTCCCGAGCAGACTGATTTAACTTCTCTACTCACATTTGTGCAATAACACTTTAGAATGGGGAGGAATTACATACATAGACCAATGGGAGGCGGAATTAGGAGAGACACTGGAGGGAGTGGAGTGGCAGGAAATATGGGAGGCAGCTGCGCAGTCCTCTATGTGTGTCTTGCTGCAGGAACAATCATATAAGATGCTATTTTGATGGTATGCTACACCGGTAAAGTTAAGCCGTATGAACCAAACTACTACAGACCTATGCTGGTGGGGGTGCTGTGAAGAATCACCCTCCATTTATTCGGTACTTTCCCTCCCTGCTACTTTATTCATGGATTTATTACTGTGACGAAGTGCCCTTCGCCACTTGTGCCTGGAGAGGACTGCTTGCCCGCCTCTTGCCCTGTGACTATGGACCCTGGGAGATTTGGCCCGTTCAATTCAGTATGATAGTAGTTATGTATTTTTGTATCCTTTTGTGTTTTACTGGTAACATGTGCTCAATGGAGTCTGCCTCTATCCCTGGATATAATTGGATTAGTTTCCCCATTGTCTCCAGGATAGAGGGCTCTGTAAAACCGGTTTGGGCCAGATAGCCAGGGTCGGCCTTAGGCCTTTGGGCGCCCTGTGCGAGAAATCTTCACAGCGCCCCCTTTCCCGTCCCCCCCTCACCAATCCTTCCCCCCCTCCTTCCCCTTTACCACGCACCCTGTCACACACACACACAGGCAGACAGCCATACACACGCACACACACAAACACACGCAGGCAGTCACACTCGGACAGCCACACACAAACACACACACAGACATAGAATGTGACGGCAGGTAAGAACCATTCGGCCCATCTAGTCTGCCCAGTCAGTCACACATAGGCAGTCACACACACACACAGGCAGACAGCCACACACACACACAGGCAGACAGCCACACACACAGACAGTCGCACACACACAGCCACACACACACAGTCACACACACACACATAGGCAGACAGTCACACACACACACAGGCAGACAGTCACACACACACACACACACAGTCACACACACACAGTCACACACACACATAGACAGTCACACACACATAGACAGTCACACACACACAGTCACACACACACACACACACACACACACACACAGATAGACAGTCACACACACACACACACATAGACAGTCACACACACACACACACATAGACAGTCACACACAGTCACACACACACAAACACACAAGCAGACAATCACATAGTTACCTCTGTTCCTTGTGGAGGCAGACAGGCAGTGCAGCTCCTGTATTCTGGTTGTTCGGGGAAGCAGGGACTCCTTCCTGCTTCCCCTGCAGCAGTTAGACTGCATTTTAGCTCCGCCTCCGCCGCACGCTAAGCCCCTCCCCCACAGCACGCTAAGCCCTGCCCCCACCGCAATTTTTTTTTATCCCGGCCATGTGTGAGCTGTGCGGCCGCAAGGCGCCCCCTGCTCCATGGCGCCCTGTGCGGCCGCACAGCTCGCACACCCCTAAGGCCGGCCCTGCAGATAGCCATGCTGCCAGCCAGGCCCCAAAAGATACTTTACTAACTTCTGAACCCCTGGTCTGATTCATGCCATTTTCTGATATGTTGTTCCCCTGAATGGATTGATTGTGAATAGTGTTGTCGCGAACCCGAAATTTTCGGTTCGCGAACGCGAACTTCCGCAAATGTTCGCGAACCGGCGAACCGCGCGAACCGCCATTGACTTCAATGGGCAGGCGAATTTTAAAAACAACAGGGACTCTTTCTGGCCACAATAGTGATGGAAAAGTTGTTTCAAGGGGACTAACACCTGGACTGTGGGGGATCCATGGCAAAACTCCCATGGAAAATTGCACAGTTGATGCAGAGTCTGCTTTTAATCCATAAAGGGCAGAAATCACCTAACATTGACACCTGTCCTCAAAGCCCAGCCCTGATACACACTGACACAGAGCAGAATAGAGACTGTCCCCCCTACATAGGGTCACTTGGCAGATATGGATTGACACCTGTCCTCAAAACCCCTGATACACACTGACACAGAGCAGAATAGGGACTGTTCCCCCTACATAGGGTCACTTGGCAGATATGGATTGACACCTGTCCTCAAAACCCCTGATACACACTGACACAGAGCAGAATAGGGACTGTTCCCCCTACATAGGGTCACTTGGCAGATATGGATTGACACCTGTCCTCAAAACCCCTGATACACACTGACACAGAGCAGAATAGGGACTGTTCCCCCTACATAGGGTCACTTGGCAAATATGGATTGACACCTGTCCTCAAAACCCCTGATACACACTGACACAGAGCAGAATAGAGACTGTTCCCTGTCCACAGAGACCATGATACACACTGACACAGAGCAGAATAGAGACTGTTCACCGTCCACAGAGACCATGATACACACTGACACAGAGCAGAATAGAGACTGCCCCCCCTACATAGGGTCACTTGGCAGGTATGGATTGACACCTGTCCTCAAAGCCCCTGATACACACTGACACAGAGCAGAATAGGGACTGTTCCTCCTACATAGGGTCACTTGGCAGGTATGGATTGACACCTGTCCTCAAAGCCCCTGATACACACTGACACAGAGCAGAATAGGGACTGTTCCTCCTACATAGGGTCACTTGGCAGATATGGATTGACACCTGTCCTCAAAACCCCTGATACACACTGACACAGAGCAGAATAGGGACTGTTCCCTGTCCACAGAGTCCATGATACACACTGACACAGAGCAGAATAGAGACTGTTCCCCGTCCACAGAGACCATGATACACACTGACACAGAGCAGAATAGGGACTGTTACCCCTACATAGGGTCACTGGGCAGGTATGGATTGACACCTGTCCTCAAAGCCCATGATACACACTGGGGGGAGCTACTGTCCTCCCCAACCCCTGCGCGGTGGGTGTGGGCCATAAATCACCCCACAGTGTTTGGTTCTAATGAGTGCAACGTAAATGGCTGCACAGGAGCTGGCCAACTGGAGAATTCAAAAGAGAAAACATGCACTGGAACTAATCGAGAAAGAGGAAAGGCAGCCATACCAGATTCAGATGACAAAGCTGACACACAAGGGGTTAATTGAAATTGATACCGTGCCCGATCAGAACTTGACCCTAGAGGATCTGTCTGACTCTGTGTGGCAGCCTCAGGATTCTCAGCAGGATTGCATCTCAGAGAAAAGGGACACAACATCCCAACACAAGAGCCACCTTTTAGATCAGGACTGCCTTATATGCAAAGGGCTGATAAACCCCCCAGGTGATGCTGACTTAAGCCAATGGGTAATTACCAAGAAACCAGAGAAAATATGGAAACACCATATAACTAATGGCAATCAACATTCTTCATGCATTGAAAAGAAGAACAAGAAATTGTATGATCCAGATACTAGACTCACAGATCCAGCAGACTCAAGTGTGTGGAAGGGATTCCTTCACATGTTCTCTATAAAGCAGTTTAAAGTTACAGCCACGCCAGAGTCTGGTTATAGCAGTCATCTTTGCCAGGATTTACCAAAAGTGTTAACATCCGAAGGATGCATTTTGCAAGAGTCTGTTTGGGAATATGTGGATCGTATCTGGCCAGAGTGCACCAAGGACATGTGTGTGATCCGACTGAATCAAAGAACGTCAAGTGATGCAGTTTCATATGCTCGGCTGTATTCTTATCTTAATCGGAAGCTGAGATATGCAATCATCAGAAGTCATGGCATGGAGGCGTTCCTAGTGCCTCTACCTGCCGGCCAACCCATCCCTCAAAGATTGCGTCCTTTGGGAGGTCCAGGTTTGGAAGACAACCATCCTATTCTGCTTCTGATCTTGCTTCTTCCAAGCCATCCTTCCTGGACAGCTTATCCCAAAAAATCTTCCAAGAAACATAAAGAAGGTTTGGATATCCCAGATGATATTTTCTCTGACATATTAGCAGATGTTGAACGAGAGGAGAGACAAATGGCCAAGCAAGGGCTCCCTCCTCCAGGTTTCCCAAATTTTGAGCAGTGGAATCAGAATTCTGAGGATACAGGAGAGGAAGTTGGCATGCCTGAGATCATGAATATGCTCCAAAATTTGAGCAATGGCCTTCAGTTCCCAGGAGAATTCTCTGTAATTATAGGAGAGAGTCAGGGTGCTAATATTATGCCACCTCTCCATGTGCCAAATACTGTTCCAGCAGGTCTCCCATATCCATCTTTTCCATTGTATCCAGAAGCAGCCTACCCTGGCTGGCATGGTATGTTGCCCCCTACTCATGCAGTAAATCCATTGTCCATAGACCCAGCCAATCTCTTCTCTTACCCGCTTTCACAAATAATACCACCTAACTTCTTATCTGATCAACATTTTACTGCAGGACCTCAACCTTTTGCATAAATGTTGTAGTTTTGTTATATTTAAGTTTTTTTTTTTTTTTGTTTTTTTTTTAAATTCTTTATTTTTGGTGCAAATAGGATGAACATACATTCCTGTGGTGCCACAACAGCAGGCACAGGTGGGGTAATGCTTACAAGGTATACAGTTGCACATTTTTATGATGAAATAGGGTAACATGCTAAGGGAACAGGCTGAAAACATAAACTTATCACATAAGATCCGCATAATAACAGTGAGTTGGATCATAGAAATCTGTGCTTAGAGAGGTCGTAGTTAAATTCTCAGTGAGAGGAAGCAGATTGCTGCAGTGTATACTGACAAAAGCTTTAGACTCATCAGAACGTTCAACAGATAGCATGAGAGAATAAGGCAATATAGTTTCACGATTAGGCACAGATATAGCATGAATGGCAATAGTGTTGCACATGGTATAAACAATAGGCATGTCTAGCAATCTTGATTACACATGGATTGGCAGACTAAGTCTGAGGGCCCCTCTTGTCTCTGCCCAATGCTAGTGTGGACAATGTGTTAAAGGCTTAAAGCAGAAGGCATATAACAGGGAACATAGTTCAAGTAACAGCTTATGGTTGAAACATGCGCGAGTGTAAGCTGGAATAGGTATATGAGTGTCATGGATATTTGCAATAAGTAATAAGTGTTGAATGCGTTTCTGTGGCCTTGTGTGAGAGAGAGATATAGCGTAAACACAGCCACCAACATACATGTGTCAGAAACCCTGGTGTGTACAGTCAGTGTCCGTGAGTGTTTGGGCAGCGTTCAATAGTGATCGTGGGGGGAGCCGTCCTCTTGCTGGATAATCACCCCATTCCTTCAGGTGGGAACCGTGTCTGCAGCAGTGGGGGTTCATGGTGGTAGGCATTCAGCCAGGAGTTAGCCGGTTGCGCCCTCCAGCTCCGGGCCTGTAGCATGGCCGGCATCTTGCGTCCACGGATTCGGGTACCTCTGGGGGCCGGATCCTTCCCTGTCGGGATAGGCCTGGAGGCCTGTATGGTGGTGTAGCGCCGCCTTCGGCGGGCCGGCCTCCGCCTGTGTGGTTGATGCGCCAGGGTTGGGCCCCTGGTGGCCTGCGGCCCAGATGGGCTAGCGTGGTGAGGTGTGTGCTGCTGTATCAAGGCTGTGCCCAAGGGTAGCCCAGGCCTGCTCCGGTCGACACCGCCACGTTGATCCCCTCCACTCCCGTTCTCCTGTTGTAGTTGCTGCTTTGCTGCTTGTCGGGCCTCAATTCGTGCCCAGAAGGTGTTAAACAGCGCGTTCAGGCGGGTGGTGAGTGAAACGCTTGGTTGGGGGTTGCATTTCAGCGGCAAGTCTCCTCCGCATGGCTGTACATCCGCCATTTTAGCGTGGCGAGCTGCCTGCATATCTGGTGCGTGATTTGTGCTGTAGTCAGCGTTGAAGGGCCACAGAGGTGTGCTGGTCGAGAGTGTGTGGACCGGGATAACCCCCACCGGTCCTGGGGGGGGGAAGCAACCGTGTGCTGCGGGCGTTGCTCGTAGTTGCGGGCTGGGAGAGCGGCCGCCTCTCCCTTGCCCTGCTTGGCATATGCTCCAGACCTCGGCTCGGTCATTCCGGCGGGTAAGTTGGGCGTCGAAGGGTGTCCCTCGGGTCGCCGGTTGCTGCGGAGCAAATTAGGGTGAGTAGGGGTGCAAGATTAGGCAGATAGCCCCCGATTTCAGCCGATATTTAGACCAGGGCCTAGGAGCTCGAAGCATGTGCGACTGTTCAGCTCCACAGTCAGGCCACGCCCCCAGTTTTTTGTTTTTTTTTAACTGTTATGTTTTAGCGAAATATTGAAAAAAATACATGTAATGTGCTGAACATCAAAGCTGAAATTGTAATTTGTCTCAGTAAGTTGAAAGCCATACTTTCTATGGGAGTTTCAAATGTTCAATAATTGTTTTCTGAAGAAAGCATAACTGTCTGTTTTTAGCAAGCAACAACCCCATATTAAGCTGTTTATTCACTGAACATCTATTTGTACTGAATTGAAAACTGAATGACAAAATGTAGGCAGAAAACGAATGATTTGAATATATTCTTCAAATACCAGAATTTTTTAATTTGTTTTTTAGTTCACTACTATTCTGTGTTTAGTAATGTATAAGTGTGCCAGATGTGACAAGTTTACATAGGTTAATTATATCCACTGTTATATCTGGGCTACAAATACATGCATTTTGGCAAACACCTCAAAGCCCATGTAAGCTTTGTGTTGTTGAATTTCAGTGATTTCTTTTATGTTGCATGTGTACAGTTGTACTGTAAAATGGGTAAAGCATGGGATATGTTTTTACATTTGTATACTAAAAATTAAAAAAAAAAAAAAAGACGCATGAGCCTACAGGCCTTGCGCATGAGCGTCCAGTAACGTGGCAAAAAAAAATCCCAGCTCCCCAGAGGCTGTCCTAGCACCCCGGTCATACAAATATTCATTAACAGCTTTTTCTTGTTGGAGCAGGCGGTCGAACATTAGGAGTGTTGAATTCCAACGTGTAGGGCTGTCGCAAATCAAGCGCCTCACTGGCATGTTGTTTCGCCGCTGGATATCGGCAAAGTGAGCCATGGCCGTGTAGGAACGCCTGAAATGGCCACACACCTTCCTGGCCTGCTTCAGGACGTCCTGTAAGCCTGTGTACTTATGCACAAAGCGTTGTACGATCAGATTACACACATGTGCCATGCACGGCACATGTGTCAACTTGCCCAACTTCAATGCCGCTATCAATTTTTTTCCGTTGTCACACACCACTTTGCCGATATCCAGTTGCTGCGGAGTCAGCCACTTTTCCACCTGTGCGTTCAGGGCGGACAGGAGTGCTTGTCCGGTGTGACTCTCTGCTTTCAAGCAAGTCAAACCCAAGACGGCGTGACACTGCCGTATCCGGGATGTGGAATAGTACCTGGGGACTTGGGGGGGTGCCGTTGATGTGGAGCAAGAAGCACTGGCACAAGAGGACTCAGCCGAGGAGGTTATGGAAGAGGATGGAGTAGGAGGAGTAGAGGAGGTGGCAGCAGGACTGCCTGCAATTCGTGGCGGTGTCACCAACTCCTCTGCAATGCCACGCATTCCTTGCTTGTCAGCCGTCAGCAGGTTTACCCAATGCGCAGTGTAGGTGATATACCTGCCCTGACCATGCTTTGCAGACCAGGTATCAGTGGTCAGATGGACCCTTGCCCCAACACTGTGTGCCAGACATGCCATTACTTCCTTTTGCACAATCGAGTACAGGTTGGGGATTGCCTTTTGTGAAAAGAAATTCCGGCCGGGTACCTTCCACTGCGGTGTCCCAATAGCTACAAATTTTTTGAACGCCTCAGACTCAGATTGTATGGTAAAAGCTGGCGGGCTAATAGTTCGGACAAGCCAGCTGTCAGACGCTGGGGAAGGGGGTGACTTGGTGACATTGGCTTCTTACGCTCAAACATGTCCTTGACAGACACATGACTGTGGGCAGATGAGCGGGAACTGCTCAAGGCGGGAGACGGAGTGGCGGATGGTTGAGAGGGGGCAAGAAGGACAGCAGTGGTTGACGTGGCTGAATATGCTGGACCAGGAGGAGGATGGCGGCTTAGAGTAGGCGTGCTGCTTGTACTCATGTGTTGATCCCATAGGCGTTTGTGATGTGAGATCATGTGCCTACGCAAAGCAGTTGTACCTAGGTGGGTGTTGGACTTCCCACGACTCAGTTTCCTTTGGCACAGGTTGCAAATGGCATCGCTGTTGTCAGAGGCAGACACACAAAAAAAATGCCACACTGCTGAGCTCTGCAATGAAGGCATTCTGGTGGTGGACACAGCATGCGTTGATTGGCGTGCTGTCGGGCTGACCCCGGGTGCCGATGCATGCTGTCTGACTGTGCCACTAGCTCCTTGCGACGACCCCCCCCCTGCTTCCAAATCGTCTCCTCCTCCTCCTCTCTGTCTCCCCATCTGAACTTTCGCCCTGTTCTTCTTCTTGCCGAGCGGGCACCCACGTGACATCCATGGACGCATCGTCATCATCAACCGCTTCGCTTGTATCTGACAACTCAGAAAAGGAAGCAGCAGCGGGTACAACATCATCATCATCACACCGTACCTCCATGTGTTTAATGCTGCCTGCCTGAGACATATCCCTATTATCTACATCCTCTAGCAATAATGGTTGCGCATCACTCATTTCTTCAAACGGGTGTGTGAATAACTCCTCTGACATACCAAGTAAAGCGGCTGTGGTGCTAGTTTTGGTGGTGGCGGCAGGCGGGTGAGTGCTATCTTGAGAGGTGCCTGAAGCTAAGCTGGAGGAGGATGGTGCGTCAAGGTTCCGAGCGGAGGCTGTACAAGATTGGGTGTCCTGTGTTAGCCAGTCCTCAGAACTTTTCAAGTTCAGGGTACGTGGCTTCTGAAAACTGGGCATTATTCTAGGGCAAAAGGGAATCATCAGCACCACGACCACGACGGCCCCTGCAGGGTGGCCTGCCTCTGCCTGTCATTTTTTGGGGGATTAGTGGTACTATGCGTGCAAGCTACTGTGAGACCAGATATGATTGGCAATGTGAACTGTAACAGTTCTGCAGAGCACACACTGTAGGCCTGAGACACCCGCTTGAAGACAAGTAACTGCCATTCAATCTATAACAGTGAAAAATAAATTTTGGTTTTAAAAGCACGCTATTGTCAGGGTACCTGTAGTCTCTACCTCAGAGGAGGTGAGAGACTTAGACGTTTATCCTCCCAGAGGGGTTGTTTCTTCCGTTCCTCGCGGTCCTCTCGGCCATTTACAAGCCGACCGCGAGGGATCCACTTCCTTATATGACGCGACGCTCAGTAGTCGACGTCATGACGCCAACCCGGGTCGACCTGTCAGTCAAGTCCCGAGCACTAATCAGGACTCGTCGGGGGCGTGATTACCCTCTAGAATCAAGGTATAAAGTAAGGCTTTCGGCATCTGCTCATTGCCCTGTCGTGGTTCTAGCCTGTCTAGTCACTCAGTGCTCTTGTATTCTAGTTGTCTCTTTGGTTCTGACCCGGCTTGTTTGTACTACTCTGTTTATCTCTGTTACCCTTTGACTCTGCTTGTCTCTCGCTTACCTGTCCTCTCGTTCCCTCGACCTCGGCTTGTCCCTAGACCATTCTCTACTTACTCCTTACGTTAAGTCCGGCCATTCTAAGGTCCGGTATACGTACCTATCACCTGTTTGTACTCTGCGTGTTGGATCCCTGTCCCGATCCTGACATTACGACAGGGCCAATGGATCCTGCAGGTACAAACACTCAGGTTGGTCCTTCTAACTCTAGGTTCGACGCCATGGATCACAGAATGGACCAGATGGCTCTAGCACTACAGGCGTTACTATCTCGTTCTAGTAATCAACCAGAGGAGATGCGTAATACTTCTCTCTCTCCTGTGAGTTCAGGTCTAGAGGTAGCCACTGTAGGTGCTTCTTCCCGTATCACTCCACCTGTACGTTATGGTGGTTCTCCAGAGAAGTGTCGTGGTTTCTTAAACCAAATAGGTATCCATTTCGAATTACAACTCCGCTCCTATCCTACAGATAGGGCGAAGGTTGGATTTATTATCACATTACTTGTTGAGAAAGCTTTGAGATGGGCCAATCCATTGTGGGAAAATGATAATCCGTTAGTATATAATTATTATGCCTTTGTAGCCGCTTTCAGAAGAACTTTTGACCCTCCAGGTAGAAAGGTCAATGCAGCTAGATTACTGTTGCGCCTTAGACAAGATAACCGACCACTTGTGGATTATGCACTAGAGTTCAGGTCCTTGGCGGCAGAAGTTAAGTGGAATGAACAGGCTTATATAGATGTATTTTTAAACGGGTTATCAGACATAATCCTTGACGAGGTTGCTACTAGAGAGCTTCCTGAAAATTTGGAGGATTTAATTTCTTTTATTTCTCGCATTGATGAACGTTTAAGAGAGAGGCAGAACACTCGAGAGAGAAACCGTAGACCTTCCTTTAAACTAGCTCCTTCATTTCAAAGTTCTGAATCCACAACCTCACTTTTTCCAGAACCTATGCAGATAGGCAATACTCGCCTCTCAGAAGAGGAGAGACAGTACAGGAGAAGGGAGGGGTTGTGTATGTACTGTGGAGTCAGAGGCCATTTACGCCTAAATTGTCCTAATCGCTCGGGAAACGCTCGCACCTAAGTTTCTCTAGAGGACAGGCCTTGGGTGTTTCTATTTTGTCCTCTAATCATAATTATAAAGATCACAGGCTTCTGCTACCCGTTTCTTTAACTTGGGAGAAGGGAGTACTAGAAACTATGGCATTGATAGATTCCGGAGCTGCTGAGAGTTTTATCGACCAAGTTTTTGTTACCAAACACGCTATCCCATCCCAGTTAAGGGAGACACCCTTGGCCGTTGAGGCCATAGATGGTAGACCTTTAGTTGAGCCTGTTATTTTTCGTGAAACCATACCCGTTAAATTAACTGTTGGTATCTTACACGAGGAAGACACATCTTTATTGCTTATTTCGTCTCCTTCTGTTCCCATAGTCCTGGGGTATCCTTGGTTAAAAAAACATAACCCTATTATTGATTGGGAATTAGGGGAGATAGTCTCATGGGGTCAGGGTTGTCAGGACAGGTGCTTACGGACAGTGTCACCGCTTTGCGCAGTTAACACACCGATTAATTCTACCTACTCTACAGAGGTACAAATACCGCCCCTGTACCTGGATTTAAAGGCAGTATTTGACAAAAAGAATGCTGATACTTTACCTCCACACAGGTCTTTTGATTGTAAGATTAATCTACTACCTGGTACTATGCCTCCCAGGGGTAATGTATATCCTTTGTCCACTAAAGAGAACTTAGTCTTAGAGGAGTATATTCGTGAGAACCTTGAAAAAGGATTCATTAGGAGATCCTCCTCCCCTGCCGGGGCTGGGTTTTTTTTTTGTTAAGAAGAAGGATGGTACACTAAGACCTTGCATTGATTATCGAGGTTTGAACAAAATAACCATTAGAAATGCCTACCCAATTCCTTTGATTACCAAGCTCTTTGATGGTCTAAAAGGCTCCAAGATTTTCACCAAGTTAGATCTCAGAGGGGCGTATAACTTGGTGAGAATTCAGCAGGGACACGAGTGGATGACGGCGTTCAATACCCGTTATGGGCACTATGAATACACAGTAATGCCTTTTGGTCTCTGTAATGCACCGGCAGTATTTCAGGACCTGATCAATGAAGTTCTTAGGGAATTTCAACATGACTGCGTTATTGTATATCTGGATGATATACTTATACACTCTAGAGAGATTGAGACTCACCACAGACAAGTCAGAAGGGTATTGCGCAAGCTTCTTCAACATGGCCTGTACTGCAAATTGGAGAAATGCAGCTTTGACCAATCCCAGATAAACTTTCTTGGTTATGTGATTTCTGGGGAAGGGTTTAAGATGGACCCGGATAAGCTCCAGTCCATTTTGGATTGGCCTTTACCCAGGGGCCTCAAGGCCATTCAGAGGTTTATTGGATTCTCCAACTATTATAGGCGCTTCATTAAGGGATACTCTTCAATTATAGCTCCTATTACCAATATGACCAGACAGGGGGCTGACACTAAGAACTGGTCTACTGAAGCCCTTCTTGCCTTCAAAACACTCAAGGAACTGTTTGCTTCTGCACCAATTTTAGTTCACCCTGATACGACTCTGCCTTTCCTACTCGAGGTAGACGCCTCAGAGACAGGTATAGGTGCTATCCTGTCCCAAAGGTTAGGTGTGGATAAGCCCTTACATCCATGTGTTTTTTTTTCCAAGAAACTATCAGGTCCTGAGAGCAGATATGACATTGGTGACAGGGAACTACTAGCAGTTATCATGGCTTTAAAGGAGTGGAGACATTTATTGGAGGGCACCTTACATCCTGTTACTATTTTGACAGACCACAAGAACTTGTCCTATATTGGGGAGGCCAAGCGCTTGTCCTCCAGGCAAGCTCATTGGTCTTTATTCCTCACGCATTTCAATTACGTGCTCACTTATAGACCTGGTTCTAAGAATTCTAAAGCCGATGCTTTGTCTCGCCAATATGAACCTTCTGCGATATCTGAGCCGGTTTTGTCTTCTATAGTACCCAGGTGCAATATTATCGCCAACACGAGTCTTAAGATTCACTCTCCGTTGCTTGGTCAGATCATGAAGTTGCAGCATCTGGCGCCTAGACAGACTCCTTGGGCAAGGCATTTCGTTCCTCCTGAACTCCAACTGGAACTCTTACAGTGTTTTCACAACAGTAAGGCGGCTGGGCATCCGGGTATTCGCAAGACATGTTCCTTGATCTCTAAAGATTTCTGGTGGCCTTCTTTACGGAAGGATATTAGGGATTTCATCGGAGCATGTGAGGTCTGTATGAAGACTAAGCAACCTCATACGCTTCCATGTGGTTTGTTACATCCCTTGAACATTCCAGAGAGACCATGGTCCTGTTTGGCTATGGACTTCATTGTAGATTTGCCTGTTTCTAAAAAACAGACTGTGATCCTCACAGTGGTTGATAGGTTTACTAAGATGGCTCATTTCGTGCCCTTAACTAAACTCCCGACTTCTCCTGAATTGGCGGAGATATTCGCGAGAGAGATTTTTCGCTTACATGGGATACCTTCCGAAATTGTTTCCGATAGAGGTTCCCAATTTGTTTCACGTTTTTGGAGATCCTTCTGTTCTCAACTTGGCATCAAATTGAATTTTTCTTCTGCCTATCACCCTCAGTCTAACGGAGCTGCTGAACGTACCAATCAAAAGATTGAACAATATTTGCGTTGTTTTGTTTCTGAACACCAGGACGATTGGGTCGGTTTGATTCCTTGGGCGGAGTTTGCACACAATAATCTCGTTTGTGATTCTACTCGTTCCAGCCCCTTCTTCATGAATTATGGCTTTCATCCTTCCATTCTTCCCTCGGTTTCTCCTTCCCAAGGGGTACCGTCGGTTGATGTTCATGTTGCCAATTTGAGGAAGTTGTCGGATCAGACTCGACAAATTCTCCTACATAATTCAATGTTGTTCAAGAAACACGCTGATAAGCACAGAAGGGCGGCTCCGGTTTTTGTTCCAGGTGATAGGGTATGGTTGAGTACAAGAAACATTCGTTAAAAGGTTCCTTCTATGAAATTCGCTCCTCGTTACATTGGCCCTTACAGGGTTCTGACTCGAATTAACCCAGTTGCGTATCGCCTAGCTCTTCCAGCTGCCTTACGCATTCCTAACTCCTTTCATGTTTCCTTACTGAAACCGTTAGTCTGTAACAGATTTTCCTCCACTATATCCTCTCCTCGCTCTGTTCAGGTTGAGGGTCAGGAGGAGTATGAAATCAACTCCATCATCGATTCTCGAATCTCCCGGGGGAAGTTACAATATCTTATTGACTGGAAGGGATATGGTCCTGAGGAGAGGACTTGGGTACCTCAGGAGGATGTACATGCTCCTCGCCTCCGCAGGGCTTTTCACTCCCGTTTTCCATCTCGTCCCGGTTCCTTCCGCCCGGTGGGCGTTTCTGAGAGGGGGTACTGTCAGGGTACCTGTAGTCTCTACCTCAGAGGAGGTGAGAGACTTAGACGTTTATCCTCCCAGAGGGGTTGTTTCTTCCGTTCCTCGCGGTCCTCTCGGCCATTTACAAGCCGACCGCGAGGGATCCACTTCCTTATATGACGCGACGCTCAGTAGTCGACGCCATGACGCCAACCCGGGTCGACCTGTCAGTCAAGTCCCGAGCACTAATCAGGACTCGTCGGGGGCGTGATTACCTTTAGAATCAAGGTATAAAGTAAGGCTTTCGGCATCTGCTCATTGCCCTGTCGTGGTTCTAGCCTGTCTAGTCACTCAGTGCTCTTGTATTCTAGTTGTCTCTTTGGTTCTGACCCGGCTTGTTTGTACTACTCTGTTTATCTCTGTTACCCTTTGACTCGGCTTGTCTCTCGCTTACCTGTCCTCTCGTTCCCTCGACCTCGGCTTGTCCCTAGACCATTCTCTACTTACTCCTTACGTTAAGTCCGGCCATTCTAAGGTCCGGTATACGTACCTATCACCTGTTTGTACTCTGCGTGTTGGATCCCTGTCCCGATCCTGACAGCTATAGAGACACCAGATATTATTGGCAATGTGCACTGGAACAGTTCTGCAGAGCACACGCTGAAGGAAGGACTGACAGAGCCGCTTGAAGACAAGTAACTGCTATTCAATCTATAACAGTGAAAAACAAATTTTGGTTTTAAAAGCACGCTATAGAGACACCAGATATGATTGGCAATGTGCACTGGAACAGTTCTGCAGAGCACACGCTGAAGGAAGGACTGACAGAGCCGCTTGAAGACAAGTAACTGCTATTCAATCTATAACAGTGAAAAACAAATTTTGGTTTTAAAAGCACGCTATAGAGACACCAAATATGATTGGCAACTGTCAAAGCACGCTGGAACAGGTCTACAGAGCACACGCTGAAGTAGGCCTGACACCCAGACGCTTGCAGACAACTAACTGATCTTCTATTACAGTGAAAAAAAATGATTTCTTTAAAATCTAAAGCTTAAGCTATTGTTAAAACAGATATGAGTGGTGGCACTGACTGTGCAAATGGGCAACGCATCCAACCTGACACAGAAAAAAGAAAGAAAAGACAGGAGAATCCAAAGGGTAATGGAGTAGCTCCACACCCTTATAAAGGATAGACCTGTCAAGGAGACCCCGTCCTGATGTAATGCTAAAACGTAACTTTTAATAATAGCCAAAACAATGTAAACACAAAAAATATATACAATAAAACAAAAGAGTAGTGCTACCACAAAAGAGTATATATAGGTGTGTGGAAATCCACCGTGAAAAAATAAATATATACACAGTCCACTGTAACCACCTATATATATTAGTATACTATAGAGATCAAAGCGTCACAAAAAGTGACTATTAGAGGGTTGGAAAAAGGGGAAACAGCCTGGGTAGTCCAGTGGGATACTGAAAAAAATTTTTGGAAAAGAATATATAATTAAATTCCCAGGCTGTAAGCCTAGAGGTAACAAAGTATCTATTGCAAATGGCAACACAGTTGCACTATTGACAGTTGCACATAGAAAAAAAGTCAGCTGGAAGAACCCAGAACTGCTATACAAGCCTGGAGGTGACCGAGTGTCTGGTGCAAAATACAGCAGAAATTCACTAATGGCTTATGGATATGAGGCAGAGTAACTCTGCAAGCACCAAATCTCGGCTAACACCCTTGCCCAGTGGGATAAATGTAGCAACAGAAATCACCTCCTAGCTAGTGGATATGGAGCAAGGTGACTCTGCAAACACTAGATCTCGGCTGAAGCCCTCGCCCAGTTAAATAAATGTAGCGACAGACCGTATGCCGTGGTGGTTGACGGTGTTTGTCAATTGCCGCAGGTCTCTCCTTTTCTTAAGAGTCGAAGGTGCCAGATCCTGATAAAGGGCTACAGTCTGCTGTTGGAAAGTTGGGGGGCGTTGTTGTGCTTGTTGGACCAGCTGCTCCTTAATGGGGAAACGGTGCATCCGCACTATTACATCCCTGGGGGTGTCTGGGTTTAGCGCCAGAGGTCTGAGTGCCCTGTGTGCTCTGTCCATGGCGAGGTCTTGCAGTGTGGCCTCTGGCAGCAGTGTTTTAAATAGGTCAGTGAGGGAGGACTGAAGCTGGTCACTGGTGACTGTTTCTGGTAAACCTCTCACCCTGATATTGTTTCTCCTGGACCTATTATTGAGGTCTTCTATCTCTTCTTCAAGTGCTGCCATTTTGCCATGCAGGTAAGTGATATCTTGGGAGTGGGAGGAGGTGGTGTCAGCCAGTTTAGTGAGTTTGGCCTCTGCATGGTCTGTGCGGTGTGACAAGGCCTCTAGGTCCGTTTTAAGGGACTGAATTTGGCGGTTCAATTCTGCCTTTGTGTGTGCCTTTATTTCTGCAGTGGCTTCCTGCAGTAAGTTTTGTAGGTCTCTTTTTGTTAAGGGGGAGTCTGTTGTGGTCGGGTACCTGTGCTGTGCATGATCCTTATCAGCGCCCTCCATTTCTGAGCGGCAAGATGGCGATTTTGGCGCGCTCTGCGGGCGGAATAGTGATGCCACTGAAGGGGTTTTCTCCTTCCTCTTCTTCCCTCCACGCATGGGGGAGAGTGTGCCCAACAAATTTTGGTTGTAAAAGCACGCTATAGAGACACCAGATATGAGTGGCAACTGTCAAAGCACGCTGGCACAGGTCTGCAGAGCACACGCTGAAGTAGGCCTGACACCCAGACGCTTGCAGACAACTAACTGCTCTTCTATTACAGTGAAAAAAAAATTATTTTAAATGTAAAGCTTAACCAATTGTTAAAACAGATATGAGTGGTGGCACTGGGCAAGTAGGCACAGTATCCAATGTGAACCTCACACAGAAGCTGGCAGGCAGGCAACTGCTCTTCTATTACAGTGAAAAAAAATATTTATTTTAAATGTAAAGCTTAACCAATTGTTAAAACAGATATGAGTGGTGGCACTGGGCAAGTAGGCACAGTATCCAATGTGAACCTCACACAGAAGCTGGCAGGCAGGCAACTGCTCTTCTATTACAGTGGAAACAAAATTTTGGTTGTAAAAGCACGCTATAGAGACACCAGATATGAGTGGCAACTGTCAAAGTATGCTGGCAGGGTTGTGCAGGGCACACGCTGAAGGAAGGCCTGACAGAGCCGCTTGAAGGACACTGACTGTCTGCTATTAGCTTACACTGGAAACCTTTTTTCTTTGTAAAAGCACGCTAAAGAGACACCAGATATGATTGGCAACTGTCAAAGCACGCTGGCACAGGTCTGCAGAGCACACGCTGAAGTAGGCCTGACACCCAGACGCTTGCAGACAACTAACTGCTCTTCTATTACAGTGAAAAAAAAATATTTATTTTAAATATTAAGCTTAACCAGTTGTTAAAACAGATATGAGTGGTGGCACTGGGAAAGTAGGCACAGTATCCAATGTGAACCTCACACAGAAGCTGGCAGGCAGGCAACTGCTCTTCTATTACAGTGGAAACAAAATTTTGGTTGTAAAAGCACGCTATAGAGACACCAGATATGAGTGGCAACTGTCAAAGTACGCTGGCAGGGTTGTGCAGGGCACACGCTGAAGGAATGCCTGACAGAGCCGCTTGAAGGACACTGACTGTCTGCTATTAGCTTACACTGGAAACCTTTTTTCTTTGTAAAAGCACGCTAAAGAGACACCAGATATGATTGGCAACTGTCAAAGCACGCTGGCACAGGTCTGCAGAGCACACGCTGAAGTAGGCCTGACACCCAGACGCTTGCAGACAACTAACTGATCTTCTATTACAGTGAAAAAAAATTATTTATTTTAAATCTAAAGCTTAACCAATTGTTAAAACAGATATGAGTGGTGGCACTGGGCAAGTGGGCACAGTATCCAATGTGAACCTCACACAGAAGCTGGCAGGCAGGCAACTGCTCTTCTATTACAGTGGAAACAAAATTTTGGTTGTAAAAGCACGCTATAGAGACACCAGATATGAGTGGCAACTGTCAAAGTATGCTGGCAGGGTTGTGCAGGGCACACGCTGAAGGAATGCCTGACAGAGCCGCTTGAAGGACACTGACTGTCTGCTATTAGCTTACACTGGAAACCTTTTTTCTTTGTAAAAGCACGCTAAAGAGACACCAGATATGATTGGCAACTGTCAAAGCACGCTGGCACAGGTCTGCAGAGCACACGCTGAAGTAGGCCTGACACCCAGACGCTTGCAGACAACTAACTGATCTTCTATTACAGTGAAAAAAAATGATTTCTTTAAAATCTAAAGCTTAAGCTATTGTTAAAACAGATATGAGTGGTGGCACTGACTGTGCAAATGGGCAAGGCATCCAACCTGACACAGAAGCTGTCAGGCAGGCAACTGCTCTTCTATTACAGTGAAAAAAAATTATTTATTTTAAATCTAAAGCTTAACCAATTGTTAAAACAGATATGAGTGGTGGCACTGGGCAAGTGGGCACAGTATCCAATGTGAACCTCACACAGAAGCTGGCAGGCAGGCAACTGCTCTTCTATTACAGTGAAAAAAAAATATTTATTTTAAATGTAAAGCTTAACCAATTGTTAAAACAGATATGAGTGGTGGCACTGGGCAAGTAGGCACAGTATCCAATGTGAACCTCACACAGAAGCTGGCAGGCAGGCAACTGCTCTTCTATTACAGTGGAAACAAAATTTTGGTTGTAAAAGCACGCTATAGAGACACCAGATATGAGTGGCAACTGTCAAAGTATGCTGGCAGGGTTGTGCAGGGCACACGCTGAAGGAAGGCCTGACAGAGCCGCTTGAAGGACACTGACTGTCTGCTATTAGCTTACACTGGAAACCTTTTTTCTTTGTAAAAGCACGCTAAAGAGACACCAGATATGATTGGCAACTGTCAAAGCACGCTGGCACAGGTCTGCAGAGCACACGCTGAAGTAGGCCTGACACCCAGACGCTTGCAGACAACTAACTGCTCTTCTATTACAGTGAAAAAAAATGATTTATTTTAAATGTAAAGCTTAACCTATTGTTAAAACAGATATGAGTGGTGGCACTGGGCAAGTAGGCACAGTATCCAATGTGAACCTCACACAGAAGCTGGCAGGCAGGCACCTGCAATTACATTACACAGGAAAAAAAAAAAAAGCAGCCTGATGTTATAGCCCTAAAAAGGGCTTTTTGGGGTGCTGTCCTTACAGCAGAGATCAGATGAGACCTTCAGGATTGTAGTGGACACTGAATACCCTAGCCTAGCTATCAATTTCCCTATCTAATCAGCAGCAGCTACACTTTCCCTCCTCTCACTAAGCATGCAGCTTCAGAATGAATCGAAAATGGATGCTGGGAGGGAGGTTGGAGGGTGTGGAAGGGAGGGAGTGCTGCTGATTGGCTGGAATGTGTCTGCTGACCGAGAGGCACAGGGTTAAAGTTTGCCCAATGATGACGAATAGGGGGCGGATCGAACTGCGCATGTGTCCGCCCGCCGTGGCGAACGCGAACACGCTAATTTCGCCAGGAACTGTTCGCCGGCGGACAGTTCGGTACATCACTAATTGTGAATATATAATTTTTATGTGAATGTGATGTATATTTTAGAAGTTATGAATATGCTGTAAAAACTGTATTTTTCCTGCCTGTGATAATTGCATCTTCTATTGTATAAAATAATTGAATCACAGGCAGAGGGGAGGATTTTGTGTGGGCTGTAACCTCTGTTTTATTGGCTTCTGTAGATAACGTGTGTGTCCCTCACCTGCATGGGAGCAGGGCATAAAATAAACTGTAGCTTGAATACCTGTTGTTTTTACTTCCAGTAAAGTTCTGTTCCAGCATTAAGCTTTGGCTCATGTGTGGATTATTTGGTGATACCGGCGATATTTATTCCTGTGGATTATTGGGAATATTATTTTATGGGAAGTAGGGAATGCTTGACGGAGTAACGGATTGTACCGTCACAGGTGCGGTCTCAAGGGCACAAATGTGCACATGTGGTGGGAATGCCCAATTGCACAATTTTTTGGGCGGCAAATTGCGCAGTTGTTGCAAGAAATATTCTAGAGAGAGGTTAAGCTAGACCCATGGGTATTCTTGCTAGCCAGATCTATAGAGAACTGGACAAAAGCGGAACTGACCCTATTGCATAAGGTAAATCTAGCCGCTACGAGAGCTTTGGCACAGGTATGGCTGTGAAGAGAGGCTCCAGAAATTGCTGCGGTGATCCGGAAAATTAAAGATAATTATCTCATGGATGACCTAACAGCCCGGGTACGACGAAAAAGTTTGAAAACATTTGGGGCCCTTGGGTAGCCAGCGCAGCAAGTGCTTGATGTACACACAAATGAGACTCCCTTGGACGGGATTGGATCGATTAGATATGGGTTGGCCTGACTCCCCCCGCACCCTCTCCCTTTCCCAATTCTCTCATTTCCTACATTCATGCTTACCCCTTTTACGTCTCTTTTCCTTTCTTCCTTTTTTCTGTGAGAACCACTCACAACAAAACCATGCAATATGTAAACCTCTTGCACCACGAAAGGATATGGACATGTGCTCACAGGAGCAAATGGATAGAAATTTGAAAGAGATTAAGATTAAGAAAAAGATGTATAGGATCCGCACATGAACGCGTGGGAAAGGATAGGGCATGTCCTATCGATAAAAGAAATGTTTGTATGGTTATTTTAGCTTCTTTATGTTTTTTATGATTTTCCTTCTAAGTTATAAGTTAAAAATATACCAGGGAGGACAGGGGCCCAGCGTTGTACTGTATGATAGTTACACTCCAGGATGCAATGGTGAAGTAACGGTTTGCAAGGAGTGTTAGCCTACTATGACGGAACCAATCTCGACACATTGTATTGGAGGAGCCTGGTTGCCCGCCTGCTACCTTTGGACTATGGCCCTGGGAGATTGGGTCCTTTACAAACAGTGTTCGGCCCTTTAATTACTATGGGAGAAGAATTGACACTTTTTATAGGGCACTTCGGATGCAGCCGAAGTGCCGAAGTAGCCGAAGTGCAGGAGTTACCGAAGTTGTCGAAGTCGTCGAAGTGATCGGCTTTGGACAAAGGACCACGTGGCGGCGGCCATTTTAACTTCGAACACCGCCGACCCGTACCATCGACTTCACTTCGACACTTCGACTAAAGTCGAAGTACCGGCCACACTTCGAACGGGACTTAGCCGTTTTTATGCTAGAAAGTGACCGACCGCATGTCAGGGCTTACCTGGGTGTGGGAGTCCGGAAGGCAGAGAAGTATGCTCACCCTTGCAAGAAAACACAGGCCAAGGTGGTCAGGCAAGAATACACCTGACCTGTGAGTCGGTGCACGGGGGCTGTGCAAGGTAAATCCAAATCGCGGTACAGGAACAATAAACCAGGAGAATAGTCGTGGGAAGCCAAGGGTCAGAGGAAGCCAGAAGTCAGGATAATCGGAGTAACAAGCCAGAGGTCAATAATAAACTGGAGAACACGAAACAGCAGAATGGTCACCAGAGTCAAGGAACTGACACTGCCTTCTGGGAGAGGCAGTGTTATATACCTGGCTAATGAGACATCAGGCTCAGGTGTAACATGAGTGGCAGGAGTAGTTCCAACGAATGTCCAGCTTCTAGTACTAGATACTAGACAGGGCTAGATACAGGAAACCGTAAAGATGGCTCAGAGGTAAGACAAAGCACCAGAACTGCCAAGTTCCCAGGTTTGAATCCTGACATTACCCCCTCCTCAAAGACGCCTCCAGGCGAGAAAAAACAAGAAAAGGAAAAAACAAGTACGGCCCAGGAGGTCACTTCTTTGACTTCTTGTTTCTGGTTTTGCCAGCAGGATCGGAGGACATAGCTATAAGGGCCCTTTCAAAGGCTTGCAAGTCCTCCTTCCGGACTAGAGTCCCATTAGAGGCATAGGTACAGCCAGAAGGAGGATCATTCTTCACCGAACAATTAGCATTTTCAGGTACTACTGGAGAGAGGTTAGGGTTGGCAATGGATACATTGCAAGTGGCAGGTAACTTGATCCCAGGAGTCTTATTCTCTGAACCTTTTTCCTTATGTACGTTACCATTGGAGGCATAGGTACAGACGGTAGGTAACTCCTCTTTAGGTTGACAGGAAGGGATGATTGTACCAGCTTTAACATAAGTTTCTAACGGCGGAGGTCCAGATTTCTCAGGAGCACTGGGTAAGTAGTTTGTGTACCCTTCTGTGTCACATAACGGGGACATGACTGGCAATAACCTTGGCAGCATCTAGACGAAGTTTCTGAGACGACTGGATAGGTACGTAGGGCACTCAATAGAAGGGGTCTTTGCTTGGGTGGACGAATTGGGCAGAAAGAGATGAAATGCCCTCTTTCTCCACAATATAGGCACAAGCCATGGGCTCTCCTACGGTCTCTTTCCTTTAGGGGCAAGCTAGTCCTGATATATCCGATCACCATAGGTTCATCTGAGTCGAGAGGAAGGGAGGATTGCTCTGGGGCCTTCCTAGTATCAGGAGCATAATGAGGCAACACGGGGTTGTGGTATAGGTACAGGTTCCCTTTGTTTCTGTGAATCTGGGATCCTCTGGGACGTGGTGCTGGTTTAGGCACAGCGGTCTTGCTAGGAGTCTTGCACTGTGCTTCCATGGCAGTCATGAAAGCATCCCATCCAGCAAGGACAGGACTCTGAGACAGCAACATTTCGTGTGCCCATTGTTTCATTTTTCCAGACAGCAGGTTTATAGCTGCTCGGACCTTTATGAAATCATTAGCATAAGTCTGAGGCTTCAGGGAAAACACCAATTCACAATCCACTTTAAAGCATAGGAAGGAAGCTTGGTTACCATCAAATCTCTCCGGCATAACTGTAAACGGTTCAGGAAAAACAGGTTCCAGGGCTGGGCCTACCGTGCCTTTAAGAAAACGAACTTCTCGCTGCAGCTCCAAGACAGTCTGGGCCAGGCTAGACACTTGCTGGGGCAGGGGTGAGCACATCTCTGCGGACTCCATATTGGTCAGTTCCTTATGTCAGGGCTTACCTGGGTGTGGGAGTCCGGCAGGCAGAAAAGTATGCTCACCCTTGCAAGAAAACACAGGCCAAGGTGGTCAGGCAAGAATACACTTGACCTGTGAGTCAGTGCACGGGGGCTGTGCAAGGTAAATCCAAATCGCGGTACTGGAACAATAAACCAGGAGAATAGTCGTGGGAAGCCAAGGGTCAGAGGAAGCCAGAAGTCAGGATAATCGGAGTAACAAGCCAGAGGTCAATAATAAACTGGAGAACACGAAACAGCAGAATGATCACCAGAGTCAAGGAACTGACACTGCCTTCTGGGAGAGGCAGTGTTATATACCTGGCTAATGAGACATCAAGCTCAGGTGTAACATGAGTGGCAGGAGTAGTTCCAATGAATGTCCAGCTTCTAGTACTAGATACTAGAGAGGGCTAGATACAGGAAACCGTAAAGTGGAGAGATGGCTCAGAGGTAAGACAAGGCACCAGAACTGCCAAGTTCCCAGGTTCGAATCCTGACACCGCACAGCCTAAATCCATGGAACTGTTTTGGGCAAGGAAAGGTGCTTGCGGTCGGTCATAAAAGGACTTCCGTGTAACTTTTTACTTACTGAAGGGATTGGTATGATTTTTGAGAGTGTTTATGTTTAAAGTATGCTGAGTCTGAATATGTGATTTGTATGTGGATGCGATGTATGGTTTTAAAGTTACGAAAGTTGTGTAAAAGTATATTTTGAACTGTATGCATAATGGGATTATGTGTCACACTAAGGGGAGGGGATGTGTGGGATGTAACATCTATGTCATTGATTATTTTATGCCTCTCCCTGGGTGTGGCCTGTATGTGTACTCATGTAATAAAAACCAGTCTGGGTGCCCCAGCACCTCAGACCACTGCTTGACCCTCAACACGGAGCCTTGTCTCGTTCTTGGGGGGGTTCACTGTATGCTGTTGGAGATTGATTGCTAGGAGTATAAGCTGATGTCTGCTTTTCCTATTCATCTGCTAGCAGCTATTCGTGAGGTTCCAGCTTGGAGTGCTATCTTATTCCCTGGTATGCAGTTCGGGAGTTTGATGCATTCACCTATATCCAATTCGTGAGTTTTGATGTTCTGCAGTAGCTGTGCCTTTCTGTGAAAAGGGGATTATTGCCTAAACGGATTTTAACCCCTCATATGCTGAAACGGTCCGTTACACCTACTGTTATTAAAAATATGATAGGAATCTGTCATACACAATGTAACAATATATTACAATGTCTTGATGCGTTATGGTTTCAATGTCATTTTCTGCCTTGGAATAAATAAAGAATTTTAAAAAAGAAAATAAAATACAGATCTTTGAAGTCTGTACTTTCAGACCTGGGTTTTCTTTGGACCACGGAATATGCATTTTTAAGAATTATTAAAAATTCCCTGGGGCTTTGATCTGGACAGCACTTTAAATTATAAAGCGCTTTTTTTGCAGAAGCAATGGTTTTATACTTACCATATTCCATGATTATCTCATATTTCATCGTGGACCAGGACGTTAGCTTTATAGCTTGAAGACTTTCTAGATAAACACGGCACATTGAATCAAAGGTCCATGTGATGAACCATTTCTTTTGGATGTCATCATACATGCCCAATTAATTAATGGCTCTTTCAAAATTTTCCAGATGTTCAGATATGTTTCCTGAACCTCTAAAAAATTGTGGGACAGTCTCTTTAAAGAATTTAATAACCTTTGGCGTTTCATAAATAGGCACATTTAATTTACAATCTTTGTTTCTACTTTCCTTTCTTTTTGGTAAACGTCTATGCGCTCTGGCTGTTGGAGAGGAATTAGACCCGTACAACAGTGCAGATGGCATATCAGTCAAGTGGCCTTCAGAGTGGACAGTGCAATCATTTTCACTCCCATCACTCTGAGCTTCTCGTTCACTGTCACAATTCTGATCAGCATTAGAGTTCTGCCAGTGTACAGAACCATGTCTGTTTTCATTCCTATCACCTTGAACCTGATTCCCTCCGTCAAGTTTGGCCAAGACAGTCTTTTCAAACTGTTCTGCCCAAGATTGCCAAGAATCTACAGGTGTTTTATCAGAATTACTCACATCTTTTCTTTGAGACTGTTTTATGAAAACCTGGTCTGGTGTGGGAAAATCATAATAAGGAGGGGATTTACAGATAGTCTTTTCTTGCATTTTTGTGCAACTTTTTGGCACACAATGATGACTACTAACCTCATTGTCTGATTTCTGACTCTCCTTTTCATACTCATCCAATTGCATCTGTATCTGTTTTATCTGCTGATCATAATCATCCATCATTTTGCTCATTCCTTCCAGTCTATTTGAAAGGTCAGAGTTTTTAGCCTGAAGGATATTATTTTCATCAGACAAAGTGTTGAACCTTCTTTGTTCTAGCACCAGATCTCTCTGACACTTGTCCAATTTAAGTTCTATCTCATTATGCTTTTTAATATAATTGAATAACCCAATATGAAAAACGAGCATGATTTGGTAACAGACTGCATTGTAGAGTTTTCGTCTATGTTGCTAAAATGTTTAACCATTGGCGAATTATCCGATCTATCATAAATCGAATTATAAATGTGTTCTCTAATTTGGAGTACCCACTCTTTATAATCCATTTTAATCTTTAGATGCTTATATAAGATGCTTAAGGGAAAAACGTGGATTTCCGCTAACTTCTTCCCATTTTCTGATTGAGAGGAAGCGCTGGATTCAGCCATATTTCTATACACTGATTTAACCTCAAATCAAAACTCTTTTCTTTATCAAGATTAATATTGCATGAATTACTCAAATAGCAACGCCTCCGAATTATTGTATGGAATATAATTTCAATTTAATGATCTCAGCAGTGTCTCCAATATGTGGGGATATTTATGGGATGATAATATTAAACAGTCGAGAATTGCCCACTATTTCAATTCTCTTAGATCTTAGAGATCATTATCATGTAAGTGAAATGTATTCCATACAAATAAAATCACAATTTGTTATAAAAATAGATCTAATTTATTGTGACAAATACAATAATAATAATATTAGGCAGCATGCATGATAATAATCAGTGAATGTTTAGTATAACATAAGTATGCAATACAATGGCAATGTTAAACACGTTCCAATGGCTAACAGCATCAACTGTCAAGACTTTAGATTTATGAGGGTATTTCACAGACAGAAAGTAAAACTTCACACAGTCCAGCGAAAAGTCATAAAACCTTGGTTAACAGTTAACTGAGTAACCCTTTCAATGCTGGCTAGATTCTCCTAGGCATATAATATACTATTCTCATGTAATTTTCAAGTAAAATAATATTTAAACCAGCTCATTAATCATTTCCTGGAACCATCCAATAAGAATAATCTACCAGATTCTATAAGCCGAATTTTAATTTGCCTAAAACGATATCTTATCTTATTTAGAGCAAATCAATACACCTGGATAAAAACATCGGTATGCTAACACATGATAATATCACATTAATATATAATTATTCTTAATTCCACCTGCAGAATGGAATGTTTATAACTATATATTCTTTAGTTAACTAAGATTTCTAAGTATTGAAATCTGACCTTGATTTATCCAGTCATATATCATGCTATTAGATTTTTAGTTAATTTAGATTAATTAAATAAAACCTGCATAATTACCAGTTAAGTAGATGTTCTCATCAGATGCTCTTGGGTAGTCCCAAAAACTTGAATGCGTGTATGATTGGTTGTATGGAGGTATGTAAGTAATAGTAAAAAAAATAGTGTTCGTTAGAAAAAATTCTAAGTGTCAGGAGTGTTTCTTGAGTTGGGTCCAAGAGAGTTTGAGTGTTAGTCCCAGAGTGAATATCTGTCATGGATCTCTCTGCATGTCCGAATCTGAAAGCCCAAAACTCCCTCCAACTCTCTCACTTCAACTTCCCTTTGTCATAACAGTTAAAGGGCCAGACTCTCTGTACGTCATTAGTTGATAAGGCCAATAGGAAACTGAAGGTGTGGTCAACCTGCAGATTGTAATTTAGGTATTTGGTCCATAGAGGGCAGTCTCGCCTCACTAAACCTTCCTATACAGGAAAGAGTTAACTTTTCCTGATGACGATTTTGACGTCATTTGGCTTATCTATATGACTACCATAACTTAAATTTACTTGTCAGTTCAAAGCATTGCCTCAGTTTTTGTGGCTACGATTTTGATAGTAATTTCTAAAATTGACAGTTGTAAACTCAATTTCACCCCTTAATTACAATGGGACCTTGTAAAATTTAGAAAGTAAAATTAATTACTTGTCTTCTCTGTCACTAATGTCTGTGTTTAGAATTATTTCTATTCCATTAACATTTAGACAGAGCATTCCATCTCCCTGCTTCATTGCTTATCACTTGACTTGTTTATATAATGCATTCCTTAGTTCAGGCTCAGTGGTTAGTTACAGAAAGGATAGAAACTGTATGTATCTTTGTTAGCCTGAAAATCCAAAATGGAGTCTGCTCTGTTCTGAGTGACTCTGACAATATACACTTTTAATTTCTATTTTAGCACAAAATGTCTGCCGATATAAATATCCTGACACACCCTATCCTAGACTTATAAATGTCCCAGACCATACGCCAAACAGGGACAACCTCCTAAACCTGAGGGCCTCACTACCACTGAGCTCAACCGCAAGTATTTTGAACTGCCCCATGGGCCCAGGGACTATGACCGCCTAAGCATTGAATGCGGGACTTTTCACCTGACCCACTTACTTAAACTGGGGGGGGGGGGGGAGGGGGGATAAAAGCAACCGTAACGATGTCGGGTCCCGCTAGTAGGGGCCACAGTCTGAGGGGCAATACACTACATATCCTTGTAAGGCCACGCTGACCCAACACTGGCACCCCCTTGCCCAGGTACATAATCCAGAAAGTCCACCGAGGGGACCCCCTGGCGGAAAGGTGGGGGGCGCCCCCTGGCTGGGCCGCACCACCGGGGTGTATACCGCACTGCGAGGAACCGTTGGGGGAACAGCGGCGGGGGCACCGGCGCCGGGGCGGCTCACCTGGGGTGCGACCCTCCCCTAGACGCGGGGTAGGGAAAGATAACATGAGACTAACTCTAAAAGGGGAGGTTAGGAAAAGGACCCACTCTTGCCATGAGACAGGCTTACCATACCGGGGATCGCAACACCTCAAACCTGAATCTGCCCACCCCATTCATTTACATTACTGACCGGATGCCCTCTCTCCCCACACTGGAGGGTCAAGTAACACCCTAAATCCCACACCGAATAACGGAGAGGACGAGACCCCGATACCTCTGGGCTGGGGGGGGAAGGTCAGAACTTATCCTGGGGACCGTGGGGGGTTTTATTCTACTTTGCAATCGTGGTTGATAATACATGTTTATTGGGTTGTCATTTTGAATTGTTGTTAACTGTTTAATTGTTTAATTGTTTAATTGTTTACCACTCTCTGATGCCCGGCAGTGCGAAACATTACCCACTTGAGGCCAAGGGCCGCTAGAATTTAGGACGAGGATGGAACATCCACATACCACTCACACTTAAAGCCATAGGGGAGTCGAGGATTCCCGACAAGGTCCGGTTCAAGAGAGGCCCGGGTGCGGGGACACTGGGAGTCACGTGATCCCGGGCTCCCCGGGCAGGACCCACACGGAAACTCCCGGCTTCCTCCACTTTTCCCCATAGGACAGAGCGTCCAAAGACAGGCGGACAGGATCTGGCGGACCACTGGTGGACCCTGCCACACCGTGTCCTCCGCCGCTCATTCCGTATCAGCCACCTTCGAGTGACTGGATAAATTTGTACATAGTTTCCCTATCTGTCTCCCCACCCCCCCTCGCTCTGCACCTATTCCCCCCCCTTAATACATCCCCACCCCCTCCCACCTCATACCCACCCCCTCACCTGACGACCTGACTAAATCCCGACAAACACTACTAGGACCCAGCGGGCGCAACGACACCCACGGACCCTACCATGACAGACAAACCATTAATACCAAGCGACCTCACAATCCTCTCCATAAATGCAAAGGGGCTTAACATACCGGAGAAAAGATCGGGGGCACTGAGGGACTTCCATTCACGAAAAGCATCCATAGTCATGATACAGGAGACTCACTTCAGGGAGGGAGACAGGCCCAAATTGACCAATCACCACTTCCCAAAGGGGTTTTACAGCGATTTCCATGAAGGGAAATCCAGGGGTGTGGCGATACTGTTCAATAAAAACGTACCGTTTATAGAGAAAGCAACCATGACTGACCGAGACGGTAGATACCTTTTTGTCAAAGGCACAGTAGCCGACCACCTATACACCTTTGCCACGTTATACGCACCAAACAACAAACATCACCGCTATCTCAAAACCACTCTACAAAAACTACACACATTTGCAGAAGGGGTCCTCATAATAGGGGGCGACTTAAACGTCGCTCTGGACCCGGTCTGGGACTGCTCCACGGGCACTTCTCACCTCCCCAGACAACACCTTGGGGCTATTAATTCCCTACTGACTAAACTTAGACTTGTTGACTGCTGGAGAGCACACCACCCAGACGAAAGGTACTACACATTCTACTCTCACCCCCACCAGACATACACCCGCATAGACTACTTTTTCACTACACACTATCACCTCCCTTTGGTACGGGACGCGAGGGTGGGGGTGGCAACCTGGTCGGATCATGCCCCCGTCCCGCTCACCCTCCGGTCCCCACTCCTTAGACCAGCAGTAACCAAATGGAGGCTGAACGAATACTTACTATCACGCCAAGATCTGACCGCACACTTTGGTAGGGCCTTGACTGACTACTTCCAGGACAATGCCCCCGAGGACACTTCCCCGACGATCAGATGGGAGGCACATAAAAGTGTCATTCGGGGACACTTCATACAGAAAGGGGCGGAACTCAAAAAACAACAAGAAGCCCGACTCATAGAACTGATAGAGGACATACACAAACATGACACACTGCACAAACAAACACAATCCCCAGCCCACCAATCACGCCTATTACAACTGCGACGGGAACTGACCTGCTCCAGTCCAAACACCACAGGGATGTACTCCGGCATAAGGCCTTTTTCTCCCTACACGGGAATAAAAGCGGAAAACTTTTAGCCAGAATGCTGACGAAACGGCGCCAGCTGACGTATATCAACAAAATAAGAGACAAAAAGGGCACAGTTCGCCGTCTGCCGACGGAAATCCTGCAGACGGTGAGAGCCTACTACTCGGACCTCTATTCACTCCCCAGACCACAACCGGGAGCGGCGACTTCTCGCCTAACAGACTCCATCCAGCAATACCTACAAACACACAAAATACCTACACTAGATCGACAGATAACGAACCAACTAGACGAACCCTTCTCTATCGAGGAGCTGGCACTGGCGATAAAACGCACCAAGCCAGGCAAGAGCCCAGGCCCTGATGGTCTGCCTCTATGCTACTACAAACACTTTGCAGACACACTATACCAACCGATGCTGGCCTCATTTAACGCAATAAGGGAGGGCCACCACTTCCCCAAACAAGCACTGACGGCACACATAACCATCATCCCGAAAGAGGGCAAGGACGCAGAGCACTGTGGGAGCTATAGGCCCATCTCCCTCATCAACTGTGACATTAAATTGATGGCAAAGATGTTAGCCATGCGCCTACAGCCGCACATCCCCACACTGATACACCCTGACCAGGTCGGGTTCGTGGCTAACCGTGAAGCGAGGGACAACACCATCAGGACCCTCGCCCTCATGCACAACAAAAGCAAAAGCACCGGAGGCCTTCTACTGCTGTCTACTGACGCGGAGAAGGCCTTCGACAGAGTGGGTTGGACTTACCTATTCCCGACCCTCGCCCAGGTGGGTCTGGGACCCCACATGCGAAGCTGGATCGCAGCCATGTACGACAGACCCACTACACATGTAATAGTGAATGGGGCACTAACGGACGAGTTCCCGATCTATAATGGCACCCGCCAGGGATGCCCACTATCCCCGCTGCTCTTCGTCCTTGCCCTGGAACCCTTTCTGACAGCCATCAGACAACACCATGACATAACAGGAATACAAACGGGGGACGCACACCATAAAGTGGCCGCCTATGCAGACGACCTCCTCTTTTACGTCACCAAACCAGAGATCTCCCTCCCCAATATACTGAAAGCATTTAAGACATTCGGAACCATATCCAATCTAAAAATAAACTACTCCAAATCCTACATCCTGAACGCTGACTTACCCAACAAACGAGCCTCCCCTCTCCGCTCCAGCTTCCCATTCCAGTGGGCGGAACACAAAATACGCTACCTAGGTACATGGCTAACCAAACAGAGAGAGGACTTATACAGGGAGAACTTCACACCCATGCTAAATACCTTCAAGAGGGAACTAGCTGAATGGTCCCACCCACATATTTCGTGGCTGGGACGGATTCAGGTATTTAAAATGAATCTCCTCCCGCGTCTACTCTACCTGTTTCAGACGCTCCCCATAACTATCCCCAAAGGATTTTTCAATGCCCTACGCTCGATGACGGGTAATTACATATGGAACAGGACGAGACCACAAATTAAATATCAGGCCCTCACTCTACCCAAGGAGAGGGGAGGGCTAGCCATCCCTGACTTCTACCTATACTATACAGCAGGGCACTTACAGAGAGTCATGGAATGGACCAAGACCAACGTCCATAAACTGTGGAAGGTGGTGGAGGAGACAGAGATAGCTGGTCCAGTGTCGACCCTACCGTGGTGCCCCGGGGGAGGCCTCGGCCGGGGATGCTCCTCGTTAGCACAACATACCCTCCGGGTATGGCACAGAGCGTCTAGGGTACACAGTCTCACTCGACTGACCAACGCCCCTACTGCCCCTAACCCACAACCATGACTTCCCCCCAGGCCTCGACCCGAACGCCTTCAGAGACCTCATCCACCAGCCCATCCCCAGATTACACCACATGTACACACACGCCGGACGGAAGACACTTATGCACCTGACAGGGGACACACCCCCCACATTCCTACAAACCTTCAAATACAAACAACTATCGAACTACATAAACACCCTACCCGGGGGACGAACCCGCGTTGAGAACCCGACTACCTTCGAAGAGTACTGCACCCACCCTGACCCCCTGCCCCACAGCATATCTCTTATATACTCACTGCTACAAAGGGAGACTCCGACAGAGACCCCTGCCTTCAAAGGTAAATGGGAAACTGCCCTGGGGAGGACATTCACCGAGACAGAATGGGAAAAAATCTGTTATCTCACTCATCATTGCTCCACCTTCACCAAGACACAGGAAACGGCATTTAAACTACTGAGCCACTGGTACCGTACCCCACACAAACTTCATGCAATAGACCCATCACACTCCGACTTATGTTGGCGATGCAGGGAGACAACGGGTACCACACTACATATATGGTGGGAATGCCGTAGTATTAAACCATTCTGGAAGGGCATACACACCATCTTAGAAAAATTCTCAGACGCACCCCCACCACTGGACCCAGCGGCAATGCTGCTACATCACACGACCATACCCAGGTCCAGATACAAAAGATCCATGACCATAAGGATCCTCAACGTAGCCAAACAAACCATACCACAATTCTAGAGACAGGATAGCCCCCCCCCCTCAGGACATGGTTCAACCAAATGGAGGAGCTTAGAACAATAGAAGAACTACACTCGGGGGCGACTAATACCACCGCAAAATACATAGAGACATGGACACACTGGATTGTATCCACCACACAGGTAGACTTCACTACCCGCCTAGACGCTGACGACCCACCCGACAGACCTGACGCCCAAAACTGACCCCATCTCATCATCCTACCCACCTACCCTGTCACATAACACTTACCCCCTCCCCCTCCGCTCTTTCCTCCCCCCCCCCCGCCCCTTCCCCCCCAACTTTCTCTTGCCTACCATATTTGGGCTGCAGGCCCACACTCCGAAAGAACTGAGACACGGCTGACCACTTAACGATGGGACCATGAACCCAAAGGTCACCCAACACAAAAAAACAGTGTCTTGGGGGTCACCGACACAATACTATCTGATCACCCCTCTCAACCAATGTAACATAACCACACGCACGCTAGATCTAATCACTTTCACAGGCACCAGATGAGGGGCCACACACAACCTACCCGAGGGGGAAATACAAGAAAGGCACTAGAAGCCTCACTAAGGTATTGATGAACGGGGACCTGCGAGTCCAACAATGAAGCGGGCCTGCGGGCCCAAATAACTGTTTATGTTTACACCTTTATTCTAGCACACGTTGTGCTCTACTTATAATAACATTGAAGAGACCTGCGAGTCTCACCGAAAATGTCGATTGTGTTTCAGTTGCGATGCACTTGAAGAGACCTGCGCGTCTCACTTCAACCATAAAATAATAATAAAAAAAATATATTTACAAAAAAAAACTAATTTAAAAATAAATAAATAAATAAAAATAAAATAAAATGCTAGTGCAGTTTCTTTAGTAGAATGTTTCACTAAAACTCAAATATTGTCCAAATGAACAAATACAGAGAAAATGGCCAAATTCCAGTTGGCAATTCTCATATTTAGTAAGGTCCTATATAAAGAAAAGGATTCAGAAGATTCACAAAGCACTACTTTTAAATTGAACACAAACCAAATGCATCCAGTAGGATGCACATTTGCAAATTATAATCTTCCGTATATACTCAGTAAACATCTCTGCAGCCCCCACAGCCCCCCCCCCCACTGAACTACCAATGCTGGACCACCAGGGAAGGAGAGCCCCCCTCCCTGCCATGTATCAAGCAGGGAGGGGGGACGAAAAAAAAAAATCTAAATCATAAAATATTAATAAGTGAAAAAATAATATTACAAATAAAATAAAATAATAAAAAATAACAATAAAAAAAATTAAAACAATAATAAAAAAATAATAATTAAATAAAATAAAATAATAAAATAATAAAATAAAATATTAAAATAATTAAAAATAATAATAAAATTGCCCACCCCCACCAAAGCTCTGCAACACACACTGCACTCATATACACACACTGCACACATACTCATACACACACTGCACACATACACATACAAATACACTGATCACACACACTGCACACATACACATACACTGATCACACACACTGCACACATACACATACACTGATCACACACACTGCACACATACACTGATCACACATACTGCACTCATACACACTGCACTCATACACACTGCACTCATACACACTGCATTCATACAAACACACACTGCACTCATACACACACGCTGCACTCATACACACACGCTGCACTCATACACACACACACTGCACTCATACACACACACACACTGCATTCATTATATACACACACTGTAAATAAATATTCAACTAATATAAATTTTTTAGGATCTAATTTTATTTAGAAATTTACCAGTAGCTGCTGCATTTCCCACCCTAGTCTTATACTCGAGTCAATAAGTTTTCCCAGTTTTTTGGGGTAAAATTAGGGGCCTCGGCTTATATTCGGGTCGGCTTATACTCGAGTATATACGGTACTTGCTTTTTGCAAGTGAATAATAATTTGAAGTAGTATTTGCCATTGGCAGCATTACCAATTAGCAGGCAAATAGCAAAGAATCCTCAGCGATGCAAAGGATTAAAAAAGTTAAAATAAATAAAAAACCTATGTGGGTCAGTAAGACCCCCATATTACTGTAAACCTCCCTATGCCACACCTGCATTACAGCAACTGAGGGTATGTTTACAAAATATTCCAAACTAGTCCAATGGAAATGGGGCCATTGGGTTAGATGGGGGCCCTAGCTAAATAATAATGGTAGTGGCCATGCTATGTCCAAATCCCTCTACTCACACTAGGGTGGATCATAAAAAAATATTTAACCAACCTAATGATAATGAGGAGGGATAAATCTAATACCTCTTGAAAAAAAAAGTCTACTTACCATCAGAAGTCTTCTTATCTTCATCTTATATAGGCTTTCTTACACACAGCTATTGCAAAGTGTGGGGAACTTTCCCAAGCTCTGCAATATGACCAAGTGCTCGATTATTGGCTAGTAAGGCAACCAATTAGAGAGCTCTGACAGACAAGTCTTGAGAGAAGTCTTCCTTCTCTGAAGCCTTGGCTTTCAGATGGGTTTTATTGGTTGGCTTACTGGCGTTGCCAAGAGCAAAGGGTGGTTTGGGTCTTCTGTCCTTTCACAGTTATTACCAGATGGCTTATCTGGCCCATGTAGTTGAGTGGCAAAACCCCAAAGCTGGTCGGTACTTGAGGCCACTGTCATAGATAGTAAATAGACAGATTCAGTTTGGCTAGATGTGGGTAATATCATGAGGCATGTAAGATCACACCCTTCCATAGGCGCCATCCTGCAGATTTGGTACTTGTAGCTTGTAGACAATTTCCCCTGTCCACCAGTTACTTGATCACAAATGACCCAGGATTCCTAGTGGGAAGAACTGGAACCACATACTTTTAACATTACCAGTAGGTAACCCACCTTATTAGACACTTCGCCACTATTATAACTCTATCCACCCAAGACATCTATTGCACAGGCAATTGACACACTTTAAGGAAATATACACTCATGCTGAGCCACTAACTAGAGGCATTTCCACCCTTAATCAGATACTTCTATTATTTTTATTATATTTATTATTGGTATTTATATAGCGCCAACTAATTCCACAGTGCTTTACAATATTACAATAACCCCACTCAGGTGTTTGTCCTATTGGGAAGAGACCTTTACTAGTGCATCAGGACTCCTCATGCTCAATATACCAAGAAACCAATTTTAAGATTCTCGCAACTTGGTATAAAACACCCTAAAAAATACACAGAGCTTTTCCAGGGTCCTCGTACCTATTTTGAAGGCGTTAAGGTGTGGTCTGATCCATATGCTGCACATATTTTGAGAATGCCCCATAATCAAATCCTTTTGGAGAAAGTACTGCCTTGAGTCACATATGAAGGTGTGTTTTTGTCCAGCTGACATGTTACTGTCACATTACAAACTTTCTATCTCTAAGTATACAAAAACACTCTCCAAACACCTGCTAACAGCAGCAAGATCACTGGCCCCTGCTTTCTGGAGGCAGTCCCCGGTTCCTTCATTCTGGAATTAGTGAGACCAGATGGAGGAAAACTGATTGTTAGTCAGTCACTTTAATTAGGTCCCTGCAACAATGGTCCCTGCAACAAAACACTGCAGTGCTTTACATGGCAAAGCAATGCAGCCTTATCCTATACCCAATAAAACATTTTTCACTCAACAGCAGCATTTTGACATGAGCTGAGGGACTAATTGGACGATGGACATTCCTTGGATCCCTGCAATAATGATAATTGATAACAAGACTCTGTAATGCTTTACAGGGAGAAATACTGCAGCCTTACTCCCACCCTACAACACCTAAATGGGACAGCGGTGACAAACGTGCAGTTATTAGGTCCCTACAGCAATAAAAACATTTATTAGGTCCCTACAGCAGCAGCAGCCTTTGGACATGAGGAATGGGGCAGAGGTGGCAGATGGACAGTCAATTTTGTTAGCACTGCAGCTTTAATCTTACTCTTTTCCAACAACCCCTATTGGTGGACAATAAATTCATTTAGAACAGCAGCTGTATTTGGATAGAGATGGCAGACAGGCAGAAAGGAGGTTTAATCAGATTAAGAAAAGTGTCAGCAGTAGCATTTGAACGTGGTCCAGAGAGGGAGGTGACAGACTTTTTCTTACGACAAGAATCAAAGCTCCTCTATAATCTGCTTTGACATGTAGCTTGGTTAGGTTGAATTTTAAAAATGTAATTTTTTTAAACTAAATCTGGCGCGAGCTGTGGATTGAGGATTGTGCCAGTAACTGAGAAATCTTTCTAACTTGTGGGTGGTCAGTTCTTGGGCCACCAAACTACGCACTGGCCTCACCTGAGTTTTTTTCTGTTCCTACTTGGAGTCAAAGTGGGTTCTGAAAACTGATTCAACTATTTCAAAGACCCAACTCTGGGATAATAACCTTACTCCATTGGTTCTACCCACCATAGCTCTGGTAAGGGCCTTGTCCCAAATGGTTGCTACTCCACTCTGTCTACCCCTGCCTTGAGCACCATAATCACAGATATTAGCTTAGGAGGAAGATCTCTGATGTGCAGAAGTACGGCCACTATTATAAGGAGTTCCACTACTGCTTGAATTTATATTTTTCCTTTGCCAATATTTCCAATGACAACTACTGCTGTTTGTCCATTATCTAAAGAAAGATAATATGGCACTTGAAAAAGTGCAGAGGCAGGCTACAAAATTAATAAAAGGAATGGAGAATTTTAGTTATTAACACATTTTAACAAGATCTGTTAAATTTTAACAGGTTAACACATTTAAATATCTTTAGTTTGGAAAAGCAGTGCCTCAGAGGGAATATGATAGCATTATACAAATATATTCTGGGCTAATACAAACCATTGTCTGGAAATCTATTCATAAACAGGACTATACGTAGGACACAAGGTCACACATTTAGACTGGAAGAAAGTAGAATTAGTCTAAGGCAAAGGAAATATGTTTTGCCTGAAAAGGTGGTTTTATCAGAGTCTACACAGATGTTAAATCAACATCATTAGATAAAAAATGATCCAGGGAGATGTCAGACAGCCATTCTGGGGTCAAGAAGGACTTTTTCCTAGTTGCAAAATTGAAAGTACTTCAAACTGGGGTCTTTTGGATCAACAGCAAAATCAGATATAAGTATGACTGAACTGGACGCATTTCTCTTTTTAGCTATGTACTATCATACCCCTTATCTCTTCATCACATGCAATCTGTATTTCAGGCAGGGTATTACTCCTTATAGCCAGATTGTCCTTTATTCTTGGGTCAGAAATGGTGGCCAGGATTAACTCTGAAATGGTGTCCACCATTTAATGCTTGCAACCTTTCAATTCTTCTAACCTTTCTGGTTCAATCTCACGGCTCTTTAGGACTGTTTCCATGTTGTTCGATAGGAAAGTGAATAATCGGTGGTGGAACAAATGAGCAGCTGGCCCGGTGCAAGAATTCTTTTGCCCTGCACCTCAAAAAATAACAGCCCTATAATGAATTGTGTCAAAATAGTGTGCAAATGTGCAAGTGGAAGAACTTAAAATTCTAAATGTTTTAATACAATTCTAAATGTTTAAAATTTTATAAATGCACTCATAGGTTTTCAAAATAAGGAATATAACTGCTTTATTTTAACTGAGATTTGCAACAGCATACACGTAACGTTTCAGCCCCCAAAACTTGATGTCTTAAAAAAAGTCTACTAATAACACTGAAATGTTTACTGTATGTTGTTGCTCCACAACTACTTAAAATAAAAAATAAAAATGTTAAATTTCGAAGTCCTATGCATACTTCTACATTGTATAAATATAAAGTGAGTGAAAAATTTTTTTGATCCTCTGCTGATTTTTAACACTTGCCCACTGACAAAGAAAATGCTCAGTTTATAATTTTAATGGTAGGTGTATTTTAACAGTGAGAGACAGAAAAGAAAAATCTGGAAAAAAGCATGTCAAAAAAGTTATACATTTATTTGCATGTCAATAAGTGAACAAGTATTTGACCGCTTCAACTTCAGTACTGTGTGGCAAAACCCTTATTGGCAATCACTAGTGATGTACCGAACTGTTCGCCGGCGAATAGTTCCCGGCGAACTTAGCGTGTTCGCGTTCGCCGCGGCGGGCGGACACATGCGCGGTTCGATCCGCCCCCTATTCGTCATCATTGGGCAAACTTTGATCCTGTGCCTCTCGGTCAGCAGACACATTCCAGCCAATCAGCAGCACTCCCTCCCTTCCACACCCTCCAACCTCCCTCCCAACATCCATTTTCGATTCATTCTGAAGCTGCATGCTTAGTGAGAGGAGGGAAAGTTTAGCTGCTGCTGATTAGATAGGGAAATTGATAGCTAGGCTAGGGTATTCAGTGTCCACTACAATCCTGAAGGACTCATCTGATCTCTGCTGTAAGGACAGCACCCCGAAAAGCCCTTTTTAGGGCTAGAACATCAGGCTGCTTTTTTTTTTTCTGTGTAATGTAATTGCAGGTGCCTGCCTGCCAGCTTCTGTGTGAGGCTCACAGTGGATACTGTGCCCACTTGCCCAGTGTCACCACTCATATCTGTTTTTACAATAGCTTAAGCTTTAGATTTAAAAAAAAAAATGTTCACTGTAATAGAAGAGCAGTTGCCTGCCTGCCAGCTTCTGTGTGAGGCTCACAGTGGATACTGTGCCCACTTGCCCAGTGCCACCACTCACATCTGTTGTGACAATAGCTTAAGCTTTAGATTTAAAAAAAAAATAAATAATTCACTGTAATAGAAGAGCAGTTGCCTGCCTGCCAGCATCTGTGTGAGGCTCACAGTGGATACTGTGCCCACTTGCCCAGTGCCACCACTCATATCTGTTGTGACAATAGCTTAAGCTATAGATTTAAAAAAATATATATTTTTTCACTGTAATAGAAGAGCAGTTGCCTGCCTGCCAGCTACTGTGTGAGGCTCACAGTGGATACTGTGCCCACTTGCCCAGTGCCACCACTCATATCTGTTGTGACAATAGCTTAAGCTTTAGATTTAAAAAAAAATATTTTTTTCACTGTAATAGAAGAGCAGTTAGTTGTCTGCAAGCATCTGGGTGTCAGGCCTCCTTCAGCGTGTGCTCTGCAGACCTGTGCCAGCGTACTTTGACAGTTGCCACTCATATCTGGTGTCCCGGTAGCGTGCTTTTACAAAGAAAAAAGGTTTCCAGTGTAAGCTAATAGCAGCCAGTCAGTGTCCTTCAAGCGGCTCTGTCAGGCCTACAGTGTGTGCTCTCCAGAACTGTTACAGTGCACATTGCCACTCATATCTGGTGTCTCTATAGCGTGCTTTTACAAAGAAAAAAGGTTTCCAGAGTAAGCTAATAGCAGCCAGTCAGTGTCCTTCAAGCGGCTCTGTCAGTCCTTCCTTCAGCGTGTGCTCTCCAGAACTGTTATAGTGCAAATTGCCAATCATATCTGGTGTCCCTATAGCGTGCTTTTACAAAGAAAAAAGGTTTCCAGTGTAAGCTAATAGCAGCCAGTCAGTGTCCTTCAAGCGGCTCTGTCAGTCCTTCCTTCAGCGTGTGCTCTCCAGAACTGTTACAGTGCACATTGCCAATCATATCTGATGTCTCTATAGCGTGCTTTTACAAAGAAAAAAGGTTTCCAGTGTAAGCTAATAGCAGCCAGTCAGTGTCCTTCAAGCAGCTCTGTCAGGCCTACAGTGTGTGCTCTCCAGAACTGTTACAGTGCACATTGCCACTCATATCTGGTGTCTCTATAGCGTGCTTTTACAAAGAAAAAAGGTTTCCAGTGTAAGCTAATAGCAGCCAGTCAGTGTCCTTCAAGCGGCTCTGTCAGGCCTACAGTGTGTGCTCTCCAGAACTGTTACAGTGCACATTGCCACTCATATCTGGTGTCTCTATAGCGTGCTTTTACAAAGAAAAAAGGTTTCCAGTGTAAGCTAATAGCAGCCAGTCAGTGTCCTTCAAGCGGCTCTGTCAGGCCTACAGTGTGTGCTCTCCAGAACTGTTACAGTGCACATTGCCACTCATATCTGGTGTCTCTATAGCGTGCTTTTACAAAGAAAAAAGGTTTCCAGTGTAAGCTAATAGCAGCCAGTCAGTGTCCTTCAAGCGGCTCTGTCAGGCCTACAGTGTGTGCTCTCCAGAACTGTTACAGTGCACATTGCCACTCATATCTGGTGTCTATATAGCGTGCTTTTACAAAGAAAAAAGGTTTCCAGTGTAAGCTAATAGCAGCCAGTCAGTGTCCTTCAAGCGGCTCTGTCAGTCCTTCCTTCAGCGTGTACTCTCCAGAACTGTTATAGTGCACATTGCCAATCATATCTGGTGTCCCTATAGCGTGCTTTTACAAAGAAAAAAGGTTTCCAGTGTAAGCTAATAGCAGCCAGTCAGTGTCCTTCAAGCGGCTCTGTCAGTCCTTCCTTCAGCGTGTGCTCTCCAGAACTGTTACAGTGCACATTGCCAATCATAGCTGGTGTCTCTATAGCGTGCTTTTACAAAGAAAAAAGGTTTCCAGTGTAAGCTAATAGCAGCCAGTCAGTGTCCTTCAAGCGGCTCTGTCAGTCCTACAGTGTGTGCTCTCCAGAACTGTTACAGTGCACATTGCCAATCATATCTGGTGTCTCTATAGCGTGCTTTTACAAAGAAAAAAGGTTTCCAGTGTAAGCTAATAGCAGCCAGTCAGTGTCCTTCAAGCGGCTCTGTCAGGCCTACAGTGTGTGCTCTCCAGAACTGTTACAGTGCACATTGCCAATCATAGCTGGTGTCTCTATAGCATGCTTTTACAAAGAAAAAAGGTTTCCAGTGTAAGCTAATAGCAGCCAGTCAGTGTCCTTCAACCGGCTCTGTCAGGCCTACAGTGTGTGCTCTCCAGAACTGTTACAGTGCACATTGCCAATCATATCTGGTGTCCCTATAGCGTGCTTTTACAAAGAAAAAAGGTTTCCAGTGTAAGCTAATAGCAGCCAGTCAGTGTCCTTCAAGCGGCTCTGTCAGTCCTTCCTTCAGCGTGTGCTCTCCAGAACTGTTACAGTGCACATTGCCAATCATATCTGATGTCTCTATAGCGTGCTTTTACAAAGAAAAAAGGTTTCCAGTGTAAGCTAATAGCAGCCAGTCAGTGTCCTTCAAGCGGCTCTGTCAGTCCTACAGTGTGTGCTCTCCAGAACTGTTACAGTGCACATTGCCAATCATAGCTGGTGTCTCTATAGCATGCTTTTACAAAGAAAAAAGGTTTCCAGTGTAAGCTAATAGCAGCCAGTCAGTGTCCTTCAACCGGCTCTGTCAGGCCTACAGTGTGTGCTCTCCAGAACTGTTACAGTGCACATTGCCAATCATATCTGGTGTCTCTATAGCGTGCTTTTACAAAGAAAAAAGGTTTCCAGTGTAAGCTAATAGCAGCCAGTCAGTGTCCTTCAAGCGGCTCTGTCAGTCCTACAGTGTGTGCTCTCCAGAACTGTTACAGTGCACATTGCCAATCATATCTGGTGTCTCTATAGCGTGCTTTTACAAAGAAAAAAGGTTTCCAGTGTAAGCTAATAGCAGCCAGTCAGTGTCCTTCAAGCGGCTCTGTCAGGCCTACAGTGTGTGCTCTCCAGAACTGTTACAGTGCACATTGCCAATCATATCTGGTGTCTCTATAGCGTGCTTTTACAAAGAAAAAAGGTTTCCAGTGTAAGCTAATAGCAGCCAGTCAGTGTCCTTCAAGCGGCTCTGTCAGGCCTACAGTGTGTGCTCTCCAGAACTGTTACAGTGCACATTGCCACTCATATCTGGTCTCACAGTAGCTTGCACGCATAGTACCACTAATCCCCAAAAAAATTACAGGCAGAGGCAAGCCACCCTGCAGGGGCCGTCGTGGTCGTGGTGCTGTGATTCCCCTTTGCCCTAGAATAATGCCCAGTTTTCAGAAGCCACGTACCCTGAACTTGAAAAGTTCTGAGGACATAGTTGACTGGCTAACACAGGACACCTTCTACACCTTCTACAGCCTCCGCTCGGAACCTTGACGCACCATCCTCCTCCAGCTTAGCTTCAGGCACCTCTCAAGATACCACTCACCCGCCTGCCGCCACCACCAAAACTAGCACCACAGCCGCTTTACTTGGTATGTCAGAGGAGTTATTCACACATCCGTTTGAAGAAATGAGTGATGCGCAATCATTATTGCCAGAGGATGTAGATAACAGGGATATGTCTCAGGCAGGCAGCATTAAACACATGGAGGTACGGTGTGATGATGATGATGTTGTACCCGCTGCTGCTTCCTTTTCTGAGGTATCAGATACAAGCGAAGCGGTTGATGATGACGATGCGTCCATGGATGTCACGTGGGTGCCCGCTCGGCAAGAAGAAGAACAGGGCGAAAGTTCAGATGGGGAGACAGAGAGGAGGAGGAGACGAGTTGGAAGCAGGGGGGGGTCGTCGCAAGGAGCTAGTGGCACAGTCAGACAGCATGCATCGGCACCCGGGGTCAGCCCGACAGCACGCCAATCAACGCATGCTGTGTCCACCACCAGAATGCCTTCATTGCAGAGCTCAGCAGTGTGGACATTTTTTTGTGTGTCTGCCTCTGACAACAGCGATGCCATTTGCAACCTGTGCCAAAGGAAACTGAGTCGTGGGAGGTCCAACACCCACCTAGGTACAACTGCTTTGCGTAGGCACATGATCTCACATCACAAACGCCTATGAGATCAACACATGAGTACAAGCAGCACGCCTACTCCAAGCCGCCATCCTCCTCCTGGTCCAGCATCTTCAGCCACGTCAACCACTGCTGTCCTCCTTGCCCCCTCTCAACCATCCGCCACTCCGTCTCCCGCCTTGAGCAGTTCCCGCTCATCTGCCCACAGTCATGTGTCTGTCAAGGACATGTTTGAGCGTAAGAAGCCAATGTCACCAAGTCACCCCCTTGCCCAGCGTCTGACAGGTGGCTTGTCCGAACTATTAGCCTGCCAGCTTTTACCATACAATCTGGTTGAGTCTGAGGCGTTCAAAATTTTTTTATTGGGACACCGTACCCGTCCGGAATTTCTTTTCACAAAAGGCAATCCCCAACCTGTACTCGATAAAGGAAGTCATGGCATGTCTGGCACACAGTGTTGGGGCAAGGGTCCATCTGACCACTGATACCTGGTCTGCAAAGCATGTTCAGGGCAGGTATTTCACCTACACTGCGCATTGGGTAAACCTGCTGACGACTGACAAGCATGGAATGCTTGGCATTGCAGAGGAGTTGGTGACACCGCCATGACTTGCAGGCAGTCCTGCTGCCACCTCCTCTACTCCTCTTACTCCATCCTCTTCCATAACCTCCTCGGCTGAGTCCTCTTGTGCTGCTGCGTCTTGCTCCACATCAACGGCACCCCCCCAGCTCCCCAGGTACTATTCCACATCCCGGATACGGCAGTGTCACACCGTCTTGGGTTTAACTTGCTTGAAAGCAGAGAGTCACACCGGACAAGCACTCCTGTCCGCCCTGAACGCACAGGTGGAAAAGTGGCTGACTCCGCAGCAACTGGATATCGGCAAAGTGGTGTGTGACAACGGAAAAAATTTGATAGCGGCATTGAAGTTGGGCAAGTTGACACATGTGCCGTGCATGGCACATGTGTGTAATCTGATCGTACAACGCTTTGTGCATAAGTACACAGGCTTACAGGATGTCCTGAAGCAGGCCAGAAAGGTGTGTGGCCATTTCAGGCGTTCCTACACGGCCATGGCTCACTTTGCCGATATCCAGCGGCGAAACAACATGCCAGTGAGGCGCTTGATTTGCGACAGCCCTACACGTTGGAATTCAACACTCCTAATGTTCGACCGCCTGCTCCAACAAGAAAAAGGTGTTAATGAATATTTGTATGACCGGGGTGCTAGGACAGCCTCTGGGGAGCTGGGAATTTTTTTGACATGTTACTGGACGCTCATGCGCAATGCCTGTAGGCTCATGCGTCCTTTTGAGGAGGAGACAAACCTAGTCAGTCGCACCGAAGGCACCATCATCGACATCATACCATTTGTTTTCTTCCTGGAGCATGCCCTGCGAAGAGTGCTGGATCAGGCCGTAGATGAGCGTGAAGAGGAAGAGTTGTGGTCACCATCACCACCAGAAACAGCCTTATCAGCATCGCTTGCTGGACCTGCGGCAACGCTGGAAGAGGATTGTGAGGAAGAGGAGTCAGAGGAGGAATGTGGCTTTGAGGAGGAGGAGGAGCAAGACCAAACACAACAGGCATCCCAGGGTGCTCGTTGTCACCTATCTGGTACCCGTGCTGTTGTACGTGGCTGGGGGGAAGAACATACCTTCAATGACATCAGTGAGGAGGAGGAACGGGAAATGAGTAGCTTGGCATCCAACTTTGTGCAAATGGGGTCTTTCATGCTGTCCTGCCTGTTGAGGGACCCTCGTATAAAAAGGCTGAAGGAGAACGACCTGTACTGGGTGTCCACGCTACTAGACCCCCGGTATAAGCAGAAAGTGGCGGAAATGTTACCGAATTACAACAAGTCGGAAAGGATGCAGAATTTGCAAAATAAATTACAAAGTATGCTTTACACAGCGTATAAGGGTGATGTCACAGCACAACGGGAATCTAACAGGGGGAGAGGTGGAAGTCATCCTCCTCCTCCCACGACCACGCCGGCAAGGACAGGACGCTTTAAAGACGTGTTGTTGATGGAGGACATGCGGACCTTTTTAAGTCCTACGCATCGCCACAGCCCTTCGGGATTCACCCTCAGAGAGTGACTCGACCGACAGGTAGCAGACTACCTCGCCTTAACTGCAGATATCGACACTCTGAGGAGCGATGAACCCCTTGACTACTGGGTGTGCAGGCTTGACCTGTGGCCTGAGCTATCCCAATTTGCGATAGAACTTCTGTCCTGCCCCGCTTCAAGTGTCCTGTCAGAAAGGACCTTCAGTGCAGCAGGAGGTATTGTCACTGAGAAGAGAAGTCGCCTAGGTCAAAAAAGTCTAGATTACCTCACCTTTATTAAGATGAATGAGGGATGGATCCCGAAGGGACTGACACTGGGCGATACATTCGATTAAAAAAGGCCTGATGAGATGAGCTGCCTTGGGCTAAAAATGGTCCACACGCTGCTGTATTTTAGCTCTGAATGACGTTTGACTTGCGTGACTTATCCGCCACCAACTAGGGTTCAAGCCGCCATGTTTTAGGGCACTTTCTGCCTGTGAAACAAACATAAATTTTTCTGCCTGCTGCTACAGCAGCGGCTGCAACAATACCAAATTTTTCAGGCATGTGTACATGCCTAATTTTTAGGCCCACTGGTGCAGCACTGTGGCTTCAAAAACCAAACCAAAAAAAATCCTCCAAGATGGCACCAATATACCAGTGGTCTAAGCATCTTCCAACCTTGGCCTAAAAAGGGGAGGTGATTCCACAATTAAAAATCGCTGCCATATACACATCCACTGATAGGAGACGCGGAAGGTATTAAACTGATATGAACATTTACTAAACTCACCACTCCGAGTGCTGTTATTTATTTACATTTTTTGTGGTGAGGCTTTACAGGACAGAGTGCTTCTCCACATGACATGTTAACTCGCGGGCAGCTGGCTCATCAAGGAACCAGAGCAGCTTTAACGAGCAGCTTGAACGGTGTCCCAATAGCTTGCATTTAAAAACCTGTTAAATGTTATAATAACGTCAGATTGCTTTGCAGCAGGATATCCTTCCAGAAGAGATGTATATGACAAAATGTTGTAATACCTTTAGTAAAAATTAGGGAAAAAATAAATCACAAGCAGGGTACAAATGGCTAATTAAAGCTAAGGATTTCAGGATTAAACATGTTTTAGAGAAGGAGATCCCACAAAAAAAACAAAAAACACCTTGTTCGATTCTAGAAACCTGGTGTGTATGGTAATCTGACCCAAGTCAATGAGGCAAAACTGCAGATGGAGGAAACATGCAAACTCACAGGTTACATTAGCACCACCACTCAAAAAACACTGAATAAACAGACGCAGAACTGTAGCCGTCTCTATATTTTAAAGTAAATTAAGTCATACAATTCACCACCCTCATTTTCTAAAAGGGGAAAAATTACTATGGGTCACTTTACCACCAGTGAAGTTCAGCCCACCCCCGTCTCCAACCAAGTGACTGAAATCCTCCAAGATGGCACCAATATACCAGTGGTCTAAGAATCTTCCCACCTTGGCCTAAAAAGGAGAGATGATTCCACAATTAAAAATCGCTGCCATATACACGTCCACTGATAGGAGACGCGGAAGGTATTAAACTGATCAGAACAATACTCCACTCCTATCAGTAGGTCCCCCCCATTGTGATTTATGCCCCCCACCCACCGCGCAGGGGTGGGGGCCGGGGGGGAGGACAGTAGGTCCCCCCATTGTGATTTATGGCCCCCACCCACCGCGCAGGGGTGGGGGAGGACAGTAGGTCCCCCCCCCCAGTGTGTATCAGGGTCCCTGAGGACAGGTGTCAATCCATACCTGCCAAGTGACCCTATGTAGGGGGAACAGTCCCTATTCTGCTCTGTGTCAGTGTGTATTAGGGGCTTTGAGGACAGGTGTCAATCCATATCTGCCAAGTGACCCTATGTAGGGGTAACAGTCTCTATTCTGCTCTGTGTCAGTGTGTATCATGGTCTCTGTGGACGGGGAACCGTCTCTATTCTGCTCTGTGTCAGTGTGTATCAGGGGCTTTGAGGACAGGTGTCAATCCATATCTGCCAAGTGACCCTATGTAGGGGTAACAGTCTCTATTCTGCTCTGTGTCAGTGTGTATCATGGTCTCTGTGGACGGGGAACCGCCTCTATTCTGCTCTGTGTCAGTGTGTATCAGGGGCTTTGAGGACAGGTGTCTATCCATATCTGCCAAGTGACCCTATGTAGGGGTAACAGTCTCTATTCTGCTCTGTGTCAATGTGTATCATGGTCTCTGAGGACGGGGAACAGTCTCTATTCTGCTCTGTGTCAGTGTGTATCATGGTCTCTGTGGACGGGGAACAGTCTCTATTCTGCTCTGTGTCAGTGTGTATCAGGGGTTTTGAGGACAGGTGTCAATCCATATCTGCCAAGTGACCCTATGTAGGAGGAACAGTCCCTATTCTGCTCTGTGTCAGTGTGTATCAGGGGTTTGAGGACAGGTGTTAATCCATATCTGCCAAGTGACCCTATGTAGGAGGAACAGTCCCTATTCTGCTCTGTGTCAGTGTGTATCAGGAGTTTTGAGGACAGGTGTCAATCCATATCTGCCAAGTGACCCTATGTAGGGGGAACAGTCTCTATTCTGCTCTGTATGAGGAGGAGGAAGGGGAAATGAGTAGCTCGGCATCCAACCTTGTGCAATTGGGGTCTTTCATGCTGCCGTGCCTATTGAGGGACCCTCGTATAAAAAGGCTGAAGGAGAACGACCTGTGCTGGGTGTCCACGCTACTAGACCCCCGGTCTCTATTCTGCTCTGTGTCAGTGTGTATCATGGTCTCTGTGGATGGGGAACAGTCTCTATTCTGCTCTGTGTCAGTGTTTATCATGGGCTTTGAGGACAGGTGTCAATCCATACCTGCCAAGTGACCCTATGTAGGGGTAACAGTCTCTATTCTGCTCTGTGTCAGTGTGTATCATGGGCTTTGAGGACAGGTGTCAATCCATATGTCAAGGTGTCAATATGTCATATGTCAGGTGTCAATCCATATCCATTGTGATTTAGGAATGTTAGGTGATTTCTGCCCTTTATGGATTAAAACCAGACTCTGCATCAACTGTGTAATTTTCCATGGGAGTTTTGCCATGGATCCCCCTCCGGCATGCCACAGTCCAGGTGTTAGTCCCCTTGAAACAACTTTTCCATCACTTTTGTGGCCAGAAAGAGTCCCTGTTGGTTTTAAAATTCACCTGCCCATTGAAGTCAATGGCGGTTCACGCGGTTCGCCGGTTCGCGAGCATTTGAGGAAGTTCGCGTTCGCCATTCGTGACCCGAAAATTTCGGGTTCGCGACATCACTAGCAATCACAGAGGTCAGACATTTCTTGTAGTTGGACACCAGGTTTGCACACATCTCAAGAGGGATTTTGTCCTACTCCTCTTAGCATATCCTCTCCAAGGACCACTATAGTGCCAGAAAAACATACTCGTTTTCCTGGCACTATAGTGCCCTGAGGGTGCCCCCACCCTCAGGGTCCCCCTCCCCCCGGGCTCTAGGAGGTGGAAGGGGTTAAACTTACCTCTTTCTCCAGCGCCGGGCGGGGGACTCTCCTCCTCCTCGGCTGAATGCGAATGCGCGGCAGGAGACGCGCGCGCATTCAGCCAGTCCATAGGAAAGCATTCACAATGCTTTCCTATGGATGCTGGCGTCTTCTCACTGTGAAAATTACAGTGAGAAGTGCGGAAGCGCCTCTAGCGGCTATCAATGAGACAGCCACTAGAGGCTGGATTAACCCTATTATAAACATAGCAATTTCTCTGAAACTGCTATGTTTATAGAAAAAAGGGTTCATCCTAGCTGGACCTGGCCCCCAGACCACTTCATTAAGCTGAAGTGGTCTGGGTGCCTATAGTGGTACTTTAAGATTTCAAGGCTGACGTTTGGCAACTCAGCTCCCTCCACAGATTTTTTTTATGGGATTATAACTTTTCTGACATATGTTTTTCTGGATTTTTTTTTTGTTATTCTGTCTCTCACTGTTAAAATACACCTACCATTTAAATCATAGACTGATCATTTGTCAGTGAGCAAACGTTCAAAATCAGCAGGGGATCAAACACTTTTCCCCTTACTATATACATGTATATATAAAAAAATAAATTGGTTTTCACACCCCTCCTGGGTGGTATTTATTCCTCATTCTCTGGTCCTCTAGAGGCCTGGGAGTTTGAGCTATGTATGCAGTATTTTAGCTGTTCCTAAAACTGCACTCTTCGGTCTTGCCTAGTGTGGTAGACTCCAACTTCTATTGATCTGGTGCTGAGTGTCTGTTCCTGTGCTGCTAGGATTAGTGCCTTAGTGCTATCTTTCAGTCCTGCCTTTTCCAATCACTCCCGCTTTCTGAAACTCAATCTCTCAAAAACTGAGCTCCTTGTCTTTCCTCCTCCTAATACTGATCCTCCTCTTTCACTCTCCCTTCAAGTTTGTGGTACCAACATCAGTCCATCCTTGCAAGCGCGCTGTCTTGGCATCATACTTGACTCTGGTCTCACCTTTGAGCCTCACATCCAGCATGTTGCCAAATCCTGTAGATTCCATCTTAAAAACATAGCCCGCATCCGCCCCTTTCTTGCACCAGATACTACCAAGGAGCTTGTCCATGCCCTAGTAATTTCCCGCATGGATTATTGTAACCTTCTCCTGATTGGTCTCCCCAATAGCCGTACTGCACCCTTACAGTCCGTAATGAATGCTGCTGCTAGATTGATTTTCCTCTCTAGTCGTTTCTCTCACACCTCACCCCTCTGCCAGTCCTTACATTGGCTTCCTGTATGCTATAGGAGTCAATTCAAGGTACTAACTCACACCTATAAAGCACTGAACAACTCTAGCCCCTCTTATATCTCCTCACAGATCCATAGGTATGTCCCTTCTCGGTCTCTCCGTTCTGCCCGTGACCACCTCCTGTCCGTTGTCCGCACTCGTACAGCCAACTCGCGCTTGCAGGACTTCTCACGGGCGGCTCCCTTCCTATGGAATAGCCTGCCTACCGCCATCAGACTCTCCCCTAGTCTTGCATCTTTTAAGAAGTGCCTTAAAACCCATCTCTTTAGGAAAGCTTATGGCCTCCAAGACTAACCCTTACCTCACATACCTGTCTCTTGCCCTCTCCTAAAGGGCAGCCCACCTTATTTGATTGTAAATTCCTGTCCTAATGTGTTTTACACCCCACCTCCTATAGAATGTAAGCTCGTTTGAGCAGGGTCCTCTTCAACCTATTGTTCCTGTAAGTTTATTTGTAATTGTCCTATTTATAGTTAAATCCCCCTCTCATAATATTGTAAAGCGCTACGGAATCTGTTGGCGCTATATAAATGGCAATAATAAATAAATAAATAAATAATAGGATTCTGCTGGTGGTACACCCCATGCTATCTGCTGGTGGTACACCCCATGGAGAGGTTTGTCTTGTCAAGGAACCTCCTCTTTTTCTGCATCCTCTATTTGTTGAGGTCCCGGGCATTCCCTTATCAGTTCATCTTTGGGAGCCATCTTCATGATGTACTTGTGGATGCTCTGTGTTTCATCCAGTACTGTGGCCTTGACACTCATCATCCTTCTGGCAGGTTTACAGTCTCTGGGTGCTGGATTTTGGGTGGAATCCTCCATTCAAAGTGAGTAGTTTTCTGGTCTTGACATCCATGGTGGTATCTAGTCTCTAACACTAGGGGGTTGGACATTTCCTGTGGCTGCTCCTGTCTATCTCAGTCCACCTGGAGCAGATGTCAAATCAGCCAAGTATAAAACACTGCCTCTCTCTCTGAGGGCAGTGTCAGTTCATTGACAGAAACCATAGGAGAGTCCATTGCCTGTGGAGAACCAGGGCACATCATATCTCTCTGCCCAACTTGTCCACCTAGATCAAAAGCTCTTCTATTGGGTACCTTACGGACCAGTCCTGTCATCCCAGCAACACAGCCTGATAACTGCCAAGGTTGCTGCCAGCCCTGATCACATTCCATGACACAAATGGGTACCCAGACTATGGTAAACAACACACCCAGTACCCCTGAGAAGTCTCCGCCTTCTGTTCCTGAGACTTCTGCACCTCATCTTGACATTACTTCTATTGACACCATCACTACTTCCTGCCAGCCCAAAGAAGACCTACTTTCAGATTGTGCTTTTGCTTCTATGGCTACTATTGTCCATAAAAATATATATACTACAGTTCGAGAAGGCATTGCAAGCCGCAAACTCTGCTCCTGCTGAGGTGCGAGAAGTACTTATCACTTGACTGCTCTACAGCTATACCAGAAGCTGGTACTATAGAGCCTCACGCTGAACGTGGACTCCACTCTGGGGTCTTTGATTTGGATAGTGAAACAGATGAGGAGCCATTATAAAGAGCCTGTTCACGCACAGAGGGCATTCTTAAAGGGAGGGTCCGGTCACAGATCTCACCATGACATACAGACGGCCAGATGTGGTTGTCCCAGAGGTTCCCAACAGGGGATTTGAACCTGGGTACTTAGCAGTCCTGGGCCTGCTTTACTGCCTTTAAGCCACAGCAGCTCCTATTCCTCTGAGCATTTCTAGCCCTATTCTACCTGGTTATGATTCCAGCACTACGGGGTTGGACTATTCCTGTGTCTGCTCCTGTCTATCTAAGTCCACCTGAAGCAGATACCAAATCAGCCAGGTATAAAAGACTGCCTCTCTCTGAAGGCAGTGTCAGTTCATTGACTCCGGATCTTAATCCAGTGTTCTCCAGACGGCTCCTAACCTTGGCTTATCATCATTTATCCTGACCTCTGGCATCCTCTGACTTTGGCTTATCTTCGACTATCCTATTGCTTTTGTCCTTCCCTGTACTGCGACTTGGAGCCATGTCCTGCACAGCCACCGTGCACAGACTCACAGCCTAGGTGGCTTCTTATCAGGTCACCTTTGTATGTGTTTATTTGCAAGTGTCACGGCACAGCGAGAGCCCTGCAGACAGCAAGGCGTGACCGCCCCTTTAAGAGACCTGGCTGGGTTTGAACTCACAGCTCCAGCATGATATCCACCAGGGGGCTTCAGTTTCTGTTTGCATTTTTTCTGCTTCCTGACCCCTTGCCTGGATTAACCCCTTAAGGACGGAGCCAAATGTACACGTTGTGAACGAAACAAAATGGAAACAAAACCTGGCATTTGCGCTATATGTCTGTCCAACCGTAAATCACCTCTTTCATATTAAATGCAACACCACTTATTATATATCATTTTATTCAGGGGAAACAGGGCTTTCATTTAATATCAAATATTTAGCTATGAAACATAATTTAATGCGAAAAAAATGGGAGAAAATAAGATTTTTTTTATTTTTTTTTGTTCTACATTACATTTTAACTGTCAATGTCATAATACTGTTTGCTTTTACTGCAATAAAATACACATATTTGTATTCAGCAAAGTCTCACGTGTAAAACAGTGCCCCCTATGTACAGGTTTTATGGTGTTTTGTGAAGTTACAGGGTCAAATATAGCGGGTTACATTTGAAATTGAAATTTGCCAGATTGGTTACGTTGCCTTTGAGACTGTATAGTAGCCCAGGAAATAAGTTTACACCCATAATGGCATACCATTTGCAATAGTAGACAACCCAAGGTATTGCAAATGGGGTATGTCCAGTCTTTTTTAGTAGCCATTTGGTCATCTATATCCCTAACGATCACTGGGACTTAATGCTCTGTCTACCAATAGTCTATAATCGAATAATGCCATATAAGGATAAGATTCGTCGTAATAAAGCCTAATATATCAATGCCGATACACCCTCCTAATTCTATACACAAAAGAGCAGATAGACATCCTAAATTAAAACCTAATGGTCACAGTAACACTCAACGCGCGCCAGCATTGCGCCTTTGTCAAGAGCCCTTACAAAGGCGCAATATATGGCATTATTCGATTATAGACTATTTGTAGACAGAGCTCTTGCATTAAGTCCCAGTGATCGTTAGGGATATAGATGATGCTTAATATATCTTTATTCTACTGCAACATTGGGGTACTTTGAGTATTATAATTGGGATTACAGAAGTGTTCTATCGGCTAATATTTTCTGACTACATTGTTAGATCAGATAGCATTGCCGCCAAACTTCCCCAATACTCCTAACCCCCAGTAATACTTTTGCAAGTTTACCCACACAAATTGATCTGGATACAAAGTGTTATACCCCACAGGGACATCAATATTAATTCATTGAGGTCACTTTATTCCAGGGATTAACTTTGTTCTCTGTTTATTCACACCAACAGTTACATTGGCTAATGAGACATTGTTGCAACATGCATTACTAGCAACAATTTATACTTATATCTCAGTTGCCAATGAAAGAGTTCACTGGTGTGCTGTTCACATTATATATTTAGCAGAATAGTAGACGGCTCCTATATACATACATACATCTTTTTATTTTGTCACTGTATATGCACGTTTATCACTATTTTTTGTTTATTTTTCTCCTCAAGAGGGGCTAATAAAATTTATTATTTTCCATATATTTCATTTATGTTCTATAATGGCAATTGGCTGCCTTAGTTTAATGAACACCTCTCTTTTAGGGTATAGGGACTGATATTTGGGAGGACCTTTCTGCAATCCCATTTCAGTCTCTTCCTTTTTTATATTATATCCCTTGGGTTATGCCCTAATACTCTGCAACCTTACCAACTCCAGTGAAGGATTTTCTTTTCTAACACTTGGTGTTGTGTCTCTTTTCTAGTACATTTGTAACTTTGTTAACAAAAAGTCCAAAGTAACAGATTTCAATATGTTGCACCAATATAGTATGATTTGTATCAATGTTTCTAGCAGTGTCACTTCAGCAGGCATAATCTCGACAAGAAATACAAACATATATAATGTAACACTTTATTATATGAATGAAATGTGTTTAAGAGCTGTCAGACTAGCTCTTTGTCTTAAAAGCAGCAACGGTTTAAAATACCCGCTTTGGATATTGATGGGGCTGGAATCCTAGATGAAAAGCAGCCACTATCGTTCCAAGATCCAAACTGAAATGCTGTGCAATCTGCAGTAGCTCGATTGTACAGGAACCCTGCTATGCAACACATTGCTGAACTTTAGTGCTCTCTGAAACAGAAGGAAAATGGTGTAACACTGTGGGTTTTAAATAATATATAATATATTTTATATGTATATATTTTATGAGCAATTGACTTTGCTCGAGTTATGAATGATTTGCGTGGTCTATGTCCCCACCAACCTAATTTTTCAAAGGAAGCTAAATATTTCCTTTACAGGAATAACATTCCAATTCTACATAAAATGTTTTTACTTTATTAGTTTAACAGCAACTTGAAGGTGAAGTATATAGAATACTTTATTACAATCTGTTAAGTGGCACAAGACAATGAAATTGAGAGGGAAAATGCAACCTAATTTCCCTGCCTTGTGACACTGAACCATCCTGTCCTGTCTCTGCTGTTTTTCTCCACCAACCAAGGCAGTGGTACATAATCTTCAGTTCCCAAGTCACTGATAAGCAGACCCCAAACTAAAGTAGCCCACAGGGAATTCTAGGTTTTGACAGGCTACTCTGGTCCTTGGTTGCTTCATCTAAGTGTTGCTTCTAAGTGTGTGTGGTAAGAGATATTCTGGAGACTTTTACAGAAGCTTCAACTGTCTAAGATTTGTGCTAAGAGTTTTCTTTTTTACTGTTACAGGTAAGATTCATCTGTAGGAAAAGGTTACTGATTGCACAAGGTTTGATTTCCTGTTGGTAATTATAAGGCATGTGATTTGATTAGTTAGCTACTTGCTATTGATTGCTGTTTAATCTGAGGTATTCAGGAGGATAAATAAAAAGTAAAAACTTGATTTAAATTATTCATCTCATTGGAATGGCAGACTTAGTTCAGTGTAATAGTTGCTATGCATTTGTTTCACGTTCCACTTTTTGGAACTTTGGTTGTTGTGTAATCTGTAGACAGTTCTCTATTTTGCGGCAGGAGATTGTATTTTTGAAGTCTGAGATTTATAAATTATCTGGTAAACAACCTCAGGCTGGAACTGCTGCAAAGCCACTGCCGCAGAGACATAATAGGAATGGCAGATGGATCACTGTAGGATCTGGTAGACTTAGAGTTGTGGATAAAAGGCATATTGCACAGTCTGTTGCTCTACATAATTCATTTTCTGCACTTTCAGAGTGTAATAGTGTCATAGAGACAGGCACCGAGGGTAGTGGTGTTTTGCAGAGAGGCACTGAGGCTAGTGGTGTTGTGCAGAGAGGCATTGAGGCTAGTGGTGTTGTGCAGAGAGGCACTGAGGCTAGTGTTGTTGTGCAGAGAGGCACTGAGGCTAGTGTTGTTGTGCAGAGAGGCACTGAGGCTAGAGGTGTTGTGCAGAGAGGCACTGAGGGTAGAGTTGTTGTGCAGAGAGGCACTGAGGCTAGTGGTGTTGTGCAGAGAGGCACTGAGGCTAGTGGTGTTGTGCAGAGAGGCACTGAGGCTAGTGGTGTTGTGCAGAGAGGCACTGAGGCTAGTGGTGTTGTGCAGAGAGGCACTGAGGCTAGTGGTGTTGTGCAGAGAGGTTAGAAAGCAGTTGTTGTTGGGGGATTCCATCATAAGAGGTGTGGAGATGGACAATGGTGGTCTTGTGAGGTGTCTTCCCGGAGCTACTGCTCACAGAGACAGGAGACGTATCTGTAATATTGTTAAGCAAGCAAAGCAGGAAGGGGAATTGGATGTACTTGTCCATTTAGGGACAAATGACTTGGCTTGCAATGAGGTTTCAGAGGTTATGGAAGTTTTTAGTGTTTTTGCCAATGATATACGGCAGGTTGCTTCCACACTGTCATTCTCTGAAGTTCTGCCTGTGCATAACACTCAGAATGACAGGCGGATGCGTATTAGGGACTTTAACTTGTGGCTTGGTGAATGGTGTCGGGAGCAAGGATTTGGCTTTATTTCTCATGGTAGCTCTGTTTGGAATGGAAATAAACTGTACAAAAAAGATGGTTTGCATCTTTCTCAAAAGGGAACAAATGTTCTCACTGAGCAGTTCAGAGGTTTTGCTAGGAAGTATTTAAACTAGAAGGGGGGGGGGCAAAAGGGTGATAAAACATCAATCCAATTGTCCCCCAAAACAAGGACAGAAGGTGCCTGTAGCAAGTGTGTTAAAAAATTATAAGCTTAGAGGCATGTCTACAAATGCTCGCAATTTAGGGAATAAGATCCATGAACTTGTGGCAATAATGGCAACTGATAGTGTAGATTTAGTCACTGTTACTGAGACATGGTATAATGAGAGAAATGACTGGGACATAGCAATACCAGGGTACTCTTTATATAGAAAAGACAGGGAAGGCAAGAAAGGGGGAGGGGTGGCCCTGTATGTGAAGGATAGCATAAAATCTAGCCTAATAAAGGTTAGTGAGGCGAACATAGAGTCCATTTGGGTTACGTTAGAATTGGGTAATCACACAGTGACTCGTGTAGGTGTGATTTATAGGCCCCCGGGACAAATTGAAGAGTTAGATAATCTACTAGTTGAGGAAATAGCTAAAATGACAATGAAGGGGGAAGTTATCATCATGGGTGACTTTAATCTTCCTGATGTGAATTGGAAAACAAAAATAGCTACTTGTGCCAGGAGCACACATATTCTAAACTACCTACTGGGATTGTCTCTAAAACAAGTCGTTGAGAAGCCAACTCGTAAAGAGGCCATACTAGATTTAGTGTTAACAAATGGAGATTTGGTATCAGATATTACTGTAGGTGAAAGTTTAGGATCCAGTGATCATCAGTCAGTGTGTTTAATATAAGAACAGTGACTGAGTCACACCACACAAAAACAAAAGTTTTAGACTTTAGAAAAACAGACTTTTCTAAAATTAGAATATGTGTAAAGGAGTCATTATCAGACTGGAGCAATTTAAATGGAGTCCAAGAGAAATGGGATTATTTAAAAGTTGCACCACGGAAGGCAACAGAAAATTGCATTAGGCTTGTCAGTAAAAGCAATAAATTCAAGAAACCACTGTGGTACTCCGCAGATGTGGCCAAAATAGTAAAAAACTAAAAGTTAGCATTTAGTAATTATAATAAAACCCAGAGTGAGGAAGACAGAATGACCTATAAGATTAGGTAGAAAGAGTCTAAGCAAGTTATAAGAGCTTCCAAATCACACACAGAAGAGAAAATAGCACAGTCAGTAAAAAAGGGGGACAAAACTTTTTTTAGATACATAAATGAGAAAAGAAAAGTAAAACAAGGATTAGTTAGATTAAAAACAAAAGAAGGAAGGTATGTAGATGATGATAAAGGTCTAGCTGACTGCCTCAATGAATATTTTTGTTCGGTATTTACAGATGAAAATGAAGGAGAGGGACCTCAGTTATGAAAAAGGATAAATGAGTCATTTATTACACGTGAGATTACAGAGGAAGAGGTTCTATTTCAACTGTCAAAAGTAAAGACAAATAAGTCAATGGGACCTGATGGAATACACCCAAAGCTATTAAACTAGCTTAGTGGTGTACTAGCAAAACCATTAACAGATTTATTTAACCAATCATTGTTAACAGGAGTAGTCCCAGAAGATTGGAAGTTAGCGAATGTTGTGCCCATTCACAAGAAAGGTAATAGGGAGGAGTCGGGCAACTATAGGCCAGTAAGCCTTACTTCAGTAGTGGGGAAAGTGATGGAAACCATGTTAAAGGATAGGATTGTTGAACATCTAAAAACACATGGATTTCAAGATCAGAGACAACATGGGTTTACTTCAGGCCAAACTAATCTTATTGATTTTTTTGATTGGGTAACTAAAATTATAGATCAGGGTGGTGCAGTAGACATTGCTTACCTAGATTTCAGTAAGGCTTTTGACACTGTTGCACATAGAAGGCTTATCAATAAACTGCAATCTTTGAGTTTGGATTCCAATATTGTTGAATGGGTAAGGCAGTGGCTGAGTGACAGGCAACAGAGGGTTGTAGTCAATGGAGTATATTCGAAGCTTGGGCTTGTCACCAGTGGGGTACCTCAGGGATCTGTACTTGGACCCATTCTCTTTAATATTTTTATTAGTGATATTGCAGAAGGTCTTGATGGTAAGGTGTGTCTTTTTGCGGATGATACTAAGATATGTAACAGGGTTGATGTTCCAGGAGGGATAAGCTAAATGGCAAATGATTTAGGTAAACTAGAAAAATGGTCAGAGTTGTGGCAAATGACATTTAATGTGGATAAGTGCAAGATAATGCATCTTGGACGTAAAAACCCAAGGGCAGAGTACAGAATATTTGATAGAGTCCTAACCTCAACATCTGAGGAAAGGGATTTAGGGGTGATTATTTCTGATGACTTAAAGGTAGGCAGACAATGTAACAGAGCAGCAGGAAATGCTAGCAGAATGCTTGGTTGTATAGGGAGAGGTATTAGCAGTAGAAAGAGGGAAGTGCTCATGCCATTGTACAGAACACTGGTGAGACCTTACTTGGAGTACTGTACACAGTACTGGAGACCATATCTTCTGAAGGATATTGATACCTTAGATAGAGTTCAAAGAAGGGCTACTAAACTGGTTCATGGATTGCAGGATAAAACTTACCAGGAAAGGTTAAAGGATCTTAACATGTATAGCTTGGAGGAAAGACGAGACAGGGGGGATATGATAGAAACATTTAAATACATAAAGGGAATCAACACAGTAAAGGAGGAGACTATATTTAAAAGAAGAAAAACTACCACAACAAGAGGACATAGTCTTAAATTAGAGGGACAAAGGTTCAAAAATAATATCAGGAAGTGTCCCTGTGTACTGTCGTGGCTGCTACCTCTCTAGCACAGCTAGAATCACCAAATACTCTCTCATCCAATAGGAAGTAGGGCAACACAAAAAGTAGGTGCTGCACCTAGAATTTCCTTATGTAAAGTCAAAAGAGGAAACAGAAGGAACTAATAGTGTAGAAAGTTAAAACTTCTTTGTAGAGTAAGGGTTAAATAAAGTTATGCACTCACTTTTATAGAGCTTCAATTCAGCTGAACTTGTACGCCTGGGCAGGATAATCTCTGCCTGAGGATATAGTGTAGTGTTGGTTCTTCAAATAGTCCTTGTTGTAGGAGGTAACCTCATTTGAATATAAAATATAAAAAAAAAAAACGTATATTGTAAAATATGGCATATTGAGCTAGATAGCAAGGGTAATATATATATGTATATATATATATATTTGTGTGTAGTATATATATATATATATATATATATATATATATATATATATATATTCATGTAATGTGACTGTGCAGAGAGAATATATAGTTTGTGCATGTAGCAATGTAACTATATTTGCTGATGGGTCAGTGTAAGTACACTATACTGGTGCATTGCATTGTAGGGCTAGTGTTAAAAAAGATTTCTGGGGCTGCTTTTTATTTCCAGTCCAGCCCTACCTGACATGTACAGCACCACATTCTTCAAGGGTTAAATTATTGGTGTGCCTTCCTAATTTTTGCTTGCCCTGTCTCTGTTTACTATCTTGAGAGCCCTCCTCATCTCTGACATGGGCAGATGGTGCTGCTTCTGGTGATAACCAACCTTCCCTTTCAGGGCCACCATCAGGGCATGACAACCATGAAGGTTGTCATGGGCCCGGTGGTCCTGGTGGGCACAGACTCCTTTGGGAGTCCTGGGCTCCACATTTCCTACATGGATTATGATATGAAGTAAGACTGTTGTTAGCAAACCTGCGATAGGAAAAAGTCGGTTGAGATGTGCCGAAACCGACGTATGCTGTAGGCCAGTAAATAAAGTGGGCCTACACTAGAAGAGTATGGGAAATAAAGGGAGTGGAGGGTGGGGCAGAAGCTTGTCAGACCAGTCACGGTATGGTATGGAAGGTGGGGGGTCCCTTTTAAAGGTCCATAAGCCCCTCCCACAACTTCAGGCCAAGCCTTCCAATTTGTGTATGAAATGAAGTAAGATTCTTGTTAGCAAACCTTTGATAGAAAAAAGTTGGTGTGCCCTGAATAATGGCTAGGGTTCATACCGAGCCTTGTTGACAATAACTGTACATATAACATGAACTTAGCGGTAGTGAGAAAAGCCCCGTAAAGTGACAGTAGTGGAAGTGATGGAATATTCGGTACGGTGAGGAGGTAGGAATCGAAAACCTTCACTGGGCACCATATATTATTTGTGGGATAGTATGGAATGTGGACGGGCTGACCCAGTTGACTCGTTTTGGTCACGTGTAGAGTCAGTATGTAATGATCTTTATGTTTAATTAGGTAGGAGCTTCGAAGGCAACCTTGTGCATTGTGTTGGCCACTGAGTGAATTCTCGTGGCCTTAGGAAGCTGTAAAAGGTCAGGTACATAGCGGTTTTAATGACAGAGTTAGTGAGGGGTTTGAAAGGGGCTGATTCTAGCAAATCAGACATATTTTGGATTCCCTTAAGTATAGTGTGATTGGATACAATGAAAGGAAAACTGGCGTTGTTGGAAAGTAGAGAAACATGTGATGTTGGATGCCAGTCAGGCGAAACTTGATGGTATAGTGAGAGAGCCTAAATTGAAGGTGGCAATAAAACTTAGCGAACACAACCAGAGATGTAATAACCAACATTATGTAATGAAGGACCACTTACCTGTGATGTAATTAGTAATGGAGATACTTGGTGACAGCAATTGCTGGGAGACCACTAAGGGCACAACTTGAAATACCTTAGAACCTGGTGGAGTAATACCGTGTACATTAAATAGCGGTATCTGCCAGACATGTGAGTAAGGAAATTGTTGTAAACCTGTAAGTGACAACCAATATATACCTTTCAAACAATTGAGGGGTAACACGAGTGACTTAGACTAAACTAGGTGGCATGAATATGAAAATACCGTCAACCATAACCTAATGGCATTGAGGCATATAGCAAAATACTAATAATGCAGAAACTCTGGAAAGTAAGTGAATCGGGACCCTGTCACATGTATAAGCCCATGTTGCCTGAAAATAATGTGATAGCCCGGAGACAGATAAGTGAACGTAGATAAGTGATGAACATTGATAAGTGATTAATATAGCAAGGGGCCAAGTTGATAAAACCAACTTATATAGGGGAAATAATAGAGTAGAAAGCGTTGAGAACCGGAAAAGTATCAATACTGAATAAAACAATAGCATGGGTAACTAGTATCAGTATCAACAAGAATATACATAACGGTGGACAATTCAAGCTAACAAGTGTATGAGAAGCAAGCCAACAAACCCTAATCAGTATATCTAAAATAAAGTAAACCTCGAGCAACTCGTGCCTACTCCAGCATCAGCATTGTCCATATTGTTACGCATGAGCCTGAACAGTTCCGCTTTCCCAGCCATTGCTGGGAAAGCAACATTGCATCTGCGTAGCTCAGCCGTAATACGAGGAATGGTCCATGACCTGATAGAACCAGATTTGTGTAGGTGTAGTGGACCAGACTGGAGTATTGGGGATTGACATGTCATCACCTTCTTACAAGGACCTGAGACATACTTCAAGATATTAATAATTAGCTTGGATGAGGCTCGTTTTGCTGGCTAGCTAGTGTCAAGTGGCGAAGCAATTCACTAGGTTGGTGACAGGTGAGACCCTGCTTGTTGCCAAGTGGCTTGAGAGGCTCTATCTATGCTTTGGTGTGAGGGGATTCATGGCCAACATACATTGTGGCAGGGTGTTGGCTTCTCTGTGACATTTAAATCATGAGATAGATTGGGTGTGACAAGTGAGGCCCTCTCTATGCCTCTGTGCGAGGTGGCTAACTATGTTTTTGCCCGGGCGGGGGTCTCCATTTGAGCCTGTTATTACGCTCCTTCCACAATTATTTAGACCAGCATTTGTTACATTGTGCACCATGTTTAGTCGGACACAGTGTATATAATGCGAATACTGTTGAACAACTAGTGGTTACTCTTTATTCAGCAGGCAACAGTAACCGCGTAGGTTATCACAGGAATTATGTGAGCGACACGAGGGGCGGAGTGGCCTCTCTCATTACTACACGCTGAATTGCACAGTCTGACGGAGTAGGATCAGGTTATCTACAGATCTTGTTACGCTCATTCAAAAAGGTCCTCGAACTAGACGATCATTACCACCTACTGCAGTTATTGTGTATATATTGTACATAGTTCATATCCCCCACCCATAGACCCCCGGTCAATAATTGCTATTAGTGAATGAGCAATATGCTTATTCAGGTTCCTTTAGAGGAGCCACAGTGGTTTTTCGATAGGATAGTCTATACTGTTCATACGCCTACAGCGTTTACCTTTGGACACCTATCCATTGGCAACTTAGTTCATCTACCAATAATTTTTAGATGTCATACACTCTATATCACACACAAAATTATGAAATGCCAGATTATTTTGTTAAGATTTTAGGATTAGAGTTTCAATAAAAGTTATTTTTTAATTTTATAAAGCACTGCATATATGGTACAGATCCCTTAGGGACCTTTTCTGTGACCCCTGGTGGTTCTGCCGTCCAGGGATCATTTGCTTTATAGTTTTTCCACATACAAGTGAGGGTTACCCTCTATTGTGTTCCCTACACACACCCGCTGATTCCCTTCGGGGCACCAGCATACTTTACACAAATCTCATAATATGATTAGACATGACACATAAATATGTTTGTAAGCAAAACCGTAGATTATACAGAAATGCCTATGTAAATATGGACAGTGTGGTCCAAGGCGTATCATAACCCATCTAATATGCCACATCGAAGGTAATACCAGTTTGTGGCATTATGATAATTTGATTGAGGAAATATTACTGCTACATAACTGTAAACTAATGATCTCTGTATACTAGGTGCCTATCAATGTACTACCCAGAACCTAAAACAAGACATTCTATTCTTAACCCAAAAAAAGACATGTTGGTGATGAGATGGTAGAGAACCCGATAGTTACGAATAATCATCCAGTTTATGAAATGGTGAAAATAGCATAAACTGTATACAAACACTTATAAAACATCACATAATACATACGCACTGAGCCCAATAAAACGGTTGTTGAGAGATAGAATCAAAATGGGAACAGATGCCTCTAGAATGCCACAGTGACTGAAGAGGCTAGTGGCCGTACATAATACATAGGAAAAGACAGGAGATATAAGACCTACATGTGGAATGCTTAGGAGGATGATAAATACTTAGAGCTTGTTAACACTTATTAACAACTTGGAACGTTTCTCACCGCAGTGTTCTAATTGTTAGTCTGGGTGACTGCAATTCTTGTGGACAACCATGAGATGGCGGCCATCTTGTTCGCATGAACGCAGGCAGCAGTGTTTGGGCATGAATCTCATGGAACTAATACGGACACAGAAACTCCCAAACACCACTGGGCTTCCATCATCGCCTGCGTTAGTTTCTATACAACTTAGAAGGGCACTGTTCGTTGAAATCATTCATTTGGATGAGGGGAAGAAGCTACAGGGTAAGACTATTGACTCTGTTCAGTAGTTTGTTCGTTTTTAAACTACTGAACTAGACCGACCACAAGCCCTGATTCTCTGGAACTGTTTTGGGCATGGGACCATGCCTGGGGTCGGTCAGATAAATGACTTCCAGGAAATTCCTGAACCCCTGAACTGATCTGGGTGATTTTTGGATATGTTGGTCACCCAGATCAGGGGATTTTGTGGGGTTTTATGTATTTTAGGGTACTTTTGGGGTGTTTTGAAAAAGTGTGTTTTTTCTGCCTGTAGATAATTGAGTTAATGCAGTATCTTACTCAATTATCTCCTGGGCAGAGGGGATGGATTTTGTGCTGTGTGTGTGTGGGGGGGAGTGTTGTGCCTTGTAATCTTATTGTTACTGGTCTGTGACGTTGTAAATCAGTCTACCATCAGGTCCATGTGGGCGTACCCCTTGCAAGGGGATTGTCATATAAGGCCAAATGTGGCACCATTAAACTGAGTTCATTTTACCCCTTCATGAAGTCTTGGCTCATGTTTGGGGGATTGGAGAACTATATTCACTCTGGGGATTGCTATATCACAATACCCCCCTGAGTATAATCACTAGCTCTTATAAGAGCTGTTCCTGCAATACTCTCTGGAGTAAGAGAGGTTCACCCACTGGAAGCTGTATCCTGGTCTTGGGTCCAGGGTGGGTAGAGGACAGCGAGACCCCAACCAAGCTGCGGCGGTTTTGGGGGTTTATGGTGGTTATGGTGTTTCAGTGCAGTGCTTATGGTACTTGCAAGTACTAGGAAGCAGCGATTGACAGAGGTACCAGGCGGTCTGTAATAAGTCCCTACTTTTTTGTATGATTTAATTAGATTGTTAGATTTTGTTAAAATTTCAATGAAATTCCAATGCAGTCTTTAAAGTTGACAGTATTTAGGGGTTTATCAACTAAAATGGGTGTCACAAGATAAAAACAAAGGAAATTCAACTGTTACACCCAAGTAGTCAATATAGTCAGGTTTAATAGCAGATTCGACTTGAACCTGAAACAAATGAGGATACTGATTGTTATTAAGTAATTTGTATCAATTAATTGTGTATACAATGATTTACATATTTTTGTATTGGTGTATTATGTCATTAAAATTGTACTTGGCAAGAGGTGGGATTTATTAGGCAGCAAATCAACTGCCAGTGCTTGAATTTCATGTGTTGGAAGCAGGGAAAATGGGCAAGCGAAAAGATCCGTGTGACCTTCACAAGGGCCAAGTAGTCCTGTCTAGACAGCTGGGCCAGAGCATCTCCAAAATGGCAAGTGTTGTCAGGTTTTCTCAGTATGCAGTGGATAGTACCTATCAAAAGTGGTGCAAGGAAAGACAACTGGTGAACCGGGTCATGGGCGCCCAAGGCTCAATGATGCACGTGCCGAGAAAAGGCTAGTCCCTCTGGTTCAATCACACAGAAGAGCTACTGTAGCTCAAATGTAGCTCAAATTGCTAAAAATCTTGATGCTGGAATGATAGAAAGGTGTCAGAACACAACGTGCAGTGCAATTTGCTGTGTATTGGACTGCATAGAAGACCAGTCAGAGATCCCATGATGACCACTATCCACCGCTGAAAGCTTCTTCAGTGGGGACGTGAGTGTCAGAACTGGACAATAGAGACATGGTAGAAGATTGCGTGGTCTAATGAATCACATAGTCTCTTAGATCAGGTGGATGGCCAGGTGCGTGTGCATTGTTTACCTGGGGAAGAGATGAAGCAGAATGCACTATGGGAAGAAGGCAGGCTGGCGGAGGCAGGATTATGCTCTGGGCAATGTTCTGCTGGGAAACCTCATGTCCTGGAAATTCATGTGGATTCTAGTTTGATTTGTACAGACCATGATTGTTGCAGACCATGTACACCCCTTGATGACAGTGCTCTTCCCTGATGGCAGTGGCCTCTTTCAGAAGGATAATGCACCCTTTCACACTGCAAAAATTGTTCAGTAATGGTTTGAAGAACCTGACAAAGAGTTCAAGGTGTTCAAATTCCCTAGATCTAAATCTAAGCATCAGTGGGATATGCTGGAACAACAAATCCAGTCGATCCCATCTAGCAACTTGCAGGACTTTAAAAGCTCAATTGCTAATGGCTTGGTGCTAGATAACACAGGACACATTCAGAGGTATTGTGGAGTCCATGCCTTGACGAATCTGAGCTTTTTTGGCCGCATAAGGGGGGCACTATATTTGGTAGATGGTTTTAATGTTGTAGCTGATCAATGTAGATTGGCTGAACTATATGGATATTTTGCACATTTTTAGGAGTAGCTAGTATATATAAAAAAACTTATATTGGGCTCAGACTGCCGAGCTTATATTGGGGGGTTCAGACTGCCGAGCTGGACGGTCGCAAGTAAGATTAGCTCCTGCAACTTGCAACTCTCTAAGCCCCTAAAGCATGATTCTCGATGTGATTGCAGACCGACAGCGATGGTCCTCAGTGCAAAGGGGACACTGGATCCACGGTGAGGCTGGCTCTTTGAGTTTTAGTCCCCTGTAGGAGAAATCTTCGATGCCCCAGATGGGGCCTTCTCCGGCGGTGAGCGGGGCAGACGGCCACTGCCCCACTATCCTGACTAAAACCCATGTGGACCTGGCCTTGTTCCCCATCCCCAGTAATGCAACCAAGGCCCAGCGGCATTACCACCCCGATCTGCAGCCCAGGCGCTTCATAGCAGATGCTATGTGCGCCGAAATCAGAGAGAGTGTCTGTAGTGCCCCCGCGCTCGCAACACCCAGCGTGGCTTCCAAGCACAAGCTGGCCCGTTACCCACAACAGCCAGCTATAAGCACCCATCAAAGCGCCCTGGCAAGATGCTTACCTAATGGGACGCAATACTGGGCACGGCAGGCCAGCACTCACATCAAAGCAGAGTCTACTGATGCTCAGCAAGCGAAAACCTACCCCTCAAACATACCGGGGAGGCGGTCTCCCATATGAGGTGCCGCACCCTACTCCTGGATGGCCGCACACCACATCCCAGCCAACCCTGATGACGCCACACCGCATACTGACAGCTGGTCTGCAGCCGGGCCTTGCTAAGTCCATGGAGGGCTTCAGCTCAGTGGTGACTCAAGAGACCATTCTGCTACCCTACCGTATCGTCATCTAACCAGTTGTATCTCCCGAAGCGGCAGATTCTCCTTCTGAGCCAATGTGTGGTGTGGGCGGACAGCCTTTACAGAGTTCCACGCTGCTAGGCACTACAGAGTAGCATTACTCCTTGCCTGCTTCGGCATATCAACAGAGGCAACCAGCAGAACTTGAACATAAATGTTGTTTAGCATATCAGTGTAGCCTGGTATATAAATGTTTTTATCATAATGTGTTTGCTTAGCTTGCTAACCAACAGTTCTAAACTAAGGGTCCTAAAAGTGTCTTCTTTACTGTTAATGCATTATAGACCCAGGGGAACTAGACAAGTTTACAAGTTTACTAGACAAAATGTTATGCTCTCTTTGTTTAAGCCATATGCTACCTTTCACTACAGGCACTAGACAGCCTCTGTAATTTCTGTGGTAAACCACTGGTTAGGCAGCCTGATTCTATACCTAGACTTTACTATTTTGCCAGTTAGGATGACATAACAGTACTTACTTTTTGAAACACGCATAAACACTTTACCTTCTTAACGCATAAAGGCAATTCACATGGTGTCCAGCTATGTACTGTATGCTGACTCCTGATACCTTAATCGCTCTGCTCTATACGGCATAGTTATATAAATGCATTTCAAATGCAGCATCTACTGTCTCTTCCTCAGACAAGACAGATTTGACGAACCTGCTTAATACAACCCATATTAACACAAGCCTACTGTTTACCCTGTTTCTGTTATATTATAAAATTGTGCACTGCCTATCTACTACCCTAATTGTGATGTATGCTACTAAGCTCGAGGAATGCCGTTGGGGTACCTCAAGCCTGTTTGTACTAAATTTATGCACTGCAATAAAAAAAATGTATATAAATTTTTTATACATACAGTCAGCGTTGTATTTACCACGAAGCTGACAAGGCATTTGCCTTGGGAGGTACTTTCAGGGGGGCGGCAAAACAAGCCGCCTCCCTAAACGCCCTGGCAAATACCTTGCCAGCCTCTTGTCTTGGGGGGGCCCAGGAGCTGGCCACCTCATACCCCCAGAGGCTGGCATTACCTGATGTCGGAGGCTGGTAGCGAGGGAGCAATGTCCCCTATGCTCTCTTTGCTCAGCTCCCTTGCGTGCACTGCAGTGATGCCGGAATATGACATCACTCCATCATCACTGAGAGGCGCGCCTAAATTGACCACACGCCTGTCCCTCTGGCAGTTAAAGGATCCCCACTGGACCCCAGGGAAATGGAGAATTCACTCCAGCAAAGGTATGGAGTCTGAGTGGATTGAAATAAAACATTATTTTTTTATTGTTAGTGTGTGTTTGTCTGTTGGTGAGTGTGTTCGTGTGTCTGTGTCTGTTAGTGAGTGTGTGTGTCTGTTGGCAAGTGTGTTTGTGTGTCTGTCAAAGAGTGTGTGCCAGTGAGAGTGTGTGTCTGACACTGAGTGTATATGTGTCTGACACTGAGTGTATATGTGTCTGTCAGTGAGTGTGTCCGTCAGTGAGTGTGTACGTGTATTTGTCATTGAGTGTACGTGTGTGTGTCTGTTGGTGGATGTGTGTGTCTGTCGGTGAGTGTGAAAGTTTCAGTGAAAGAGTATGTTGGTTAAACAGTGTGTGTGTGTGTGTGACAATGACTTTGTATCTTTCAGTGAGTGTATGTCAGTGTATGCATCAGTGAAGGTATGTGTCTGTCATGCAAAGAGCGTGTTGTTTTTTAAAAGGAAGTGGAATTTAGAAGGGGGTGTCTGAGTTTTGTTAATGCCTAGGGCAACACAATACCAGAATACACCACTGCATATAGTATATACACATATAATTCAATATTCCTGTACACACATCATATCTTATGGATATATCTTATGGATATTGAAGCATGATCTTTAAAGTTACACTCCAAGAACCATAATCACTAAGTCCATATGTAGTAGTTATGTAGCCAGATGTGTATTAGCCGATTGCCTTCTCCTCTGCCGCCACAGTTCCTTGTTCCCTGCAGTTCAAGGCTTAGCTCAATGACTGAGAGTACTCGGCTGACACTCTCAGCCAATGAGCTAGTCTGCAGGGCAGGGCCTAGTTAAGGGAATCTAATGGAAACTTCTTGCATGATCTCCTGGGCTCCAGAGAAGGATGCAACTAGCTCTGCAGACAATAGGTAAGTTGTCAAACTACTCACAAATGGCCCACCTGATATCAAAACGACTATGGGCTAGAGTTCAGTTAATCTTAGACTGAGCAGCAGCTCATGGGAATTGGGAAGATATGTAATGGAGATCTGCTTATTACCACATTTTGAGAAAAATCATCTTGTCCAAAAAAACAAAGTAGGCCTTCTTTTTCTTATACATTTCACTGGAATGTCATTGATTAACCACTACAGTGGGCTGAAGTTAAGGAAATTATAGCCTTGATGCGGACACCTACAGGGCTGTAAACGTATGTGTTAATTGTTGGGTATTCAAAGACAAAAATAGTCGAATTGAAAAGATCATGCAAATTAGCTATGTTTTCAGTTCTGTCTTTTTGGTGTAAAATTTTAATTTCAATTACCATCCATTACATCGCTAACACTGTAAGTACTGACTAATCGCATTGCTCACTATACAAATTACATTATTTTTTTTCAGTTATACCTTTCCAAGGCACTCAGAAAATGTGTGAGCATGCAAATGGACATCAAATGTTCATAAGCAATTAGAATTTCTATTTGAAAGAATGAGGAGCAGTTAGTGTACAACAATGGGTTTTGTGATACTTTCTTTGTTTCTCAGGCCTTTTAAACATCTTCATATCTTCTATCTTTTCCAAAAAAGGGAGAAGTACATTTTACTAAGTAATTTCACCAAATTCTAATCCAGTGTTTTCTTTTCCAGGCATTCAACCACCGCAGATGGAAACCATTGAGAAAGACCATGTGGAACCGACTCATGTGTATGTTCATATATTACAGATCTATACATTTCTACAATATTTTACGGCTTTCAGTCGATTCTGGGAAGCACTATCTAGCTGTAGCCATAACAACATATAGCCATCTCCTGTTTCCAAACCAGGGGTTGTGGGTTGTGTTTAATTACTTAGAAGAAAGCAAAATTCACATGATTTAATTGTCAGTATTTTCATATATGTCTTACTTGAAATTAGGCTCGCTCTTATGCCTTTGAGAAATTAAGTCTAGTTTGTAGAAGGAAACTATTGAGGCTAAGTTGCAGTTTGGAAATATACATTCATATTATGTTTTACATTTTCTTAATGTTTTATATTTGCTGCACTCTATAGAACATTGATTTAAAAAAACAAACAAACTAACAAACATACAAACAAAAACAACTTGGTTTAATACCAGTCTTTCTTGCAGATTATTTGTTCAGCAAGTTCTGCAAGAACTGAAACAATATCACGGGTAAGTATAATACATCAATGATACTCAAAATACTCTTTATGAATAGGGTTGCAGAAGTTATTCATTAGGTATGGAGAATAGGCTATATTTTACATTCCTGCTATTAGAGAATTGGCTGAGCATTTTGGAAAGCCGATTGGATGCTGATCCCTCAATATATCATACAGGTTATATGTAAAAGGTGTACAAGAAAAAAAAGGTGCTTACAATAAAATAAAATAAATGGTAAAACAATGTGATAATAGATAAATATTAAAAAGGTAAAAAAAAAATTGCCTCACCTCATAGTGAAATAGCTCAAAAGACACCAGACTAACACATCAAAAATAAAAAAGTTGTGCTATACCTTTAAGATATATAGTGAGTACATAAAGTGTACACAGTGCAAGTGACAGTGCACTTTTAAAGTTCTGTATTATGTATATCATAAGTAAAATAAAGTGCATATGAATACCAAGTGCAAAAGGTGATCACTGTAAGAAGAAAAAAAAAACACTATGAATATTTAAAATGGGAACTTCCTGATTATCTCCTAGATATATTGAAACATAATGGATGAAAACAAACAGAGAGAAAAATTAGTGTAATATTGTAACATCACAGAAAGTAAGGTAAGAAAATTAAATAAACTCACATAGAGAGAACAGTGGAAGTCTACTCTAACTTACATAGTTACATAGTTAGATAGCTGAAAAGAGACTTGCGTCCATCAAGTTCAGCCTTCCTCACACCTGTTTTTTGCTGTTGATCCAAAAGGCAAAAAAAAAAAAAAAAAACCCAGTTTGAAGCACAATTTTGCAACAAGCTAGGACAAAAAATTCCTTCTTGACCCCAGAATGGCAGTCAGATTTATCCTTGAATCAAGCAGTTATTACCCTACATTGAAAGATTATATCCTTGAATATTCTAGTAGCTGTTTGAACATCTGTATGGACTCTGCTAAAACCACTTCTTCAGGCAGAGAATTCCACATCCTGATTGTTCTTACAGTAAAAAAACCTTTCCTTTGCCTTAGACGAAATCTGGCTTTAGTCCTTATACTTAGGACTGAGAGATTGTAGATGACCAGGACAGCAACTGGATATGAAGAAATTCTTTGTTTATTATAAACAAGATAAAAAAAAATCACACATCAAGTGATTCAGCTCTTTCACCCAAAGAAGCCTTTATCCCTCAGTTATGAAGTCTTTAAAAACTCGCGGCTAGCACTAACGGTTTTCAAGCTGCAGTAGCAATGGACAGTAGTTGCGGGAATATGAGCATCGTACGACCACATGATGACGTTGTACGTATCTGTGCGTGATGACGTGTTTTGCCTCGGTGGCTTCCTCAGTTCACGTCACAACCCTGCTGTCCTTGTCCATTTAAATCCACTTGAGTCGGTGTGGTATTGTAACAGTGTTTTCTGATTAGTTCTTCCGGAAAACTGAAGGTTGAGTAGCTATTATGCAAATATGTAAATTCCACAAATACATGGTATATCCCCTAAACAATGCATTTGACATAAAATCACAAAACTGTACAAAGTCCTTTATAATGCAACATCCTTTATCCCCTTAAGGACACATTACATGTGTGACATGTCATCATGATTCCCTTTTATTCCAGAAGTTTGGCCCTTAAGGGGTTAAAAAAAGTGTGTGTGTGTGTGTGTGTGTGTCCAAATAAAACTAGAAAAGCTACAATTTCTGGGGAAATTGTGTAAAGTGTTCTTGCCTCCACCAGTAGTCTACAACTAGGGATCGAGCGATTATCGGTTTTACTGATATTATCTGCCGATATTCGGTATTTTCGGCAATATCGGTATCGGCCTCTAAAGATACCGATATTGCCTATATTGATAGTGAGAAATGCATTCCAACTTTTATTTATTTATATAGCGCATTTAATTGCAACATTGTTGCCCAAAGTGCTTCACAGTTACATTAAAACATACATTTATAAAAACATTAGCAGGTGGACAAAAGGCCCTGTCTATGACATCACTTGCAGCTCCAGCCAGGCACAGGTCAGAGTATTTTGGCAGTTGCCATCTTCAAACGATCATATTTTAAAAACTATACATCCTACAGCGAAGAACTTTATATTGTGAGAATCACAAGACCCAAACCTACATAGTGATGCATAGTATGATGATATTCCGTGAACCATTCGGCGAAAAGTTACACAAAGTAATAGCACACCAATCGGGAACACACTGCACGTTTTGGTATATTACTGTCTATGTAGTGTAAAAACTGTGGGAGGAGTTAGTGTGGTAATTTTGGCTATAATAATAAGAATAATATATTTGTGAGATAACATTAAGTGGTCTTGCTCTGAGTGCCCATATTTGTTTGCATTCTCCACTTAAAGGGGTGGAAATTCCCACCAAGTAAATCTGAACCGATATTACCACTCATAAAATGATTACAGCTGATGGCTCAACTACTCAAAATAACCAACTAGGGGGGCGGGGCCTGACCGCCGAGCAAGCAGGAAGCGGGCTGAATGAGCTCCTCAATTAATCGTGTGATTAAAATTAGTTTAAGCAGCCGAAATCGCCTTATGAGTTGTGGAGACAGCATTGACAATCCCCCAAATCAACTGGACACACTCTGCTTAACATTTGAGGGGCCTGAAGCTCCTTGCGGCCTGCTATCTGATCTGAGGTGGGAGACGCGGCCGATCTCCTGCCTTATTCTCAGCATGACCGTGGTCTGGGCCTCGTTTCTCCCCCCCTCTGGGCCGGCGGGGTTATCACGGTCCCCGCTGGGGGTGCAAACAACAGCTCCTAGAATAACAGAACAAGCCTGAGTGAGCAGCAACGCTCTTGACCCGAGGCCTGGCTATACAAGATGGCCGATGCACATGGTCCATCCCTGCAGGGCCAACAACACTCGACCCACTCACCTCAGGCATCCATGGATGCACTGGATGCCATCTTCAAGAGCTGCTGGGCGAAACTGGAGGCCTGCTCGAGAATGGCGGCACTGGTTGCTCAAACAGCACTGGAGACTTGAAAGCGACATGAACGGGAGCTGCAGAGGCTCCAGCCGGGCAAGCCGGCTCCAGGCACATCGGTAACCAAACTTGCATGCTCAACTGGGCAGAGACCCACCAGGAATATGGCAGCAGCACTCCATCCCCGCGGTCGGAGAGCCACCAGACGCCGCCATCAGAGATTGCGCCCACAACGCATTCGGAGAGCCTTGCATCGCTCCCCACATGGGAAGAAAGGGGACGGTCTGAACCCGCAGCCCTGCAAGGAAAACCGCAGAGAACTGCTCCGGCCTAGCACCTATTGCAAAGGACTGGCAAATGCTTGTAAGTGCCTACTGATGCAAGACAGCAATTCACTGAAGTTACCCCTCCAAATCAGGCCTCCAGGGTTGGCACCAGCTGATAGACTGCACAGCCACGGGGACTCGCACTACTCACCATTGTCATGACACACTGCCCGAATGCACAACCCGTGGCTATTGCCTCCAAGTTGAATTTTTTATCATGATTTTTATGCTTATTGTTATGCTTTGCTAGTGCCCTCAAATATTATTTTCATGTAATAGCCAGGCAGATATCCCAGACCACCAGCCTATCTAGATGCTATTCTTCTTGATGCTGCAGATATGTTTTGGCCAAGGATGGCCATGATAGTCCACCCAGCGGCTACTAAGCTACAGAATTACCATAGTTGAGCATGTTACCTTACATTTTTCTCTTTTATTATATTACTGTCAGTTAAAGGAGCATGTCTTAATTATTCCTCTTGTCCTCACCATATATGACATTGCTAATAGTATCCTGTTTATTACTTAAAAATGTGCAGGTAAACCTCATGCCACAGTATTATGCCTTTTGAAATGCCTGTGTCTGCTATTGTGGCGTCATGAGCTTGACTGTTATACTTATGCACTACAAAAATAAAGAATGAAAAAAAAAAAAAAAGAACCAAATATATAAAGTGCATAGTGCTTAACCAAGTGAAACGAGTGGGAAAGAAAAACCTTGGTCCTCAAGAGACTGAAATACTCAGTCGTGGTCTCTCTTTCGTACCTACATCGACAATTAACCAGTTTAAATGGAACACTGAACTCTTTAACTTTGGGAGACAAATGCAACTTAGAGAGTTCTATAATAGTGATGTCGCGAACACTAAATTTTCGGTCGCGAACGGCGAACGGGAACTTCCGCAAACGTTCGTGAACCGGCGAACCGGGCGAACCACCATTGACTTCAATGGGCAGGCGAATTTTAAAACCCACAGGGACTGTTTCTGGCCACAAAAGTGATGGAAAAGTTGTTTGAAGGGGACTAACACCTTGACTGTGGCATGCCGGAGGGGGATCCATGGCAAAAATCAAATGGAAAATTACACAGTTGATGCAGAGTCTGGTTTTAATCCATAAAGGGCAGAAATCACCTAACATTCCTAAATCGCAATGGATATGGATTGACACCTGACATATGACATATTGACACCTTGACATATGGATTGACACCTTTACATATGGATTGACACCTGTCCTCAGAGACCCTGATACATACTGACACAGAGCAGAATAGGGACTGTTCCCCTTTCATAGGGTCACTTGGCAGGTATGGATTGACACCTGTCCTCAAAGCCCCTGATACACACTGACAAAGAGCAGAATAGAGACTGTTCCCCGTCCTCAGAGACCATGATACACACTGACACAGAGCAGAATAGAGACTGTTCCCCGTCCTCAGAGACCATGATACACACTGACACAGAGCAGAATTGAGACTGTTCCCCCTACATAGGGTCACTTGGCAGGTATGGATTGACACCTGTCCTCAAAGCCCCTGACACACACTGACACAGAGCAGAATAGAGACTGTTCCCCGTCCTCAAAGCCCCTGATACACACTGACAAAGAGCAGAATAGAGACTGTTCCCCGTCCTCAGAGACCATGATACACACTGACACAGAGCAGAAAAGAGACTGTTCCCCGTCCTCAGAGACCATGATACACACTGACACAAAGCAGAACAGAGACTGTTCCTCCTACATAGGGTCACTTGGCAGGTATGGATTGACACCTGTCCTCAAAGCCCCTGATACACACTGACACAGAGCAGAATAGAGACTGTCCCCCGTCCTCAGAGACCATGATAAACACTGACACAGAGCAGAATAGAGACTGTTCCCCCTACATAGGGTCACTTGACAGGTATGGATTGACACCTGTCCTCAAAGCCCCTGATACACACTGACACAGAGCAGAATAGAGACTGTTCCCCCTACATAGGGTCACTTGGCAGGTATGGATTGACACCTGTCCTCAAAGCCCCTGATACAAACTGACACAGAGCAGAACGGCGAACGGAAACTTCCGCAAACGTTCGCGAACCGGCGAACCGGGCGAACCGCTATTGACTTCAATGGGCAGGCGAATTTTAAAACCCACAGGGACTGTTTCTGGCCACAAAAGTGATGGAAAAGTTGTTTGAAGGGGACTAACACCTTGACTGTGGCATGCCGGAGGGGGATCCATGGCAAAACTCCCATGGAAAATTACACAGTTGATGCAGAGTCTGGTTTTAATCCATAAAAGGGCAGAAATCACCTAACATTCCTAAATCGCAATGGATATGGATTGACACCTGACATATGACATATTGACACCTTGACATATGGATTGACACCTGTCCTCAGAGACCCTGATACACACTGACACAGAGCAGAATAGGGACTGTTCCCCTTACATAGGGTCACTTGGCAGGTGTGGATTGACACATGTCCTCAAAGCCCCTGATACACACTGACACAGAGCAGAATAGAGACTGTTCCCCGTCCTCAGAGACCATGATAAACACCGACACAGAGCAGAATAGAGACTGTTCCCCCTACATAGGGTCACTTGACAGGTATGGATTGACACCTGTCCTCAAAGCCCCTGATACACACTGACACAGAGCAGAATAGAGACTGTTCCCCGTCCTCAGAGACCATGATAAACACTGACACAGAGCAGAATAGAGACTGTTCCCCCTACATAGGGTCAATTGGCAGGTATGGATTGACACCTGTCCTCAAAGCCCCTGATATACACTGACAAAGAGCAGAACGGCGAACGGAAACTTCCGCAAACGATCGCGAACCGGCGAACCGGGCGAACCGCTATTGACTTCAATGGGTAGGCGAATTTTAAAACCCACAGGGACTGTTTCTGGCCACAAAAGTGATGGAAAAGATGTTTGAAGGGGACTAACACCTTGACTGTGGCATGCCGGAGGGGGATCCATGGCAAAACTCCCATGGAAAATTACACAGTTGATGCAGAGTCTGGTTTTAATCCATAAAGGGCAGAAATCACCTAACATTCCTAAATCGCAATGGATATGGATTGACACCTGACATATGGATTGACACCTTGACATATGGATTGACACCTTGACATATGGATTGACACCTTGACATATGGATTGACACCTGTCCTCAGAGACCCTGATACACACTGACACAGAGCAGAATAGGGACTGTTCCCCTTACATAGGGTCACTTGGCAGGTATGGATTGACACATGTCCGCAAAGCCCCTGATACACACTGACACAGAGCAGAATAGAGACTGTTCCCCGTCCTCAGAGACCATGATAAACACTGACACAGAGCAGAATAGAGACTGTTCCCCCTACATAGGGTCACTTGACAGGTATGGATTGACACCTGTCCTCAAAGCCCCTGATACACACTGACACAGAGCAGAATAGAGACTGTTCCCTGTCCTCAAAGCCCCTGATACACACTGACAAAAAGCAGAATAGAGACTGTTCCCCCTACATAGGGTCAATTGGCAGGTATGGATTGACACCTGTCCTCAAAGCCCCTGATATACACTGACAAAGAGCAGAACGGCGAACGGAAACTTCCGCAAACGATCGCGAACCGGCGAACCGGGCGAACCGCTATTGACTTCAATGGGTAGGCGAATTTTAAAAACACACAGGGACTGTTTCTGGCCACAAAAGTGATGGAAAAGATGTTTGAAGGGGACTAACACCTTGACTGTGGCATGCCGGAGGGGGATCCATGGCAAAACTCCCATGGAAAATTACACAGTTGATGCAGAGTCTGGTTTTAATCCATAAAGGGCAGAAATCACCTAACATTCCTAAATCGCAATGGATATGGATTGACACCTGACATATGGATTGACACCTTGACATATGGATTGACACCTTCACATATGGATTGACACCTTGACATATGGATTGACACCTGTCCTCAGAGACCCTGATACACACTGACACAGAGCAGAATAGGGACTGTTCCCCTTACATAGGGTCACTTGGCAGGTATGGATTGACACCTGTCCTCAAAGCCCCTGATACACACTTACAAAGAGCAGAATAGAGACTGTTCCCCATCCTCAGAGACCATGATACACACTGACACAGAGCAGAATAGAGACTGTTCCCCCTACATAGGGTCACTTGGCAGATATGGATTGACACCTATCCTCAGAGACCATGATACACACTGACAGAGCAGAATAGAGACTGTTCCCCCTACATAGGGTCACTTGGCAGATATTGATTGACACCTGTCCTCAGAGAGCATGATACATACTGACACAGAGCAGAATAGGGTTTTTAGTCGAATGTATCGCCCAGTGTCAGTCCCTTCGGGATCCATCCCTCATTCATCTTAATAAAGGTGAGGTAATCTAGACTTTTTTGACCTAAGCGACTTCTCTTCTCAGTGACAATACCTCCTGCTGCACTGAAGGTCCTTTCTGACAGGACACTTGAAGCAGGGCAGGCCAGAAGTTCTATCGCAAATTGGGATAGCTCAGGCCACAGGTCAAGCCTGCACACCCAGTAGTCAAGGGGTTCATCGCTCCTCAGAGTGTCAATATCTGCAGTTAAGGCGAGGTAGTCTGCTACCTGTCGGTCGAGTCGTTCTCTGAGGGTGGAACCCGCAGAGCTGTGGCGATGCGTAGGACTTAAAAAGCTCCGCATGTCCTCCGTCAACAACACGTCTTTAAAGCGTCCTGTCCTTGCCGGCGTGGTCGTGGGACGAGGAGGATGACTTTCACCTCTTCCCCTGTTAGATTCCCATTGTGCTGTGACATCAACCTTATACGCTGTGTAAAGCATACTTTTTAATTTATTTTGCAAATGCTGAATCCTTTCCGACTTGTTGTAATTCGGTAACATTTCCGCCACTTTCTGCTTATACCGGGGGTCTAGTAGCGTGGACACCCAGTACAGGTCGTTCTCCTTCAGCCTTTTTATACGAGGGTCCCTCAACAGGCACGACAGCATGAAAGACCCCATTTGCACAAGGTTGGATGCCGAGCTACTCATTTCCCGTTCCTCCTCCTCAGTGATCTCAATGAAGGTATGTTCTTCCCCCCAGCCACGTACAACACCACCGGTACCAGATAGGTGACAACGAGCACCCTGGGATGCCTGTTGTGGTTGGTCTTCCTCCTCCTCCTCAAAGCCACATTCCTCCTCTGACTCCTCTTCCTCACAATCCTCTTCCAGTGTTGCCGCATGTCCAGCAAGCGATGCTGATAAGGCTGTTTCTGGTGGTGATGGTGACCACAACTTTTCCTCTTCACGCTCATCTACGGCCTGATCCAGCACTCTTCGCAGGGCACGCTCCAGGAAGAAAACAAATGGTATGATGTCGCTGATGGTGCCTTCGGTGCGACTGACTAGGTTTGTCACCTCCTCAAAAGGATGCATGAGCCTACAGGCATTGCGCATGAGCGTCCAGTAACGTGGCAAAAAAATTCCCAGCTCCCCAGAGGCTGTCTTAGCACCCCGGTCATACAAATATTCATTAACAGCTTTTTCTTGTTGGAGCAGGCGGTCAAACATTAGGAGTGTTGAATTCCAACGTGTCGGGCTGTCGCAAATCAAGCGCCTCACTGGCATGTTGTTTTGCCGCTGGATATCGGCAAAGTGAGCCATGGCCGTGTAGGAACGCCTGAAATGGCCACACACCTTCCTGGCCTGCTTCAGGACGTCCTGTAAGCCTGTGTACTTATGCACAAAGTGTTGTACGATCAAAAAAAAAGAATAATAAAAAAAAAAAGAACAAACTATATAAAGTGCATAGTGCTTAACCAAGTGAAACGAGTGGGGAAAAAAAAACCTTGGTCCTCAAGAGATTGAAATACTCAGTCGTGGTCTCTCTTTCGTACCTACATCGACACTTAACCAGTTTAAATGGAACACTGAACTCGTTAACTTTCGGAGACATATGCGACTTAGAGAGTTCTATAATAGTGATGTCGCGAACACAAAATTTTCAGTTCGCGAATGGCGAATGGGAACTTCCGCAAACGTTCGCGAATCGGCTAACCGGGCGAACCGCCATTGACTTCAATGGGCAGGTGAATTTTAAAACCCACAGGGACTGTTTCTGGCCACAAAAGTGATGGAAAAGATGTTTGAAGGGGACTAACTCCTTGACTGTGGCATGCCGGAGGGGGATCCATGGCAAAACTCCCATGGAAAATTACACAGTTGATGCAGAGTCTGGTTTTAATCCATAAAGGGCAGAAATCACCTAACATTCCTAAATCGCAATGGATATGGATTGACACCTGACATATGGATTGACACCTTGACATATGGATTGACACCTGTCCTCAGAGACCCTGATACACACTGACACAGAGCAGAATAGGGAATGTTCCCCTTACATAGGGTCACTTGGCAGGTATGGATTGACACCTGTCCTCAAAGCCCCTGATACACACTGACAAAAAGCAGAATATAGACTGTGCCCCCTACATAGGGTCACTTGGCAGGTATGGATTGACACCTGTCCTAAAAGCCCCTGATACACATTGACAAAGAGCAGAATAGAAACTGTTCCCCGTCCTCAGAGCCCCTGATACACACTGACACAGAGCAGAATAGAGACCGGGAGTCTAGTAGCGTGGACACCCAGCACAGGACGTTCTCCTTCAGCCTTTTCATACGAGGGTCCCTCAACAGGCACGACAGCATGAAAGACCCCATTTGCACAAGGTTGGATGCCGAGCTACTCATTTCCCATTGTTCCTCCTCCTCACACAGAGCAGAATAGGGACTGTTCCCCCTACATAGGGTCACTTGGCAGATATGGATTGACACCTGTCCTCAAAGCCCCTGATACACACTGACAAAGAGCATAATAGAGACTGTCCCCCGTCCTCAGAGACCATGATACACACTGACACAGAGCAGAATAGAGACTTTTCCCCCTGCATAGGGTCACTTGGCAGGTATGGATTGACACCTGTCCTCAGAGCCCCTGATACACACTGACACAGAGCAGAATAGAGACTGTTACCCCTACATAGGGTCACTTGGCAGGTATGGATTGACACCTGTCCTCAGAGCCCCTGATACACACTGACACTTAGCAGAATAGAGACTGTTCCCCGCCCTCGAAGCCCCTGATACACACTGACAAAGAGCAGAATAGAGACTGTTCCCAGTCCTCAAAGCCCATGATACACACTGACACAGAGCAGAATAGAGACTGTTCCCCGTCCTCAGAGACCATGATACACACTGACACAGAGCAGAATAGAGACTTTTCCCCCTGCATAGGGTCACTTGGCAGGTATGGATTGACACCTGTCCTCAAAGCCCCTGATCCACACTGACACAGAGCAGAATAGAGACTGTTCCCCGTCCTCAGAGACCATGATACACACTGACACAGAGCAGAATAGAGACTGTTCCCCCTACATAGGGTCACTTGGCAGGTATGGATTGACACCTGTCCTCAAAGCCCCTGATACACACTGACAAAAAGCAGAATAGAGACTGTTCTCCCTACATAGGGTCACTTGGCAGGTATGGATTGACACCTGTCCTCATAGCCCCCGATACACACTGACAAAGAGCAGAATAGAGACTGTTCCCCCTACATAGGGTCACTTGGCAGGTATGGATTGACACCTGTCCTCAAAGCCCCTGATACACACTGACACAGAGCAGAATAGAGACTGTTCCCTCTACATAGGGTCACTTGGCAGATATGGCGTGGTAGTGGGAGGAGGAGGCTGACTTTCACCTCTTCCCCTGTTACATTCCCGTTGTGCTGTGACATCACCCTTATACACTGTGTAAAGCATACTATTTAATTTGATCAGCATGGCCACTTGAGTTTTTATAGTATTCACGCTGCTTGTAGTTTATATATGGTTCACAAAAAACAAACAAACGATAAATTAAACATGTAAGGATTCAGAATTTTCTTTCAAACCCTTACACATTGTGTGTATGTAGTTTTTGTCTTAAGTTTGTGGCTTTAACCCCTTAAGGACTTATGACATGTGTGACATGTCATGATCCCCTTTTATTCCAGAAGTTTGGTCCTTAAGGGTTTAAAGAGGTTCACGTTGTTTCTATGATGTGCATAACATGTTCTTGTAAATATTTGTTAAATTTTTCCTGGAATTGTAATTTTTTGAATCTGAATAAAGATAGTCAAATCCCTGATACACACTGACACAGAGCAGAATAGGGACTGTTCCCCCTACATAGGGTTTTTTTTTGGTTTGGTTTTTGAAGCCAGAGTGCAGCACCAGAGGGCCTAAAAATTAGGCATGTACACATGCCTGAAAAATTAGGTATTGTTGCAGCCGCTGCTGTAGCAGCGGCCCGAAAAATTGATGTTTGTTTCACAGGCAGAAAGTGCCCTAAAACATGGCGGCTTGAACCCTAGTTGGTGGCGGATAAGCCACGCAAGTCAACCGGCATTCAGAGCTAAAATACAGCAGCGTGTGGACCATTTTTAGCCCAAGGCAGCTCATCTCATCAGGCCTTTTGTAATCGAATGTATCGCCCAGTGTCATCCCTTCGGGATCCATCCCTCATTCATCTTAATAAAGGTGAGGTAATCTAGACTTTTTTGACCTAGGCGACTTCTCTTCTCAGTGACAATACCTCCTGCTGCACTGAAGGTCCTTTCTGACAGGACACTTGAAGCGGGGCAGGCCAGAAGTTCTATCGCAAATTGGGATAGCTCAGGCCACAGGTCAAGCCTGCACACCCAATAGTCAATGGGTTCATCGCTCCTCAGAGTGTCGATATCTGCAGTTAAGGCGAGGTAGTCTGCTACCTGTCGGTCGAGTCGTTCTCTGAGGGTGGATCCCGAAGGGCTGTGACGATGCGTAGGACTTAAAAAGGTCCGCATGTCCTCCATCAACAACACGTCTTTAAAGTGTCCTGTCCTTGCCGGCGTGGTCGTGGGAGGAGGAGGATGACTTCCACCTCTCCCCCTGTTAGATTCCCGTTGTGCTGTGACATCACCCTTATACGCTGTGTAAAGCATACTTTTAAATTTATTTTGCAAATGCTGCATCCTTTCCGACTTGTTGTAATTTGGTAACATTTCCGCCACTTTCTGCTTATACCGGGGGTCTAGTAGTGTGGACACCCAGTACAGGTCGTTCTCCTTCAGCCTTTTTATACGAGGGTCCCTCAACAGGCACGACAGCATGAAAGACCCCATTTGCACAAGGTTGGATGCCGAGCTACTCATTTCCTGTTCCTCCTCCTCAGTGATCTCAATGAAGGTATGTTCTTCCCCCCAGCCACGTACAACACCACGGGTACCAGATAGGTGACAACAAACACCCTGGGATGCCTGTTGTGGTTGGTCTTCCTCCTCCTCCTCAAAGCCACATTCCTCCTCTGACTCCTCTTCCTCACAATCCTCTTCCAGTGTTTCCGCAGGTCCAGCAAGCGATGCTGATAAGGCTGTTTCTGGTGGTGATGGTGACCACAACTCCTCCTCTTCCTCTTTACGCTCATCTACGGCCTGATCCAGCACTCAATGCCGCTAACAAATTTTTTCCGTTGTCACAAACCACTTTGCCGATATCCAGTTGCTGCGGAGTCAGCCACTTTTCCACCTGTGCGTTCAGGGCGGACAGGAGTGCTTGTCCGGTGTGACTCTCTGCTTTCAAGCAAGTCAAACCCAAGACGGCGTGACACTGCTGTATCCGGGATGTGGAATAGTACCTGGGGAGCTGGGGGGGTGCCGTTGATGTGGAGCAAGACGCAGCAGCAGAAGAGGACTCAGCCGAGGAGGTTATTGAAGAGGATGGAGTAGGAGGAGTAGAGGAGGTGGCAGCAGGCGTGCCTGCAAGTCGTGGCGGTGTCACCAACTCCTCTGCAGAGCCACGCATTCCATGCTTGGCAGCCGTCAGCAGGTTTACCCAATGCGCAGTGTAGGTGATATACCTGCCCTGACCATGCTTTGCAGACCAGGTATCAGTGGTCAGATGGACCCTTGCCCCAACACTGTGTGCCAGACATGCCATTACTTCCTTTTGCACAATCGAGTACAGGTTGGGGATTGCCTTTTGTGAAAATAAATTTCGTCCGGGTACCTTCCAGTGCGGTGTCCCAATAGCTACAAATTTTTTGAACGCCTCAGACTCCACCAGCTTGTATGGTAAAAGTTGGCGGGCTAATAGTTCGGACAAGCCAGCTGTCAGACGCTGGGCAAGGGGGTGACTTTCTGACATTGGCTTCTTACGCTCAAACATGTCCTTGACAGACACCTGACTGTGGGCAGATGAGCGGGAACTGCTCAAGGCGAGAGACGGAGTGGCGGATGGTTGAGAGGGGGCAAGGAGGACAGCAGTGGTTGACGTGGCTGAAGATGCTGGATGAGGAGGAGGATGGTGGCTTTGAGTTTGCGTGCTGCTTGAACTCATGTGTTGATCCCATAGGCGTTTGTGATGTGTGATCATGTGCCTACGCAAAGCAGTTGTATCTAGGTGGGTGTTGGACTTCCCACGACTCAGTTTCTTTTGGCACAGGTTGCAAATGGCATCGCTGTTGTCAGAGGCAGACACACAAAAAAAAATCCACACTGCTGAGCTCTACAATGACGGCATTCTGGTGGTGGACACAGCATGCATTGATTGGCGTGCTGTCGGGCTGACCCCGGGTGCCGATGCATGCTGTCTGACTGTGCCACTAGCTCCTTGCGACGACCTCCCCCTGCTTCCAACTTGTCTCCTCCTCCTCCTCTCTGTCTCCCCATCTGAACTTTCGCCCTGTTCTTCTTCTTGCCGAGCGGGCACCCACGTGACATCCATGGACGCATCGCCATCATCAACCGCTTCACTTGTATCTGACAACTCAGCAAAGGAAGCATCATCATCATCATCACACCGTACGTCCATGTGTGTAATGCTGCCTGCCTGAGACATATCCCTGTTATCTACATCCTCTGGCAATAATGGTTGCGCATTACTCATTTCTTCAAACGGATGTGTGAATAACTCCTCTGACATACCAAGTAAAGCGGCTGTGGTGCTAGTTTTGGTGGTGGCGGCAGGCGGGTGAGTGGTATCTTGAGAGGTGCCTGAAGCTAAGCTGGAGGAGGATGGTGCGTCAAGGTTCCGAGCGGAAGCTGTAGAAGATTGGGTGTCCTGTGTTAGCCAGTCAACTATGTCCTCAGAACTTTTCAAGTTCAGGGTACGTGGCCTCTGAAAACTGGGCATTATTCTAGGGCCACGATGGCAGAGGTCTGCAGAGCACACGCTGAAGGAAGGCCTGAAACACCCGCTTTTAGGACACTGACTGCTATTAGCTTACACTGGAAAACTTTTTTGCTTTGTAAAAGCACGCATAGAGACACCAGATATGAGTGGCAACTGTCAAAGTACACTGGCAAGGGTCTGCAGGGCACACGCTGAAGGCCTGAAACACCCGCTTTAAGGACACTGACTGCTATTAGCTAACACTGGAAAACTTTTTTGCTTTGTAAAAGCACGCTACAGAGACACCGGAGATGAGTGGCAACTGTCAAAGTACACTGGCAGGGGTCTGCAGGGCACACGCTGAAGGAAGGCCTGAAACACCCGCTTTAAGGACACTGACTGCTATTAGCTTACACTGGAAAACTTTTTTTCTTTGTAAAAGCACGCTATACAGACACCAGATATGAGTGGCAACTGTCAAAGTACACTGGCAGGGGTCTGCAGGGCACACGCTGAAGGAAGGCCTAAAACACCCGCTTTAAGGACACTGACTGCTATTAGCTTACACTGGAAAACTTTTTTTCTTTGTAAAAGCACGCTACAGAGACACCAGATATGAGTGGCAACTGTCAAAGTACACTGGCAGGGTGTCAGGATCGGGACAGGGATCCAACACGCAGAGTACGAACAGTAGAGATGTACGTATACCGGACCTTAGAATGGCCGGACTAACGTAAGGAGAAAGCAGAGAATAGTCAGAGACAAGCCGGGTCGAGGGAACGAGAGGACAGGTAAGCGAGAGACAAGCCGAGGTCAAAGGACACGAGAGGTAAACAGGAACGATAGTACAAGCCGAGTCAAAACCAGATAGAACGATAAACATAAGAGCACTGAGGGACCAGACAAGCTAGAACCACGACAGGGCAATGAACCATTAGCCACATCCCTCTTTTATACCCTGGTTCTCTAAATCATGGCTCCGCCCTTGCCGAGCCCTGATTCGTTGTTCCGAACCAGATTGACAGGTCGGGTTGTGATTGCCGTCATGACGTCGGCTCCTGAGCGTCGTGTCATAAAAGGGAGTGGGGTTCTCGCGGCCGGCGTGGGAATGACTATGAGAGCTGTGAGGATTAGATGAATCAGCCCCGCTGAGAGAACGGACGTCGGGAAGTCTAACCTCCTCCGAGGTAGAGACTTCAGGTACCCTGACAGTACCCCCCCCCTTCAGAAACGCCCACCGGGCGGAAGGAACCGGGGCGAGACGGAAAGCGAGCATGAAAAGCCCTGAGAAGGCGAGGAGCATGCACATCCTCCTGGACCACCCAAGACCTCTCTTCAGGACCATATCCTTTCCAGTCCACAAGATATTGCACCTTCCCCCGAGAAATCCGAGAATTGAGGATGGAATTGATCTCATACTCCTCCTGACCCTCAACCTGGACAGGACGAGGGAACGGCACAGTGGAGGAAAATCTGTTACATACCAAAGGCTTCAATAAAGAAACATGAAAGGAGTTCGGGATGCGTAAAGCAGGCGGAAGAGCCAGACGATATGCAACAGGATTTATCCGAGACAGAACCCTGTAAGGGCCTATGAAACGAGGAGCAAATTTCATGGAAGGAACTTTCAAGCGGATGTTTCTGGTACTCAACCATACCCTATCGCCCGGAGAGAATACAGGAGCCACCCTTCTGCGTTTGTCAGCGTGTTGTTTGGACAACATGGAATTATGAACAAGGATTTGTCGAGTCTGATCCCACAACTTTCTCAGATTGGCAACATGAATATCAACCGACGGTATCCCCTGGGAGGGGGAGGCCGACGGAAGAACGGAAGGATGGAAGCCATAATTCATGAAAAAGGGGCTAGAACGAGTAGAATCGCAAACACTGTTGTTGTGCGCAAACTCCGCCCAAGGAATCAAACCGACCCAATCGTCCTGGTGTTCAGAAACAAAACAACGCAAGAACTGTTCAACCTTTTTGTTGGTGCGCTCGGCAGCCCCATTGGACTGGGGATGATAGGCAGAGGAAAAATTTAATTTGATACCAAGCTGGGAACAGAAGGATCTCCAAAACCGGGAAACAAATTGGGAACCTCTATCAGAAACGATTTCAGAAGGAATCCCATGTAAACGAAAAATCTCCCTCGCGAAAATTTCAGCCAATTCGGGAGAAGAGGGCAATTTGAGCAGAGGTACAAAATGAGCCATTTTGGTAAACCTGTCAATTACTGTGAGGATAACCGTATGTCTTTTAGAAACCGGTAAATCAACAATGAAGTCCATAGCCAGACAGGACCATGGTTTCACAGGAATTTCTAGGGGTTGCAAAAGTCCACATGGAAGCGTATGAGGTTGTTTGGTCCTCATACAGACATCACATGCCCCGACGAATTCCTTAAGATCCTTACGTAATGAAGGCCACCAGAAATCCTTAGAAATCAGAGAACATGACTTGCGTATGCCAGGATGTCCGGCAAATTTACTGTTATGAAAACACTGCATAAGTTCCAGTTGGAGTTTAGGAGGCACGAAGTAACGGTCCCCCGGAATAGGTCCGGGTGCCAGATGTTGTAACTTCTTGATCTCCTCCAGCAACGGAGAGTGAATCTTAATGCTAGTGCTGGCAATAATGTTACGCTTAGGAACTATAGAAGAAAAAAACATTTCAGGCATAGTAGAAGGTTCATGTTGGCGGGACAATGCATCGGCCTTAGAATTCTTAGAACCAGGTCTATAAGTGAGAACATAGTTGAAATTAGTAAGGAACAAAGACCAACGAGCCTGCCTGGCAGATAATCGCTTGGCTTCCCCTATTTATGACAAATTCTTGTGATCCGTCAAAATAATAACCGGGTGTAAAGTCCCTTCCAACAAGTGTCTCCACTCCTTTAAAGCCAAAATTACCGCTAACAGTTCCCTGTCACCAATATCATACCTGCTCTCAGGCCCAGACAATTTCCTAGAAAAAAAACCACATGGATGCAGTGGTTTATTCAAACTTAACCTTTGGGACAGAATAGCGCCTACACCTGTTTCTGAGGCGTCTACCTCGAGTAAGAACGGCAAAGATGTGTCTGGATGAACTAATATCGGTGCTGAGGCAAACTGTTCCTTGAGAGTACTGAAAGCAACAAGCGCTTCTGGAGACCATGTCTTAGTATCAGCACCCTGTTTAGTCATGTTAGTAATAGGAGAGATAATAGACGAGTATCCCTTAATGAAGCGCCTATAGTAATTCGAGAAACCGATGAATCTCTGAATGGCTTTGAGTCCCTTGGGCAATGGCCAATCCAAGATAGATTGGAGTTTAACAGGGTCCATCTTAAAGCCCTCTCCAGAAATAACGTAACCAAGAAAATTTACCTGAGATTGGACAAAGCTACACTTCTCCAATTTGCAGTACAACCCATGCTGTAGAAGTTTATGTAATACCCTTCTGACTTGTTTGTGATGAGTTTCAGGCTCTTTAGAATGTATTAGTATATCATCCAAATAAACTATAACACATTCCTGTTGAAATTCCCTAAGAACCTCATTAATCAAGTCCTGGAATACAGCAGGAGCATTGCAAAGCCCAAAGGGCATTACCGTGTATTCATAGTGGCCATACCGGGTATTGAAAGCCGTTTTCCATTCATCACCCTGCTGAATTCTCACCAAGTTATAAGCTCCCCTCAGGTCTAACTTGGTAGAAATCTTAGAACCTTTCAGGCGATCAAATAGCTCAGTAATCAGGGGAATCGGATAAGCATTTCTGATTGTTATCTTGTTCAAGCCCCGATAATCGATGCAAGGCCGTAGTGTGCCGTCTTTTTTATCTACGAAAAAGAAACCGGCTCCGGCTGGAGAAGAGGACCTCCTAATAAAGCCTTTGTCTAGATTCTCCTGAATGTACTCCTCTAAGACTAAGTTCTCCTTAGCGGATAGAGGATATACATTACCCCTCGGGGGCATAGTACCAGGCAGGAGATTAATCTTACAATCAAAGGACCTGTGTGGAGGTAAAGTATCAGCCTTCCTCTTATCAAAGACTGCCTTTAAATCCTGATACTGGGAAGGTATCTGTAAATCTGTGGGCTTGTTAGAGTTGCTAGGTGTGTCCACTAGGCACAACGGTGAGACTTTCTGTACACAACCTTTCTGGCAACCCTGACCCCAAGAGACTATCTCACCTTGTTCCCAATCAATAGTAGGGTTATGCTTTTTAAGCCAGGGATACCCCAAAACTATAGGAACTGAAGGGGATGAGATAAGCATGAAAGAAATCTCCTCCTCGTGTAAAATACCAATGGTTAGTTTAACTGGTAAAGTTTCACGAGAAATAACTGGATCTAACAACGGTCTACCATCTATGGCCTCAACGGCCAGGGGAGTCTCCTTTAACTGAGATGGGATAGCATGTTTCTTGACAAAAGTTTGATCAATAAAGCTTTCAGCTGCTCCAGAATCTATTAATGCCATAGCTTTAAGTGCTCCCTTTTCCCAAGTTAAAGAAACCTGTACTAGTAGCCTATGATCCCTGTAATCATATGTAGAGGACAAAATAGAAACACCCAAGGCCTGTCCTCTGGAGAAACTTAGGTGCGAGCGTTTCCCGGACGGTTAGGGCAATTAAGGCCTAACCTCCTACTCCACAATACATACACCGACCCTCCCTTTTCCTATTTTGTCTTTCATTCTCTGAAAGGTGAGTGTTACCAATCTGCATAGGTTCTGGGAGAGCTAGAATAGTAGATTCAGAATTCTGAAATGCGGGAGTTAGACTTAAGGAAGGTCTATAACCAAAATCACGAGTGTTCTGCCTCTGTCTCATGCGTTCATCTATACGAGAAATAAATGAAATTAATTCCTCTAAATTTTCAGGAAGATCCCTAGTGGCAACCTCGTCTAGGATCGCATCTGACAATCTGTTCAGAAATACGTCCATATAGGCTTGTTCATTCCACTTGACCTCTGCCGCCAAGGATCTGAACTCTAGCGCATAATCCACAAGGGTTAGCCTATGCTGTCTAAGACGTAATAGTGATCTAGCAGCACTGGCCTTTCTCCCTGGAGGATCAAAAGTCCTCCTAAACGTAGTAAGGAACGCATTATAGTTATAGACTACTGGATTATCATTTTCTCACAGAGGGTTAGCCCATCTAAGAGCTTTGTCAATGAGTAGCGATATTATGAATCCAACCTTCGCCCTGTCAGTAGGATAGGCGCGGGGTTGTAATTCAAAATGAATTCCTATCTGGTTTAGGAAACCACGACAAGTATCTGGAGCACCGCCATACCGTAAAGGGGAAGTAACACAGGAAGAAATTCCCCCTGTGGCTACCTCTAGGCCTGTGTTAGCAAGAGAGATAGATGGAGTACGAATTTCCTCTGCTTGATTACTCGGATGGGATAGTAATGTCTGCAGCGCCAGAGCCATTTGGTCCATTCTATGGTCCATGGCTTCAAACCTTGAGTCAGGTGAACCAAACTGAGCGTTAGTACCTGCAGGATCCATGGCCCTGTCGTAATGTCAGGATCGGGACAGGGATCCAACACGCAGAGTACGAACAGTAAAGATGTACGTATACCGGACCTTAGAATGGCCGGACTAACGTAAGGAGAAAGCAGAGAATAGTCAGAGACAAGCCGGGGTCGAGGGAACGAGAGGACAGGTAAGCGAGAGACAAGCCGAGGTCAAAGGACACGAGAGGTAAACAGGAACGATAGTACAAGCCGAGTCAAAACCAGATAGAACGATAAACATAAGAGCACTGAGGGACCAGACAAGCTAGAACCACGACAGGGCAATGAACCATTAGCCACATCCCTCTTTTATACCCTGGTTCTCTAAATCATGGCTCCGCCCTTGCCGAGCCCTGATTCGTTGTTCCGAACCAGATTGACAGGTCGGGATGTGATTGCCGTCATGACGTCGGCTCCTGAGCGTCGTGTCATAAAAGGGAGTGGGGTTCTCGCGGCCGGCGTGGGAATGACTATGAGAGCTGTGAGGATTAGATGAACCAGCCCCGCTGAGAGAACGGACGTCGGGAAGTCTAACCTCCTCCGAGGTAGAGACTTCAGGTACCCTGACACAGGGGTCTGCAGGGCACACGCTGAAGGCCTGAAACACCCGCTTTAAGGACACTGACTGCTATTAGCTTACACTGGAAAACTTTTTTTCTTTGTAAAAGCACGCTATACAGACACCAGATATGAGTGGCAACTGTCAAAGTACACTGGCAGGGGTCTGCAGGGCACACGCTGAAGGAAGGCCTGACACACCCGCTTTAAGGACACTGACTGCTATTAGCTTACACTGGAAAACTTTTTTGCTTTGTAAAAGCACGCTACAGAGACACCAGATATGAGTGGCAACTGTCAAAGTACACTGGCAGGGGTCTGCCAGTGTCTGTTAACAATGATTGGTCTGTTAACAATGATTGGTAAAATAAATCTGTTAATAATGTCTGCTTCTCCATCTGGCCCCACTCACTAGAAGAACTGACTAGCATGGGGCCAGTGCAGGAGCCATGAAAGTTATGCTTAGTCCACAAGAAATTGCAGCCATAGTGAGGCAGGGCTACAAAGTGAATCATATCCTTCTCAAAGCTGCCAAAATGCCAAAACTATTTCAGTCCACAAAACTACTGGTAAGGGCAAATTTGCATGTTAGTGTGTGCTTGTGACAGTGTGTGTGTGATGGTGAGTGCTAGTGTCAGTGTATGCCAATTAGTGTTTTTTGTCAGTGTTTTCCATGGATATTATATAGTGTGGTATATGATGGGTAAAGAGGCTGTGTGCCCTTTAGAAATGTATGTAAAGGCTGAGGAGTCTGTGGCGACAGTTATTGCTTGTGTTAGTGTGCACATCAGTGAGTGGTTGTGTCAGTGACTTTAAGTGTGTATATTATTGTGTGTGTCACTGAAACTGTGTCAGTGGGAGTATGTATTATTATGTGTATATTCAGATCCTTTTGCTATGCACTATAGAGGGCTTATCTTATATTTAGTTTTTCATTGTACTCTGAATTGCAACAATTAAATTTAATTGCATAATGGACCCCACCAGAATTGCGCCATAGACTTAGGTCTTGCTGGCCGAGTAAAAAATACAACTCAATGAGTATTACTGCTGCAGAGTTATGTAATATTTTTAGACATTCCACATTACAGTGCGAAAGAACTCTGCTGTAATTAAACGGTCATTAACATATACTAGAGCTCTATGTACAGTTGTAATCAAAATGATCCAACCCTCATTGAAAATCAGGTTTCTTGAAAAAAGACTTTCAGCTGTTTGCAATGAACAAATCTAACAAAAAGCTCAACACAACGCATGCTTCAAGTGGTTTCCCTAATTTCAAATGAAAATGCAACTCCAGTCTCAAAATTATTATATTGATTTTTTTTATGAGGGATTTTTTTTCCAATGTTCTTTATGTTTTAATGCTAACAGAATTGATGTTATGATGAGCGGTCTTTTAAAATTTTTACATGTTTGATGTATTTTATTAAGTTACTATTCATGAGGATTATGTCTGTGGCGTTATAGTTTAGGAGACACTTGGTACCAATACAACTTTAAAGCATTTGATTTGGTTCTGGTCTCATTATTATGCTGCATTTTTTGCTTGCTCAAACATTTACAGTTTTTTCACAATAAAAACTAAATGTTGGGGGGTGGGGCCTGACAGCTAAGATGGCCGGCCGCATAATTTCTGAGCTCCTGCTGCATCAGACCAAAGAGCGGAGATACTGAGCAATCCGACAGTGCTAACGGCACACGGTGACCAGCAAAGGGCACGGGACGATACAAGCTTTAAAATGATATCAGCCCGGCACCGGAGCGCCATAGAAAAGTTGAAACCGGCCATGCGGCCTACGCCAGAGCGGGGCCTGTGGTCCGGGGCAGGCGACCGATCCCACGGCCTGGGATACGCTCACCAGCGAGAATGCATAGCAGCCCTACCACCCCCCCCCCCCCCCCCCATGGTCCGGCAGGGGATATCCTGGTCCTCGCTGAGGGCGAATACCCCCATATCGCTGAGAACACAAGCGACGAAACCCTTAAGAATCCAAGACCACACTAAATGTTATGCAGAATGCTACACCACGAGCCTGCGTCCTTAGTTACACTCCTCATGTCAGAAAGACTTCCTTATCAAAGGTTTGCACACAGTCTGACAAGTCTCTGCCACAGCAACACTGATTAACCCCTTCCTGACCGCAGACTGAAATTTTCCGTCAACCTTGTCCTTCAGTTAAGGACCGTTGACGGAAAATTTCCGTAATTTACTAAAGTTAACCCCAGATCGCGATCGCGGGGTTTACGGTGCTCCGGTCTGCCTCTGTATTAGAGGCAGACCGGGCGCACCTGATCGGGCTGCCCCAGCAGCAGTGCTCACTCTGAGAAGTGTGTGAAGTGCAGGGAGACGGATCAGTGCTGCTGATCTTCTCCCTGTGTGTAAAAAAAAATAAATAAAGTTAAATCCCAACCCCGCTTTCCCCTGCTTTAATAAAATTAATCCCTTCCCTGCCACTTGATCACTGACTACAGTGATCAATTGGCAGGGTATACATTTTAATGTCATCTGATTTTTTTTTAACCCTTGAGGGTTAATTATTATTTATTTATTTTAACCCTCAGGGGTTAAATTTATTTTATTAATTCATTTCAATATTTAAAAATTATATATTTAGCTAGCTGGGATGGGTGGAAGTTAGTGGGGAATTGGGGAATTTAGTGTTAGGCTAACTAGGGATTAACGTTAAAAAAAAAGTTTAAAAAAAGTTTTAGTAACGTTAAAGTAAAAAAAAAAATACCACACCCCTTCCCTGCCAGTTGATCACTGCCTACAGTGATCAAAATACAGATCACAGTATTATACTGTAATCTAATTTATTTTAACCCCTGAGGATTAACTTTTATTTATTTTTTTAACCCTCAGGGTTTCAATTTATTTAATAATTTAAATATTTTATAATTATATATTTTGCTAGCTGGAGTGGGTGGGAGTTATGGGAAAGGGGGGAATTTACTGTTAGTGCTGCTTACTGCTAGTTAGGGGTTAACGTTAAAAGAAAAGGAAGTGTAGGTACTGGATCGGCGGCACTGAGATGGGCAGGCGATACGTGACGTAGGTGCGTACGCGCGCCTTCAAGGACCAGGAAGTGGGGCAACGAAGCAAGTGAGGCAGCGAGGACGCCAGGCAGAACGGCGCTAAAAAAATTTGAAGGCAGCGAGGCAAAGACCCTTATATGCGGCTGAGCAGCTGAAGGTTTTTCAAAGCTGCAACAAAGCTGCTACAAAGCCGCTACAAAGTTGCTACAAAGCTGCTACAAGAACCGACACTATAACCTCAGTTTGATGGTATTTTCGTCTGGTAAATGGAAGATTGATTTGGCAGCGTTCAGATGGGAATGAATGCGGTCCCAGCGTGTATTAAACAATACCTGTGAGTAAAAATAATATTTCTCCATTTATCTGACATTGACCTCTATCCCACATTTGATAAATAAGAGATAACATAAAGGGACAGTTATTTGAGATTTGGAGGTGCAGTGAAGAGGAAAGGGAGAGGGAAAAGGGGAGTGAGAGAAAGGGGGAAAGGGGAGAGTCCAGAACCCCTTTTAAACAAGAAAGGCCGGAGGAGTAAATGCTATAAAAAAGAAAAAGAAAAGAGAGAATATCTGTGTTAAAGAAATATACAATAGCTTACTTCTGCGGTGCAAAGTTTAAATTAAGAGTCCTACCATTATATATGGCTCCTAAAAAAGAGAAAGTGCAAAATATGGAGAAAAAGAAGGCAACATTCGGTATATTTTACTCACCTAAAACGGCCTCTGAGGCCGCTGGGATTTCTGGGCTACCCCAGTGGGTAGCAATAGTTCTACGTGTTGCTAAGGCCACTTTTGCTACCAGTTTGTTTTGTGCTCGAGTCAGGTTTTCTAGGGGCCTGGACAGCAGCCAAGTCCATGGGTCTAGGGGGATGTCGGTTTGTAGTGCTCTCGAGGTGGCAGCGGCCATCTCTTTCCATATTTGAGTTAAGTGTGGGCATTGCCACCACACATGGATGTATGTACCCTGTTCGCCACACCCTTTCCAGCATCTGTCCGAGTCTGTGCGCTTCATTTGTTTGAGTCTCAGTGGGGTGAGATACCACCGAAGCAGGGTCTTGTACGCCTGCTCTCTGTGGTTAACACAGATAGTCACTGTCGCTGTTGCCTCCCAGATGTCCGCCCAGTCCGAGGGGTCCCCTGGGGGGCCGAGATCCCTTTCCCAGGCCTTTATGTAGGAGAAGGTGTCAGGTGGGGTTTTAAGTGTCATAAGGGTGTATAGATTGGAGATTTGGCCCTTGTGTATTCGGTTATTTAGGCAGCCCCTTTCAAATGCAGTGGGTTTCAGCACCGACGCTGCGGCTATGTTAGGGGTTGACAAGAAGCTTCGGAGCTGGAGGTATCAGAAGTGATCGAACGTGTTATACGGTGTGACGTTTGGCAGCTCTGGGAAGGGAATAAGGCGGTCATTCTTGTAAAATTGGTATATTCTCGTGAGGTCATTGTCCTCATATCTGGTGAAAAGCTGGGGTGTCATTCCCGGGGCGAATTGGGGGTTTCTCAGAACAGGCATAAGGGGTGAGGGTGTGTTTATGAGGTTGTATTTGTCGGTCACCCGGTTCCAAATGTGGATGGCTGTCGTGAGGGCTGGTGTTGTGTTTGGCTGGCGTGGTCTGTGTGTTTTCGGTAGCCATAGGTAGAGTGTTGGCAGGTCCCTTCCGAATAGGTCGTGTTCCAAGTCCACCCAGCGCTTGACCCCAGGGGGGGCATGCATGGTTTGGATTTGCGCAAGTTGGGCTGCTTGGTGGTAGTCCCAGAAGTTTGGCAGGCCTAGTCCCCCTTGTTTGTGTGGGATATACAGGGTGATCCATTTTATTCTTGCTCTCTTCCCTGCCCATATAATTTTGTCTATGTGCCTTTGTAGATTTTTGAAGTCTGTTCGGGAGAGTGGGATGGGGAGGGTCTGGAAGAGATATAGAAAGCGCGGCAGTAGGTTCATTTTAATCGCTGCCAGCCTCCCAAGCCATGAAATGGATAGTTTTTGCCAGGTTTGTAGGTCCTTTAGGGCCTGGTCGATTAACAGGGGATAGTTTAAACTGAATGTGTGATGTAGGTCTGCCGGTATATCTATTCCTAGATAATGAATACTTTGCGTCTGAAAGCGGAATGGGTAGTTTTGTTGCAGTAGTGTTCATGTGCGGGAAGGGGTATGGATTGCAAGGGCTTCAGTTTTCTCTATGTTGAGTTTGTACCCTGAGATTTTTGCGTGGGCGTCTAATAAGTCTAACAGTGGGGGTAGGGACGTCTCTGGGTCGGTCAGGGTTAGAAGCAGGTCGTCCGCATACGCCGCCACTTTGTATTCCTCCCTTCTAATTTTTATGCCTTGTATGGCCGGTGTATTGCGGATCTGTTGTAAGAGGGGTTCGAGGGAGAGGGCAAAGAGGAGGGGGGGGACAGGGGGCATCCCTGCCGGGTGCCGTTTTGTATGTGGAACGGGGTTTGGCGAGCATTTGGTATGAGTAGTCGAGCTGTCGGGTTGGTGTAGAGGGTGCGAATTGCTTTTAGGAGGGCCCTGGGGAAGCCGAACTTTGTCAGGACCGCGAACAAGTATGGCCAGAGGATCCGGTCGAATGCCTTTTCGGCGTCTAGGGATAGTAGTAACAACGGGATCCTTCTGTGAGTGGCTGTCCAAATTAGGTCATATGTGCGTCTCGTGTTGTCATAGGCTTGTCTGTTGGGTATGAAGCCCACTTGGTCTGGGTGGATCAGTTTCGGGAGGAATTGTTTAAGTCTGTTTGCAATGAGTTTGGTAAATATTTTAACGTCTACATTTAGGAGTGAGATGGGGCGGTAATGTCCCGGTTCTTGTAGGGATTTATTCGGTTTTGGTATTAGGCTAATATTAGCTTGGAGCATTTCCACTGGAAGCGGTTCCCCTTTGAGGATCGACGTATATAGCTCGCTAAGATGTGGGAGTAAGGTTGCAGAATATGTTTTGTAGTGTAGCCCCGAGTAGCCGTCCGGGCGCACGGGTATTTGTTAGGTTGTAGGGCCTTAATCGTCTCTGCCACCTCCTCTATTGTAACTTCTGCGGCTAGTGACCCTCGTGCTTCATCAGTGAGCTGTGGTAGAGGTATGCTGTGCAAATAGCGTGTTATGGCTTCCTCTGTGTCTGTTGCGTTTTGTCGAGAGTGGGGGTCGTGGTCATAGAGGGAGGTGTAAAATTGAGTAAAGGTTTCCGCTATCTGTTCGGGGAGGGTTTGTGTTTGGCCGTCAGGTGTGGTAATCGAGGTTAGTCGGTTATGCAGCCTTTTCTTTTTAAGCCTGTTGGCTAGGAGGGAGTCTGCCTTGTTAGACTTCTCGTAAAACATCTGCCTCTTCCAGAGCAGTGCTTTTTTCGAGTCTTTGGCCATGAATTCATGAATCGCATGTTTATGCGCCTGTATCTGTTGTTGTAAGTCGGGGGTGGGGTTTTGTTTGTGTTCGTGTTCCGCCTTGCGGAGTTCGGTGAGGTGATGGTTTAGTCGGGATAGTTTTTCTTTTTTGTGGGCCGAGGCCGCCGAAATGAAGCTGCCTCAAATGACCGTTTTATGTGCAGCCCATAATGTGCCTGCTGAGGGTACCGAGCCTTTATTATTCGTGAAGAAGTCTTTTATGGCGTCGTTGATTGTGTCTTTGATGTGTGGGATGTGAAGTAGTGTTGGGTTTAGTCGCCAAGCCCATTGTCTGGTCGCGTTCGGGAGCTGTATAGTTATGGTGATGTCGGCGTGGTCTGACCACGTGATTTGTCCTATCTCTGTCCTGTCTGTGTGTTGCATTAGAGATGGGGAGGTCAAGAACATGTCTATACGTGAGTAGGACTTGTGTGGGTGGGAAAAGAACGTGTCCAGTGTCTGTGGGTGTTGCGTTCTCCACATGTCCACTAGATTTGTGTTTGTTAAGAAAGAATGGAGTAGTTTGTCTGTTTTTACCTCGGGTGGGGGCAGCAGTCCCCGACTTTGTGTCCTGCGTCTGTCGTTGGACGGGGACGGCACCGCGTTAAAGTCACCCCCTACCACCTTATGATGGGTGAGAATAGTACCAGGTGTGCCTATAGGGCCGTCCAGAAGTGTGCATTAGGTACCGTTGGGGCATATACCGATGTGATTGCATATTTGTTCGGGCCTAGATGACCCGTTACAGTGAGGAACCTCCCTTGGGGGTCTGAGGCTGCGTTGGTGAATTGTATGGGACAGGTTTTGCGGATGAGAATGGCTACCCCGTTATGTCTTTCTTGGGCGTGAGTTTGCCTGGTGGCTTTCTGTGTAATATCTGTTACGTAGTGGGAAGGGCCTGCTTTGCTCAAAGTGCGTCTCCTGTAGGAGGAGGACATCTGCTTTAGTTCTAGTGGCCCATCTGAGGACTTGGTGCCTTTTGTTCGGGCTGTTCAGGCCCTTGCAATTTACCAAGACACAAGTTAGCGTGGCAGTTGGCATTGTATCGCTGGAGCTTTTGCTCACGGCGCGTGGGGTCAGGGGGGGCGGGGTGGGGGTGTGGGGGGGACGGGTTGTGGGGGTGTTACTGAGAGGGCTTGGTCTTACGATGTGCGTGCCCAGCCTGGTGGGCGGGGGGGTAGTGTAGGGGTTGAAGATGTGGTTCGGTTCACCCTTGTGGGGGTGAGTCTCGTGTAGTGTGTGTGAGGGGTGAGAAGAGAAGAGGAGGGATGGTCACGTCCACTTCTCTCCCCTCCCGTGATGTGTTACCTTGTGTACCTGGAGTTTTGTCCGATGTACCTTGGCTCTCTGTCGAGGGCTTATGGATTTTCCGTCCGGGCATGCCATTAACTATATACAAGAAAAAAAAAGAGAAAATGTAATACCCAACAAGTATAAACTAGTTGTAGCTATGCGCAGAGTGTCTTCCAAAAGGGGGGAAAGAGCTCCCCTGTCTCCTCAGGTGTTGGTTAGTGGTCGTCCGTCTTTTGTTTTGTCTGTGCGGGAGGGGGCGTTCCTCCGGGGGGTGTTCAGGCATCTTTCATGGATCAAGGTGGGGCCTGTCGCTGTCTATTCTGTCGGGGGGAGGGGGGTGCGGGGTCACTTTACCAGGTCCCAGGGGGTCTTGTCTTTCGTTTCTCTATAGGGCCCTTTAGTGAGCTTGTTGCTGAGAAGCTCTCTTCCCGGCCCTGGGTGATTGCTAGGGTCCTAGCTTGTCTCTGTCCCCCACCTCCCGCCCCCCTCCCTCGAACCCCTTTTTCCCTCCCCTGTTGAATAAAGGCAACCTCCTAGGCAAGCCTCCTAGGTATATATATGGATAAAACATTATTATTATTATTTTTTTTATATATATATTATTATTATAATTTTTTTTTTTTTTGGAGTTCAGTCAGGAGGATTCAGGTGCGTCACTTCAAGTCTGGGGGGAGTCCACCACATCCCTTTCCTAACTTCCCCCCTCCGCTCCTTGTCTTCCTATGTCCCAGTTCTTTCAAATAGCATATGACAAGGGGTTCAAAATACCAGTAACAGAAAGCAATATAAAGCATAGTAGAAGTGCGCAATATTAAAAAGGATATAACGGTTATTGACATGGGCCATATAGCGTAATGGCGGTAAAAATGTCCTGGGAGTGAGAGTCTCTGCGCATATCTTGGCAGTATCTTAGGGCCGCTGTGGGCTGCCATCTTGTGGTCTTGGAGGCGCTCTTTTTCTTGGTGTGCGTCGAGGTGAATGGCTGATGGATTCTTGATGTCTCCGGGAGCTCCCTCTGGGGCCAGATGGTCGATTCGGTTGCAGAGGTAGAAGCGTGAGGCCTAGGGACTCTGTGAAGGGGATCATCTCTGCTGCGTTAGATAGTATGTGTGTCTGGTTTTCCATGCAGACCAGCAGCTTGAAGGGGTGCCCCCACATGTACCGTATGCCGTGGTGGTTGAGGGTGTTTGTCAATTGCCGCAGGTCTCTCCTTTTTTTAAGAGTCGAAGGTGCCAGATCCTGATAAAGGGCTACAGTCTGCTGTTGGAAAGTTGGGGGGCGTTGTTGTGCTTGTTGGACCAGCTGCTCCTTAATGGGGAAACGGTGCATCCGCACTATTACATCCCTGGGGGTGTCTGGGTTTAGCGCCAGAGGTCTGAGTGCCCTGTGTGCTCTGTCCATGGTGAGGTCTTGCAGTGTGGCCTCTGGCAGCAGTGTTTTAAATAGGTCAGTGAGGGAGGACTGAAGCTGGTCACTGGTGACTGTTTCTGGTAAACCTCTCACCCTGATATTGTTTCTCCTGGACCTATTATTGAGGTCTTCTATCTCTTCTTCAAGTGCTGCCATTTTGCCATGCAGGTAAGTGATATCTTGGGAGTGGGAGGAGGTGGTGTCAGCCAGTTTAGTGAGTTTGGCCTCTGCATGGTCTGTGCGGTGTGACAGGGCCTCTAGGTCCGTTTTAAGGGACTGAATTTGGCGGTTCAATTCTGCCTTTGTGTGTGCCTTTATTTCTGCAGTGGCTTCCTGCAGTAAGTTTTGTAGGTCTCTTTTTGTTAAGGGGGAGTCTGTTGTGGTCGGGTACCTGTGCTGTGCATGATCCTTATCAGCGCTCTCCATTTCTGAGCGGCAAGATGGCGATTTTGGCGCGCTCTGCGGGCGGAATAGTGATGCCACTGAAGGGGTTTTCTCCTTCCTCTTCTTCCCTCCACGCATGGGGGAGAGTGTGTCCAACAAATTTTGGTTGTAAAAGCACGCTATAGAGACACCAGATATGAGTGGCAACTGTCAAAGCACGCTGGCACAGGTCTGCAGAGCACACGCTGAAGTAGGCCTGACACCCAGACGCTTGCAGACAACTAACTGCTCTTCTATTACAGTGAAAAAAAAAAATTATTTTAAATGTAAAGCTTAACCAATTGTTAAAACAGATATGAGTGGTGGCACTGGGCAAGTAGGCACAGTATCCAATGTGAACCTCACACAGAAGCTGGCAGGCAGGCAACTGCTCTTCTATTACAGTGAAAAAAAAAAATATTTTAAATGTAAAGCTTAACCAATTGTTAAAACAGATATGAGTGGTGGCACTGGGCAAGTAGGCACAGTATCCAATGTGAACCTCACACAGAAGCTGGCAGGCAGGCAACTGCTCTTCTATTACAGTGAAAAAAAAATATTTATTTTAAATGTAAAGCTTAACCAATTGTTAAAACAGATATGAGTGGTGGCACTGGGCAAGTAGGCACAGTATCCAATGTGAACCTCACACAGAAGCTGGCAGGCAGGCAACTGCTCTTCTATTACAGTGAAATTTTTTTTATTTTAAATGTAAAGCTTAACCAATTGTTAAAACAGATATGAGTGGTGGCACTGGGCAAGTAGGCACAGTATCCAATGTGAACCTCACACAGAAGCTGGCAGGCAGGCAACTGCTCTTCTATTACAGTGAAAAAAAATATTTATTTTAAATGTAAAGCTTAACCAATTGTTAAAACAGATATGAGTGGTGGCACTGGGCAAGTAGGCACAGTATCCAATGTGAACCTCACACAGAAGCTGGCAGGCAGGCAACTGCTCTTCTATTACAGTGAATTTTTTTTTTATTTTAAATGTAAAGCTTAACCAATTGTTAAAACAGATATGAGTGGTGGCACTGGGCAAGTAGGCACAGTATCCAATGTGAACCTCACACAGAAGCTGGCAGGCAGGCAACTGCTCTTCTATTACAGTGAAAAAAAAATATTTATTTTAAATGTAAAGCTTAACCAATTGTTAAAACAGATATGAGTGGTGGCACTGGGCAAGTAGGCACAGTATCCAATGTGAACCTCACACAGAAGCTGGCAGGCAGGCAACTGCTCTTCTATTACAGTGAAAAAAAAAATATTTATTTTAAATGTAAAGCTTAACCAATTGTTAAAACAGATATGAGTGGTGGCACTGGGCAAGTAGGCACAGTATCCAATGTGAACCTCACACAGAAGCTGGCAGGCAGGCAACTGCTCTTCTATTACAGTGGAAACAAAATTTTGGTTGTAAAAGCACGCTATAGAGACACCAGATATGAGTGGCAACTGTCAAAGCACGCTGGCACAGGTCTGCAGAGCACACGCTGAAGTAGGCCTGACACCCAGACGCTTGCAGACAACTAACTGCTCTTCTATTACAGTGAAAAAAAAAATTTATTTTAAATGTAAAGCTTAACCAATTGTTAAAACAGATATGAGTGGTGGCACTGGGAAAGTAGGCACAGTATCCAATGTGAACCTCACACAGAAGCTGGCAGGCAGGCAACTGCTCTTCTATTACAGTGGAAACAAAATTTTGGTTGTAAAAGCACGCTATAGAGACACCAGATATGAGTGGCAACTGTCAAAGTACGCTGGCAGGGTTGTGCAGGGCACACGCTGAAGGAATGCCTGACAGAGCCGCTTGAAGGACACTGACTGTCTGCTATTAGCTTACACTGGAAACCTTTTTTCTTTGTAAAAGCACGCTAAAGAGACACCAGATATGATTGGCAACTGTCAAAGCACGCTGGCACAGGTCTGCAGAGCACACGCTGAAGTAGGCCTGACACCCAGACACTTGGAGACAACTAACTGATCTTCTATTACAGTGAAAAAAAATGATTTCTTTAAAATCTAAAGCTTAAGCTATAGTTAAAACAGATATGAGTGGTGGCACTGACTGTGCAAATGGGCAAGGCATCCAATCTGACACAGAAGCTGGCAGGCAGGCAACTGCTCTTCTATTACAGTGGAAAAAAATTATTTATTTTAAATCTAAAGCTTAACCACTTGTTAAAACAGATATGAGTGGTGGCACTGGGCAAGTGGGCACAGTATCCAATCAGGGCCGGTGCAAAGATTTTTGGCTACACAGGCGAAGGTGAATTTTGCCACCCCCCCCCCCCCCCCCCGACACACAAATAAGATGTATCTTTAGCGGTGTCCCGTCTCTCCCTCCCCCCACCCCAGCCCCTCTGTGTGTCTTTCTTTCCCACAGCCCTTTTCTGTGGGTCTCTCCCCTCAGTTTGTTTTTTGTGTGTCCCTCTTTCCCTCAGGGCCCTTTGTGTAACTTTTCTCTGCCAAGCCATATAGACATAGATATATAGCTACACACACATACAGGCACATAGTCACAGAAATATGCAGGCACACAATCAAACAAACACAGTCATACAATCAACACATACAGGTACACAGACACACACATATAGATAAATAAAGACACAGTTATACAAGCACAGACATACAGAGACATGAAGATGCAGGCATACAGAGACATACAGAACAAAGCATACAGATGCACACAGGCATGCAGAGACATACTTACACAGGCATGCAGGGTCATATTTACACAGAACAAGGCATACAGAGACATATGGATACGGTCATACAGAGACATACAGACACAGGCAGAAACACACGGACACAGTCATATAGAGACATACAGACACAGACATACATACACTTTCATACACAGACAGACATAGTCATACAGACACAGGTATACAAAGCAGGGGCAGATCCAGAACCTAATCGTGTGTGGGGGGGCTGGTAGTGAGTTTTAGTGGGGTAATAGGGGCTCTAATTGAGGAGTTAGGGGCTGTGGTAGGGGACAGGGGCTGTAGTTGAGAGTTAGGGGCCGTAATTGAGTAGTTAGGGGCTGTAGTTGAGAGTTAGGGGCTGTAATTGGGGGCTTAGTAAATTTAGTGGGGAATTGGGGCTGTAGTAGGGGGTTAGGGACTGAAGTAGGTTGATGGCTGCAAGTGGGAACAGGGGCTGTAGTGTGGGGGATATGGGCAGCAATTGGGGGAGAGGGGCTGTAGTTGGGGTAAGGACTGTAGTAAGGGAATAGGGGCTGTACAAGGGAGTGGAAGGGATGTGAAGTAAGGGAGTTTGGGGCTGTAGAAGGGAGTATAGGGGCTGTGGTGGGAGCAAATGGGCAATGTGGTTGGAAACGGACAGTAGAGGGGGACACGGGCAGTATGGTGTGGGCACAGGCTGTAACGAGGGACACTGAGGCAATAAAGTGGTGTCACATTAACAGTATGGTGGGGGTAAATGGGAATTAGAGGGAGGTCGGGGGGAACAGGGGCTGTATAGGGGGTAGGGGAAGTAGAGGGGGGAGACAGGGGCACTAGAGGCGTTTGAAAGGGGGGCAGAGGCAGGGGGCAGGGTCTGTAGAGGGAAATAGAGGAGGCACAGGGGATAAAGAGGGGGTCACAGAAGCAATAGAGGGGACATGGGCAGTATAGTGGGGACAGGGGCTGTAGAGGGGGGCATGGGCTGTATAGGGGGCGCATGGGCAGTATGGTGGGGTAGAGGCTTTAGAGGGAAATAGAGGGGCTGTAGACAGGGCAGGGGCTGTAGATGGAAATAGAGGGACTGTAGAGGGGCAGTATGGTGGGGCAGGGGTTATGGAGGGAAATAGAGGTGCTGTAGAGTGGCACATGGGGCAGTAGAGGAGGACAGGGTCAGTATGGTGGGGGCAGGGGCTATAGAGGTGCTGTAGAGGGGCACATGGGGCAGTATGGTGGGGCAGGCGCTATAGAGGGACGTAGAGGGGCATGGGCAGAATGGTGGGGGCAGGGGCTATAGAGGGAAGTAGAAGTGCTGGAGAGGCGCACATGGGGCAGTAGAGGGGGGGCTGGGGCAGTATGGTGGGGACAGAGGCTATAGAGGGGCTGTTAAGGGGCAGGGGTAGTATGGTGGGGCAGGGGCTGTAGAAGGGGCAGGGGTAGTATGGTGGGGCAGGGGCTGTAGAGGGGGCACGGGCAGTATGGTGGGGGCAGGGGCAGTATGGTGGGGCAGGGGCAGTATAGTGTATAGTGGAGGCAGGGGTAGTATGGTGGGGCAGGGGTAGTATAGTGGGGCAGGGGCAGTATGGTGGGGGCAGGGGCAGTATGGTGGGGGCAGTATAGTGTATGGTGGGGGCAGGGGTAGTATGGTGGGGGCAGGGGTAGTATGGTGGGGGCAGGGGTAGTATGGTGGGGGCAGGGGCAGTATGGTGGGGGCAGGGGCAGTATGGTGGGGCAGGGGCAGTATGGTGGGGCAGGGGCAGTATGGTGGGGCAGGGGCAGTATGGTGGGGCAGGGGCAGTATGGTGGGGGCAGGGGCAGTATGGTGGGGGCATGGGGCAGTATGGTGGGGGCAGGGGCAGTATGGTGGGGGCAGGGGTAGTATGGTGGGGCAGGGGTAGTATGGTGGGGCAGGGGTAGTATAGTGGGGCAGGGGTAGTATAGTGGGGCAGGAGCAGGAGGTGGGGGCAGGGGCAATATAGTGGGGCAGGGGAAGTATGGTGGGGGCAGGGGTAGTATAGTGGGGGCAGGGGCAGTAGAGAGGGGCTGCAAAAACAAACAAAAAAAAAGTTTTGATTTAATAAATAAAATAAAAGTAACCATACTGAAAGTTATTCCCCTTCCCCTCCCAGAGGCTTACCTTGGGCCAGGAGGGAGACCTTATCCCTGGTGGTCGGATGGGACGGGCTGCACTGGAGGCTGGAGCTGCAATCAGGACCGCTGGGGAGTCTGGGAGCAGTAGAAGTCCCGCCCCCTTCTGACATCATCAGAGGAGGACGGCTGACTTCACTGCCAGGCTCCTGCTGTGTGCTGGCTGCAGGGAGAGAGGTGAGATTAAAAATCCGAGTCTCCAGCCAGAGGCAGGGGATTCGGATTTTTGCGCCCCCCTCCTCTGGCGCCCTAAGGCGGCCGCCTGTGCCGCCTTATGGACGCGCCGGCCCTGTATCCAATGTGAACCTCACACAGAAGCTGGCAGGCAGGCAACTGCTCTTCTATTACAGTGAAAAAAAATTATTTATTTTAAATCTAAAGCTTAACCAATTGTTAAAACAGATATGAGTGGTGGCACTGGGCAAGTGGGCACAGTATCCAATGTGAACCTCACACAGAAGCTGGCAGGCAGGCAACTGCTCTTCTATTACAGTGAAAAAAAAATATTTATTTTAAATGTAAAGCTTAACCTATTGTTAAAACAGATATGAGTGGTGGCACTGACTGTGCAAATGGGCAAGGCATCCAACCTGACACAGAAGCTGGCAGGCAGGCAACTGCTCTTCTATTACAGTGAAAAAAAAATATTTATTTTAAATCTAAAGCTTAACCAATTGTTAAAACAGATATGAGTGGTGGCACTGGGCAAGTGGGCACAGTATCCAATGTGAACCTCACACAGAAGCTGGCAGGCAGGCAACTGCTCTTCTATTACAGTGAAAAAAAAATATTTATTTTAAATGTAAAGCTTAACCTATTGTTAAAACAGATATGAGTGGTGGCACTGACTGTGCAAATGGGCAAGGCATCCAACCTGACACAGAAGCTGGCAGGCAGGCAACTGCTCTTCTATTACAGTGAAAAAAAAATATTTATTTTAAATCTAAAGCTTAACCAATTGTTAAAACAGATATGAGTGGTGGCACTGGGCAAGTGGGCACAGTATCCAATGTGAACCTCACACAGAAGCTGGCAGGCAGGCAACTGCTCTTCTATTACAGTGAAAAAAAAATATTTATTTTAAATGTAAAGCTTAACCTATTGTTAAAACAGATATGAGTGGTGGCACTGGGCAAGTAGGCACAGTATCCAATGTGAACCTCACACAGAAGCTGGCAGGCAGGCACCTGCAATTACATTACACAGGAAAAAAAAAAAAGCAGCCTGATGTTATAGCCCTAAAAAGGGCTTTTTGGGGTGCTGTCCTTACAGCAGAGATCAGATGAGTCCTTCAGGATTGTAGTGGACACTGAATACCCTAGCCTAGCTATCAATTTCCCTATGTAATCAGCAGCAGCTAAACTTTCCCTCCTCTCACTAAGCATGCATCTTCCGAATGAATCGAAAATGGATGCTGGGAGGGAGGTTGGAGGGTGTGGAAGGGAGGGAGTGCTGCTGATTGGCTGGAATGTGTCTGCTGACCGAGAGGCACAGGGTCAAAGTTTGCCCAATGATGACGAATAGGGGGCGGATCGAACTGCGCATGTGTCCGCCCGCCGCGGCGAAGGCGAACACGCTAATTTCGCCGGGAACTGTTCGCCGGCGGACAGTTCGGTACATCACTAGATGTCATTAAATATATTATCTATTAACGCAAGGGGCTTAAATTCAGGACAGAAAAGAGGCTATCTGTATAAATTATTGATTGACAGTAAAACAGATATTGGTTTTGTTCAAGAGACACACTGGGTTAACTCTACGTCCAAATTATGGAACTACAAAAATTCCAGTAGTCCATAGATCTAATTTGGCAGGAAAGAATAAGAAAAGAGGGGTGGCAATTTTTTTTTCAAGTAGCTTGAAATATGAGCTGATACATGAGGAGGTGGACCCTGGTGGTAGGTTTCTTATAGTGATAGTTCGAATCAATGACATCTTGTACACTTTAGTAAATGTTTATGCTCCAAACCAACTTCCATATACAGGGAGTGCAGAATTATTAGGCAAGTTGTATTTTTGAGGATTAATTTTATTATTGAACAACAACCATGTTCTCAATGAACCCAAAAAACTCATTAATATCAAAGCTGAATATTTTTGGAAGTAGTTTTTAGTTTGTTTTTAGTTATAGCTATTTTAGGGGGATATCTGTGTGTGCAGGTGACTATTACTGTGCATAATTATTAGGCAACTTAACAAAAAACAAATATATACCCATTTCAATTATTTATTTTTACCAGTGAAACCAATATAACATCTCAACATTCACAAATATACATTTCTGACATTCAAAAACATAACAAAAACAAATCAGTGACCAATATAGCCACCTTTCTTTGCAAGGACACTCAAAATCCTGCCATCCATGGATTCTGTCAGTGTTTTGATCTGTTCACCATCAACATTGCGTGCAGCAGCAACCACAGCCTCCCAAACACTGTTCAGAGAGGTGTACTGTTTTCCCTCCTTGTAAATCTCACATTTGATGATGGACCACAGGTTCTCAATGGGGTTCAGATCAGGTGAACAAGGAGGCCATGTCATTAGATTTACTTATTTTATACCCTTTCTTGCCAGCCACGCTGTGGAGTACTTGGACGCATGTGATGGAGCATTGTCCTGCATGAAAATCATGTTTTTCTTGAAGGATGCAGACTTCTTCCTGTACCACTGCTTGAAGAAGGTGTCTTCCAGAAACTGGGAGTTGAGCTTGACTCCATCCTCAACCCGAAAAGGCCCCACAAGCTCATCTTTGATGATACCAGCCCAAACCAGTACTCCACCTCCACCTTGCTGGCGTCTGAGTCGGACTGGAGCTCTCTGCCCTTTACCAATCCATCCATCTGGCCCATCAAGACTCACTCTCATTTCATCAGTCCATAAAACCTTAGAAAAATCAGTCTTGAGATATTTCTTGGCCCAGTCTTGACGTTTCAGCTTGTGTGTCTTGTTCAGTGGTGGTCGTCTTTCAGCCTTTCTTACCTTGGCCATGTCTCTGAGTATTGCACACCTTGTGCTTTTGGGCACTCCAGTGATGTTGCAGCTCTGAAATATGGCCAAACTGGTGGCAAGTGGCATCTTGGCAGCTGCACGCTTGACTTTTCTCAGTTCATGGGCAGTTATTTTGCGCCTTGGTTTCTCCACACGCTTCTTGCGACCCTGTTGACTATTTTGAATGAAACGCTTGATTGTTCGATGATCACGCTTCAGAAGCTTTGCAATTTTAAGAGTGCTGCATCCCTCTGCAAGATATCTCACTATTTTTAACTTTTCTGAGCCTGTCAAGTCCTTCTTTTGACCCATTTTGCCAAAGGAAAGGAAGTTGCCTAATAATTATGCACACCTGATATAGGGTGTTGATGTCATTAGACCACACCCCTTCTCATTACAGAGATGCACATCACCTAATATGCTTAATTGGTAGTAGGCTTTCGAGCCTATACAGCTTGGAGTAAGACAACATGCATAAAGAGGATGATGTGGTCAAAATACTCATTTGCCTAATAATTCTGCACGCAGTGTAGATTTCTGGGAAATCTGATGAAAAAGATTGACCGCGTATCGTCTGGAAGTTCAATTATCGGCGGGGATTTTAACTGCATTATAGATAATAAAATAGATAGGAATAGTACTAAGCCCGCACAAATAGACGGCAAGCAAAGAACAGCACCATCAATGATGCAGACTTTTTTGGCAAAAAAACTGTCTATACGATGCCTGGAGAACATGTAATCCAGAAGAGCGAGATTATACGTTTTATTCAAACGTTCATCAGACTTATACCAGAATCGATTATTTTTTGGTTAAAGCTGAAACTTTGGAGCGAGTTAATAAGGTGACAATTGGACCTATAACATGGTCCGACGATGCACCTGTAAGCTTAGTCATAAAAAATAATGCTGAATATAAATGTAGAGACAGATGGAGACTAAATGAAAATGTATTAAAATAAGAAATTAACGTAGAAGAACTGCGTACCCAGACTAGAGAATTCTTCGAAACCAACGACCCATTTTCCACTCAGGAGATTAGTAATATCATTAAAGCATTAACAGCGGGTAAAGCTCCAGGCCCAGATGGCTTTTCTTAAATTTTTTATAAAAAATTAAATGATATAATTTCTCCATACATATTAAGGACATTTAATGATTTTGCTAACTAAAAAGCTAACACATCGGAATTACTCCAGGCCTCTATAATACCAATTCCTAAGATAGATAAGGATCCAATATATACTTCGAATTATAGACCAATTTCTCTTATTAATTTGGATATTAAAATTTATTCTAGAATATTGGCTGATAGACTTAAACATAATATACCTGATATTGTACACCTAGATCAGAGTGGGTTTGTAGAAGGTAGGGGTACATCGGATAACATTAGGAAATTATTGAATGTCTTATATCATGCGGATCAAAGCGTGTCTCCTTTTGCTATGGTTACCCTCGATGCCGAGAAGGCCTTCGATCGGGTTAACTGGAAGTACTTGGAGGAAGTATAGAGGGCCTTCGGCGTAGAGGGGCTCTTCAAGGAGTGCACAATGGCGTTATATAATGATCCTCAAGCCAGAGTTTCAGGATATATGTTCCAATCAAAATGGTTCCCAATTAGAAACGGGACGCAACAGGGATGCCCTTTGGCACCCCTGCTATATATCCTCTCTAAAGAACCGCTGGCTGCCGCGATCAGACAGAATGATGATATCAGTGGGCTAAAAGCGAATAGCTTGGAGAACAAAATTGCACTTTATGCAGATAATGTTCTATTGACCCTTACAGACCCTATTAGTTCTATCCCAGCCGTATTTCGGCTTATTAACGAGTATAGTAAACTCTCAGGTTATAAAATAAACATAAAGAAAACACAAATTCTGATAAAAGGTCTAAGTGGTCCTGGGGTAGACAAACTTAAAAAAAGAATTTAAATGTGACTGGGAAGCAAGGAACATAAAATATTTAGGGGTAAGACTATCTTTAGATTATAGAGAAATTGGAGAACTTAATTATACAGAAATTGCTACCCAATTTAGGAGTATTCTAAAAAAAACTGGAAGGGATTGGAACTGTCCTGGTTAGGAAGGATTGAAGCAGTAAACTCCTACCTTCTCCCCAAACTGACATTTTTATTTTGTAATCTCCCGTTGAGGGTGTCAAGCCAGACGATACGTGGTCAAAGACAGTTATCAGACTATACATGGCAAGATAGGAGACCTAGAGTGTCATTGGAAATATTACAGAGCGAGTGGAAAGAAGGGGGAATTTCTTTCCCAGATATACAGAAACTATATATGAACAACATGGTAGCACACCTAGTTAAGTGCGATAATTTTACAATGTCAAGACCAAACTGGTTAGATATCGAAAAATCGGACCTCTGTAATATTGAACCCCTATATCTCTGGTGGTGTGACAGCGAATTTGTAAAAAATATAAGATCTAGCAATCCGATGAATAATACAATGATCTATATTGTTAAGTACTTGAAAAGAAAATATGGAACAAAATATATATCAAGTAACGCCCCACTAACATGTTTAAAACTATATATTACGGACATAAATATTCAAGAATGGGAAAAATGTGGAATAGTAAAAATCGCAGAACTTTTAATTGATAACAAAACATTATCATTTCCAACGCTACAGTCTAAATATAACCTCCCTTCTAAGGAATTATTTAACTATTTAAGAATAAAATCTTTTATTATGGGAAAAGTCTTTTCGGAAACTTCTCCAATTGACCAGTTCATAGCATTCCACTACAAAAAAAAATTGCATCTAGATTTAATCAATTTATAAGAAGCCAAAGGCAAACAGATAAAGCGTCCGCAATGAATAAATGGGAAGAAGAACTCCATTTCTCATCCTCAGCTGAGGATTGGATTTCGAGCTTACAAGCTGTTAAAAGATATATGCATGGGGTGAATATACAGGAAATGTATTTTAAAATTATATACCGTTGGTACCTGGTGCCTACTCGCCTCCATAGGTTTCAACCCACACTCGCACCAGATTGTTGGAGATGTGGTAGGGAGTTGGGCTCATTCTCCCACATCTGGTGGGACTGTGAGGAGTTGAAACCTATGAAACTAATGCTATCGGAACTGGTAGACTTTATTTATGAGGTTCAAGTTGTTACTACGCCTCAAATGTTTTTGTTTCATTTCGATCTGCCAAAAAGTAACATAAAACTAAAAATTCATATGATCCATATCTGTATGGCAATAAAAATAGTTTTGGCCAGAAACTGGAGAAATGTGGGTGCATTAAACTGGCATGATATATGTACACAGATAGAATTTTAATGTAGTATGGAAGCTGGGATAGCTCTAAATAAGATTTCTAGAGAGAAATATAATGAAGTCTGGGCCCCTTGGGTTAGATACCTTAACCATAAAACTCAAACCCTCCCCCCTATAGATAGCCACCCCTAAGTTGCAGTGATAGGTGAGAGTACGGATAAGAACTGTATCGTTTGTTTTTCTCTTTACTGTATGACTGTATGACTGTAGATACAGCTGAAGTTGAGTATATGAACATATGAACCATGGCCTTATTGTTAATTACGTATAACACTTTATTGTAACGCAACTTATGGTACTGTGTTCCAAATATATCTTTGAAAAGCTGTATTTGAATGAAATTTTTAAAATCAAAAATAAAGATTTATATATATAAAAAAAAGAAAAGGAAGTGTAAAACATTTAATAAGTTAAAAAAAGTTTAAAACGGGTTTTACAAAGTAAAAAAATACATACAAAAATGCTCATTACCAAGATAGCGGAAAAATGATCCCACGCTAAGGTTCAAAATATGCCTTTTGAATTACCCTGGGATGTCTTCTTTAAGAAATGGTATCCCTTTATGGTGTTATTGGATTATATAGCCTTGTAAAATACTCTAAAATGGGACACGGGCACAGCATAAAAATTCAAAATTTGAGAAAAACTGGAATGGCTGTGTCTCAAATGTGCCCCTTCAATATCCACATATACCTGGCAAAGGTACATACGGGGGTATTGCTGTACTCAGCCGATATAGCTGAGCAACATATGAAGTAGTATACAGTCGTAGTACACATAAGGTTTGCAAAATATACTGCGCAAACTCACTTTGTGTGTCAAAAAGGCAGAAAAAAATGCTTATTGCCACTACACTTGGTACAAGCTAGCGGAAAAATTATCCCACGCTAAGGTTCAAAATATGCCTTTTGAAATACCCTGGGATGTGTTCTTTAAGAAATGGTATGCCTTTATGGTGTAGTTGTAATATGTAGCCTGCTCAAGTGCTCCAAAGTGGGACACGGACGCATCAAAACCCTCCATGAAAATTCACACTTAAAAACCTTAACTTGTCACGTCTCTTTTACAGCAGTGTAACTTCACAAAATAGTGTCTAGGTCATACATTGGGCATATTGTTTTACTCAGAAGACTTAGCTGAGCATAATTTGGGGGGTTTGAACTTAGTGGCACATATGAAATGTACAAAATGCCCAGCAAAAATGGAATCCGTATGTAAAAAAAATGCCCAAAATTATTTTTTACCACATACTTTGGCATATATTGGTGAAAAAATGGGGGCATGTTAAGGCACAATATGCACCATATGAGATACCCTGGAGTGTCTACTTTTACAATTGGTAGGCCTTTGTGGGTTTTTTTTTGAACAGTCAAACTGCTATAATACCCCCAATTGAAGCAAAGGCCCATTAAATCCGCCTCTCAAAATTCTACTGTAAATGTTGAAACGGACAGGTCTCTTATATGGCACTGTAGCTTCACGAAATAGTGCCAAAGAGATACAATTGGGGTATCGTTGTACTCAGCAGAAGTAACTGAACACAAAATAAAACTGTGTACAGGAATAGCACACACCAACTTTACAAAATACACATGAGAAGTCCTTTGTTATAAGTTTGTGTGCCAAAAAACGAAATTTTACTCCAATATTTAGCAGAGCTTGGCGGTGAAATGGCTACGTAGAAAGTGTCAAAACAACCTTAGGTAAATAGTCTGTGATGTCTATGTGAAGAAGTGCCTTCGCCACTTGTGCCTGGAGAGGACTAATTGCCAGCCCCCTGCCATGTGACTATGGTCCCTGCCAGTTAAAAAGACTATTTGGGCTTATTGGTTTTTAAAAGACTGTTTCTGCCCTTTGATTCCATGGGAGCATGTGTCTTTACCCCTCCTCCTCTAATACCTATACCATTGTTCTCCAGCAGGGCATTGTCCCAGGGACACTGCCAAACCAGTTGAAATGAGCTGTTTTGTCCCAAATAGGACTTCTACCTAACTTTTGAACTACTGGAGGGAATTGTATGATTTTTGGGTATGTTTATAATTAAAGTGTGCTGAGTTCGTTTATGTTTGTGGCATGTATATTTTGGAAGTTATTAATATGTTGCATAAAGTGTATTTTTCCTGCCTGTGATAAATTATATTAACCCATTGTGTTCAGTAATTATATCACAGGCAGAGGGGAGGGATTGTATGTTTGTGGTGGGTGTGTTTTACGATTTGCCTGTAAAGGATTGGTTGTACTGTGTCCCACCTTGTGGGATGTCCCCTTGCATGGGGACTTGCAGAAAAGCCAGTGTGTGGTCATTAAAATCAAATCATCTTGAACCTTTCTTGAAGCCTTGGCTCATGTTTGGGGGAAGGGATACCTACACTCTGGGGATTGCTATAATCACTTATTCCCCAGAGTACGCTCTTGCAATAGCTTGATTTGTTCCTGCTACGCTCTCTGGATTTAGGAGAGGTTCACCCACTGGGAGCTGGATCCTGGTCATGGATCCAGGGTGGGTGAAGACAGCGAGACCCCGGCGCAGCTGTATCGCTGGAAGTGGGGTCTGCAGTGCTGATGGTGTTGGTTGGAGTGCTTGGAGTCCTCAGTGAGCACTAGGTGCATCGATTGGCGGAGGTACTCGGTCGGAGTGCCAGCGTTCCGTCACAGTCTACTTTATATAAATATATACTTTTGTGTGGCAATTTTGTTTTCTTTTATGGCTATTAAGCTTACAAGACAAACATACCAAATTCTAAAATCGCTCCACATTAAAAGTTTATTTGACTCCTTGTGCTTTGTGACCTGTAACCAGGGCCGGCCTTAGGGGTGTGCGGGCTGTGCGGCCGCACAGGTTGCCATGGCAGCAGGGGGCGCCCTATGGCCGACACAGCTCGCACACTCCCTGCCCTCTACCAGGGCTTAGCAGAGAGAGAGAGAGACTGTAGGAGGCAGAGCCAAGCATCCGGCAGGGGCGGAGCTAACCGAGGCCCGAATCTGCTGCCTGGTAAGTGAGACCATAGTGCCCCTGCTCCCCCTATAGTGCCCCTGCTCCCCCTATAATACCCCATCTATCCCTATAGTGCCCCTGCTCCCCCTATAATACCCCATATATCCCTATAGTGCCCCTGCTCCCCCTATAGTACCCCATCTATCCCTATAGTGCCCCTGCTCCCCCTATAGTACCCCATCTATCCCCATAGTGCCCCTGATCCCCCTATAATACCCCATCTATCCCTATAGTGCCCGTGTTCCCCATCTATCCCTATAGTGCCCCCTCTACCCCTATAGAGCCCCTGTTCCCCATCTATCCCTATAGTTCCCCTTCTCCCCCTATAGTACCCCTGTTCCCCATCTGCCCCTATAGTGCCCCTGCTCCCCTTATAGTACCTCCTCTACCCCTATAGTACCCCTGTCCCCCATCTATCCCTATATTGCTCCCCTCTTCCCCTATAGTGCCCCCTCTACCCCTATAGTACCCCTGTTCCCCATCTATCCCTATAGTGCCCCCCTCTACCCCATAGTGCCTCCCTCTACCCCTATAGTACCCTTGTTCCCCCTCTACCCCTATAGTGCCCCCTCTACCCCTATAGTACCCCTGTTCCCCATATATCACTATAGTGCCCCCCTCTACCCCTATAGTGCCCCTTCTGCCCCTATAGTACCCGTTTCCCATCTATCCCTATAGTGCCCCCTCTACCCCTATAGTACCCCTGTTCCCCATTTATCCCTTTAGTGCCCCCCTCTACCCCTATAGTGCCCCTGCTCCCCTTATAGTACCCCTGTTCCCATCTATCCCTATAGTGCCCCTGCTCCCACTATAGTACCCCTGTTCCCCATCTATCCCTATAGTGCCCCCTCTACCCCTATAGTGCCCCTGCTCCCCCTATAGTACCCCTGCTCCCCCTCTACCCCTATAGTGCCCCTGCTCCTCCTATAGTACCCCTGTTCCCATCTATCCCTATAGTGCCCATGCTCCCCCTATATTGCCATTGTTCCCCGTCTACCCTAGTGCCACTGCTCCCCTTATCTACTGCTATAGTGCATTGCTCCCCCATCTACCCCAGTGCACCCGCTCCCCCATATACTGCCATAGCGCCCCTGCTCCCCATCTACCCCAGTGCCCCTGCTCCCCCTATATACTAAAAGAAAAAACAATAAAAGCTGCGCCTAACAACAGTCAAAAAATTATAGTCCAAATAAAATAGATGGATAAAAGGGAGAAAGTCTTATCTAAGAGTGTCCCGTGCAGTCGTCTAGTACGGCAGTATTCAGTCTGCAATAAATGTCCTTGTTTGATTCTTCCTTGTAGATCCACTCAAATATAGGAGACAAAAGGGTATATACATTTGTCCCCCTATATACTGCTATAGTGAACAAAAATCACACACGGTCAATACACCCATTACAAATATGGCACACAGCGAACACATCACACAATCACGTCTGACACACACATGATAAATGTAGCTGTCTTCCGAGTTCCGGCCAATCAGAACGTTGCTGCAGATTACCACAGGAAAGCTCTGATACTGTAAGTACTGTAAGTGCCTGAGCTCATGAGACAGTTGCTGATGGTCTGCACCCAGTGAAGGCACTGACCAGATTCCCAGCAAACTGGATCAGCATGCCCCCCACTCCATGCAAGGTAATGGAAGGGAAGAGAGGATAAATATTTGTTAATTGTTAAATTTTCATTTAATAAATCCCCTATACATATGGATGCCCCAGGAGGTTCTCCCCTGCTGGCTAATGCAGGGCAGGCACTGTCAAAGCACCGGCCCTGCATTGTGCCTTCACGGACAGACAAGTTCACTGACACAAAACTCTAACTTACACTCAAGCTTACTACAGACAAACTCGCTGACTAAATAGAAGCTCACTGACACACACAAGCTCACTAAATACAAGCTTACTGACACACACATGCTCACTACAGACAAGCTCACTGACACACACATCTTAACAGCTTTATGGGCCCCCGGGCAAAGCAGTGCACTGGGGCCCTTCCTACACAACAACTCACAGAAATAACAAGTTTAATTATCGATACAAATTACGCTTAGATTTATATTTTATGGTGCCTCCGACAAATGCAATACATTCACACACAGACCGCTGAATACACGCAAACACCGACAGCTAAATACACAAACTGCCGAGTACACACAGACTGCCGAGTACACACAGACAGGCTGCTGTGTACACACAGACAGACTGCAGAAAACATACACACAGTACACTGAATACACACACAGAAACTGCTGATACACACACTGACGACATCTGAATACACACAGAATGCTGATTACATACACATACTGCTGAATTCACACAGACTGCTGAATACACACACACAGACTGATGAATACATACAGAATTCTGAACACACACACACAGACTGCTGAATACACACACAGAGAGACTGTTGTATGCACACAGACTGCTGAACACACACACACTGAACACACACAGAGATGGCTGAATGCACACAGATTGCTGAATACAGACAGGCTGCTTTATACACACACACACAGGCTGCTGAATACGGAAGCTGTCCCTGAGCTGTCCCTTCCTAGAATTTCTGCACTTCATCAGCATAAGGAAGAGTTTGTAGCGGAATACAGGGCGATGTGAGATCTTGATCACCAATCTCCAGATGAGTAAAGGTTGGTGTTGCTTGGTCTACAGTCTTCTGTAGGAATTTTCTAAGGCATGGGAGGACACAACAAACGAGAAGAGCGAGAACAAAAAGAAAAATTAGTAGAGCCATACCAATTTGGACTAAAGCTTTCTGCCAACCAGTCATCCAACCAAACCATCTTTCCCAGGGATCTGTTACCCCAGAATTCCTTTTCAACTCTTCTGAGAGTTTATTAAATTTTTCTATGGCCAAGGTGACTTTACCATTGGGACCTGTGTTTTCTAGAATGTAGGTGCAACAAGTCATGGTGTCGGGTAGTATTTTACATACACCCCCTTTTCGGCTAGAATCATGTCTAAGGCCAGTCTATTCTGGAAGGTCATTTGGGATGTGGCCTGTAATTGTTCGGCCAGGCCCTGGAGGGCATCCCTGGTGTAGTTAACAAAACGCTGTTGGTTGTAATAGATGTAATTAATCCAATTAAGGTTTTTGTTGGCAGTGACTATGGTAAACAGTGATTCAAACCCTACTGCAACTCTGGCTTTAAATTCATTAGGTTCCCCCCTAGGTACCCCAATGGCATCTATGTAAATGTGTGGGTCAAAACTGCCTTTTACTGGGGTTTCACGCTTGACTCTGGCTGGTGTATGTGGAGGACCGTGTGTGTCGGAATGATTATCAGAAATAATATGAATGGGCATGATAACTTTAGCTAGAGCACACTCACCCCACCATTCAATCTCTAGCCTGGATCTCAACAGTAAATCCCCACATAACCAGTAAATATCCCCTAATGACCTGGTATGGTGTTGTAGCAGGCGTATAGGAACAGTTCTGTAGGTGGCACAATAACCATTGGAAAAGTTACCCACAAATTTACCAGTCCTGTCATAGTTAGTATAACAAGTGTAATACAAGTGTAATTACCTTTCTAAATCGTAACTCCATCTGGGGGTTTGACATTTCCAACTAAGAGAGGGTACTCTGCTGTCCATGCTTTGCAGAGGGACAGATTGGCAAAGAGACTTAGAAAACAATTCTCTATTTCCAAAGGGATAGTCAAAGGAACGGTGCCAAGATGGGGTCGGGCACCACCGCATACATAGCATGCAGTTCTATTATGTTTATTAGCGTTATATCTCATCCACTCTAACCACAAATTAATATCATTAAAACCAGTTTCAGCGGCCATGGTATCTTCAAATGTGGGGTTAGCGATGGCCATCATGTCCCTAAAGGACTGGATATGTGGTTTCAGTGGATTCGGGACCATATGCACAGCCCCTTGCCACTCTGGAGAGTGGCACATATCTTTAAGATAGAAATGACCTAGTTTGCTATAGGAACCTTTCTTCCAATACATTCCCATTACATACTGGTCAGCATCTTCTGGGCCAGGATGTTCAATGTTTAACATTAATTTCATGGGCGTACCTCCTCCAGGCTTTCTCAAAGTCATTCTTTGAAGGAGGGATCTACCATGGTCATCTATTTTAGGCAGGCAGGCCCAGCATTCCATCCTGCAGCCCCCCAATGGCTACAGCTGTGCCCCCACTGCTCGTCAACTACACAAACATAGGGGTCTTTTGTATGTGGTATATCTCTATAGATGTCTTGGATCTGTGACTTGGGGAATGGACAATCTACGATGTCACGGTAATCAAAGGTAAATGTAGCTACGCGGGTGCATGATGAATTATACCAGAAAGTATACCCGCTATCATCTTTAGTAATGGCCACTTGTTGGGCTCTAAGGAAGTTAATCAAGGGGATAATGTACCAGAAGTACATGGTTGTACAGAGTCGGCTTCCTCTGGGGCAGGTGTCTTCTTGCAATGGGAGGCGTGGATCCAGTTGGTTCTTCCAGCCAACTTGACAGAGGTGGATGTGATCAGTAGAACTTGGAATGGTCCGTCAAATCTTGGTTCCAAGGTGTGCTTCCGCACAAATTTCTTGACTAGGACCCAATCACCGGGGAGCAGACTGTGATTTCCTGTGTCAGAATCCGGATCTGGAATTGAAGAGAAAACTTGGGCATGGATTTTGTTTAAAGCACCTGCAAGTTCAGTCACATAATCTACTAAAACGTCAGTTTGAAGTTATAATTGTTGAGGAAAATAGCAACCTAGCCTAGGCGCGGTCCCGAATAGAATCTCGTATGGGGACAATGAGGGTTTTCCTCTGGGTGTATGTCTGACACTGAATAAAGCTATTGACAGGCTTTCTGGCCAGGGCATCTTTGTTTCTTGTGACATTTTTAACATCCTAGCTTTTAAGGTGCCATTCATACGTTCCACTTTGCCACTACTCTGTGGGTGATAAGGTGTATGGAAGGCAAGAGTTACTCCTAAAGCAGCCCAAATTTCTTTGGTTACTGATGCGGTGAAAGCTGGGCCTTGGTCGCTTTCAATTACTTCGGGGAGTCCAAATCTACATACAATCTCCGTAAGTAGACGCTTTGCCGTTGTCTTAGCGGTGATGTTGATTACTGGGTAGGCTTCTGGCCATCCTGAGAACATGTCAACTATCACTAGTGCATATTCATAGCAACCACTCTTTGGCATCTGGATATGATCTATCTGAATTCTCTGGAATGGATACATAGGTTTAGCCAGGTGTTTTGGAGGGACTTTGGCTGTTTTTCCCGGATTGCACTTAGCACAAATAACACAGGCCTTGCAGTAGTTGTTGGTTAGTATAGTAATTCCTGGTGCATCATAGTACTTTTGTACAAGAGCATTCATTAGATTCTTTGATAAGTGTGCAGGTCCATGTGCCCATTGAACCACCGCTGGGTACAAACTCTTAGGGAGGCAGAACTTGAGGTTGTTGTAGTACACTCCATCCTTTATAATTGCCCCTTTCTGCTTCCATCTCTGTATTTCCTCAGGGGTAACTGCAGCCTGTTGTTCCCGTAGGATTTTTAGATCAGTTGGAAGAGTCTGCAGAGTAAATATGGGGGTTTCTTCATTTCCGGACACTCTTCTTTCCACTTCCTGCGGCTCTCTTGCAGCTTGCTTTGCAGCCTGATCAGCCAGATGGTTGCCCTTTGCTTCATCTGAGTCCAGCTTCCCATTTGCCTTTATCTTCAAAATAGTCACTTCTTCTGGGAGTAGGAGGGCGTCCATTAGCTCCTTGATTGCAGAACTGTGCTTGACTGGTGTACCGGCAGTGGTGAGAAATCCCCTTGTTTTCCAAATCAGTCCGAAGTCATGAGCCACGCCCAGTGCATATCTTGAATCTGTGTAGATATTGGCGCGCTTTCCTTCAGAGATCTTGCATGCTGAGGTTAGGGCTTGTAATTCAGCTTCTTGCGCAGACTTTGTTGATGGTAATGATGATGATTCAATAATTTCATCTGTTGTGGTGACGGCATATCCTGTATGGTATCTTCCTTCTTCATCAGCATACCTTGAGCCGTCCACAAACATGGTGATGTCGGGATCTATTAGTGGATCCTCATGCACGGTTGGTAGATGTGTTGTTTCCATTTTCATTTGTTCAAAGCAGTCATGGGGTGTTTCTGGATCATAGTAGTGCTTTATGACCAGATCTTCAAATTCTTCCTCCAGAAAGTAGCGTGCCCATGCTTTTACATGTTCAGGTTCAGTTGATGGATACTTGACAACGCCTATTTCCTGAAGCTGTGAATCGTTCATGGTGGCCCATAGTTTTGCCATAGGCCCAAGATCACCCCATGACTTAGTCTTTGACTTGGTTACAGGGACATGTGGAATGGCTGTGTCCCAATGATGATACAGATGTTCAAGTCCATGTGGTAGTTGGACTAAAGCCATACTGTTGCCTTCAGTATCGCAGTAGAAATCTTGTAAGATGAGCATTACCTCAACCAATTGATAAAGTTCATCTTCGTAATGAGGGTCGGGGTTGATGGTTGGTTTGTACCACATGGTGCAGAAGGCATATTCTGGCCCGTCGCAGGGGGGCAAATTGGGGTGCATTTTTCCAGTGGTGTGTGTAAGGAGTAGGACATATCCTTCATCCATGATGAATCCATAATAGCTACCCCCCTCAGGGAGTGGCAGAAGAGTGGACGGATTTAGAACCTGGCATCGCTGAAGGGTGACATTGTCCGGTAGCAGTAGACGACATTGGAGACGAAGGTGTCTGGCAGCAGTAACGTGTTTGATTTGGACCTGGTTAATGATGGCAGAAATATCATGAGGTGCCAAAACAGTAAGAGAGTGGCCAAGAACCAGGTCCCCAGTACATTCAATAAGTTCTTGAGCAGCAAAAACAGCGCGAAGGCAGGAGGGAGTTCCTCTAGCCACGATGTCCAGTTGGCAGGAGAAGAATCCAATAGGCCTCTGGCGTCCTCCAGGACCATGTGCTTGAGTGAGGACTCCTGTAGCATTGCCTTTTCTTTCAGACACAAATAATTTGAAAGGTTTGTCGTAGTTTGGTAGGCCAAGAGCGGGGGCAGAGGCAATGGCACGTTGGAGAACATAAAAGTTGTCATATGCTTCTTGGGATAAAGAGAACGGGTCAGATTTGAGAGCGTCATACAAGGGCTGCATGAGTAGAGAGGCCCCAGGGATCCATGCTCTGCAGTATGAAATAAGGCCTAGAAAGGCATGAAGAGATTTTGTAGTTCGTGGAGGTGGAACGGCCAAAACTGCTCTGACACGATCATGGGTGAGGTGTCTAGTGCCATGGGACAGGCAATGGCCTAGAAAAATTACAGTAGGTTGGCAAAATTGAAGCTTGACAAGAGACGCCTTACATCCCTGATCTGCAAGGTAACAAAGGAGATCCAGAGAACACTTTTCTGTTGTAGGGACGTCATCTCCACAAAGGAGTAGGTCATCCACATATTGGAGCACGACAACCTCAGGGTGGTCAGATTGCCATGGGTCAAGGATGGAACACATTGCTTTTGCGAACTGACTTGGAGAATTTTGTGCCCCCTGGGGCATAACAGTCCATGTATATTGCTGTTTTTCATGTGTGAAAGCAAACAGATACTGGCAGGTTGGGTCTAGGGGGACACTGAAGAATGCATTGGCCAGGTCAATTACCGTGAAGTATCTAGCAGAGGGTGGAACGCCAGAGAGGAGTGTGTGCGGATTTGGCACAATTGGGGTGTCCAGAACTGTGGCCTCATTTACTGCTCTGAGATCCTGGACCATTCTGTATTTCTCTGGTTCACCCTTGGGTGTCTTCTTCTTGACAGGAAATAATGGAGTGTTACATGGTGATTCACACTTGACAAGAGCCCCTTTCTCTAGTAGTGCCTGGACTTGCTTAGTGATGGCCGCAGCTTGGGCAGGTTTCAATGGATATTGAGACTTTCTTGGCAGTTTGGCTCATGGAATGAGCTTGACCATCACAGGTGGGACTTTGAGATTGTCTATGTCTTCTGGGCCTGAAGACCATAGTGCCTTAGGTACACTGTTCATTAGAGATTCTGGGAAATTGTCCCTCAGAGCCTTTGCATCACCATTGGGTTTCTCTAGATGAAGCATCAAAGGTAAGGAGCACAGTGCTGAGGTGTCTGAATCAGACAGAGCAGAGGATAATTCCACTTGGCCGTCTGGTGTGAAGGTGATAGATGCCTGCAGGCGGGAGAGAACATCAGCACCTAACAGGTTAATGGGGCATGTGGATGACACCACGAAACGGGCAAGTAGACTGAGGCAGTTTCCTACCCGTAAAGGAGTGGTCAGAGGACTCTGCCTTGGAAGGCCATCCACTCCTACACAGGAGACATCAATATTGGACATGAATGAAGAATCAGGCAGGTCTTGTTCTCGCAGAACACTTCGGGCTGCACCTGTATCGACAAGGAATGTGGTGGGGTGACCTTCAATGGGTAAAGTAACAGTGGCTAGTGGCCCCCCTTGTTCCCCTGTAGACACTGCCATAACAGGGGTTAACGATACAGGCTTGCCAATGTCCTAGTCTTCTTGGGCTGAATCAGGCGAGGGAGGTTTTGGGGCCTTTGTGGTAGATGTAGGCCTGGATACTTCCCTGTCAGCAAATGGTTTTTGGTATTTAATGGGTGCAGGGCAATCACTCCTGAAATGGCCCTTTTCCCCACAGTTAAAGCAGAATCCATCTGCAGGCTTGGTGCCTTTAGGGACCGGTGGGCGTGACACCATAATAGGAGTGGAATTAGATCTTCTTGGAACCTGTGCTGACTCTAGTCCTCTGGCAACTAGAAGCAGTTTATCAAGAGGAACCACTCTATACTCAGGGCGTGCAGCAATAATACCCTTGCGTATAGAGTCTTTGATGCCCAGGACAAAGGCACCAGAAAGCATCTGGGCGTGTATTTTGTTGCTGAGGTCAAACCCCAGGTCTGTGAACACCTGGAAAAGTCTAGCATGAAACCTTTCTACAGATTCACCTTTTTCCTGGACAACATCATTAAGGCCAGCTGCTAGATCCGCAAGCTTATCTTTAGCCCAGGCCTTCAGTTGGTCACAGAACTCAATTCCAGATATATAGTCAGTATCACTGACAAGCCAGTTAGTGCAGAGGTGGCGGGCAATGTTAGGCCAATAGGCATCTCCAGTCTTGATGGCACAGAGGCTCAACAAATCTCACCATGCGGCGGAATAGGTCTGCTGAATCTGAACTACTCCTCTATAGAAGGGCATGGGCTGCTTTTCAGGGTCAGGAAGTGATTTCATCAGGGCACTGGCCTGCGTTGGGTTGAAAGAGACATACATTATAGGAGCCTTGTCTCCCTGAATCCGGCGACCAAAAGGGTAATTTATAGAACAACGGGGTGGACGGGGCGATGCCTCCCTGGAGTCTGGTGGGATCTGGTAACCATGAGAGCTAACTGTGTCAGACTCATCTTCACGTGTCACACGGACTCCCGGAGGGTTTAGGGCTACCTGCGGTGTCAAAGGCGGAGGTAGGATAGGCACCCCACCAGCCGGGGCTGCTGGTGAATTATGAGCTGGTGGTATCAGATCATTTGGAAGGACTGGCATGAGAGGTGCCGGATTGTTGGGGGACGCCATATTGGAGGCGTGGAAGCAAGTGGCGTTTGGGTTAAGTGAGGAAGTGGCGGCCATGTTGGATGTGGGCACGGTGTGGGTAGGTTGGGGCGGAGTAGGCGTGAACGGGGTCGGCTGCGTAACTATGGGAGGTACATGGGAGATGGCTGAATAGGGCGGGAGTGCGGGATAAGGGTAGGTGAGAGGCCAAGGCATTTGGGCAGGCGCCAGGGCGGAGTAGGCGTAGGGCGGTGGCGATGGATAGGGATTAGGGAGGGTGGAAGGATATAGAGGATACGGATATGGGGACGGGGAAGGGGAGGGATGGGAAGCGGGTGGAGTAGGAGGGGGAGAGGGTGGAGTAGGAGGGACTGGAGGAGTAGGTGGAGGAGAAGGTGGAGTAGGAGGAGCAGGAGATGCAGGAGGGGGAAGTGAGGGAGCAGTAGGAGGGGAGGCGGACAGAGGGGATGGGTCAATGGGAGGGGAAGGGGAGGATGAGCAGGCAGGGGGGCATGCAGGTGATGCAGCAGGGGAGGACGGGCGGAAGGGGGCATATTGGATAGGAGAAATGGACTGGAGGGAGATGGGTGGGGTAGAGTATGGGATGAGGATGATGGGAGCTGCAGGACTGATGGGGGGGAGAATAAGGATCCATCAGTATTCAGGACCGGGCAAACGGGGGCAGTGGCAGGGAGGGGACCAGGGGTGGGAACCATGGTCAGCTGCATTTCAGTCATTGCTGACGTGATGTTGGGAGTGGCCACCTCGTGTGCGCCATAACTGGGCGCTGGTTGGGAGAACTTCCCGGCAACACAGTTCCTATAGTATACAAACAATCTTAAACCTTTGTGATCAACCTCTTCCTCAATCCATCCCTCTTGCTGAATAGCTTTTGCTACTCTGTACCAGGCTTCTGCTGTACGGACCAAATCATGGTCCAACAGCTTCCCTTTCTTTTCTGTCAGTAACTTACGCCAGCTCTCTGGCTGTAATCTGACGCACGGAGGTACGGCAATTCCACATACTTTAGCAATCTTATCAACTTTCTTAACCATCTCTTCTCCTTCTCTTCTACCAAATCACATGCTAACCAACCCTTATTGGGTTTATCTAACTTCTGTCCCATCCTCCCTATACAAGGCGTCCCAGATATAGAGAAAGAAAAAAGGAACAGAAGGTCTACAGTGCTTGACTGCTACGTAAGAATAAATTCCTACGTACGTCTTCCCAAAACGTAGACTAGTCACTGATTCCGCCTACCCGAGGTAGCCGCGGATTGGAGCGTGGCCAGGGCCGGCCTTAGGCATTTGGGCGCCCTGTGCAAAAAATCTTCACAGCGCCCCCCCTTCCCATCCCCCTCTCCCCCACTCCTTACCCCTTCCCACACACACACACACAGACAGTCACACACGCGCAGACAGTCTCACACACACACACAGTCAGACACACACACTCACTAACAGACAAACACACTCACAGACACACACTAACAGACACAGACACACACTAACATACACAGACACACTAACATACACACACACTAACATACACACACACACACACTAACAGACAGACACACACTAACATACACACACACACTAACATATACACACACTAACAGACACACACTAACAGACACACACACACACACACACACTAACAGACACACACTAACATACACACTAACAGACACAGACACACACTGACATACACACACACACACACACACTAACATACACACACACTCACCCACATTAACAAAATTTTTAACATTTATTTAGACCCCCCCCCCCCAGCCTCCTTACCTTTAGGAATGCTGGGGGGGTCTCTTCCTCCCTGGTGGTCCAGTGGCTGCTGGGCTGGGCAGGCGGCGTTGGCGGGCGGCTGGCGAGGGAGCACTTCCTCTGAGCTGTATGCTCAGTTCCCTCGCGCGCTGCAGAGTGAGGCTGGGAGCCGGAATATGACGTCATATTCCGGCTCCCAGCCTCACTCTGCGGCGCGCGAGGGAGCTGAGCATACAGCTCAGAGGAAGTGCTCCCTCGCCAGCCGCCCGCCAGCGCCGCCCGACCGCCCAGCAGCCAGGCATGTCTGTTAGCCGCAAGGCTAACAAGACATTTGCCTTGGGCATTTGGGGGCGGCTTTTTTTGCCGCCCCCTGGAAAATGCTGCCCAAGGCAAATGTCTTGTTAGCATTGCGGCTAACAGACATGCCGTGTGAGCTATGCGGCCGCAGGGCGCCCCCTGCACCATGGCGCCCTGTGCGGCCGCACAGCTCGCACACCCCTAAGGCCGGCCCTGAGCGTGGCAAGAAGTGTGTGACCAATCACTTCTCTCAACAAAGAGAAATAGGAGGGGAAAGTGTAAATAAAAACAGAGAGTAAGATAAAAGTAAGCACAGGAATTTGTGTGACAGACAATTAAGACATTTCAGTGTAAATACAGTGCATGCATCACAGTTCAAAATATCAACAGTAATCCCTTTCCTTTACTCGTGTGGACGAAGCCACCTCCCTCAACCTCGTAGTGGCCCCGCTCGGGGAATGACGTCTATATGTCCCACTACCTGGCGGCGACGGAAAACAGCAAACACCGGCCCGAGTTCCGTACGCCTCCCTAGTTACAGTGGTTCTCAACCACTTCTACCCTCACTCCCGTAGTGCACCTGCAGACCCACCCGCAAGTCTCACTACCACGTGGTGATGGAGACAGCAATGCCTGCCCGAATCCACACGCCACAAAAGGAAAACCGGAACACTACCAGCTTCAGCGCTCGAGGCTGAAGTGTTCCACCTCTCTGCAAGCAGAGTCAAGTGTCCAATGAGGCTAGCTAAGCTGTCAAAGTGACACTATGGGAACCCCCAGGAAGCAGTGAGTCTACACAGACCTCCACAGATCCCCCCTCCTATTTTTCCTTACTGCCGTAGCCACTCGGCACCTAAAAGAGGTAAACAGGCAATTGAGGACCCCCAGGAAAACTTCCACAGATCCCCCCCCCACTTTCTTTACTGCCAAAGCCACTTGGCACCTAAAAGGGGTAAACAGGCAATCACTCTACCCGGGCCCTAAGCTAAGGACAAACCAATACAAACACACCCATGTAACAGATAGTCAACATGTGCAGGTAACTTAAGTATTTACAGGTAAAATGTAAGGTCTCTGGGCAAGTTATTACCTGACTTTGCTGTCCTCTCGGCAGCAGTCTCAGACACTGGGGCAGGTCAAATTACAGGGGCGGGAACATACCGGCTAGGTGCTGCAGCAATCTCTACCGTGTATTCAGAGGTGATCAGACTCCTTTCCTTCCCCCAGGATTCATCCACCCAGCGTCTTCTTGGACGGCTGCATAACCCAGAGCCCCACGGTTGGGCGCCAAATTGTAGTGGATTCTTTTATGCAAACCAATAAGTTTGAATGACTATCTGTTCCTGTCCAAATTAGAAATAATAAAGTTGCGTGCACACAGAAGTAAATTCACACTGAGACACGAGGTTCAGGTTAATGAAAGAACTTCAGGAAATTTAATGGCAAAAAGCACAGAAAATGGGTGCGCAGACACTTATAAAGGCATTATTACATCACTACAGAATTCAAGATAACAACAAGTAAACATTATTAATTGGTTTAGGTGTTAAGTGGTTAGTTAAATGCCCTCCCATCAAGAGGTGTTGACATCCTTGACACGGGAGTGGGCACAAGATGCAGGCGCCATCTTGGTACCATGCGGTGCTCACTCGATGGGAGGGGTGCTTTGGCAGCCATTTTGAGTAGTTGGCACTGTTAGTCTCAAGGTTAGTTCTCAAGGCTTTTAGTAACTTCACATTTTATTAAGACTAACATGTAGGCTAGCTGCTACAATGTTTCATTCAACAGGAACCTAATGTTTCTGCTGACGCACAATTTCTACTAACAAAGCATTCTTATAAGACATGAATTATGAGGCCTAAGACAAAAATTTAAGGGGCCTAATAATTCCACAACACAACTACAGCTTAATGGTGAGTATAATCATTATATACAAGCATTTTCATGTAAACACTGTCTTTTTAGAGAAAATGTAGTGTTTACATGGCCCCTAGGGACACCTCCAAGTTGCCACTCCTCAGATGGCCACTGAAAGAGTTTCCTGTTTCCTGAGTGTTCCTGGTTCCTGACTCGGCTGCTCTCCGTTCTCCTGATCCTGGCTTGTCTGACTACCCGCTCTGGTGCCTGACTCCTGCTTGTCTCGTGGACTTTGCTTTTGGTTTATGTTATTGTGACGGACCACCTGGCAATCCGACCGGGTACCTCTGTAAATTGCTGCTTCCTAGTACTTGTGAGCACCGTAAGCACTGCACTGGAACACCATAACCACCATAAACCCTACGAACCGCCGCAGCTTGGTTGGGGATCTCACCATCCTCCATCCACCCTGGACCCAAGACCAGGATCCAGCTTTAAGTGGGTAGACCTCTCCTAGTCCAGAGTGCATAGCAGGAACAGCTCTTATAACAGCTAGTGATTATACTCAGGGATGTATTATGATATAGCAATCCCCAGAGTGTATGTAGTTTTCCAATCCCCCAAACATGAGCCAAGACTTCATGAAGGGGTAAAGCATTCTGTTTTAATGGTAGCCACACTGGCCTTTTATGCAAGTCCCCATGCAAGGGGTACGCCCACATGGACCTTATTAGGAACTGTGACACAAAGACACAGACCAATCAGAACAGTGATTAAATGCCTGACACTCTCATAACAAACATACAATCCCTCCTCCTTGCTTGGGAGATAATTGGATCAGCAACTGTACTAATTCTAATCCAATTATCTCCAAGAACAGAAAAAAACATACTTTTTGAAAACACCCCAAAAGTACCCTAAAAATACAAAAAATCCCCTGATAGCCCTGATCTGGGTGACCAACATATCCAAAAATCAGATCAGTTCAGGGAATCAGAACTTTTATGGAAGTCACAATTTTTACCGACCGCAGGCACGGTCCCATAGGCGAAAATAGTTCCTTAGAATTGCGGCTAATTCCCCCTGAAGTCTATTCACGGTTTTCGTCCATGCGAACAAGTTGTCTGCCACCTCGTGGTGGGCCATAGGAATCGCGGTTACCCAGATGAACACTTAAACCACCGAGGTGGAAATTGCAACCATGTATCAATTAAGCTTAACAAGCTCCAGGGTGGTCTCCGGTTTGTGTGGCTGTTTGGTAAACGGAACAAAAAACAAAAGAGGAAGATCTAGAGAGAGATATAGAAAACTCTTAATCTCTAATAAGATCGACCAGAGTAGGTAACCCCTTCCTAATAGTAATACTAAAAATTAACCTTTAATGGAAATAAGATAAAATTAAACGAAATAAACACCAATTGTACAAATAACTAAGAAAACAAAAAATAATAATACAAAAAATAGTTTAAAAAGGAGTGGATTCTAAATAACAGTGGTAGTGGACAATAGATATTGTGGAAAAATCAGCTATCGTCCTTAAAAAACCACCTATGGATAGAGACTATAGTCCAGACTATTCCCAAATACGGGGAGGTATAGAGAGGTGAAGGGAGAAAGTTGGAAAATGAATAAGGTTAACCCTTAAAATTCGTGAAGTAAGGGAATAAAACCATACATGAGAATAATTATTCTTATAGTATACTGGCTAGCAAGTGCTAAACAAACTATGTACTAAGCACTTGTAGCAAAAAACCTAGGTCCTTGGGTGGGATGGTTAGCAACACTAAAAAACTGTTGCATGTAAGCTAACAAGTGGGTACTGTAACAAAATAAAATAAAGTACCACTGCCAAATTAACACTTGTAGCAAAAAAAAAACCCTGTATCCAATAAACACCTGGACCTCAAAGTTTACAGTACAAAAAATCGGCTAAATTGTGTTGCCGACAGAGACACTCTCCCCCTAATTTCCCTCTTAGAAAAACCTCAATAGTGGCAATATTAGAAGCAAAACTATCTAGTCTAGACTAAAGGCTCAAGGTCTGGAACTCACTCCTACACTAGCTACCTGACGCGCGTTTCAGCGCTATAATTGCGCCTTCATCAGAGGTACAAGCAGCGTGCTGTCCTACTGACGGCTCTTTTATATCTGGAGAGCCGGCAAACATGAGAAGGGAGTTGGAGGATTTGTTCGCGCCAAAAACGGCGTTTCAATCTGTTCCGCCCATCTGCTTACGTCATGGGTTGATTGACACGATATGCAAATACCTGTCAAGCCACCTAGATGCTTACTTCGAAGTAAAGTAAAAAGACCTCAAATATATGTTATTGAAAGAACGAAAAGAAGGGTTTAAACCCTCCTACAGACTGGAGGGATGCAACTAAACTTATAACTCAGTTCAATTACCAAATTGTAAAGTTCATGAAATAATAATAGTGAAATATAGCAAATAAAAAACGGGTCTAATTATAACTTAAATTTATCTTGAAAAAGGCAGTTATGATAATGACAGAATCCAGAACTCCCAACTCTTAAAGGGACAGATATATGTAATCCAAGTTACTCAAAAATTAATAAAATGAAGGTATTTACAAAGATTAATGAAAAATATATACAGATTAAGGGTAAGAGCATTGCTGATGGTATAAATTTATGCTCACAGTGTAATTCATTTTTCAATGAAGGGAGTAAATGTGAACCCTTCATTTAGACCATTGGGGGTCAGTGTATTAAAACTGTAAATCCAAAAGGATTCTCTTCTGAGAAGAGTGCGGTCTAAGTCCCCCCCTCTGCGACCCAATAGGACTCTCTCAATCCCTGCAAATCTTACCCCGCTTGTGTCGCTGTCATGGTAATTCCTTATGTGCCTAGCGACAGGGGTATCCTTAAGGTTTCTGACTGAGTGTATGTGTTCCATCACACGCCTCTTAAAGGGGCGTATAGTTTTTCCCACATACCTAAGTCCGCATACACAAGTCAATAGGTAAACGATGCCCTTTGTGTTACAGTTAAAGAAATGTTTCACTTTGCATGTTGTATTGTCTATCAAATTTGGAAGTATTTTAGAGTTTTTCATCATATATTGGCAGGCTACACACCTACCACATTGGTAGGTACCCTGCACTGAAAGCCAGTTAGTAGTGGCACTTCTAGAGGATAAATGGCTGGAAACCAGGACATCTTTGAGGTTTTTCCCTCTACGTGCAGTGAGGGAAGCAAATGGAGTCACAGCTCCCTTTAGTTGGGGATCTTGAGAGATCAGTGGCCAGAACCTACTCAGTATCCTTTTGGACTGGTCCCATCCGGAGTCAAACGTTGCTATACAACGAATGAGTTCCTGGTTGGATGGTGTTGCCTTATCCTTTAAGAGGTCTTCCCTGTCACTCAAAAGTGCCCTTTGATATGCCCTCTTGAGGCAACGATTAGGGTATCCCCTCTCTTTGAATCTCGCTCTCAGGAGTTTAGCTTGAACTATGAATTCCTCCACCGTTGAGCAGTTTCTCCTCAAGCGGAGGTACTGTCCAACTGGAATCCCATTTTTGAGGGGTATCGGGTGATGGCTGTCCCACCGCAACATGGTATTTGTTGAGGTGGGTTTCCTATAGAGGGTAGTGTCGATTACCAAATCTTTGGAGATGTTAAAGGTACAATCTAGAAAATTAAGTGTGGTTCCTCCGATCTCAAACGTGAATCTTAAATTGAGGTCGTTGGAATTCAAATTTTCCACAAAGGATCTAAAGAAGTCCTCCGTGCCAGTCCAGACAACGAGGACATCATCGATAAATCTCTTCCACAGAAATATATATTTTGTAAAGTCAGCATTTGTGTCACAGAACACCACCTTCTCTTCCCACCACCCCAGGTGCAGGTTGGCATACGATGGAGCACAAGACGTGCCCATAGCAGTCCCCTGCACCTGGTGGTAGAACTGACCATCAAAGAGGAAGAAATTGTGGGTCAGGATAAACCTCAACAAATTGATCACGAATTTCGTGTGGCGGTCATGTTCCGGACCCCGTGTGGCTAGATAGCATTCAGAATGCATAAGACCTTGAGTGTGGGGAATTGACGAATACAGGGCCTCAACGTCGAGACTACATAGGAGTGCATTGCTTGGTATATTGAGAGAAGCTAGACATTTTAATGTGTCCTTTGTGTCTATCAAGTACGAAGGTAATTTTTCGACATATGGTCTCAATATTGTGTCTACATATAGACTGGCCCTGTTCGTTAGATTATTAACCCCTGACACGATAGGTCTAGCTGTTAGTTGGCTACATTTTTTGTGCACCTTGGGTAGGCAGTAGAATGTAGAGACCACTGGGCTTTTATTATAGATATATGAATATTCGTCCTTAGTCAAGGTGCCTTCGTCAAATGCTGAGTCCAAGATAGCTTTAAAATCTGATAGGAATTTAGTGGAAGGATCAGATTTAAGGGTACGGTAGGTTGTTTCATCCTTTAGTATGTTAGTAGCTAACTGGATGTAGTGTGTCCTATTAAGGACCACAATATTTCCCCCCTTGTCTGCTGGTTTGATTATGATGTCCTCGTTGTCTCTTAGGCTACGAAGGGCTAAACTTTCCTCCCTCGAGAGATTACTGTGAGGTCGGGGTTCCAGAGAATCGACTTTTAACTTCTGTATCATCGTACATACAGACTCTATAAACAGTTCGACATTTTTGAAGTCCCTAATATTAGGAGTGAATTTGCTTTTAGGGCACAGTTCAGTATAGGGTTGTAAAGAGGTAACTTCATTATCCTCAAGGAGGGACACTAAATCATTAAGACACTGGTATTCTCTAACACTGAAGCCAAGATCTTTGGCTCTTTTTTCATTAATGGTGTAGAAATATTTATGAAGGGCCAAACGTCTCCCAAACAAATGGATGTCTTTGATCCAGTCGAACTTATTAAAAGGGGGGACCGGAACAAAAGACAAACCCTTCATCAAGATTTGGCATTGCTGTTCAGTGAGTATAGTGTCAGAGAAATTGAGCACCTTAGTATTATTGAGCACTAATACTAAGGTGCTCAATTTCTCTGACACTATACTCACTGAACAGCAATGCCAAATCTTGATGAAGGGTTTGTCTTTTGTTCCGGTCCCCCCTTTTAATAAGTTCGACTGGATCAAAGACATCCATTTGTTTGGGAGACGTTTGGCCCTTCATAAATATTTCTACACCATTAATGAAAAAAGAGCCAAAGATCTTGGCTTCAGTGTTAGAGAATACCAATGTCTTAATGATTTAGTGTCCCTCCTTGAGGATAATGAAGTTACCTCTTTACAACCCTATACTGAACTGTGCCCTAAAAGCAAATTCACTCCTAATATTAGGGACTTCAAAAATGTCGAACTGTTTATAGAGTCTGTATGTACGATGATACAGAAGTTAAAAGTCGATTCTCTGGAACCCCGACCTCACAGTAATCTCTCGAGGGAGGAAAGTTTAGCCCTTCGTAGCCTAAGAGACAACGAGGACATCATAATCAAACCAGCAGACAAGGGGGGGAAATATTGTGGTCCTTAATAGGACACACTACATCCAGTTAGCTACTAACATACTAAAGGATGAAACAACCTACCGTACCCTTAAATCTGATCCTTCCACTAAATTCCTATCAGATTTTAAAGCTATCTTGGACTCAGCATTTGACGAAGGCACCTTGAGTAAGGACGAATATTCATATATCTATAATAAAAGCCCAGTGGTCTCTACATTCTACTGCCTACCCAAGGTGCACAAAAAATGTAGCCAACTAACAGCTAGACCTATCGTGTCAGGGGTTAATAATCTAACGAACAGGGCCAGTCTATATGTAGACACAATATTGAGACCATATGTCGAAAAATTACCTTCGTACTTGAGAGACACAAAGGACACATTAAAATGTCTAGCTTCTCTCAATATACCAAGCAATGCATTCCTATGTAGTCTCGACGTTGAGGCCCTGTATTCGTCAATTCCCCACACTCAAGGTCTTATGCATTCTGAATGCTATCTAGCCACACGGGGTCCGGAACATGACCGCCACACGAAATTCGTGATCAATTTGTTGAGGTTTATCCTGACCCACAATTTCTTCCTCTTTGATGGTCAGTTCTACCACCAGGTGCAGGGGACTGCTATGGGCACGTCTTGTGCTCCATCGTATGCCAACCTGCACCTGGGGTGGTGGGAAGAGAAGGTGGTGTTCTGTGACACAAATGCTGACTTTACAAAATATATATTTCTGTGGAAGAGATTTATCGATGATGTCCTCGTTGTCTGGACTGGCACGGAGGACTTCTTTAGATCCTTTGTGGAAAATTTGAATTCCAACGACCTCAATTTAAGATTCACGTTTGAGATCGGAGGAACCACACTTAATTTTCTAGATTGTACCTTTAACATCTCCAAAGATTTGGTAATCGACACTACCCTCTATAGGAAACCCACCTCAACAAATACCATGTTGCGGTGGGACAGCCATCACCCGATACCCCTCAAAAATGGGATTCCAGTTGGACAGTACCTCCGCTTGAGGAGAAACTGCTCAACGGTGGAGGAATTCATAGTTCAAGCTAAACTCCTGAGAGCAAGATTCAAAGAGAGGGGATACCCTAATCGTTGCCTCAAGAGGGCATATCAAAGGGCACTTTTGAGTGACAGGGAAGACCTCTTAAAGGATAAGGCAACACCATCCAACCAGGAACTCATTCGTTGTATAGCAACGTTTGACTCCGGATGGGACCAGTCCAAAAGGATACTGAGTAGGTTCTGGCCACTGATCTCTCAAGATCCCCAACTAAAGGGAGCTGTGACTCCATTTGCTTCCCTCACTGCACGTAGAGGGAAAAACCTCAAAGATGTCCTGGTTTCCAGCCATTTATCCTCTAGAAGTGCCACTACTAACTGGCTTTCAGTGCAGGGTACCTACCAATGTGGTAGGTGTGTAGCCTGCCAATATATGATGAAAAACTCTAAAATACTTCCAAATTTGATAGACAATACAACATGCAAAGTGAAACATTTCTTTAACTGTAACACAAAGGGCATCGTTTACCTATTGACTTGTGTATGCGGACTTAGGTATGTGGGAAAAACTATACGCCCCTTTAAGAGGCGTGTGATGGAACACATACACTCAGTCAGAAACCTTAAGGATACCCCTGTCGCTAGGCACATAAGGAATTACCATGACAGCGACACAAGCGGGGTAAGATTTGCAGGGATTGAGAGAGTCCTATTGGGTCGCAGAGGGGGGGACTTAGACCGCACTCTTCTCAGAAGAGAATCCTTTTGGATTTACAGTTTTAATACACTGACCCCCAATGGTCTAAATGAAGGGTTCACATTTACTCCCTTCATTGAAAAATGAATTACACTGTGAGCATAAATTTATACCATCAGCAATGCTCTTACCCTTAATCTGTATATATTTTTCATTAATCTTTGTAAATACCTTCATTTTATTAATTTTTGAGTTGGGAGTTCTGGATTCTGTCATTATCATAACTGCCTTTTTCAAGATAAATTTAAGTTATAATTAGACCCGTTTTTTATTTGCTATATTTCACTATTATTATTTCATGAACTTTACAATTTGGTAATTGAACTGAGTTATAAGTTTAGTTGCATCCCTCCAGTCTGTAGGAGGGTTTAAACCCTTCTTTTCGTTCTTTCAATAACATATATTTGAGGTCTTTTTACTTTACTTCGAAGTAAGCATCTAGGTGGCTTGACAGGTATTTGCATATCGTGTCAATCAACCCATGACGTAAGCAGATGGGCGGAACAGATTGAAACGCCGTTTTTGGCGCGAACAAATCCTCCAACTCCCTTCTCATGTTTGCCGGCTCTCCAGATATAAAAGAGCCGTCAGTAGGACAGCACGCTGCTTGTACCTCTGATGAAGGCGCAATTATAGCGCTGAAACGCGCGTCAGGTAGCTAGTGTAGGAGTGAGTTCCAGACCTTGAGCCTTTAGTCTAGACTAGATAGTTTTGCTTCTAATATTGCCACTATTGAGGTTTTTCTAAGAGGGAAATTAGGGGGAGAGTGTCTCTGTCGGCAACACAATTTAGCCGATTTTTTGTACTGTAAACTTTGAGGTCCAGGTGTTTATTGGATACAGGGGGGGTTTTTTGCTACAAGTGTTAATTTGGCAGTGGTACTTTATTTTATTTTGTTACAGTACCCACTTGTTAGCTTACATGCAACAGTTTTTTAGTGTTGCTAACCATCCCACCCAAGGACCTAGGTTTTTTGCTACAAGTGCTTAGTACATAGTTTGTTTAGCACTTGCTAGCCAGTATACTATAAGAATAATTATTCTCATGTATGGTTTTATTCCCTTACTTCACGAATTTTAAGGGTTAACCTTATTCATTTTCCAACTTTCTCCCTTCACCTCTCTATACCTCCCCGTATTTGGGAATAGTCTGGACTATAGTCTCTATCCATAGGTGTTTTTTTAAGGACGATAGCTGATTTTTCCACAATATCTATTGTCCACTACCACTGTTATTTAGAATCCACTCCTTTTTAAACTATTTTTTGTATTATTATTTTTTGTTTTCTTAGTTATTTGTACAATTGGTGTTTATTTCGTTTAATTTTATCTTATTTCCATTAAAGGTTAATTTTTAGTATTACTATTAGGAAGGGGTTACCTACTCTGGTCGATCTTATTAGAGATTAAGAGTTTTCTATATCTCTCTCTAGATCTTCCTCTTTTGTTTTTTGTTCCTATCACGTATGTAAGGGTTACCCCCTTTCCCAGGTTTCCCCAGGCACACTCACGGGCTGGTTGTCTTTGGCAACTAGCCTTTGGCTTCTTTTCTGTTTGGTAAACGAACCATATAGTCCCAATTGCACGAACAGAGCCTGTTATAAGTCCAAGAGGCACAATTGTTGTTTTCCAATAGGATTTGACACCGGGTAGAAGGCTGGCAAACAGGCCCATTCCAAGCCAGTGACGAGGTTACTTTCGTCACAGTCATTATTTGCTATTTATAATAAAGGTGTTTTGCATCTACGTTCTGTCTCTGTCTGGTTCCTGGTCCCTAACATTATGCAAGGGCCATGAATACAGATGGTACAGGCACTCCACCTACACCTAACCTATTTACTCAGTGGGACCAGCACCAGTTGTAGCCTGTTATGGCTATAGGAATTACTGGGTCTGTCCCGCTTCCTCTGTATTTTGGGGGCAACCCAGCTCAGTGCAGAGGATTTTTAAACCAGGTTGGAGGATACCTTGCTGTCTGATAAAGCCCTAGCTTGAGCAAATCCTCTTTGGGAGGCAGAGAGACCACTTTTTTACAATTACCCTGCATTTGTTTTAAATCGTTTTTATTTTATATGCAAAATGGTAGCAATTATGGAGCAAATTCAAAAAATCATTGCATGGATGCCTGCGCAGAGGCGTAATAAGTCAGGGTAAGTCACATACGGTATTTGGTCGCCTGCGCAGAGGCTTAAAAGGTTGAATATGCAGGCATCATTAAGTCTGTTACAGTTAACAAGTGTTAGCATAGGTTATTGTGCTGAAATGATTTAGTCTGGTTACAAAATTTTACTAACATATAACGGCAACGCTAATAACAACCTATATGTTTACAGCAGCGTATATGGGAGCGTTGAACGCAGGTTAAACTGTATTCTGCACTACCCTAAATCAGTATAGCATAAGTATCATGCTGTGAGTCATTCAGTCCAAGCTCTACTCCCTCATTCAGTACCCTGTATTTGTTGCGTCTTTTAAAAGGGTATTTGATATTCCAGCCTGCTCCACTTCTGCTGCCACACAACTCATGTCTAATGCACAGGGAACGAGAACAATTGTTGCGTATGCCAGTGAATTCCGTACCCTGGCAGCAGAGGGTGGCTGGAACAACGAGACTCTCGTAGGTGCCTTTCACATGGGCTTTCTGATGCTATTAAGGATGAAATTGCAGCCAGAGAAAGAGCACGAGAAACTGATATCCTTTGTCATCCTTATTGATATCAGACTCCAAGAGAGACCCTCGTTCAGTGAGCGCCTGCGGAGGTCTCCTGTATTTTTGGCAACAAGCTTTTCTTCCCCTCCCAAGACTCTCTCTCCTCCTAAGCCTCCTGGTTTTAAATCCTCTGGTGGTGTGGAGCCAAGGCTGTTAGGCTTCACACGCCTCTCTGTTGGGGAGAGGGCCTCTTAGGAGGAGGGAAGACCCGTGTCTATATTGCGGCCACCAGGGTCACCTGTTAAGGTCTTGTCGATCTGAGAGGGGCATATAATCTTGTCAGAATAAAAAAGGACCACGAATGGAAAACCGCATTTAACACCAGGAGGGGGATTACAAGTTGATCCAGCATGCAGAACTGTGTAACACCTAGGATAACGTATAACCAGACCTTAGAATGGCCAGACTTAACGTATTCAAGAATAGTCAAAATACTTGCCGAGGTCAGGAATACAGAATCAAACACAACACAACGATGAGGTAAAGGCAAAAGTCAAGGATACAAGTATTCAGGGAAGTCAAAACGAAGCCAACGTCAAATACCAGAAAATCAAGATCTGGAATGCAGTCTCGGATTAATATCACAATGAAAACACGACAGGGCAATGAGCAAAAGGAGAATTGGGTTTGAATACCCCTCCTGTGGATACGATTGGCCGTAACCGGCCTTTACCAGGTTTCCACGTGCATGATTGCTGCTCAGCACAAACCCTCCTGTGGATCTGATTGGCCATAACCGGTCTTGACCCCAAAAGCAATTACCAGGTTTCCATGTGCATGATTGCTGCTCGGCACAACCTTTCCTGTCAGGATAGTAATGCTTCTCGGCACAACTTTTCCTGTCAGGACGGTAAATGCTATTAACCACATTTTTATGTGTGGATGAATACGTGACATTACCCCCCACCTGAAGACCGCCCACCGGGCGGGCAGGACCAGTTTTGAGACGAAACTTGGCATGAAAAGAACAAATCTTACAGGCAGCATAGATATCAGAAGCCGAAACCCACGGTCAGCAGGCTCATACCCCCTCCAATCAACCAAATACTGTAAGGAACCGCGAGAAAACATGGAATCAATAATGGTGGAGACTTTGTACTCCTCCTGTCCAGAAACAACCAAAGGAGGAGGGGGAACAACCAGACTTGTGTACTGATTGCAAACAAGCGGTTTGAGCAAGGACACATGAAAAGTATTAGGTATACGTAAGGACACTGGAAGGGCTAGAAAATAAGAAACAGGGTTGATTCTCCTAACTACACGAAAAGGACCAAGGAACCTCGGAGCAAACTTCCTGCTTGGAACCTTTAACCTGATGTTGCGTGAGGATAACCAAACCCGATCACCCACCTGCTAAACTGGATTGGCACTCCGCCGTTTAAACGCATGAAACTTAAAGCGAGCAGCCGCAGTTTCAAGAGCGGACTTAACCTTAGTCCAGGTATCACAAATCGAGGTAAGGTAATCATCCAGAGTAGGAATAGCCGTATCAGAAATCACAGCAGGGAGAACGGCAGGATGACGACCCGTATTGACAAAAAACGGACTATGTCCAGATGAGTCATGGGTAGTGTTATTCCTTGCAAATTTGGCCCAGGGCAATAATTCAGCCCAGTTAGACTGTGTACTATTCACGAAGCAGCGTAAATACAGCTCAAGTGATTGCTTAGCTCATTTAGCCGTACCATTAGTTTTGGAATAGTAAGCAGATTAAAATGACAATTCAATGCCCAACTGTTTATTGAATGCCCTCCAGAACTGTGACACAAATTGGGAACCCTGGTCAGACACAATATTTTGAGGAATACCATGTAGCCTGACAATATTGCGTATAAACCAATATCCTGGTCCAATAACCAGGTCCTGAGGCAATGGCCATTTTTTAAGTGGAGTAAAGTGTGCCATTTTGGAAAAATGGTCAACTACCATGAGGATGGTTGTATACCCATTGGAACTAGGCAGTTCAACAATTAAATCCATCGATAAATGAGGCCATGGGATACTGGGTATAGGAAGTGGCTGTAACAATCCACACAGAAGTTTATGAGGAGCCTTCGAAACTGCACAGACAGAGCAGGCTTCTACATAATCTTTAATATCCCTCCTGAATGACTACCACCAAAATGACCTAGAAATGGTGGATACAGTTTTATTAATACCTGGATGCCCAGAGATCGCATTGTCATGGAATACCTTCAACACCTCTTTCCTGTCAGGCAGTGGAATAAACAATTTATCTTGAGGTTTGTTGCAAGGTGCCTGGGGCTGAGACGCCATGATAGCACGGAGGAAAGGGGACGATAAAGAAAGGACAGTGGATGCAATAATACACTCAGGAGAAATACTAGGGGATGTGTCTTGTTCTAGATCCGATTTAACGTCAAATTGCCTTGACAAGGCGTCAGCTTTAACGTTCTTAGAACCGGGTTTGTAGGTGATAATGAGACAGTCGTTTGGCATCCCCAATATATGCCAGGTTCTTGTGATCAGTAATAATCAGAATGGGATCCTTGGAACCCTCCAAAAGATGTCGCCATTCCTTAAGCGCTAGTATGATGGCTAACAGTTCTCTATTACCAATATCATAGTTACGCTCGGCAGGATAGAACTTTCTGGAGAAGTAACCACAAGGATGCAAAGGGGCATCCTGACTCTCTCTCAGAGAAAGAACAGCCCTGACCCCTTTCTTGTATGTGTCAACCTCAAGTAGGAAAGATTTACTAGTGTCAGGATGTTTTAATATGTCAGCAGATGCCAAAATTTGTTTAAGAAGCTCAAAAGCCTCTTTAGCTTCTTTAGGCCATATAGTACAATTAGCCCCCTTGCGTGGGCTATATTGGTGATGCGGGCAATTAACAAAGAGAAAACTTTGAATCTCCTATAATAGTTAGAGAAACCAATAAACCTCTGGATGGCTTTTAACCCATTGGGTAACGGCCAGTGTAGAACGGCTTCTAGTTTGCAAGGATCCATTTGGAAACCAGGCAGAAATATTATACCCCAAAAACTGAACCTCATGCTGATCAAATATGCATTTCTCAAGTTTACAATACAGGGAGTGCAGAATTATTAGGCAAGTTGTATTTTTGAGGATTAATTTTATTATTGAACAACAACCATGTTCTCAATGAACCCAAAAAACTAATTAATTTCAAAGCTGAATATTTTTGGAATTAGTTTTTAGTTTGTTTTTAGTTATAGCTATTTTAGGGGGATATCTGTGTGTGCAGGTGACTATTACTGTGCATAATTATTAGGCAACTTAACAAAAAACAAATATATACCCATTTCAATTATTTATTTTTACCAGTGAAACCAATATAACATCTCAACATTCACAAATATACATTTCTGACATTCAAAAACAAAACAAAAACAAATCAGTGACCAATATAGCCACCTTTCTTTGCAAGGACACTCAAAAGCCTGCCATCCATGGATTCTGTCAGTGTTTTGATCTGTTCACCATCAACATTGCGTGCAGCAGCAACCACAGCCTCCCAGACACTGTTCAGAGAGGTGTACTGTTTTCCCTCCTTGTAAATCTCACATTTGATGATGGACCACAGGTTCTCAATGGGGTTCAGATCAGGTGAACAAGGAGGCCATGTCATTAGATTTTCTTCTTTTATACCCTTTCTTGCCAGCCACGCTGTGGAGTACTTGGACGCGTGTGATGGAGCATTGTCCTGCATGAAAATCATGTTTTTCTTGAAGGATGCAGACTTCTTCCTGTACCACTGCTTGAAGAAGGTGTCTTCCAGAAACTGGCAGTAGGACTGGGAGTTGAGCTTGACTCCATCCTCAACCCGAAAAGGCCCCACAAGCTCATCTTTGATGATACCAGCCCAAACCAGTACTCCACCTCCACCTTGCTGGCGTCTGAGTCGGACTGGAGCTCTCTGCCCTTTACCAATCCAGCCACGGGCCCATCCATCTGGCCCATCAAGACTCACTCTCATTTCATCAATCCATAAAACCTTAGAAAAATCAGTCTTGAGATATTTCTTGGCCCAGTCTTGACGTTTCAGCTTGTGTGTCTTGTTCAGTGGTGGTCGTCTTTCAGCCTTTCTTACCTTGGCCATGTCTCTGAGTATTGCACACCTTGTGCTTTTGGGCACTCCAGTGATGTTGCAGCTCTGAAATATGGCCAAACTGGTGGCAAGTGGCATCTTGGCAGCTGCACGCTTGACTTTTCTCAGTTCATGGGCAGTTATTTTGCGCCTTGGTTTCAACCCTGTTGACTATTTTGAATGAAACGCTTGATTGTTCGATGATCACGCTTCAGAAGCTTTGCAATTTTAAGAGTGCTGCATCCCTCTGCAAGATATCTCACTATTTTTGACTTTTCTGAGCCTGTCAAGTCCTTCTTTTGACCCATTTTGCCAAAGGAAAGGAAGTTGCCTAATAATTATGCACACCTGATATAGGGTGTTGATGTCATTAGACCACACCCCTTCTCATTACAGAGATGCACATCACCTAATATGCTTAATTGGTAGTAGGCTTTCGAGCCTATACAGCTTGGAGTAAGACAACATGCATAAAGAGGATGATGTGGTCAAAATACTCATTTGCCTTATAATTCTGCACTCCCTGTATGTTTGGATTGAGAGCAGTACTGAGCCAAGTCAGGGCCGATGGCGGAATAAGTTACAACCCTACTTTTATGGACAGCCCTTTTCTTTGCTCACAGATCACAACCCGTTGGTCTGGTAAAACCGGGTGGCTGGGGACAACGCCTGGCTGCTGCGATGGAGTTTGGCGCTCAGCCATTTGACTTCAACATCCAGTACTGCCCGGGAAAACAGAGCGGAAACGCTGACGGATTGTCTAGACAAACTGACTTGGAAAAATGATCCGTGAGCAACCCAGGACATCCCCAAGCCGATCCGTGATGGATCAGGCTGTGTATGCCGGCTTGTTGCAAAGGGGGAGCAGTGTAGCAAACTGTACGTTGCTACTCATCGTATTCTTGTTGGCTGTCCCTTCAGAAAGCACACCCTTCTTGAATTCTATGGATTTACATATCAGGACATAATAACAATCATCGGTTCCTTAGCAAGTTTTAACTAAATTAGGTAAATACAACCTCAGATGAACAACACATAACATATTACACCGTATCATATTTGACGTTGGGAACTGCCCCACTCAAGCAACCCACGCATACACTTACATACATGCATACTTAACTTATTAAGTGTTCTTGCATAGCAAGACCACTTAATGTTATCTCACATATATATTATTATTATTATTAAGTGTTCTTGCATAGCAAGACCACTTACTGTTATCTCACATATATATTATTATTATTAAGTGTTCTTGCATAGCAAGACCACTTACTGTTATCTCACATATATATTATTAAGTGTTCTTGCATAGCAAGACCACTTACTGTTATCTCACATATATATTATTATTATTAATATAGCCAAATTTGCCACCCTAACTCCTCCCACAGTTTTTACACTACATAGACAAAAATATACCAAAACGTGCAGGTCTGGGTCTTGTGATTCTCACAATATAAAGCTCTTCGCTGTAGGATTTATAGTTTTTAAAATACGACCGTTTGAAGATGGCAACCAACAAAATACTCTGACCTGTGCAAGGCTGCAGCAGCAAGTGATGTCATAGACAAAGCCTTTTGCACCTGCTAATGTTTTTATAACTGTATGTTTTAATGTAACTGTGAAGCACCTTGGGCAACAACGTTGCAATTAAATGTGCTATATAAATAAATAATAACAGTTACTCCGCCCACTCCAGTTGTAGACTACTGGTGCAGGCAAGAACACTTCCCACAATTTCCCCAGAAATTGTAGCTTTTCTAGTTAAGTGTTCTTGCATAGCAAGACCACTTAATGTTATCTCACATATATATATATTATTATTATTATTATTATTAAGTGTTCTTGCATAGCAAGACCACTTACTGTTATCTCACATATATATTATTATTAAGTGTTCTTGCATAGCAAGACCACTTAATGTTATCTCACATATATATTATTATTATTAAGTGTTCTTGCATAGCAAGACCACTTAATGTTATCTCACATATATATTATTATTAAGTGTTCTTGCATAGCAAGACCACTTAATGTTATCTCACATATATATTATTATTATTATTCTTATTATAGCCAAATTTGCCACCCTAACTCCTCCCACAGTTTTTACACTACATAGACAAAAATTTACCAAAACGTGCAGATTGTTCCCGATCGCGTTGCTATTACTTTGTGGAACGTTTCGCTGAATGGTTCTCGGAATATCGTTGTTCTTGTGGCGAAATTTGTCCCATAGGAATGAATGGCAAAGCTAGAGTGGGAGCTGGCAAAAGCTGAAAAATCAGGACATGATTTCTAAACTGCCACTACTCCCTCATTTTCAAGCCCACCTACACAAATCTTATATCAAAACGTTCAGCTATCCCTGCTGCCACTAAAAATGTCCACGGCTAAGCCATAGTCCTGATTGTTTTCGCAATATGACCATTTGTTTGCAACTCACGCAGTCCATTGACATTCATTGAAACGCCACTCTGCAAAGCTCACATTTGAAGGGTAATTTCTAAACTGCGACTGTGCCTTCCTTGTTAATATCTCAGAGACATACTATACATCAAAATGTAGGTCTGGGTCTTGTGATTCTCACAATATAAAGCTCTTCACTGTAGGATTTATAGTTTTTAAAATACGACCGTTTGAAGATGGCAACCGCAAAAATACTCTGACCTGTGCAAGGCTGCAGCAGCAAGTGATGTCATAGACAGGGCCATTTGCACCTGCTAATGTTTTTATAACTGTATGTTTTAATGTAACTGTGCAACAACGTTGCAATTAAATGTGCTATATAAATAAATAATAACAGTTACTCCGCCCACTCCAGTTGTATACTACTGGTGGAGGCAAGAACACTTCACAATTTCCCCAGAAATTGTAGCTTTTCTAGTTATTATTATTATTCTTATTATAGCCAAATTTGCCACCCTAACTCCTCCCACAGTTTTTACACTACATAGACAAAAATATACCAAAACGTGCAGATTGTTCCCGATCGGATTGCTATTACTTTGTGGAACGTTTCGCCGAATGGTTCTGGGAATATCGTCGTTCTTGTGGCGAAATTTGTCCCATAGGAATGAATGGCAAAGCTAGAGTGGGAGCTGGGAAAAGCTGAAAAATCAGGACATGATTTCTAAACTGCCACCACTCCCTCATTTTCAGGCCCACCTACACAAATCTTATATCAAAACGTTCAGCTATCCCTGCTGCCACTAGAAATGTCCATGGCTAAGCCATAGTCCTGATAGTTTTCACAATATGACCATTTGTTTGCAACTCACGCCTTCCATTGACATTCATTGAAACTCCACTCTGCAAAGCTCACATTTGAAGGGCATTTTCTAAACTGCGACTGTGCTTCATTGTTAATATCTCAGAGACATACTATACATCAAAATGTAGGTCTGGGTCTTGTGATTCTCACAATATAAAGCTCTTCACTGTAGGATTTAAAGTTTTAAAAATATGACCGTTTGAAGATGGCAACCGCAAAAATACTCTGACCTGTGCCAGGCTGCAGCAGCAAGTGATGTCATAGACAAAGCCTTTTACACCTGCTAATGTTTTTATAACTGTATGTTTTAATGTAACTGTGAAGCACTTTGGGCAACAACATTGCAATTAAATGTGCTATATAAATGATAACAGTTACTCCGCCCACTCCAGTTGTAGACTACTGGTGGAGGCAAGAACACTTCACACAATTTCCCCAGAAATTGTAGCTTTTCTAGTTATTATTATTATTATTATTCTTATTATAGCCAAATTTGCCACCCTAACTCCTCCCACAGTTTTTACACTACATAGACAAAAATATACCAAAACGTGCAGATTGTTCCCGATCGGATTGCTATTACTTTGTGGAACGTTTCGGCGAATGGTTCTCGGAATATCGTCATTCTTGTGGCGAAATTTGTCCCATAGGAATGAATGGCAAAGCTAGAGTGGGAGCTGGCAAAAGCTGAAAAATCAGGACATGATTTCTAAACTGCCACCACTCCTTCATTTTCAGGCCCACCTACACAAATCTTATATCCAAACGTTCAGCTATCCCTGCTGCCACTAGAAATGTCCACGGCTAAGCCATAGTCCTGATAGTTTTCACAATATGACCATTTGTTTGCAACTCACGCCGTCCATTGACATTCATTGAAACTCCACTCTGCAAAGCTCACATTTGAAGGGCAATTTCTAAACTGCAACTGTGCCTTCATTGTTAATATCTCAGAGACATACTATACATCAAATTGTAGGTCTGGGTCTTGTGATTCTCACAATATAAAGCTCTTCACTGTAGGATTTATAGTTTTTAAAATACGACCGTTTGAAGATGGCAAACGCCAAAATACTCTGACCTGTGCAAGGCTGCAGCAGCAAGTGATGTCATAGACAGGGCCTTTTGCACCTGCTAATATAAATGTATGGTTTAATGTAACTGTGCAACAACATTGCGATTAAATGTGTTATATAAATAATTAAGTGTTCTTGCATAGCAAGACCACTTAATGTTATCTCACATATATATTATTATTATTATTATTATTATTATAGCCAAATTTGCCACCCTAACTCCTCCCACAGTTTTTACACTACATAGACAAAAATATACCAAAACGTGCAGATTGTTCCCGATCGGATTGCTATTACTTTGTGGAACGTTTCGCCGAATGGTTCTCGGAATATCGTCGTTCTTGTGGCGAAATTTGTCCCATAGGAATGAATGGCAAAGCTAGAGTGGGAGCTGGCAAAAGCTGAACAATCAGGACATGATTTCTAAACTGCCACCACTCCCTCATTTTCAGGCCCACCTACACAAATCTTATATCAAAACGTTCAGCTATCCCTGCTGACACTAAAAATGTCAACAGCTAAGCCATAGTCCTGATAGTTTTCACAATATGACCATTTGTTTGCAACTCACGCCTTCCATTGACATTCATTGAAACTCCACTCTGCAAAGCTCACATTTGAAGGGCAATTTCTAAACTGCGACTGTGCCTTCATTGTTAATATCTCAGAGACATACTATACATCAAAATGTAGGTATGGGTCTTGTGATTCTCACAATATAAAGCTCTTCGCTGTAGGATGTATAGTTTTAAAAATATGACCGTTTGAAGATGGCAACCGCAAAAATACTCTGACCTGTGCCAGGCTGCAGCAGCAAGTGATGTCATAGACAAAGCCTTTTGTAAACCTGCTAGAGTTTTTATAAATGTATGGTTTAATGTAACTGTGCAACAACGTTGCAATTAAATGTGCTATATAAATTATAACAGTTACTCCGCCCACTCCAGTTGTAGACCACTGGTGGAGGCAAGAACACTTCACACAATTTCCCCGGAAATTGTAGCTTTTCTAGTTATTCTTATAATTCTTATTATTCTTATTATAGCCAAATTTGCCACCCTAACTCCTCCCACAGTTTTTACACTACATAGACAAAAATATACCAAAACGTGCAGATTGTTCCTGATCGGATGGCTATTACTTTGTGGAACGTTTCGCCGAATGGTTCTCGGAATATCGTCATTCTTGTGGCAAAATTTGTCCCATAGGAATGAATGATAAAGCTAGAGTGGGAACTGGCAAAAGCTGAAAAATCAGGACATGATTTCTAAACTGCCACCACTCCCTCATTTTCAGGCCCACCTACACAAATCTTATATCAAAACGTTCAGCTATCCGCGGTGTCACTAAAAATGTCCACGGCTAAGCCATAGTCCGAATATTTATCACAATATGACCATTTGTTGCAACTCATGCCGTCCATTGACATTCATTGAAACTCCACTCTGCAAAGCTCACATTTGAAGGGCAATTTCTAAACTGCGACTGTGCCTTCGTTGTTAATATCTCAGAGACATTCTATACATCAAAATGTAGGTCTGGGTCTTGTGATTCTCACAATATAAAGCTCTTCACTGTAGGATTTATAGTTTTTAAAATACGACCGTTTGAAGATGGCAACCGCAATAATACTCTGACCTGTGCAGGGCTGCAGCAGCAAGTGATGTCATAGACAGGGCCTTTTGCACCTGCTAATGGTTTGAATAACTGTATGTTTTAATGTAACTGTGAAGCACTTTGGGCAACAACGTTGTAATTAAATGTGCTATATAAATAAATAATAACAGTTACTCCGCCCACTCCAGTTGTAGACTACTGGTGGAGGCAAGAACACTTCACACAATTTCCCCAGAAATTGTACCTTTTCTAGTTAAGTGTTCTTGCATAGCAAGACCACTTACTGTTATCTCACATATATATTATTATTAAGTGTTCTTGCATAGCAAGACCACTTAATGTTATCTCACATATATATTATTAAGTGTTCTTGCATAGCAAGACCACTTAATGTTATCTCACATATATATTATTCTTATTCTTATTATAGCCAAATTTGCCACCCTAACTCCTCCCACAGTTTTTACACTACATAGACAAAAATTTACCAAAACGTGCAGATTGTTCCCGATCGGATTGCTATTACTTTGTGGAACGTTTCGCCGAATGGTTCACGGAATATCGTCGTTCTTGTGGCGAAATTTGTCCGATAGGAATGAATGGCAAACCTAGAGTGGGAGCTGGCAAAAGCTGAAAAATCAGGACATGATTTCTAAACTGCCATCACTCCCTCATTTTCAGGCCCACCTACACAAATCTTATATAAAAACGTTCAGCTATCCCTGCTGCCACTAAAAATGTCCACAGCTAAGCCATAGTCCTTATAGTTTTCACAATATGACCATTTGTTTGCAACTCACGCAGTCCATTGACATTCATTGAAACTCCACTCTGCAAAGCTCACATTTGAAGGGTAATTTCTAAACTGCGACTGTGCCTTCATTGTTAATATCTCAGAGACATACTATACATCAAAATGTAGGTCTGGGTCTTGTGATTCTCACAATATAAAGCTCTTCACTGTAGGATTTATAGTTTTTAAAATACGACCGTTTGAAGATGGCAAACGCCAAAATACTCTGACCTGTGCCAGGCTGCAGCAGCAAGTGATGTCATAGACAGGGCCTTTTGCACCTGCTAATGTTTTTATAACTGTATGTTTTAATGTAACTGTAAAGCACTTTGGGCAACAACGTTGCAATTAAATGTGCTATATAAATAAATAATAACAGTTACTCCGCCCACTCCAGTTGTAGACTACTGGTGGAGGCAAGAACACTTCACACAATTTCCCCAGAAATTGTAGCTTTTCTAGTTATTATTATTAAGTGTTCTTGCATAGCAAGACCACTTACTGTTATCTCACATATATATTATTATTATTATTATAGCCAAATTTGCCACCCTAACTCCTCCCACAGTTTTTACACTACATAGACATAAATATACCAAAATGTTCAGATTGTTCCCGATCGGATTGCTATTACTTTGTGGAACGTTTCGCCGAATGGTACACAAAATATTGTCGTTCTTGTCGCGAAATTTGTCCCATAGGAATGAATGGCAAAGCTTGAGTGGGAGCTGGCAAAAGCTGAAAAATCAGGACATGATTTCTAAACTGCCACCACTCCCTCATTTTCAGGCCCACCTACACAAATCTTATATCAAAACGTTCAGCTATCCCTGCTGCCACTAAAAATGTCCACGGCTAAGCCATAGTCCTGATTGTTTTCGCAATATTTGTTTGCAACTCACGCAGTCCATTGACATTTGTAGCGGAGAGCTGATATCCCACAGCTATTCTCCACTGACAATCCCAGGAAGGCTCAGGAACAAGGCAATAGTAGATCCATAGGCAGAGTTTCCAGCAGGCAAAGTAACACAGCGATATCCCCACAGCAATCCCAATAACTGGACAACACACAGTTTCAGGAACAGAACTGCTGCCTTTTATTACAACTGTACACAGACAAGCCACACCCAGGGGGAGGCATAAAACAACCAATGGTATCTTGGGTACAACCCACACATCCCCTCCCCTTAGTGTGACACATAATCCCATTATTGTACAGTTTCAAACATAACTTTTACACCATATTCATAACTTCTATAATATTCATCACATTCGCATAAAAATACATATTCACAATCAATCTATTCAGGGGAATAACATAAAAAAATGGCATGAATCAGACCAGGGGTTCAAAAGTTAGTAAAAGTATCTTTTGTTCCCCCTGGCTGATTGTATTTTAATCTGGCTCAAACAGTAAAAGTAAAACCATCCCCACAATGCATCCTGGCTTCCTCCCTTCTGCCCTGGAGATAATTGGAGAAGGAATCTAATTATCTCCAAAGACAGAGCCAAACTCCATTACCCACATGGCAGACAAAAAGAGAGTAAAATACATAAAATTACATACTGATACATTTAGTACATAAAACACACATTTCTACATATCCCCAGATAGCTTTGATCTGACTGCACATTATTAGATGAATGGCACTCAGATCACACGAATAAGCCTTTCTGCAGGGAAAATAAACAGTTTAACCTGCAGGGCCATAGTCCAAAGGCAAGAGGCGGGCAAGCAGCCCCCTCCAAGGACACGTGGCGAGGTCGGTTTCGCCACACTTCTCCCCTTTGCCCCCCAGACTAACAGGGTAGATGAGGGCAATCCATAATACAGGGAGGACAGCCACAATAGGGTTCCGCTACACTGCTCCCCCTTGCCCACAAGCCGGCATACACAGTCTGATCCAACACGGATCGGCTTGGGGATGTCCGGGGCTCACGGATCATTTTTCTAGGTCAGTTTGTCTGGAAACCCGTCAGCATTTCCATTCTGCTTACCCGGTCGGTACTGGATATTAAAGTCAAAGGGCTGCAGCGCCAAACTCCAGCGCAGCAGCCTGGCATTGTCCCCAGCCACCCGGTTCAGCCATACTAACGGGTTGTGATCCGTGAGCAAGGATCAGGCTGTCCGTACAGATAGGGCTGCAGTTTCTTTAGGGCCCACACCACAGCCAGGCATTCTTTTTCGATGGCGGCGTAGCTTACTTCTCTAGGTAACAGCTTATGACTGATGTAAGCCACGGGATGTTCTCCGCCATCGGCCCCGACTTGGCTCAGTACTGCTCCCAATCCAAACATAGAAGCGTCTGTGTGAACAAGAAATTGTTTAGTTGGATTGGGAGCTGCCAAGACAGGGGCATTTATCAGTGCATTTTTCAGTTGTTGGAATGCCTGCTCACACTCCGGGGTCCAGTTTACTTGGCGGGGAAGGTGTCAGGGTACCTGAAGTCTCTACCTCCGAGAGAGGCAGAGACTTAGACGTCTATCCCTCCGGACGGGCTGTTTCCTCTGTTCCTCGCGGTCCTCCCGGTCACGTAAACGCCGGCCGCGAAGGAGTCACTTCCTTTTGTAGCAGGACGTCCGGAAACCAACGTCATGACGCCAGCCCGGAACGACCTGTCACTCAATCCTTTAGAGACTAATCAGATCTCGTCGGAGGCGTGTCTCTCTCTCCGAGCCAGGGTATTTAAACTTGCTTCTCCCATTTGCTCATTGCCCTGTCGTGGTTCTAGCCTGTCTAGTCACACAGTGCTCTGGTATTTTCTGTTATCCCTTTGGTTCCGACCCGGCTTGTTTTGACTTACTCTGTTTACCTCTGTTATCCTTGACCCGGCTTGTTCCTCGTTTACCTGTCCTCTCGTTCCCTCGACCTCGGCTTGTCTCTGACCATTCTCTATACTCTCCGTACGTTAGTCCGGCCATTCTAAGGTCCGGTATACGTATCCTGTACCTGTTTGTACTCTGCGTGTTGGATCCCTGTCCCGATCCTGACAGAAGGTTCTTACGGGTCAGGTCTGTGAGGGGTTTGGCCAGGGCGCTATAATTAGGGACAAACTTCCTGTAATACCCCGCGGTCCCTAGAAATGCTAACACCTGGGTCTTAGTCCTAGGGGTGGGCCACTGAGCTACGACCTCTACTTTGGCAGGTTCGGGCTTCTGTTTACCGCACCCTACTCTATGTCCCAGGTACTGCACCTCAGCCATTCCGATACTACACTTAGCCGGCTTCAGGGTCAAACCAGCTTCCCTTATCCTGTCTAGTACAGCTCCTATATGAGCCAAGTGTTCTTGCCACGTATTGCTAAAAATAGCAATATCGTCCAGGTAGGCACAGGTATAGTCCTGGAATCCATCCAGAAGTCGATCTACCATCCTCTGGAAGGTAGCTGGGGCGTTTTTCATCCCAAATGGCATGACCTTAAACTGATACAAGCCAAATGGGGTGACAAAGGCCGACTTCGGGATGGCGTCTGGGGCCAGGGGGATTTGCCAATATCCTTTACACAAGTCAATAGTGGTGAGGTATTGGCCCCTGGCCATTCTGTCTAGTAACTCGTCTATCCGGGGCATAGGATAGGCGTCTGACACGGTTTTCTCATTTAATCTCCTATAGTCCACGCAGAAGCGAGTCGTACCGTCTCGCTTCGGCACGAGGACTACCGGAGAGGCCCATGGGCTATCTGAGGGCTCTATCACCCCCAGTTGGAGCATCTCATCGATCTCCTTGCGCATGTTTTCTCTCACCGCTTCTGGGATGCGGTAGGGGGTCTGGCGCATGGGTAGTTGCCCTGGGGTCTCGACCCGGTGAGTTGCCAGAGGAGTGTACCCAGGTACATTAGAGAAAGTTTCTTGCTTCTCTCGCAACAGCTGCTGTACCTCGATACGCTCCTGTGGACTCAGCCGGTCTCCCAGTACAACTTCTCCTAAATCTCCAGACAGCTTCCCATCTTCCAGCAGATCTGGAAGGGGAAGGCTGTCACACTCGTCGGAGGTGGGTGCACAAATCGCTGTCACCTCCTCTGAACGTTCCCGGTAGGGCTTTAGCATGTTCACATGGAGCATGCGTCGCCCTCCAGTTCCTGTGCAGGGGCCAATTATGTAAGTGGTGTCACATCTCTGTTCCACGACTCTATAAGGGCCTTGCCATGCGGCCTGCAGCTTATCATGTCGGACAGGTTTTAAAATTAAAACTTTCTGTCCCACCTGGAAGCTACGGTCCCTGGCGCCCCGATCATACCATGTACGCTGACGCGTCTGGGCCGCCTGGAGGTTCTCTCCTACTGTCTTAGTTAGGGCCTCCAGTCGGTCCCGAAGTGCCAACACATAGGGTATGATGGGGGTACCGTCTGCACTCCGGTCTCCCTCCCAATGTTCTCGGATGAGATCTAGGGGTCCTCTTACCCTCCTCCCAAATAATAACTCAAATGGGGAAAATCCCGTTGATTCCTGAGGCACTTCCCTGTAAGCAAAGAGGAGGTGCGGCAGGAATCGCTCCCAGTCCTTATGGGTCTCAGCAAAGGTTCGGAGCATTTGCTTTAAGGTGCCATTGAACCTTTCACAGAGCCCGTTGGTCTGGGGGTGGTATGGGGCACTAATAATGGACTTAACATTGCACAGCCTCCAGAGTTGTTGGGTGATCTCGGCAGTAAACTGAGTACCCTGATCCGAGATGATCTCCCTAGGTAACCCTACCCGGGAGAAGATCTGCATCAGGGCCTCGGCCACTGTCTCAGCGTGGATATTTGTCAGGGCCACTGCCTCGGGGTATCGGGTAGCGTAGTCTACCACCGTGAGGATGTACCTCTTGCCGGAAGGGCTAGGTTTCTGGAGGGGGCCTATGATATCCACCGCTATTCGGTGGAAGGGTTCCTCAATTATCGGTAGCGGATGCAGTTTTGCTTTCCGCCGGTCTCCCCTCTTCCCCACCCTCTGGCACGTGTCACAGGTATTACAATACTTCCGTACTTCCTGGCTAACTCCCGGCCAAAAGAAATTTTGCGTCAGTCGGTATCTGGTCCGACTAACCCCTAAATGCCCGGATAGCGGAATGTTGTGTGCTATCCGCAGCAATTCGGCTCGGTACCTCTGTGGTACCACTAATTGCCTTAACACAATCGGGTCTGACCCCTCTACTTTCTTGTCGGACTCCCGGTATAACAGCTGTCCCTCCCATACAAATCTTTCCCCCTCTGCCCCAGGGTGATCAGAGGTGACTTTATCTCTATATACTTGCAAGGTAGGGTCAGTTATCACCTCTGCTGCAAATTCGTTAGGGGGGGACCAGGGGACACAGTCTAGGGAAGGGGAAGGTTCTCTTACCTGGACCTCCGGCAGTGTGTTGTAGTCCTGGGTGCGGGCCTGTTGTCGGGTGACCACTGGGTGTGCTTCCTCAGTGATGGTGGGTTGTGGCTCAAAAGCAGATGTGAGCTTTCCCAAATCATTTCCCAGTACCACCTCTGCGGGTAACTGGGGCATCAACCCCACCTCCACCCTCCCTGCCCCCGCTCCCCAATGCAAATGGACGTTGGCAGTGTCCAGCCGGTAGACGGCTCCCCCAGCAACTCTGACGGCTATAGTCCGGTTAGTCTTGGCCTTGTCAGCGACCAAGTGGCTTTTGACCAGGGTTATAGTGGCACCAGAGTCTCGGAGCCCCTGTACTGCTTTTCCCTCCAGGTATACCGTCTGTCTGTGGTGCTGGCGGTTATCGGCATGGGCTTGTAGTGGGTTAGCTTCGTGTAGTACCTCCCACTGTTCTATGGTGGTGACAGGAACCGCGGAGCCATAAGCAACTGGTGGCTCCTCCTGGTAGTGATGGGCAGTGGCTCTCGGGGGTGTTGGGGGCCCTGGTCGGATCCATGAGGATCGGTCTCGGAGTTGTGGGCACTCTCTTTTGTAATGCCCCCACTTCTGGCAGTGATGACAGGGCCCAGAGCTAGGTTGGCGGAAACGTGGTTGCACAGCCGGTGGTGGTGGTGGTAGCTGTCGGGGTGGTACAGGGGGGTAGTTTGTTCCCCCAAAGGTTTTCATTGTGACTTTTGGGGCTACCGGTTTCTGTGACCTGCGTGCATCTAGGTACTCATCCGCCTTCCTAGCCGCCTCTGTGAGGGATACAGGGTTGCGGTCTCTTACCCACTCCTGTACATCCGTTGTTACCCCATCATAGAATTGTTCCATGAGCAACATTTGTATCACATCTTCCATGGATCGAGCCTTGCTGGCTTGCACCCAGCCAAGGGCCGCCCGCTGCAACCTACAAGCCCACTCGGCATGTGAGTCTTTATCTGCCTTTTTCAACTCTCGAAACCGCCTTCGGTATGCCTCTGGTGTTATGGCATACCGGGCCAATATAATCTCTTTTACTCGGCTGTAGTTCCGGATCTCCTCATCTGGTACAGTTCTATAAGCTTCTGCTGCCCTCCCAGACAACCGCCCAGCTAAAATAGGTACCCAATCCTCAGTATTGATTTTATGCAAGGCACACAGTCTTTCAAAATCTTGGAGGAAAGCATCTATGTCTTCCTCCGCCTCCACATAGTTTTTAAACGCTTGGTAAGGAATTTTTATCTTACCCTCTGTATTGTTGGTATTTGCTGTGTCCCGTACTGTGGATGGTTGTGGCCTTTGGCGCCACATAAATTCTTGCACCTCGGTCATAGTCCTGGAAATAATGTCAAGCGTTTCTTTTCCTCCATAAAAGGCCAGTCTACATTTCACTTGTCTTTGAAATTCTTCTTGTTCTGACCCATCCGATGTGTTTTGCTGTTCAGGGATTGCCCTGTCCTCGGTTTGGTATTCTGCCATGACTTCTGCAATGAGAGTTGCTTTCTTTTTGTTGCTTGCTGCAATCCCTCTTGCTTCCAGTAAGTCCTTTAGCGTGGATCTTTTAAGCTTAGCATAGTCACTCTCCATCCGTATTCCATTAATCCTTGTTCCCTTGTGAGTCTGGATCCCAGCGCTGCCAACCAATGTAGCGGAGAGCTGATATCCCACAGCTATTCTCCACTGACAATCCCAGGAAGGCTCAGGAACAAGGCAATAGTAGATCCATAGGCAGAGTTTCCAGCAGGCAAAGTAACACAGCGATATCCCCACAGCAATCCCAATAACTGGACGACACACAGTTTCAGGAACAGAACTGCTGGCTGGTACATCCAGCCTGCCTTTTATTACAACTGGACACAGACAAGCCACACCCAGGGGGAGGCATAAAACAACCAATGGTATCTTGGGTACAACCCACACATCCCCTCCCCTTAGTGTGACACATAATCCCATTATTGTACAGTTTCAAACATAACTTTTACACCATATTCATAACTTCTATAATATTCATCACATTCGATAAAAAATACATATTCACAATCAATCCATTCAGGGGAATAACATATATAAAAAAATGGCATGAATCAGACCAGGGGTTCAAAAGTTAGTAAAAGTATCTTTTGTTCCCCCTGGCTGATTGTATTTTAATCTGGCTCAAACAGTAAAAGTAAAACCATCCCCACAATGCATCCTGGCTTCCTCCCTTCTGCCCTGGAGATAATTGGAGAAGGAATCTAATTATCTCCAAAGACAGAGCAAAACTCCATTACCCACATGGCAGACAAAAAGAGAGTAAAAGACATAAAATTACATACTGATACATTTAGTACATAAAACACACATTTCTACATATCCCCAGATAGCTTTGATCTGACTGCACATTATTAGATGAATGGCACTCAGATCACACGAATAAGCCTTTCTGCAGGGAAAATAAACAGTTTAACCTGCAGGGCAGGGCTGCCATCAGAAATTTTAGGGCCCCTGACACAGCTCAAGATCTGGGCCCCCGGGGCCAGCCCCGAGTCCAGCCACAAGGATGAAGTGTGTGTGTGTATAGTGGATGCGGTATGTGTGTCATGGATACAGTGTGTATAGTGGATGCAGATTGTACGTTTTGTGTAATGTATGTAATGTTTGTATGCATGCATTAGATGCAGAGTATGTGTGTAGTGAATGTAGGTGTGTGTATAGTGAATGCAGAGTGTGCGTTTTTGTAGTGGATGTAGTGTGTATAGTGAATGTAGTGTGTTTGTAGTGAGCTTGTAGTGAGTGAAACGTGTGTATAGTGTGTGTAGTACAAAGTGTGTTTAGTGAATGTAGTGTGTGTGTAGTACAAAGTGTGTTTTGTGAATGTAGTGCGTGTGTAGTGCAGAGTGTGTTTAGTGAATGTAGTGTTTGTAGTGAGTGCAGAGAGTGTATAGTGAATGTAGTGCAGTGTGTTTAGTGAATGTAGTGTGTGTGTAGTGCACAATGTGTATAGTGAATGTAGTGTGTGTGTGTAGTGCAGAGTGTGCTTGTAAGGATTCAGTGTGTGTGTAAAATAGGGGGGAGGGGAGTATTATTTTTTATATTTATTTGTGTATATTTCAATTTTATTCCCCCCTCCCTGGTTCTTACCATGCCAGGGAGGGGGGGAGATCACATTTCCTGTTGATCCAGTGGCATGGTGGAGGGAGCCAGCCGCGGTTCATTGAAGAGGGGGCCCAGCAGCACACACTGTCTTCCTTTCCAGCTCCTCTCTGACTCTCGCGAGACAGGCCTGCGTGCTGTGCGGAGCGTTGCCATAGTAACCCGTGGCAACGCTCTGGCGGCCGCAGGGTGCAGGAAAGTTAGACAGAGAGCAGCTGGAAAGGAGGACAGAGTGTGCTGCTGGGCCCCCTCTTCATCGTACAGGTAGTAGGGGGCCCTCTGTGCACATATATATATATATATATATGTGCTTCTCTATGACAAGCGTTCAGCATCGACATGCAGAGATGTTGAATGTCAGTGCTGCACATTTTGCAACACTGACACAGGAAGCGCCTAGGTGTTCCTAGGCAGCAATGTAAACACTGCATTTTCTCTGAAAAGGCAGTCTTTGCAGAACAAAACCTGCAGTAGTAGACTATACTCCCCAGAACAACTACATTAAGCTGTATAATATAAATTAAGCTGTAGTTGTTCTGGTAACTATAGTGTTCCTTTATCTTTGTGCGTGCAAAGGGTTAGGGACTGCAGAGGGTGCTGAAAGGAAGGGGCTGTAAAGGGTGTGAGTGGAAGGGGCTGCAGAGGGTACAGGGGGGAATAGAGGTTGTAGTGGGTGCAGTTGGGTAGCCCACTAGCCACTACCAAAAGCGAAACCCTACCATTGCGCACAGTGCAGAGGGCAGGAGCTGCAATGGGAGCAGCAGGTAAGGGCTGCAGTGGGAGCAGAGGGGTAGGGAATTCAGTGGGAGCAGGGAGGTAGGGGCTGCAGAGGGAGCAGGGAGGTAGGGGCTGCAGTGGGAGCATGGGTAGGTGCTGCAGATGGAGCAGGGAGGTAGGGGCTGAATGAGGTAGGGGCTGCAGAGGGAGCAGGGAGGTAGGAGCTGTAGGGGGTATGGGCTAGGGGCTGCAGAGGGAGCAGGGGGTAGGGGCTGCAGAGGGAGCAGGGGGTAGGGGCTGCAGAGGGAGCAGGGGGTGCAGAGGGAGCAGGGGCTGCAGAGGGAGCAGGGAGGTTGGGGCTGTAGGGGGTATGGGCTGCAGTGGTCGCAGGGGTTAGGAGCTGCAGAGGGAGGTGGGAGGTAGGGGCAGTAGGGGGTATGGGCTGCAGTGGGTAGGAGCTGCAAGGGTATGGGCTGCAGTGGGATCAGGGGCGTAGGGGATGCAGTGGGAGCGGGGGGTGGGGGCTACAGAGGGAGCAGTGGGGTTGGGGCTGCAGAGGGAGCAGGGGATGCAGTGGGAGCAGGGGGGTTGGGGCTGCAGAGGGAGCAGGGGATGCAGTGGGAGCAGGGACTGCTGAGGGGGTAGGGGCTGCAAAGGGAGCAGGGGGTAGGGGCTGCAGAGGGAGCAGGGGATGCAGTGGGATCAGGGGGGTAGGGGATGCAGTGGGAGCAGGGGGTAGGGGATGCAGTGGGAGCAGGGGGGTAGGGGATGCAGTGGGAGCAGGGGGGTAGGGGATGCAGTGGGAGCAGGGGGGTAGGGGCTGCAGAGGGAGCAGGGGCTGCAGAGGGAGCAGGGGGTAGGGGCTGCAGAGAGAGCAGGGGCGTAGGGGCTGCAGAGGGAGCAGGGGGTAGGGGCTGCAGAGGGAGCAGGGGATCCAGTGGGAGCAAGGGGGGGTAGGGGATGCAGTGGAGAGCCAGGGGGGGTAGGGGATGCAGTGGGAGCAGGGGGGTAGGGGATGCAGTGGGAGCAGGGGGGTAGGGGATGCAGTGGGAGCAGGGGATGCAGTGGGAACAGGGGGGTAGGGGATGCAGTGGGGGTAGGGGCTACAGAGGGAGCAGGGGATGCAGTGGGTGCAGGGGCTGCAGAGGGGGTAGGGGCTGCAAAGGGAGCAGGGGTAGGGGCTGCAGATGGAGCAGGGGGTGCAGTGGGAGCAGGGGGGTAGGGGATGCAGTGGGAGAAGGGGGGTAGGGGCTGCAGAGGGAGCAGGGGGGTAGGGCTGCAGAGGGAACAGGGGATCCAGTGGGAGCAAGGGGGGGGGTAGAGGATGCAGTGGGAGCAAGGGGGGGGTAGGGGATGCAGTGGGGGTAGGGGATGCAGAGGGAGCAGGGGGTAGGGGCTGCAGAGAGAGCAGGGGATCCAGTGGGAGCAAGGGGGGGTAGGGGATGCAGTGGAGAGCCAGGGAGGGGGGTAGGGGATGCAGTGGGAGCAGGGGGGGTAGGGGATGCAGTGGGGGTAGTGGCTACAGAAGGAGCAGGGGATGCAGTGGGTGCAGGGGCTGCAGAGGGGGTAGGGGCTGCAAAGGGAGCAGGGGGTAGGGGCTGCAGAGGGAGCAGGGGATGCAGTGGGAGCAGGGGGGGAAGGGGCTGCAGAGGGAGCAGGGGGTAGGGGCTGCAGAGGGAGCAGGGGATCCAGTGGGAGCAAGGGGGGGTAGGGGATGCAGTGGATAGGGGGGGGGGGGTAGGGGATGCAGTGGGAGCCAGGGGGGGTAGGGGATGCAGTGGGGGTAGTGGCTACAGAAGGAGCAGGGGATGCAGTGGGTGCAGGGGCTGCAGAGGGGGTAGGGGCTGCAAAGGGAGCAGGGGGTAGGGGCTGCAGAGGGAGCAGGGGATGCAGTGGGAGCAGGGGGGGAAGGGGCTGCAGAGGGAGCAGGGGGTAGGGGCTGCAGAGGGAGCAGGGGATCCAGTGGGAGCAAGGGGGGGTAGGGGATGCAGTGGATAGGGGGGGGGGTAGGGAGCAAGGGGGGTAGGGGCTGCAGAGGGAGCAGGGGGTAGGGGCTGCAGAGGGGGTAGGGGCTGCAGAGGGAGCAGGGGCTGCAGAGAGAGCAGGGGATGCAGTGGGAGGGGGGTAGGGGATGCAGTGGATAGGGGGGGATGCAGTGGGAGGGGGGGTAGGGGATGCAGTGGGAGCAAGGGGGGGTGGTAGGGGCTCCCAAAACCCTCCCAAACCTTACCTCTCTGGTGGTCCTCTTCTGAAGGAACTTCACAATGCTGACATGCTGCCTGTAAGTCTGCTCAGGGCAGCTCCGCACAGCTCACTGTGACTGGTGATGTCACTTCCTGCAAAACAAGCCCCACGGAGCTGCCCTGAGCAGTGTTACAGGCAGCTCAGTGAGGCTGTGTTCTGAGACAGGCACACTGAGGGACAGCCTAGTGGGGTCTTTGGGAGGACCCTTAGCTGTCTCTCAGTGTGCCCTGCACGGAGGGAGAATATTTCTAGCAGCAGGGGCCGCAGACGGCTATGCGGGCCCCTTGCTGAGTGCAGGCTGGCTGGGGAGATTTTTAACTCCCCAGCTCAGCCATTACTTACTGCAGCAGTATGTGGGGCTCGGGGCCCCCCAGGACCGCCGGGCCCATGACAACTGTTATGGTTGTCATGCCCTGATGGCGGCCCTGCTGCAGGGCCATAGTCCAAAGGCAAGAGGCGGGCAAGCAGCCCCCTCCAAGGACACGTGGCGAGGTCGGTTTCGCCACACTTCTCCCCTTTGCCCCCCAGACTAACAGGGTAGATGAAGGCAATCCATAGTACAGGGAGGACAGCCACAATAGGGTTCCGCTACAACATTCATTGAAACTCCACTCTGCAAAGCTCACTTTTGAAGGGCAATTTCTAAACTGTGACTGTGCCTTCATTGTTAAAGCGAATTCCGTTTTTTTTTAACCCCCCTCCCGCCTCAACTACATCCAATCGACCCCCTAGTCACCCCCAAATGCCCCTATGCCCCCCACATTACCTATTTTTTATTCTTTATTTTCTGCCCCGATCTATATTCAGGGCGCCGCCATCTTTGTGTGGGTAGGTGAAGCCCCTGTGGGACACGTCATCTACCCACACTAGATAGCCCTGAGATTCCCGCACATGCCCAGTGAAACATCTGGACATGCGAACGGGAATTTCACCTATTCATTCATTCATCAGACAGACGAATGAATGAATAGAAAAAATCAGACGAACAAACTAACACTGTGTATCAGTGTTCGTTTGTTTGTTCGGTTTATTACAAGGAGGGAGCTACCGGCGTGCAGCTCCCTCCTTGCAATATGTAAAGACAGAAGCAGCGGCAGTGCTCCCCACCACTTCATAAGCCCCCCAGGTCCCCTCCTCACTCTATGGGGGTCAATATGACCCCCATAATAGCACAAGGGAGATTAAAATCTCCCCAATGCCCCTACTCGCTATATCACGAGTAGGGGCATGTCCACTAAACAGTGAGCAGCCTGTGGCTGCTCACTGTAAAAAAAAAAAAAAGAAGGGTAATAAGGGGGGACCTACTACCCCTGGACGGCGGGTGGGGGCCATAATGGGAATGAGGGGGGACCTACTGTCCTCCCCTCAGGCCCCCACCCCTGGACGGCGGGTGGGGGCCATAATGGGAATGAGGGGGGACCTACTGTCCTCCCCTCAGGCCCCCACCCCTGGGCGGCGGGTGGGGGCCATAATAGTAATAAGGGGGGGGGGACCTACTGTCTTCCACCCCCCGGCCCCCACCCCTGGGCGGCGGGTGGTGGCCATAATAGTATAAGGGGGGGGGACCTACTGTCCTCCACCCCCCGGCCCCCACCCCTGGGCGGCGGGTGGGGGCCATAATAGTAATAGGGGGGGGACCTACTGTCCTCCCCCCGGCCCCCACCCCTGGGCGGCGGGTGGGGGCCATAATAGTAATAAGGGGGGGGGACCTACTGTCCTCCAGCCCCCGGCCCCCACCCCTGGGCGGCGGGTGGGGGCCCTAATGGTAAAAGGGGGGGGACCTACTGTCCTCCCCGCCGGCCCCCACCCCTGGACGGCGGGTGGGGGCCATAATGGGAATGAGGGGGGACCTACTGTCCTTCCCTCAGGCCCCCACCCCTGGGCGGCGGGTGGGGGCCATAATAGTAATAAGGGGGGGGACCTACTGTCCTCCCCCCCGGCCCCCACCCCTGGGCGGCGGGTGGGGCCATAATAGTAATAAGGGGGGACCTACTGTCCTCCACCCTCCGGCCCCCACCCCTGGGCGGCGGGTGGGGGCCATAATAGTAATAGGGGGGGGACCTACTGTCCTCCCCCCCGGCCCCCACCCCTGGGCGGCGGGTGGGGGCCATAATAGTAATAGGGGGGGACCTACTGTCCTCCAGCCCCCGGCCCCCACCCCTGGGCGGCGAGTGGGGGCCATAATAGTAATAGGGGGGGACCTACTGTCCTCCCCCCCCGGCCCCCACCCCTGGGCGGCGGGTGGGGGCCATAATAGTAATAGGGGGGGGGGGACCTACTGTCCTCCAGCCCCCGGCCCCCACCCCTGGGCGGCGGGTGGGGTCCCTAATGGTAAAAGGGGGGGGGGACCTACTGTCCTCCCCCCCGGCCCCCACCCCTGGGCGGCGGGTGGGGGCCATAACGATAATGGGGGGGGACCTACTGTCCTCCCCCCGCCCCCAACCCTGGGCGGCGGGTGGGGGCACTAAGTAAATTCCCCCCCCCCCATCAAGGTGACTAGGGGTGCCCAAGCCCCTAGTCACCCACCCCCCACCCAAATAAAAAATGCCCCTACCTACCCCCCTCACCCTAAAAAATAGTGAGGGGGGAATAAAATTGCTAACCTGTAAAGTAAAATTAAACTTACCATTCAACGTCTTCTTTTTTCTAAAATCTTCATTTTCAGCCCCAAAAAAGGCCAAATAAAAAACCAATAAAAAACTAATGTTTTTATAACTGTATGTTTTAATGTAACTGTGAAGTACTTTGGGCAACAATGTTGCAATTAAATGTGCTATATAAATAAATAATAACAGTTACTCCACCCACTCTAGTTGTAGACTACTGGTGGAGGCAAGAACACTTCACACAATTTCCCCAGAAATTGTAGCTTTTCTAGTTATTATTATTATTATTATTATTATTATTATATGTCTGTCTCTCTCACTTACGCTGTCAGGGTACCTTTTGTGTGGGTACAGGATGTGCCATACACTGAAGTCCTCTTGCGAGAGGCTGGGGACCTGTTCAGGCATTCTCTCACTGTTTCCAGTGATTCTCGCGACGGCCGCGATAGCTCCGCCCTTTTTTGTGACACGGGACGTGCGCCCCGACGCCATGACGTCACTACCCGCCAAAACATATGAATTCAAACTTTTGGGGGTGTGCCTACAAATTAAAGAACACTGTATAAAAGGGAATTTTTGAACTAGACTCATTGCCCTGTTGTGGTTCTTTTTAGTCCCAATAGCGCATTGTACTTTGCTTATTTATTCCTGGTTTTGACTTCGGTATTGGCAGATTCCCCTGGCCCCGGACGCCATCCCTAAGTCAGCCTTTGTCACCCAATTCGCCTTACACCAATTTAAGGTAATGCCGTTTGAGATGAAAAAACACTCCGGCTACGGTGGACCGGCTCCTAGATGGGTTCCAGAACTACACCTGCGCCTATTTAGATGACATCGCTGTGGCGAAACCGACCTCGCCACGTGTCCTTGGAGGGGGCTGATTGCCCGCCTCTTGCCTTTGGACTATGGACCAGACTTTATGGGAATGTGATACCCCAGATAGCCATACCATGGAGCCTATTCATATAATGAAAGACTATGGGAAAGACTTTAGCTCCATGGCAATTGTACTGTGTGAGTAGGATCTGCGCGCTATTCGGTAGTTTTGTGCGCGCCGATCCCAGCTATCTGGGGATATGTGAAATGTCTGTGTGTTATGGTTAAAAAGTAACTTTCTGTATTTTAAAGTGTTTATGTCTTTCTGTAACCATGTGGTTAATGGAGTCTGTCTATGTGCTGGAGATAATTAGATTACTTCTCCAGCACAGAGAAGGCTCTGTAAAAAACAGTCTGAGCTGGGAAGCTAGGGGTTTTAAAAGATACTTTACTAACTTTTGAACCCCTGGTCTGATCCATGCCATTTTTAATATGTTGTTCCCCTGAATGGATTGATTGTGGATATGTATTTTTATGTGAATGTGATGTATGGTTTTAGAGTTAGGAAAGTTGTGTAAAAGTATCTTTTAAACTGTATGCATAATGGGATTATGTGTCACACTAAGGGGAGGGGATGTGTGGGAGGTAACATCTATGTCATTGGTTCTTTTATGCCTCCCCCTGGGTGTGGCCTGTATGTGTGAGTTGGAAATAAAAGCCAGGCTGGATGAGCCAGTCCACAGTTCCTGTTTTACCCTCAAAGTGATGTGTCGTCTCATTATTGGGGGGAAGGATTTATTGCATGCTGTTCCAGTTGACTGCTAGGAGTACAAGCCTATTCGTATGGTTCCTATTCAATGGTCTACAGCATTCATATGCTTGGGAGAATTTAAAAGGTTTCTCGGATTCGGTGATTGTGGTGTCTGCCAGAGTGCTTGGAGTCCTCAGGAAGCGCTAGGAGCATCCATTAACGGAGGTACCAAGTCGGGGTGCCAGGCGATCCGTTACAATCGCCATCTTTAGCGATACCTGGCAGGAGCACCTGGCCCATATAGGAGTGGTTCTAGACAGAATTAGGGAAGCAGGCTTAATGCTGAAGCCTGCCAAATGCAATATAGGAATAACCGAGGTCCAGTACCTCGGGCATCGAGTAGGCTGTGGGAAGCAGAAACCCCGGCCAGCTAAAGTAGAGGCCGTAGCCCAGTGGCCAACCTTCAGAACCAAGACTCAGGTGTTATCCTTTTTAGGGATGGCAGGGTACTATAAGAAGTTTGTTCCCAAATATAGCGCCCTGGCCAAGCCCCTTACTGATCTTAACCGGAAAAATCTTCCCCGCCAAGTAACCTGGACCCCAGAGTGTGAGAAGGCATTCCAACAATTGAAAAATGCACTTACAAATGCCCCTGTCTTGGCAGCTCCCAATCCAACTAAACCTTTTTTTTGTTCACACAGACGCTTCTCTGTTTGGATTGAGGGCAGTACTGAGCCAAGTCATGGGCGATGGCGGAATAAGTTACAACCCTACTTGTATGGACAGCCCTTTTCTTTGCTCACAGATCACAACCCGTTGGTCTGGTAAAACGGGATGGCTGGGGACAACGCCTGGCTGCTGCGCTGGAGTTTGGCGCTCAGCCATTTGACTTCAACATCCAGTACTGCCCGGGAAAACAGAACGGAAACGCTGACGGATTGTCTAGACAAACTGACTTGGAAAAATGATACGTGAGCAACCCAGGACATCCCCAAGCTGATCCGTGATGGATCAGGCTGTGTATGCCGGCTTTTTGCAAAGGGGGAGCAGTGTAGCAAACTGTACGTTGCTACTCATCATATTCTTGTTGGCTGTCCCTTCCCCTAATTGGTGAAATATTTTATTCCCTTCTCCCTGGTTCAGTACCCTGGAAAAATAGCCCAGTTACACTCTATATGTTGTGTCATTCGTCTGGTTGTTCGGTAAGGATTTACTGTGAACCATCTGGAGTTATATAATTCGACAAACGAACAAAATACCGAACAACCAGACCACCCTGGAGAGGAGTGTGTAAATAATTGACCTCCCCTATCGTTATTTCCCTTTATCTCAATTGACAATTACATGAATGCCATCTTGCCATATGAACGCACCAGCAGTGTTTGGTTGTCGAGTGTCTGGAACCCACATCGGACACTCGACTATGCGAACACCGCAGATACCTCCATAATTCCACCTGTTCGTGGGCAAACATACGAACGGCATGGCGTTCCCACACGAACGAGGGGAATCATATGAACCCAGGCAGAGCCCATTATATTGGAGTATTTTGTGATTTTCACCTCACGAACGGAGACGGACCGCAAGGCCAAAACACATGGAACTCATTTCGGCTAATACCTTGTGTGCGATCGGTAAACGAAGACCTCCAAGAAATTCCCAAACCCCTGAACAGATCTGGGTGATTTTTGAGTATGTTGCTCACCCAGATCAGGGCTATCTGGGGATATATAATTTATGGGTGTAAGATTTGGGGTACATCCATGATGGGGTAAAAATGTGTGTTTCCAATGTACAGTTAATTATGTTATCTCCCAGGCTAAGGGGAGGGAATGTGTGGCCTGTAACCAGCTGATGATTGGATAATGCATGATTTTCTGTGGGTGTCTCCCTTGCATGGGAGAATTGCATAAAAGCTGTGTATGTGGCATTAAAATTCAGTTCTGATCCTGATACTGTGTGCAGGGCTGGCCTTAGGCGTGTGCAAGCTGTGCGGCCGCACAGGGAGCCATGGAGCAGGAGGCGCCCTGACAGCCGACACACCTCACACATGGCCGGACGGGGCGGAGCTTCCGTGTGCTGGGGCGGAGCTAAAGGTGCCAGATAACTGCTGCAGGGGAAGCAGGAAGGAGTTCCTGCTTCCCCAACAAACAGTCTCCAAGAGCTGCACTGCCTGCCTGCCTCCACAATGAACAGAGGTAACTATGTGTGATTGTCAGTGTGACGGTCTGTGTGTGTGTGTGTGTGTATGTATGTCTGTCTGCCTCCGTGTGTGTGTGTGTGTGTATGACTGTCTGCCTGTGTGTGTGTGTCTGTGTGTATGACTGTCTGCCTGTGTGTGTATGACTGTCTGCATGTGTGTGTGTGTATGACTGTCTGCCTGTGTGTGTGTACCTGTGTGTGTATATGTCTGCCTGTGTGTGTGTGCCTTTGTGTGTATATGTCTGCCTGTGTGTTTGCCTGTGTGTGTATATGTATGCCTGTGTGCGTGTGTGTATGACTGTCTGCCTGTGTGTGTGTGTGTGTTTGTGTGTGACTGCCTGCCTCTGTGTGTGTGGATGTCTTCACACAAGTATAGCCGTCTGCCTCTGTTTGTGTGTGTGTGTGGCTGTCTGCCTGTGTATGTGACTATCTGCCTGCGACTATGTGCATGTGGTGGATTTGACAGTGTATATGTATAACTGTGTGCATCTGACTGTGGGACTGTGTGCACATAACTCTGCAAAATATACACCTGCATTCACACACAGGCCTAAATGCATGCTTTTATCTCAATTAAATAACCATCACACACAGGCAATAAACCCAGCACGAATATCACATACAACTAATACATGCATATCACACACTGTTAATACACCCATTACAAGTATCACACACATCCAACACATAGCATACATATCACACACAGTCATCACAACTATCACATACACAGACAACACAAACATTACATCATACATGGATGACAGGAGGGGGGTCGCTGTGAAGATTTTTTCGCACAGGGCGCCTAAAGGCCTAAAGCCGGCCCTGACTGTGTGTCGTCCAGTTATTGGGAAAGGTGATGGGATATCTGTGGATTATTTTATTTACTGCTTAAGCGGTTCTTCCTGGGATATTTTACTTGATCCTGAGAAACTCTTGGAATACCAGCGAAAGTCTATGTTGAACTAGCGCTCCGCTACAATTTGTTTTTTAATCTCATATTTATCATTATAATAAAGTTACCCAAATTCTACTCCGTTCATCTCCTGAGTGGAACAATAGACCCCCTAAGTATACCTTTGCAAAGATTATATGAAGATACAGGGCCAAAATTACTTAGCTGCAGAGAAAAGTGAAGATGGATCTATGTTGCCAACTTCGAGGCTAACCCGTTAGGGTTGGCATCATAACCCTAAGGCCAACTATAACAGTAAACCTTCCAGCAACATTAAGCCTAACACTAACAGCCTAACTTTAATCATAACCACTAACTGCAACAATAAACCACTAACACTAATTAACCCTAACCCCAACAAATCCCGACCCTAACTCTAACTAATCCTAATCCCCTAACGCTAGACAAGTTATAAGTTAATCTTAACAATAATCTTTATGCTACCCCTAATCCTAGCCTGAACCCTTGTCTAACAAAGCATGCTCCAGAAATAAGAAAATTAAAAAAAAGAATAAATTGGATCTAGTAATAAAACTATGTAGCTCGTGTATACTATTATTTAGCTCTGGGATATGATGTGTAATTCAGATGTAATATTATATCATGCCTTGTTGTGTGTAAGTTTAAAGTGTATGGTAGGAAACATGCAGTTTTACACACTATGATTAAAGTCTCATTGACTCTTATAGAATATAAACAATGGATCCCCATAAAATGAAAAGTATGCTCACCCACTGTAACCATTAATATTGATTTTACCTCTTTAGGACCAAGCATAAAGAGGAAGGGAGCAGGGAGCCAAAGCAGAATCTGACCTGGTTCGAGTTCCTGTCTAACGAGTGGGTAATTCCCCTTATAACAGTTTTTACACATATATCACTTTATCTAGAAATAGTTGTATAGTACATGCATTATATATAAAGTTTCATGCAAAAGTATGTTTTCTTGATTCTCTAAGAAAAAAGAATTTAAAGGAACACTATAAGGTCAGGAACACAAACATGTTTCCTTGACACTATGGTGTTAAAACCACCATTTTGGTGCCTTGCCCCACCTTGGCCCCTTAAAAGGTAATAAGACCTTATTTCCAGCGCCACGCAGGTCTGCCGGCATTGGCAACGCCTCCAATCCGTCTCCTTGCTGACATGAGAATTTATGATTTCAGCAATAGGGAAAGCATTGGATGCACTGAAATCGGCAAGGAGGCAGGACAGGGCCAAACACTGGCTTGACCAATCAGCACCTCCTCATAAAGAAATATCAGTGTCTCCATGCAGAGCATGGAGACGCTGAACGACACTGTCCCATGAAGCACCTAGAGTGGCCATCTGAGGAGTGGCCACTGGAGGTGTCCCTAGGGGGCAATGTAAACACTGTCTTTGAAAAGGCAGTGTTTGCATGAAAATACCTGCAGGGGATGATTATACTCACAAGAAAAACGACATTAAGCTGTAGTTGTTCTAGTGACTTTCATAATACGCCTTCTTCAGTGAAAGAAAAACCTTAAACATATATATGTCTGCATAATTTAGTAGACAAATACTTTTTTTGCTAAATGTTACTGATTGTAGGAAATAGTAAATGTGATGTATGCAACATTTTGGAAACCCTGTCAGTCAGTGCTTAATAACACCACCTTTGACAGAAATCACACAACAGTCCTCCTTTTCTTGTTTTTTATTTTTTTATTTGACAATTTTCAGAGTTTTTTCATTTTATATAAAGGGGGGAGACAGAAAAGAAAAAGGGGAAACAATACTAGGGCTTAAAGGCCCACCAAGTGTGGCAATACATTACACATTTGTTCTAAGAGTAGTTCTCTCGTAGGCGTTAACCTTTACCATGTGAATTATCTTTCTATACCCCAATACAGTATAGGTTAACTGAACGTATCGTTTAAGAACACATTTACAGCTTTACATATTTTCAAATCGAAACTCGCGTAATGTATACAGCACAGCGATACCTGGGGTTTACAACTCTTCTTGGTGATCTAGCTTATCTTCTATGTGCTTTTAAGAATTGCCTATAGTAGAAAAGAGCTAGGTTGAAAACCTTGTTTAGGGACCCTAGGTGAATTACTCATGTGCATGGGCTTGGAGCCGTACAGTCTAGAGAACTCAATCGTACCTTGTCACCAACTATGTACAATCCAGTTGGCAGTTAGGGGGATAAATTGTGGGGGGGGGGAGGCAGGGGGTAGGAATTATAAAGAGCAGGTGAGCCCTACCTGTCGTTTATGGAAAGAGAATTTTAGTATGCACAGGGATCCTCAGAATTTGTACACTGTTATATCGGCATTTGTCTACCATTGGTCGTAGTTGTGTGAAGTTGCATTATTCCCTGGATCTTCCCCAATGAATCACCTACCCCTTGTTTGCCAGTGACATCTGATGGGGCGGGTTTGAATAAGTTGATAGAATGGTTTGCCCTGGTAGGAGTCGGTCAGTCGCTTGGCCGTATGGTGAGACCATTCAGGGGCATTGTGGGTCTGTTAATTGTTCTATTGTGTGTCTATAGGTAACCCATGCCTCCTTGGCTCTCTCAAAGAGTGTGTTTGTGCCATGTGGTCGTCTGGCCATATACTCGTAGTCTGGGATGGTAGAGATTTGTTGCATTAAGGCCTGTCTGGAAGGTGCCTCCACTGACTTCCAAGCCTGTGCTAGTAGTGTCAAAGCTGCAACTAAAGTATGAAATAGCAAAATTGCTTCCCATTTTGGGGACCTATCAATATTTAAAAGCAATAGACCTAGGCTTGGCATAAGTGTTATTTTGTTTTTTAGGACTTCCGATAGAATATCCTCCACTGTCAGCCAGTGTGGTTGGATGTGGTTACAGGACCAACATATATGGTACATTTTGCCCTTGTCAACTTTACATCGCCAGCATGTGTCCCTTGTGCCTGTTAAGATTTTGGCCAGTCTAGCTGGCACCATATACCACCTGTAAAATATTTTCCTCAACAATTCTAAGTGTAAGGTGCAGGATGTTCTCCCTTTGTGTGCATTAAGTGTTTTCAAACATTGTGGTATGTCAAAGGATTGGCCTAAGTCTGCCCGCCATGCTAGGCTAAATTTATCAATCACTTTCTTATCACCTCTGTTAAGGAGGCTGTAACACATAGAAAGTAACTTTCTTGGGGGGGGTCGGCGGTAGGCACGCTGACTCAAACTCCGATTCCGGGGTTGGTTCTGTAGGGTTAGTGCTTCGGAATGCTAGCATTGATTTGATTTAGAGGTATGAGAATATTACTCTGGAGGATAGGTTACATTTCTCCTGAAGGGTAGGAAATTGTAGCAGTTTTGCTCCCTGAAATAGGAGTTGCACGTGAGTGCAACCTCCCTCAACCCATGCCCGGTGGTCAAACATTTGGTTGGCTATCTGGAGGCTGGACATCGGTGCAGCCGGTGACCAGGTTTGAGTGGAGCATAGTACAGCTCAGGTTGCGTCCCACGTCGTTAGGAGTGTTGTTGTAGTTGGGAGCAAGTCCGGGAGCACAGGGCGTGCCTGTTTAGGTACACATAGTAGGCTCTTTTAATTTCAGCCCCTGGGCCCAGTAGCTTTCTATATGGACCCATTGAGGTAGGGGAAGAATTATTTCCACCACCGATGCCAGCAGGTCCGCCCTATGATATAATTTGACATTAGGTAGGGCAAGACCTCCCTCTGCCACTGGTCGATGTAGGAACTTCGTGGCGACCCTTACCCGTTTATGCGCCATAATGAAGTGAGTGAATAATTTTTAGTTTTGTCCAAGTTAGCCAATGGAAGTGTGATCTGCAGCATATGAAATAGGTACTGTAGGCGGGGCAATAATGTCATTTTCACCGCTGCAAGTCTTCCGAGCCATGACAGACACTCGTCTTCCCAGGTGGACAGTAGACTCCAGTTGTGGCGAAAGTAACCTCGCCACTGTTTTTTTGAGGGGCCTGTTTGCCAGCCTCCTGCCCTGCGACTATGGCTGTGGGATGTATTGCCCTTTAAGGAACTGAGTTGGGGCTTATGGACTTATATTATACTATTACTGACCCTTTAAGAACTGTATTTGGGCATAAGGGATTTTTATAATGCTGTTTCTGACCCTTTAATTACTTTGGAGCAGTGTTGCAACTTTAAATTGGCACAGCTGAAGTAGTCGAAGTGACCGCCATTCGACAAACGAACACGCGGCGGTGGCCATCTTTGTTCATTCAAACGAGGTCAGCGGTATGTGTAGCCAAATCCATGGAACTGAAATCAACAAACACCGCTGACCCTTACCTTCTCCTGCACCGAGTTTTCAGCCACACAGACTAAGTCCCGTTCGAAGATTCGAACGGATGTTCAAATGGGACTTTTTTTCAGTGTTAAAAAGCTCTTTAACCCCTGGATGGAATTGATTGAATTTTGGATATGTTTGTAAGTAAGGAATTTTGGATATGTTTGAAGATTGAATGTATAGTTTTAGAGTTATTAAAGTTGGGTAAAAAGTATGTTTTAAACTGTACGGATAATTGGGTTACATCTCAGGCTAAGGGGAGGTGATGTGTGGGTTATAACAATTGTGTGATTGGCTAATGTATAATTGCCTGGTAGAATTGCATAAAAGCAGAGTGTGCGTCATTAAACCAGAGTTCTTCTTCACCCTCAATCTAGTCTTGTCTCTTATTGGGGGAAATGCTATATCACTACAAGGGATTGCTATGCTCTGCATGCACCCTTTATAATCACTTTTTGTTCCTGCTTCACTCTCTTGGAGGAGAGGTTCACCCACTGGAACCTGGAGCCTTGTCGTAGGTCCAGGGTGGGTAGGAGACGGCGAGACCCCAACCAAGCTGCGGCGGTTCGTGGGGTCTGCGGTGGTTGTGGTGTCTGCGGAGCGCTTGGAGCCCTCTGTAAGCGCTAGGAGCATCCTTCAATGGAGGTACCCAGTCGGGGTGCCAGGTGATCCGTTACACCAGATTTTTATAAAGTTTGTCATAATTACCCTGAAATAGGTGTGCGGGTTTTTTTGTGATGTGCAGTCCTAGGAATGTGACATGGTCTACTCTCCAGTCCATAGTAAAGTTTTCTCTGAGCGTATCAAGCGTGTTTTTATTAATGTGAATGTCCATGGCCTGGGTTTTTGTCATGTTAAGCTTGTCAACCCCGCTGAGAGAACGGACGTCGGGAAGTCTAACCTCCTCCGAGGTAGAGACTTCAGGTACCCTGACACTTCATGAGAAAGATACAGCAGGTTGTTTTGATATAAAGAAAGAGGGAAAAGTATGTTGAAACGGTCACAAAGGATTGTGATCTTAAGCAGGCGAGACAAGGACATTTGTGAGGTGATAGGAGATTGAATCAGAAAAGTTTTAGAGACAGAGGTAGAGAATTTGATCAAAGGGTCTAACTTTTGTAGAGGTGGCAACTTCAGCACTGTTTTAATTGTGGAGAGCAGGGATTCACCCCAAGGTGCTCGTGGTGAACCCGGTTCTCCCGATCAAGCTGGCCCCACTGGTACTCCGGGTATTGCTCGTGCCCCTGGCTTCCCTGGTGCCTGTGGACCTCAAGGCCCTGGAGGTTCCCCTGGACCTAAGGGTAACAATGGTGAACCTGGTGCTCAAGGAAACAAAGGTGAACCTGGTGCTAAGGGAGAACCTGGCCCAGCTGGCGTTCAAGGACCCACCCTGGCAGGTTCCTCAATACTGTATACACCCATGGTGAACTATAAAATTATATTTTTACTCCTTTTAGTTGTAACCATCAGTAAGTTAAAAACAAGAGCTTGTAATGTTGTCTAATGTAACCGATTATACCAAGATGTTTCTATGACTACAGTCAAATGTGTTAATTGTATTTTATACAAAGGCCGTGTTAGTGCAGAGCACTCAGTACATGCATCCGATCAGTTCCACTTCCAGGACATGCCCCCCTACTTTTCTTGTTTTAAGAATTTGTCCTTATCCTACTCTTTACAGAATTATTTTTGTTCGAAAACATTGGAGTCAATGTAATATTATTTGAAAAACCTAGTTGAAAATTATTAACTATCTATGGTACTCATTTTTTTTTTAATTTCATCTTGATTTAATATCATCCAAATTTTGACCAGCCAAACTCAATAAACCAGTCAGCTGGTCAAAATGGAATTCAAAATGTATTGGACAGGTGGGAAATAACTCAGAAGCAACTTGCACATTGAGTGAGAATTTTTTTTTTTTTTTTTTAATATTTACAGCAATATAACCTGGTTAGAGCAGCATTAATGTCAGAATTGGAAAACTCAAATCCCAGTCCACATCATCTTACCAGTTAGTAATGTTAATGCATAATAATTCTTGCAGTTTAATAGATAGAGATGTTTTTAAAGTTGTTTTCCACTTAATTTCACCATTAACATACACGACCCCACCATGGTCTGCACCATATAGATTACTGAGCATGGGGGGGGGGGGGGGGGGGATATGTGCAGCAATAGCTGCCTAGTCTCTAGTTTTTAATTACAGTGAGAAGTTGCTGGCTCACTGTGTCATAGACATGCTTTAACCATTTTGTAGAGATGCCCCCACTATTTAGGTTCCATGCTGCCACTGTTTAGGTGACGTAGTCATAATATTCAGTGGGGTTTTTTCCTGTTGAATTCAATAAACCTGTTTCAGGGTTGATAGATGCATGATAAATTATATTAAATCACTGAATTAGATTGTGGTGGACAACCTGGTACCAGGGGCGTATTAGCCGCAAGGCAAACAAGGCATTTGCCTTGGGCGGCATTTTCCAGGGGGCGGCAAAAAAAGCCGCCCCCAAACGCCCAGGGTAAATGCCTTGTTAGCCTTGCGGCTAACTGACATGCCGTCTGGGCGGGCGGTCGGTCTGCTGGGCAGTGCTGGCGGGCGGCCGGCGAGGGAGCTGTCTGCTCAGCTCCCTCGCGCGCCGCACAGTGAGGCTGGGAGCCGGAATATGACGTCATCTTCCGGCTCCGCCTCTCAGCCTCACTGTGCGGCGCGCGAGGGAGCTGAGCAGACAGCTCAGAGGAAGTGCTCCCTCGCCGGCCGCCCGCCCGCCAGCACTGCCCAGCAGCCACTGGACCACCAGGGAGAAATAGGAACCCCCCAGCATTCCCAAAGGTAAGGAGGCTGGGGGGGGTAAATTAAAAAAAAAATGTGTTAAATATGTGAGTGAGTATGTGTGTATGTCTGTTAGTGTGTGTGTGTGTGTGAATGTTAGTGTGTGTGTGAATGTTAGTGTGTGTGTGTGTGAATGTTAGTGTGTGTGTGTCTGTCTGTTAGTGTGTGTGTGTCTGTCTGTCAGTGTGTGTGTCTGTCTGTCTGTCAGTGTGTGTGTCTGTCTGTCTGTCTGTGTGTGTCTGTCTGTTAGTGTGTGTGAATGTCTGTTAGTGTGTCTGTGTATGTCTGTTAGTGTGTTTGTGTATGTCTGTTAGTGTGTCTGTGTATGTCTGTTAGTGTGAATGTCTGTTAGTGTGTATGTCTGTTAGTGTGTATGTCTGTTAGTGTGTATGTCTGTTAGTGTGTATGTCTGTTAGTGAGTGTGTCTGTTAGTGTGTGTGTGTTTCTGTTAGCGAGTGTGTGTTTCTGTTAGCTAGTGTATGCGTATCTGTAAGTGAATGTGTGTGTGTGTGTATTTAGAAGGCGGGGCGGGGGAAGGGTGGGGGTGGTGCGGGCGGGGGGAAGACTTGGATGGGGGTGGGACGGGCGGGAGGGGGGCGCCTGAGTTTTGTCCTGCCTAGGGCAGCACAAAACCAGGATACACCACTGCCTGGTACCCTGACCTCCGCCAAGTATGCTGCCTAGCTATCGCCGGGACACCAACAGCACTCCAGCCCCTAGCCGCCGTAGCTTGGCCAGGGTCTCGCCATCGCTTCCCACCCTGGTACAGGGTCCTGGATCCAGCTTCTAACTCTCTCATGCACAGAGTATAGCTATATAGCTGGTACACCCGAACAATAGTCGAGACTGAGAGAAGGATGAAAAGGAACTGGCTTATTGTGGCCAAGTTGCCTGCTTTTATGCACAACCCCCAGCATTTGGTCTCCATTCAATGCAAGACAAGCCCCTTCCATAGATCTCTGTGCCTGGGAGATAATTGCATTAAATACCGGTAATAAAACATAAAAATATTCCAAAACATCATAAAAATATATAATAACTCCACAAATAATACATCCCCCAAAAAGCCCTGATCTGAGCGCCCAAATTCTCCAAATAGCACTTAGATCCATGCAGTGTAGAGGAAACGCCACCTTGTTAAAGTTCTGACCAGTCGCACACGTGATCTTATGCCAAAACTAGTTCCAGGGCGTTGCACTCACAGGTCTTCATATATGTCAAAAAAACTGGTGCTTTATTAGTCCATTTGTAGTGTACAAAAATCAATCGACGTTTCGACCCTACCGGGTCTTTTTCAAGATCATTGAATACATAACAATAAAGTGTTTATATATTAAATCTAAATCTATGTAAATATGCACTTACCCAATGGTGAAGTGAGGTGGAGTGTGTCTGCCCGTTAGAACCCGGAAGTGAATGGAAGCCGCACAGAACGTCACGTGATCGGGACGTCAGGCGGAGAAAAGTGGTTGCCGTGGCAACAATACACAAAGATACAAAATCACATACCGAGCACAAGTGAATCGCTATAGAGAAGAGTTGATAGTTTAAACTATCAGCTAGGTGTAACTATCCAAGATGCCAGAAGAAAAATCAAGTAGACGAACAACCAGTGCTGTGAAGTGAAAATAAAGTGATAGTGGCACACAAGTGAAAATGTGTGCAAACAAAATATATACAGTCTAACAAACAAAATCTAAATCCTGGCATCATATGTTTAAAATCAAAGCAGAGAACAGAAGATATTGATAAAGTACTGTATTTATAACACTCTAAAGAACGTTTTTCCATAAGTTCAATGAACACTAGAAGATAGTGTATAATATGCTAATTATGTGATAATATGATTATAGAAAATATAACATTATCTCCAAGCTTAACACGGACATGATCTAACAGATATTAAAAAAGAATCTATATGCAGTCTAAAAGCCTAAAAGAGTAATGGGGCCACCATAGTTGATGTGGGAACAACTGCACAGTGTATTGGCAGTATAAAGATATGCAAAAGAAATAAATAAATGAATGAATGAACACCACCTATGAATAAGAACTGAAGTTATACCAACACGTATAATCCGAAAAAAATAATTTCCATCTATGGCTAATGCAAGATTAGATATGCCACTGAAGCTTACGAAATAGTGACTATAGCGTATGACTGCTACATACATCTAAAAAACGTGAGATAAATGGAAGGACAAATACTATCCATGGGAAACACCACTTATTACCATTGGCCACATAGGTATGCCATAAAAAATGATGAAATAGTAATTGTAGCATATGACTGCTGAATACGTCTTAGAGAACGCGAGATAAATAGAAAAGCAAATTCTATCCATACAAAACACCACTTATTACCCATGACCACATAGTAATAATAAATATAAAATGTAGATGAGAAAAAACAATTATTGTGAATAGAATTCAGAAAATCATAGTGATGCAGACAAGTCGGAACAGACTGATTGCATCTGATAAACGTATGCAAATAACCACATTTGTACTAGACTCAGATAGTGGCTGAAAGAATAATAGAGAGAAAAGAAAAATAAAGAAGATGTTCTTCTAAAACAATAAACTATGTGAAGTATATGCAAACTTATGCGGCTCCACAAACAATATGTGGATGTAATACGTCAAAACACTATTTAGATGTGAAAATATAATCACAAGAACATTGAGTATACAATATTTCCATTCAAGCCTTTAGGAGTGACTGTGTCCAAATAGTGGATCCAATAGGCCTCTCTCTGTAAGAGGATTTTTGATCGATCACCACCTCGGTCCAGAGGAGGTACGTGATCAATGGCAATAAATTTGTGCATGGGTAAATGATGTTGCATAGCCAAAAAGTGTTTGGCCACTGTTTTTTCTGTAGTTTGGTCCCGATACGCCGTCATTATCCCAGAACGATGTCCCCTCATCCTGTCACGTAGTGTAAGGTCTGTCTTGCCAACATACGATAGTCCACATGGACATGTCACCATATAGATGACATGATCCGTCGTGCAAGTGATATAATGAGTGATCGGTATCCGTTTGCCCGTATGTGGGTGGGCAAAATAAGTACTGGTTAGCATATGGCTACAGGTCACACATCCAGTGCACTTGAAGCAGCCCTTCTTTTTGATCCATGTTTTCTTTGTATAACATTGTGTGGGGTCATTGCGAACTAATAGGTCCCTCAGATTGCGGTTTCTTTTGTAACTGATCATAGGACGTTGTTGGAAAATCGAAGGAAGATTATTATCAGCTTGTATCACATCCCAATGTCTTTGTATGGTATTTTTTATTTTTGCAGTTGCTGTGGGGTAGGTCATAGGGAGAAATAACTGAGTCTTCGTAGTTTTGGTGTTTTTTCCGGAATCAAGGCGTTCTCTAGCTCTTTGTTCAGCAATATCCAATGTCTGGGGGGCATAACCCCTGTCAATAAAGCGTTGTTTCATTTCTGCCAGTTGGACATTCATGTGAGGAATGTCACTGTTGTAACGCAGAACTGAGGAACTGTGAAATAGGCAGAGAATCTTTTAGGTGTTGGGGGTGAGAGCTAGTGGCTGATAAAATAGTATTTCTGTCCGTTTCTTTACGGTGTATAGTATAGCCAATTTCACCAGTTTTTTTGTATAATAAAACATCCAAAAAATGAATTTGGTCGCAATTATGGTTAAGAGGGAATTTTATTGTAGTGGGTAACATGTTTAGTTGTTGAACCCAGGGCCGCCATCAGGGGGTGACAACCGTGACAGTTGTCACGGGCCCGGCGGCCCTGGGGGGCCCGGACTGCTCTGGCAGTCCCGGGCCCCACTTTCCCTCCCTGCACACATAGATAGCGAATATCGCTATGTGTGCAGCCGCGGGCCCCCCGGCTCCCTGTTACCGCAGAGGGGGCCCAGGCAGCACACAGCCTCTCCTCTTCTCCTCCCTGCTAATAACTCTCGCGAGACCCGGTTGCCATGGCAACGCTCCGCGGGTCTCGCGAGAGTTATTGGAGGAGAGAAGAGGAGAAGCAGTGTGCTGCCTGGGCCCCCTCTGCGGTAACAGGAAGCCGGGGGGGGGCCCCACCATGCCACCGGACCACCGGGGATGGAATCTCCCCCCTCCCTAGACACAGGTAAGCAGGGAGGGGGGAGAAACAATTTAATTAATTAAAAAATTTTTTTTTTTTTTAAATAATGTTAAAATGCCCCCCCTCCCCCTCCTTATTGGACATTTACACACACACACTACATACACTGACACAACACACACATACACACACACTCACTACATACACTGACACAACACACACACACACACACTACATACACTGACACAACACACACACTATATACACTAACACAACACACACACACTACATACACTGACAAAACACACACACACACACTACATACACTGACACAACACACACTACATACACTGACACAACACACACACACACTGCATACACTGACACAACACACACACTACATACACTGACACAACACACACACACTACATACACTGACACAACACACGCACACTACATACACACTAACACAACACACACGACATACACACTAACACAACACACACGACATACACTGACACAACACACACACTGCATATACCAACACAACACACACACTGCATATACCAACACAGCATACACTCTGCATACACTAACACAACACACACTCTGCATACACTAACACAACACACACTGCATACACTAACACAACACACACTGCATACACTAACACAACACACTCTGCATACACTAACACAACACACTCTGCATACACTGACACAACACACACTGCATACACTAATACAACACACACTGCATACACTAACACACACAGTGCATACACTAATACAATACACACACTGCATTCACTAATACAACATGCACTCTGCATACACTACACACTAACACACTCACTGCATCCACTATACTGACACACACTCTGCATTCGCTACACATTACCACACTCTGCATTCACTACACTAACACACACTCTGCATCCGCTACACACTAACACACTCTGCATTCACTACACACTAACACACTCTCTGCATTCACTACACATTAACACTCTGCATTCACTACACTAACACAGACTCTGCATCCGCTACACACTAACACACTCTCTGCATTCACTACACATTAACACACTCTCTGCATTCACTACACTAACACACTCTCTGCATTCACTACACTAACACACTATCTGCATTCACTACACTAACACACTATCTGCATTCACTACACTAACACACTCTCTGCATTCACTACACATTAACACACTCTCTGCATTCACTACACATTAACACACACTCTGCATTCACTACAAATTTACACACACACTACATTCATTACACTGACACACTCTGCATTCACTACACCCTAACACACACTCTGCATTTATTACACACTAACACACACTCTGCATTCACTAAACTATGCACTCTGGATTCACTATACTGACACACACTCTGCATTCACTACACTAACATACACTCTGCATCAACTGTACACACAGCATCCACTACACAAACATCCTGTATTCACAGTACACACACTACATCCACCACAAATTGAAACATTCTGCATTCACTATACACAGACAGTGTCTAATACAAACAGTTCATCCACTACAGACACTGCATCCACTAAACACATTTCATCTAGTACATACAAACACTACATCCACTACATCACTGTACACACACTACATCCACTACTCAAACACTCTCTGCATTCACTACACTAACACACACTCTGCATCCGCTACACACTAAAACACCCTCTGCATTCACTACACATTAACACACACTCTGCATTCACTACACATTTACAAACACTCTGCATTCACTGCACTAACACACACACACTACATTCATTACACTGACAAACTCTGCATTCACTACACACTAACACACACTCTGCATTCATTACACACTAACACACACTCTGCATTCACTAAACTATGCACACACTCTGGATTCACTATACTGACACACACTCTGCATTAACTGTACACACAGCATCCACTACACAAACATCCTGTATTCACAGTACACACACTACATCCACCACAAATTGAAACACTCTGCATTCACTATACACAGACACTGCGTCTAATACACACACTACATCAACTACAGACACTGCATCCACTAAACACATTTCATCTAGTACATACAAAACTACATCCACTACACAAACACACACTACATCACTGTACACACACTACATCCACTACTCAAACACACTCTGCGTTCACTATACACACTGCATCCGCTACACTAACACACTCTGCATTCACTGCACAAACAGTATCTAATGCACACAAACACTACATCCATTACACACATTCTAATTCACTTCCACTATACACACCACATTCAGTCCCGCATCATTGTCAGCGGACTAGGTAGGGCGTGGGCGGGCCCAGGAGGGAGGGGGAGGGTTGGGGGGGGAGCCCAGACCTTGTGCTTTGTCAGGGGCCCAAAAATGTCTGATGGCAGCCCTGGTTGAACCATTTCTTCCAATTCCTGTTGTGTAGTAGTCCATAAGAGAAGGATGTCATCGACAAATCTAAAATATTTCAATATTTTCTTCGCATATGTGGAAAAAATTTATTGTTGTTCAAACCATGACATAAAGATGTTGGCATACGACGGAGTCATAGCCGCCCCCATAGCGGTCCCAGATGTTTGCAAATAAAAGTTGCCCTCAAATTTAAAATAATTGCAAGAGAGTGCAATTGTAAGTAATTCCAAAATAAATTCAATGGGGGGGCCTTTATACGCTGGGAATTTAGACAGAGTAATACGAACAGCTTCTATACCTTCCGCTTGTGGTATTGCCGTATATAAATTCTGAACATCCAAAGTGGCGAACATAAACACGCGTTGTGTATCGTTACCAAGATCTCTGAGTTGGCACAGGAGAACTTGGGTGTCTTTAAGGCAAAACTGTAACTCTTTGACGCAATCCTGTAGATAATAATCCACATATTTGGCAATAGGTTCTAGGAGGCCACCCTTAGCCGAGACTATGGGGTCTGCCTGGAGGGTATTGGCTGGATTTATGGATCTTAGGTAAGGTGTAGAGGACTGGATGTATAGGATGGATCACATATAGGTACTTGGCTATATTGGAATCGATATAGCCAGCTTAAAGGCCGATTTCAATAAGTTGCTGAATCTTTTTTTGGAATGACTGAACAGGATCATAAGTAAGTTTCCGATATGTGGAAATGTCGTTCAATTGTCGCATGATTTCACACTTATATTGTTGGTAAGATTGAATCAGAACACCTCCGCCTTTGTCAGCGGGGCGAATTACAATATTCACATCATCACGGAGATCTTGAAGTGCAGCTTTTTCATCCAGAGTCAGATTAGGTCTGTGTTTAGGCGGTGTTTTTATAATGTTTAGCGCATCCTTATGTATGGTCTGTACAAAGGTTTTGATGGTCATATTGTTTGATTTAATGTATTTTTTCTCTTTGATAATAAAAGGACTTGATTGATATGTGGAATTTTCTTTTCTGTACTCATTAGCATACAAGGTGCGTTGTAATTTGTACATATCAATTTCAACAGAAAATGCCTGGGTTTTTTTAACAGGAATAAATGTTAGGCCTTTACTAAGAAGACTGTGGTGAGCTTCTGTCAGTGGTTTGTCGGAAAGATTGAATACTACAGACGTCTCTTCTGTGATGGGGGTTTTGCGGCTGTGTTGGCATATCTGGTGACCCTTTTTCCCTCGTCTGGGGGGGGGGTCTCTTTTTCCTGTGCCGCTGGATTCCGTACTCATTCCTGGGGGATCCTGGTGATGGATGCCAGCTCCCAAAAAAGGTTCAGTTCTGGACTGATGTCTGGTGTCTTTGGACTCGGCGTCCAAAGCCGATTCTCCCGAACTGATGTCAATCGTTTGTACGGAAGGTCTGGTAATGCGGGTTCTAAATCTAGGAGGAGCATTCCTAGTATTGGTATCCATGCCACTGAGCCATCTATACACTTGATGATGTGTATAGTCATGGTTAACTTTATTGAATTTTTTTTTTTTTAACGGATTAAATCATTCTGATATTTATGAATATCGTCTTGTAATTTAATCATCATCTCATTCGCGGTAGGTGCCTGTAGAGAGGTGACATTGGTTGCTTCAAACTCATGGATAGATTACTCTTTTAGGCTTTTAGACTGCATATAGATTCTTTTTGAATATCTGTTAGATCATGTCCGTGTTAAGCTTGGAGATAATGTTATATTTTCTATAATCAGATTATCACATAATTAGCATATTATACACTATCTTCTAGTGTTCATTGAACTTATGGAAAAACGTTCTTTAGAGTGTTATAAATACAGTACTTTATCAATATCTTCTGTTCTCTGCTTTGATTTCAAACATATGATGCCAGGATTTAGATTTTGTTTGTTAGACTGTATATATTTTGTTTGCATACATTTTCACTTGTGTGCCACTATCACTTTATTTTCACTTCACAGCACTGGTTGTTCGTCTACTTGATTTTTCTTCTGGCATCTTGGATAGTTACACCTAGCTGATAGTTTAAACTATCAACTCTTCTCTATAGCGATTCACTTGTGCTCGGTATGTGATTTTGTATCTTTGTGTATTGTTGCCATGGCAACCACTTTTCTCCGCCTGACGTCCCGATCACGTGACGTTCTGTGCGGCTTCCATTCACTTCCGGGTTCTAAGAGGCAGACACACTCCACCTCACTTCACCATTGGGTAAGTGCATATTTACATAGATTTAGATTTAATATATAAACACTTTATTGTTATGTATTCAATGATCTTGAAAAAGACCCGGCAGGGTCGAAACGTCGATTGATTTTTGTACACTACAAATGGACTAATAAAGCACCAGTTTTTTTTACATATATGAAGACCTGTGAGTGCAACTTGATTTTTCATTTTTTGTATATATTATATATATATATATATTCAAACAGTGTTTCTTGGCACTCACCCTTTCATGTGTATAGTTCAATCTAGCCTGGGTGCAATCCCACATTGAAAATATATAAACAGAAATAAAGAGATGCACTCCAAGGACTTGGTAGATGAAAAAAGGGGTAGTTTATTCCAATAGGTATAGCATTAAAAAATAGCCGACGTTTCGGCCCGTTCGGGTCTTTCTCAAGGTACCTAGCTACAAAAGTTATATATATAGGAAATAAGAAAATGTACTCACCAATCGTGAAGAAACCCCTGAATCCCTTCGTGCACACCCGGAAGTGAAAACACCACGGTCACGTGATGCGTATGTGATGACATGGTGTTGCTAGGATACCGATAAACAAACACAATTATAAGATCGGTATAATGTTCTGGCGTGTATATATCGAGTGTGCCAGTGAAATGCATGAAATCTCTTCATGGACTATCTATCTGTTATCATAGAAATATAGAACTGTAAAGTGCAAAGTGCAATAAGCAAAACATTTAAAAAAAAATGTGAATAAAAAATAGAAAAAGATTGTGTCATCATATATACTATGAAGGTGTCACTTAATACCCAATAAGAAGAGTGACCCAGAATAAGGTGTGTTGAAAGCATTTCACATACCATATCAAGATTATGGGCATTACTTAGAATATCTTATAATGATTATAAATCAATTAAAGAGGAGAATTAAGGCTATTAAGGCAAAGACTCAGAACACAGAAAAGAACAGCAGGCATGTAAATAGAAAAAATTGAGTCAAAAGACAAATACAGCACATCATATAGATGTCACAGAGAGAATATCTCTAATAGAGTACATTCTATATACAATTATAAACATCTCATTAAATCATAGATCTCAGAAGCTCACAATATTAAGACTAAAGCAATCGAAAAGCATATCTAAACTGAAAAAATATATATACAACTTATCAAATATTAGCAAGAAAAATAACCAAAAATATAGAAAAACAGGCAAAATTAATCAACAAATGTACTAAAGTAAACCAAATAAAATAATAAAAATAAAATTAAAAAATATTACAAATAAAAATAATAATAATAATAATAATAATGATAATAATAATAAAATAGTAAATAAAGATGAAGAAAACGACCAAAATAATATTAAAGAAACATGGAGAGCACAATATTTTCGTTAAGTCCCCTTGGTGTCACTGTGTCTAATCGATGAATACATTGTGCCTCACATCGATTTCTGTTTTTATATATATATATATATATATATATATATATATATTTAATCAATATCATTCTACGTGTATTTTGATATTAATATATATATATATATATATATATATATTATTCAAATACACTTAGACAGTGTATGTATATTTATCTGTATGTTTGTGTATATATATATATATATATATATATATATATATATATATATATACACACTTAGATCATATATATATATCATATATAATAAATATATATATATGAACTAAGTACAGTTGCAAGAAAAAGTATGTAAACCATTTGGAATTAAATTGGTCATAAAATGTGATCTGATCATCTAAGTCACAACAATAGACAATCACAGTCTGCTTAAACTAATAACACACAAAGAATGAAATGTTGCCATGTTTTTATTGAACACACCATGTAAACATTTACAGTGCAGGTGGAAAAAGTATGTGAACCCTTGGATTTAATAACTTGTTGAACCTCCTTTTGGCAGCAATAACTTCAACCAAACGTTTCCTGTAGTTGCAGAGCAGACGTGCACAACGGTCAGGAGTAATTCTTGACCATTCCTCTTTACAGAACTGTTTCAGTTCAGCAATATTCTTGGGATGTCTGGTGTGAATCACTTTCATGCCACAGCATCTCAATCGGGTTGAGGTCAGGACTCTGACTGGGCCACTTCAGAAGGCGTATTTTCTTCTGTTTAAGCCATTCTGTTGTTGATTTACTTCTATGCTTTGGGTCATTGTCCTGTTGCAACACCCATCTTCTGTTGAGCTTCAGCTGGTAGACAGATGGCCTTAAGTTCTCCTGCAAAATGTCTTGATAAACTTGGGAATTCATTTTTCCTTCGTTGATAGAAATCTGTACAGGCCCTGACGCAGCAAAGCAGCCCCAAACCATGATGCCCCCACCACCATACTTCCCAGTTGGGATGAGGTTTTGATGTTGGTGTGCTGTGCCTCTTTTTCGCCACACATAGTGTTGTGTGTTTCTTCCAAACAACTCAACTTTGGTTTCATCTGGCCACAGAATATTTTGCCAGTACTGCTGTGGAACATCCAGGTGCTCTTGTGCAAACTGTAAACATGCAGCAATGTTTTGTTTGGACAGCAGTGGCTTCCTCTGTGGTATCCTCCCATGAAATCCATTCTTGTTTAGCGTTTTACGGATTGTAGATTTGCTAACAGGGATGTTAGCATTTGCCAGTGACTTTTGTAAGTCTTTAGCTGACACTCTAGGATTCTTCTTCACCTCATTGAGCAGTCTGCACTGTGCTCTTGCAGTCATCTTTACAGGACGGCCACTCCTAGGGAGAGTAGCAGCAGTGCTGAACTTTCTATATTTATAGACAATTTGTCTTACCGTGGACTGATGAACAGCAAAGCTTTTGGAGATACTTTTATAACCCTTTGCAGCTTTATGCAAGTCAACAATTCTTAATTGTAGGTCTTCTGAGAGCTCTTTTGTGCGAGGCATCATTCACATCAGGCAACATTTCAGACTTTGTGTGTTATTAGTTTAAGCAGACTGTGATTGTCTATTGTTGTGACTTAGATGATGATCAGATCACATTTTATGACCAATTTGTGCAGAAATCCATATCATTCCAAAGGGTTCACATACTTTTTCTTGCAACTGTATATATCATTTAATTTTACACTGTTTTAAACAATTTAATTAATTTTTTTAGGCAGCAGGGGGAGTACCTGTCATTACAGGCACTCCCCCTGCTGGCATTGCTATGGACGACTATGCCATCCATGTGATCGCAAGGTCCTCACAAGGACCTCGCGATCACATGGCCCAGGGGGGCCGAAGAGGAAGGAGGGTGAATCCCAGGTAAGTCCCCATACCGCGATCCCTGGCGTGGGATCACCGGCGACCGGGTAAGTACATAGGACGGCGGGGACGTGCTATGCCGCCCCCCAGTGTTTAGAGCCAGGACCCTAAGGACGGCAGAGCACGCCCGCCGTCCTAAAGTGGTTAAGGGGTTAAGGGGTTAATAGACTCAATATAAGTAGAGGTATGTTATGCAAGTGGTGATCCAATTCCCTTCCTCCTCATTTTCCCTTTTGTTTAATCTTGGTCTGATAATTATATAATATATATGCAGGAGCATGATCCGTACACCAAAACTGCTTCATTAAGCTAAAATAGTTTTGGTGCCTCTAGTGTCTCTTTACTGTATTTGTGGGTTATGCCCAGCTTTGTTGAGAAATAGGGTAGATCGATTAATGTATTTTAGTCTCTTAATACATACTGCTACTACACACACTAATATACACAATGTTACCCACACACATACTGCTGCACACATTATACACAAACTGCACACATACATACAAATATATACAAATAGAGTTCGCCCGACGACTGAACTGTTCCCCGACCAACCACTTACCTTCACGCATACCCTAGCACGGGCGCAGATCGTGCAATACATTCGATCAATTCCGCAAAGACCCTGCCTACAACGAGAGCTGACGCAGTTTGAAACGTTATGCACGCAGGACCAGGAACCGACCCGGGCCGTATCCCAAATCTATTCAGCCATCGTAGTGAACAGATATATTCTGGCACCACCATGCATCAGACGCTGGGAGGAAGACATTAACGAGTCCCTAACTGACGCAGACTGGGACAAGATCATCACCCACGTACAGAAAACACCGGGCTCGGCGAGACTACAGGAGAATTCATACAAAATCCTAACCAGGTGGTACATCACCCCATCGAGCCTCCACGCTAGAGACAACCAGATCCCCGACACATGCTGGCGATGCGAAACAGAGACGGGCACATTTACCCATATCTGGTGGGAATGCGCCCGTATTCGGCCCTTCTGGGAAGCGATACGCAAAGCAATACGGGACATAACGGACGAGACCCTACCGCGGACACCAGCCGCCTTCCTCCTCCATCATACTACCATACCGACGCCGGCTTACACCAGATCAGTCATCCCGAGACTCCTTAACGCGGCCAAGGCCACGATCCCCACGTTCTGGAAACAGACAAGCACGCCACCCTTAAGAAGATGGGTAGAGGAAGTGGAGGACATAAGAAAATACGAGGACATGAAGGCAACTACCCCGAAACAGAGGGAGAACTACACAAACCGTTGGTTCTACTGGCTACGCCACATTAACTCGGACGACTTTCTACCACATCTTGCAGAACCGTAAGCAGGAACGCGAAGAGTGCAATGGAGGCCAAGAGGACCCCCGAATGCGGCCCCGGGGAGCGGCGGCTCTGGGGCGGCGATGGGGGGCATTACCCTTCCCTACCCCATGGAACCCTCCCCCCCCCACCCGAACAGGCACACGACGTAAAGGACAACACTCACGACCACTTAATATAACCCAGACACACCACGGCATTACCCCGACTACACCTCGGCAGACCAGATCACTGAACCGAGCAGACGCGCACCGTCCACAGATGACCCACAGGCCACTGAAGCAGAGACACATATACCCAAAACCCGAGGACGACCACATCACCACACATACACCTACTAAACAGCCCATACACCCACAAGAGACTCGGGCCAGCAGAGGACCCACAAAAGAAACGAATGACACCCAGCTACTCAGACCAGGCGACACGGACACACCAAAATACCCCGCGCACAAAGCCCAAGCACCACACATGGTGCAGGAGCAAACACAGGACTGACCCCAAGACAGCTACTCTTTTAGCACAACACGAGAGACACAGCCCCGCACACACGACCGATACCCACCTCCTGGGCGATGGGACAGTGCCACACAGCAACTCTCGACACCATACTAGATACCATCCCCCCACAGACAGCGGAACGCGGGGGAGAGGGGTAGCCATACACACAAATATACACCAAAAAAAGAAAAAGCACGGCACCCACAAAGAGAGCCACGTAACGGACCAGCCACACACAGCCCAGCTACGGACCTTGCCACGACCCAAAATACAATGAGACAAGACACTGACCGACGCCCAAACGACCACACAATACACCGTGACAAACAAAGGCACAAACCCCCACACACGGCCAGCATAACCCACACCATTTATCGACCCAGACACCCTGGACGGATGCATACCACCCACCAGGGACTCTCGAAAGGGATAGAACCTAATGTATTACACAACTTCAGAAGGAGACCTCGTGGCCGTATACCCTCCAAACAGAGGACCCCAAACACCGTGAACACACACTTCAAAACATAAGAGCCAACCACAGTACAAGCAGACATAGGCCAAGGCCACAAACAACCAAACCGATTCGCAGATAGCACACACAATGATACAAAACTGAGAAGTTTTGCTATAAGTTGGCCTCGACGTAGGCGTAATGTTAGTTACCTTTGTTATATAAGCAGAGCCTCTACATAGGCGTTTTTCTCTTGATGATATTTTGCCATAACAAGCAGAGCCTCTGCGTAGGCGCATTTCCAAGTTCTTGGGATATACGAGCAGAGCCTCTGCGTAGGCGGTTTCCTTCTGATTATATTTTGCCATACCAAACAGAGCCTATGCGTAGGCACATCCCCAAGTACCTGAGATATACGAGCAGAGCCTCTGCGTAGGCAATGATGCCACGAAAGTATACATATATGCTTTGTGAATGTTTAACATAAGAGAACGTAATAAAAACAATTTAACACAAATATATACAAATAGATATGCACACATTTACACACTGCTACACTTGCTCACACTTACTCTTTAGGAGTATGTATATTGAAAAGTCTTTTTATGCCTGATCCTGATGAAAGTTCCAGAAGGGACTGAAACTTCGATCTAATTTTAATGGATTTACAATAAACTTTGAACTTTTATTTCTACAAGTCTGTGAGTGCTGATCACTATCTGACATCTATATATTCAAAAGTCCACATACTTTTATTTTTTATTAGTATGGATGGGAGGATTGAGGGACGCTTGAGAATTCTGTGCCTACAGACGCTTGTGATGTGAATTCGGCCCTGGCTACTTGCCTCTATTTATATTGTGGCAAACCTAGCCACTTCAGACTATGGAACTGGGTCTCTAAGGGTTGTCCTACACACTGCTACAATATTGTGTTGGAATGTAATTTACTTTCTGTATAGAAATGTTTGTGTGCCTGTATTCCAATAGCATTCGTATGCTAGCAGCCGAAGCTGCTGGCATTTACATGGTCGTTTCACGAACAGCAACTTTACCAGCTGTTCGTGAAACGAATTAGATACCGAGAACAAGCCCACACACTGAGGGTCGTGTGGCATCAATTACCGGATTGCAACATTGTTGCAATCGGTAATTAAAGGTATTCCTAGGTGGCCGTCGTTCGACTACCGACCACGCGGCGGTCGGCCATCTTGGCTCCTTTGTCTTCCCAGCGGTGTTCTGTCGTTGAGCGCGTGGAACTAAAAACGGCTTCTCAACGACATGAACACCGCTGTACTTCCAGGCCGTTCGGGAGCTCCGGTCTTCTCCTATTGTGGTTCCCCATCGGTGTTCGGTACTTTGAAACGAATTGAAATAATAAAGGTATTTCGTATGGAGTTCGGTTGTTTCAGCTGGGATCTGAGCGGTATTCACACAAAATGTGCACTCAGACCCCAGCTATCTACCAAACGTCCGTTCGTCTGAATAGCATGAATATTGAGAAAGTTGTGAATTTAAATGTAAAATACCGGTTCTGCTGCACGGAGGGATAATCCACTTAACGGTGTATTTCAGTGGGAGTGTCCCTGTCGTGCAGCAGTGCCTGATGGGAGAAAAGCTCAAAATGTTAAGTCCCCCATGTAGTCCCGTACTGTATTACCCCTGTTAGGTGAGTAAGGAAACCCCTTGCATGGGGACTTGCATAAATACTGGAAGCTTTGAATAAAGACTTCAGTTGACTCCCAAACTGTGTTTCGTCCGGTTATTGGGAGGATTGGGATATTGCCTTACTTTTCAGCGCTGACTGTGGATTTACCTGTAATACCAGCAGAGATCATGGATTATAATACTGCACTCCGCTACAATTGGTGGCAAGCAACGGGATCCAACCTTACAGCCGAAAAGCGCAATTCGTGCAATTTTAAAACTGCCGAATAGGAAAAGGGAATGGCAAGTAGAATACAGCAAAAGAACAGACTACCAAAGTGAATGGAGACGGATTATTCTACACTAAAGCAGCAGACATTAAAGGAACTGCTAGAAGCCAGGGGTAAGATAGCCAGTAACAAACCCAAAGCTGTACTAATTGCCGAGCTGATGGAAGGAGACAGAGCTCGCAGCGCTACACCCCCAGCAGCCATGGAAGAGACCCTCTACCAAAGAGAAATGAGGACCAGGCTGGAATTTTTACCACAGCCTATATCAGATGCCATGCTGAACCTGGTGATGGCGAATGTGCAGGAGTACGTGATGGCACACAGTCCACAGCATGCACCATCTCGATCAGAATCCATTACTGGTTCACTCTACAACCAGGTAAAACCCAAGATCCCATATCATGCCTTTAAAATGTTTTGTGAGGAGAAGGATGAGATTGATAGGTATTTACAGGATTTTGAGAGACTGTGTGACTTGCATGATTTGGAACGGACAGTATGGGTCCCATTACTGGCAGGCAAGCTGGCAGGTCGGGCAGCAGAAACATATCGCGCTGTCCCCAGTGAGGACAGCAAGGATTATGATAAAGTAAAACGAGCAATATTGGAGAGATATGCGATTACTCCAGAGGCATACCGGCGCAAGTTTAGAGGCCTGCGCAAACCAGAAAAAGACTTGCATGCAGAATGGGCACACAAGCTGGATCAAGTCTCACAAGGGTGGATAAAAGCCAGCCAAGCCACTACTATGGAAGAGTTGCGACAGTTAATGCTTTTGGAGCAATTCTTCAACGGTTTGTCCCCAGAGGCACAAGAATGGGTGCGAGATAGAAAACCTCTCACCCTAACAGAAGCAGCTCGATTAGCAGATCAGCATTTTGATGCGAGGAGGCATCATGGGCCCCTAACCAAGAGTTACCCTCGACCCACTGGGCCACCCAGTAATCTACCACCCACCGCTCACACAGCCATCCCTTTCCGTCCATCTCAAGGGAACCTACCCCCACCCTCCATGTATAACGGACGGGCCAACATCCAATGCCACTCCTGCAAACAGTGGGGACATATGGCACGTGAGTGCACTCAGAACCGGGGCAGACCCGCCTGGAACCAAGGCCAACGGAACCTGGCGCTAAGGGCCGCTGCCCATCATTATCAAGTAGCACCAGTCACCCAGGAGATATTGTGCACCCAGGCAGAGGAACCCCTAGGAGTACTACACAAAGTGATGTCAGTTAGAGCCACCGACAACAGGCAACATCATCGCCAGCTAGTAACACTGGAGGGGAAAGAAGTACAAGGGCTCCTAGATTCAGGAGCCACTCTAACGTTGGTATCACCACATTTGGTCCAAGGTTCCGCACACACTGGCGGATCAGTGGCAGTACGAGTGGCAGGGGGAGCAGTGTACCGACTACCCACTGCCAAAGTACATTTGGATTGGGGTGTGGGAGAGGGGACTGTAAAAGAGGGCCTCATGCAAAACTTACCGGCGGATGTTGTGCTGGGAAATGACTTGGGCCAGATGACCTCTGCTTTTATACCACAGGCTCCACAACAGGAAGCCCATCCAGTGACCACACGGCAACAGGCTCGCACCACGGTTCCACCAACACATTCTGAGGCTCAGGTAAGAGACCATGACCCGCACACGACACGTATGTCCTGGGATACACAAACTAAATTTGAGGCAGAGGTGAAGTTAGACCCCACGCTACAGATATACAGGGACAGAGTACACACCGACCAGGCTGGGTTAGAGGGGGAGCGGTACACATGGGAGAAAGGGCTACTTTACCGCATTGCTGAAAGAGGAGTGGGAGGGTCAGTCACAGTAACGACTAAACAGTTAGTAGTTGCCCAGAAGTATAGACAAGAGCTGCTTAGGATTGCTCACGACATCCCCTTGTCTGGGCATCTAGGGATGACCCGTACTCGATACAGGTTGACCCATGCTTTCTTCTGGCCAGGGATCTCTAAGGATGTGAGACAGTACTGCACCTCCTGTGACATTTGCCAGCGAGTGGGTAAGCGAGGTGACCGCCACAAAGCCAAGTTATGTCCTCTTCCTATTATTGAAGAACCATTCAGTAGGGTGGCCGTAGGCATAGTGGGACCCTTACCCAAGCCCAGTCCCTCTGGGAAAAGATATATTTTAACTGTAGTGGACTATGCTACCCGGTACCCCGAGGCTATAGCCCTCACCAATATTCATGCCGAAACTGTGGCAGAGGCCTTAATGAAAATATTTTCCAGGGTGGGGTTTCCCCAAGAAATCATATCCAATAGGGGCCGAAGCTGCTGGCATTTACATGGTCGTTTCACGAACAGCAACTTTACCAGCTGTTCGTGAAACGAATTAGATACCGAGCACAAGCCCACACACTGAGGGTCGTGTGGCATCAATTACCGGATTGCAACATTGTTGCAATCGGTAATTAAAGGTATTCCTAGGTGGCCGTCGTTCGACTACCGACCACGCGGCGGTCGGCCATCTTGGATCCTTTGTCTTCCCAGCGGTGTTCTGTCATTGAGCGCGTGGAACTAAAAACGGCTTCTCAACGACACGAACACCGGTGTACTTCCAGGCCGTTCGGGAGCTGCGGTCTTCTCCTATTGTGGTTCCCCATCGGTGTTCGGTACTTTGAAATGAATTGAAATAATAAAGGTATTTCGTATGGAGTTCGGTTGTTTCAGCTGGGATCTGAGCGGTATTCACACAAAATGTGCACTCAGACCCCAGCTATCTACCGAACGTCCGTTCGTCTGAATAGCATTAATATTGAGAAAGTTGTGAATTTAAATGTAAAATGCCGGTTCTGCTGCACGGAGGGATAATCCACTTAACTGTGTATTTCAGTGGGAGTGTCCCTCTCGTGCAGCAGTGCCTGATGGGAGAAAAGTTCCAAATGTTAAGTCCCCCATGTAGTCCCTTACTGTATTACCCCTGTTAGGTGAGTAAGGAAACCCCTTGCATAGGGACTTGCATAAATACTGGAAGCTTTGAATAAAGACTTCAGTTGACTCCCAAACTGTGTTTCGTCCGGTTATTGGGAGGATTGGGATATTGCCTTACTTTTCAGCGCTGACTGTGGATTTATCTGTAATACCAGCGGAGATCGTGGAATATAATACTGCACTCCGCTACATATATTTATTATTTTTTTATTCCCTTGCTGTATCTCAATAGCTGGACACAGGCAATGTGTTCTTCTCTGCCCAAGATGTCTGTTGTTTGCCATTCTCTGGTAATGATTTTACTGAAGGACTTTGGGTGAATTTGATTGGCAACTGAACCATGCTTTAAGCTCCACCCATTGAGTTTTTTCAGCTTGACTGCTGTACAAAAGGAAAAGTGTTCCCTAGTTTCTTTATGTATTTTATGAAAACTAGTGTGCTGAAGAATAAAATAAAAATACATTTAGAAACAATGAGCTGTATAAAAGCAGATAAGATAAAGTTTTTTTTTTGAGAGAGCCACTTTAACCCCTTCAGGACCGCTGACGGTTCAGGACCGTCAGCGGTAAAACGTGCGTTTGGACCGCTGACGGTCCTGAACCGTCATAACGGTTTTGGGCTACTTACCTGATCGCCGTCGGTCCCACGGCGGCGATCAGCTCTCCTCCCGGTCCAGGGGGACTGCCTGTCTGCCCGGGCAGTCCCCCCTCGGCAGATCAGGACCCCACGGCCATGTGATCACTCGATCACATGACCGCAATAGGGGTCTGTGTATCTGCCTGCAGGGGGACTGTCTGTGCTGACAGGCAGTCTCCCTGCAAGTAAAAAATCATTAAATAAAGTGTAAAACAAAAAAATCAGTGTAAAAAAAATTATAATATGTGTATATATATATATGATATATATACATGTATTATATCTATATATATTATATATGTATATGTATCATATATATAATGTCACACTAAGTGTATTTTTATATTTATATATACGTATATTAATATAAAAATACACTTATATTTAAATTACACACGAATATATACAATATATATAATAACTATATATATGGTATATATATATTATTATAAAATACAAATAATATGTTAATAAAAATAAATAACAAAAAATAAAAATAATTTTTAATAATTAAAAAAAAATTATATATATATATTCAATTTTATTCTAACAGTATTTTGATATTGATATATATATATTTATATCAAAATACACTTAGAATGTAATGATATATATATCTATGTATAAATAAATAAAAATAATACGAAATATACATATGTCCACATACAAAATTACATTAATAATTTCATAAATATACACGTAGACGTCAAATATATAAATATGTATATATATTAAAATTCTACGTGCATATTTATGTAATATTTTTACCTAATTAAGTAATTTTAATGATTGCAATTTGAGGGACCTGCCTGCCAACCCAGGCCAAAAGTCCAGATAATTTAATTTGCTAGCACTGTGCTTAACCCTGTAACTTTCTATGACACCCTAAATCCTGTACATGGGGGTACTGTTTTACTCGGGAGACTTCGCTGAACACAAATATTAGTGTTTCAAAACAGTAAAACATATCACAGCGATGATATTGTCAGTGAAAGTGAAGTTTTTTGCATTTTTCACACACAAACAGCTCTTTTACTGAGGATATTATTGCTGTGATATATTTTACTGTTCTGATACACTAATATTTGTGTTCAGCGAAGTCTCATGAGTATAACAGTACCCCACATGTAGAGGTTTTATAGTGTTTGTGAAAGTTACAGGGTCAAATATAAGGCTTGATTTTTTTTATTGAAATTTGTCAGATTGGTTAGGTTGCCTTTGACAGCGTATGGTAGCCAAGGAATGAGAATTAGCCCCATGATGGCATACCATTTACAAAAGAAGACAACCCAAGGTATTGCAAATGGGGTATGTTCAGCCTTTTTTAGTAGCCACTTAGTCACAAACACCGGCCAAAGTTAGCGTTTTTTGCATTTTTAACACACAAACAAATATAAATGCTAACTTTGGCCAGTGTTTGTGACTAGGTGGCTACTAAAAAAGACTGGACATACCCCATTTTAAATACCCTGGGTTGTCTACTTTAAAAAATATGTACATGTTAGGTGTGTTTCGGGGATTTATGACAGATAACGGTGTAACAATGTCACTATTGATACATTTAAAATATATATATATATTGAAACAGCAATTTCCTACTTGTATTTATAGGCCTATAACTTGCAAAAAAAAGCAATAAAGCATGTTTTTTTTAAATACAATATATGACATAATATAAATACTGGTATGTAAAGAAAGCCCTTCTTGTCGTGAAAAAAACAGTATATAACTTGTATGGGAACCGTAAATGAGAGAGCGGAAAATTACAGCTAAACACAAACACCACAAAAGTGTTAAAACTGCTCTGGTCCTTAACGTACAAACATCGCAAAAACAGGCCGGTCCTGAAGGGGTTAAACTGTTATTTGAAGGTCATGGTCATTTTTAATTGTGTGCCGAGAGCTAGTTGCACCCTTAGAACACGTTAGGAAGATAGGTTGCCCCTCCCTCCCAGTTTGTGCTTCCTCCAGCCTTCCACCGTTAATTGAAAAAATAGGTTTTATTTTTTTGAAGTGTAGTGAATAACATTGATTATATCATCTTGTGGGGGCCATTTCTCGATGTATCAGAGCTGTTGTGGCAGTATGAGGGGGACCTACACGATATTAGGTAGGTGGTTTTAATATTGTGACTGAACAGTGTGTATCATATTGCATATTATAGATGTTAGTTTTTTTGATGAGGATACATTTTGCTTCCTTTTAAATCATGTTGTTGCAAAGTGGAAAGGTGCACAAATACTGCAGGTCCTTGGGAGTGGTGTACTTTTATTTTATTTTTGCTCTCTTGACCAGTCTACAAGTAATTGTATTATAGATTTTTTTAATTTATTATTTTAGATCTTGCCCTGATTTCAATATATCCTATTAAAGGGACACTCCTGTCACCTAAATAACTGTCCTTACAGGCTTATTTTATAGATTGTCAATTTCAAGAGAAACTGGGACTTTTATAAAAACCCTTAGTAACACAAAGTTACTAAGTGTGCTTGTTAGTATACTTGATAGCCGGGAGTGTTCCTAGCTCACTCGTTTGAATTATGGTTTAAAAAAATTAAAAAATAAAAACTGGGGGCGGAGCTTGTACCCTGTACGCATGTACCCTGAGCTCCGACACGAAACAGCCTTTGAAACCTCAATTTGCCCCTTCAGGATGAGCAGATTTGCTCTTGCAGGACACAAGCTGAGGCAGGAGAGCATGGGCAAGCATTCACGCAAATCTCGGGGCTCGGGCGGGAGCAAATCCCGGGATATCAGCTTCCTACTGACCCAGCCGTCCAGACCTAAAATTGCGGATCTAATGGCTGACACACGTGGATCCACTTCGGCCTCAGAGGATCCAGCCTATCTCCTCTCCTGGGCCATAGGCTTTCAGATTGTGTCCTCCTACATCATTGCTAAAGTTACCAGATGCACTTATTGTTCCAACTTCCAAACTAACTATCGCTAAGGGATACAGTAAGTAGGGTGCAAGACCAACAGACTTTGCTCCTACGGTTCGCAAATTCATTAATTCATGTTCGGCCAAACTACACTACCTCTAGACAGTTACATTCGGATACATGATTAAACATTACACAGTCGTTCAGTCACGCTACTTTTATTCAATACATTCAGCCTACAGTTGCCTGCAAATGCATTGTTACATGCAAATGGTATTTTAATCCTATGTTCAGCTGGGCTACTTTACATTCCATTTTGTTACAATTCAGCGGGTCCATCTCAGTCAATGCTTTAATGGACGTTTCTGCTTAACATCTTCTGTCTCGTGGGGAGCAGCACCCCAAGTAAGAAGTCAAACTGTTCAGACAGGTATGACTCCTTACAGTGGGGGGACCTGTACACAGTGAGTTATAGTACTTACACTGCTTGGAATGGCCCTGTAAGTTATACACATGTTAAGCCTGGCATTGTGGGAGGGGTTACCCTGCTATTTAATCCAGTGTATCTCCTCTCCTGGGCCATAGCAGTTCAGTTGCGTCCTCCTGAGTTGTTGCCAAGGTTACCAGAAGCTCTTCGAGTTCTGACTTCCAAACTAACTATCGCATAGTAAGTAGGGAGTAAGACCATCAGACTTTACTCCCCCTGTTTGCTAATTCTTTACTCTAAACAATTAATTAATTAGGGCCATGTTCGGCCACTGTACACTCTCTCTAATATGTTACATTCCGCCACAGGGTTAAACTTTACACACCTGTTTGGCCACGCTACTTTTCAAATCAGCCCAATACATTTGGACTACAGTTGGTCATGAATGCACTGTTACAAGCACATGGTTTTATATGCCTTTGTTAGGCCGTGTTACTTTGAATCCACTTTGTTACAATTCGGCTGTGATCACAGTTAAATACATTTGGAGTTTCAGATCATCATTCCAGTCCATTGCCAACATTCGGTTGCATTGCATGGTAATCTAGTCAATTGCTATTAATCCTACATCACAAATATTTCCGGCCAGTATTTTGGCTAGGCTACAATTGAATCTATTCTTCAGCAATTCAGCCTACATTCGGCCACACTACATGCTCAGAGCACTGTATGGGCTGCTTTCGGTCACACTATTTGTAAATGGGCACATTCACGTACTCTCGTCTGATTTTGGAAGGAATAGTAGAATCTTAGGCCAGCATTCGGCTGTGAATTACCTACTTCTCATTCATAAGGGTCTCGTTTTGTTCAGCTATGCCAGTCTAGTTATTAAACTTATAATTAGGTCTTCTGTTGTGTCACTTTACTCTTGTTATAGTTTATTTTGTTGCTATTATAATCACACTAGATTTGTGATTTGTACTGGTTCTGATTTCAATAAGTAGTATGTGGTTTAACAGAATATTGTGCAACTGTACTATTTATCCCTTGCTTTATATTAACAAGTATATCTCCTTACACAAAGTATATGGGTCCTGAACTTTGGGGACATATGCTTGCATAAACTGCATTGTTACCCTTCTTGCAGTATTTTCTGGTCCTAAGAGTCCAACCTTTTATATTTAAATTTAGGTTCCCCTTTCCTATGACGATTCCGCCTAGGCCGTTTTCAGAACAGTGATCTTTTATTAGTGAGATAGGACTTTGTAAAATCGAATACCGGTAAATTTAAACTTCTATAAAACTACCTATGTCCTTGATAAGTCCATTATGTCAACAGGTATCCTGCTTCTCAGTTCCGTCTACCAGTGCTTATCAGGCGTATACATTTTTAAGGTACGTTCACCTTCATGCATACGGTCCCTTATACATTGCATCATGCAATTCTTATCACGACTTCAGTATAGGGTCAGCTGGACTGCAGTCAGGTTTCAATTAGCACTTTGATAGATTAGTTTTCTAGGCCTGTTATGCCTCAGGTATTGATCCAATGAGGCCAACTCCCACCCTTACATGGACGTTTCCGGCACAAAGCATATATACAGCCACAGTTTCGGGTTCATACTTAGGAATTCACCTGTCACAGCCAAATCTTTCATTCTTGTAGCTGGCCAACAACCCGCCACATTGCTCAGTGGCACCAGCGCCTAGCCTAAATCATAGTTAGAGCCTATCCCAGCCACTTGGTTCATGGTAGGGCCTCACTATTTCCGACTTAGTTAGCTTTTCGCCACTGAGCGCTAGTTAGTCTGCCAGTTCAGATAAAGGACTGAAGGGGAGTGGTGCTTTTGTTTTTGTTACTAATAAACATTTATTCATCATTTTGTTGTAGCTTGTCACAAGCTTTAGAATAGGGAGAGGACATTTATCTTCCCAGAACTCCTGCTAGACTCAGCACCCCAGCCAAACCCAATTCTCCAGTCGGGAATTAAGACTCTGCAAGTCCAAGTTCAATCATAATCATAATAATCATAATATGCCTCCATCCACTCAGATCTGCTGTGCACGAGCATCCTGTGATTCAGCATCATCTCCTCCCACTGCATGCAGTACTGAACTTTGCTCATAGAGATTAATTGATTCAATTTATCTCTATGAGGAGATGCTGATTGGTCAGGGCTGTGTTTGAATCGTGCTGGCTCTGCCCCTGATCTCCTCCTTGTCAGTCTCAGCCAATACTATGGGGAAGCACTGTGATTGGATCAGGCTTGCAGCAGACTGCTTGTTTTTCCTGAGTCAGCAGACTGCTTGTTTTTCCTGAGTCTAACAGCATGCAAATTTACAGCTTCTGGCTTGAATAAGTAAGATTTTTACTATATTTATGGAGGCATGAGGGGCACAGGGGGGCTAGATGTTCATGTTAACACTGTAGGGTCAGGAATACATGTAGTTGCACTGGTGACTATAGTGTCCCTTTAACTTAAGAAGGTGCCCAGTGGTAATACATTTCTTAGATAACTTTGAGGAGTAGTATTTCCTCTCTCACTTGTCAAAAAGTAACTACTTTACGTTGGGAGTTCCACTGTTCAAGGAAGACCATAGGCCCCACTACCAGTCTGACATTTTTACATCCATATTGACTCTTAAGTAATGCAATGCAGTTTCCCTGGGGAAAAGGTTCAGCGAATCTGGGAGGATATAAACTATGGCATCAGTCATGGCTCCTGTTTTTGCAATGAATTGCAGTCCCTGTAAGCTTCTCTGAATTTTTCTATGCTATGCTCTTTCATTTCATGGTCTTCCTGTTGACAGTAGTAGAATCTCTCTCAATACCCACGCTAGGGCCGATTTAGCTATGAGGCAAGAGTTTATTGCTAACTGTAATGGAAGTGTTATGTTCATATCATCACCTTCAGATCAGTACCCAATCATTTTAATATACGCGGCAACACACACCGACTTTGCGCCTATATTTAACAGCATGTAGTTTAGAGACCAATGGTCTGAGACTGAGTTTACAGGCATTTAACATAACCTAGACTCTGTTTGAGATTTATACAATCGTAGTAGCAGCACAGATAAGGAGTAGGTCTTGGCAAGGTGAATTAGTCAAATGATATTCTAGTGATCAGTCTTCATGTAAAATGATCAAGGATGGTCCTCATCATTAACCATTATAAGATTAATTAGGAAGTTAACATGGTTAGTACTCATCAGTTCTATTTGGTTTGACTTGTTTACATATCCAAGGTTGACACAATTATTTGGCTGATGCTTTATCCCATTCTAAATTACAGGTGTTCTTCAAACTTCATCTTTCGGCAGACATACAGGCCACCATTGCCCAGTCTTCAGGGACCTGTTAATGGATTATCTCAATGTATGCCCCATAGCAAGTTGCTTGATCAAGCATTATCTACTAATACCAGGAAGTTCTATGATGTGGCATTAAGTAGCTTTAATAGATTTGTTTCAGAATATCACATCAGCAAATCTTTCTTGGTAGAAACCTTCATAGATTTTCAGCTTGTTGTCACCTTAATCTAAAATGGTCACATAATTAAACTATACATCATCAGTATTCAACACCATTTACATTCCCCATTTCCCAATCACAAAGCCTTTGTCCTCATACCCTATACAAAAATATATTAAATATACTAAAACAGTTAGACTGTCCTCAAGCGCCTAAAATTCAACTTTTAGATAGACTCAAATGCTGGGCCTTATTCGATCTACTTTGACAAAACCCCTTTCGCGTGCCAAACAAGCATGAATATCAAAACATCAATTTATATTGTCTACTATGGATTCCTCCAACCTAAAGAATTGAGTTTTGTGAAATCATTCGATTCTACCCTGTGCCTAAGATTTATGTAAAACAGTTGATCACTATGTCTTCAGTTTTAGACATTCCAAAACTAATCAAATTGATCCATCAACAGAAATCCAGATATACCCTACTTAAAATTATATGATGCCCCATGAAAGTCTTGGATCAATACTTCCACTCCAATGCAGTTTTCCCCAGGACCACTCTACATTAACCCCTTTACTTCTGTTAAATTAACTTTGTATGCCAAGACTTTATTGGTTTGACTAGGTATAGACCCTTCATTTTCAGAACATTTGTTTAGGATCGATAAAGCATCAGCTTAGTCTAGCAAGAATACTGCCATTCATATCATTAGGCGACTAGGCTGTCGTAAGTCAACAGCCTTTAATCAGGGCTGGATAAACATAGGGGCTGCTGGACCCATTGATTGTTATTTTTTTCAATATTTTCTTTTTTATTACACTTCACATGATCTTGCTTAAGCAAGATCAGAGTGCTGTCTGCACAGTATGCTCTTGGTTGGTCATCCTGCATGATTGGCAGGCAGCCTGATGTACATTCACTCCAGGTTGATCATCTAATTCTTTGTGCAGACACGCCTCCTTTGTGGGCATGTTTGTCCCTTTAAGGGGTTCTGGATACGTGATTCGTGTCAGTGGCCCACCCTTTTACTTCACCGGACACTACAAGGATTTACTTGAAAGATGAAAGAGAGAGATTAGCATAGGGTATTTCTGATAGCTATATCCTGTAAGTTTCCCTCCAGCACCACCTTACACCAGATACATGACACTTGGGATTTATGACTGCTTTAGTGTTTTCTGTCTATAAGATAATGTAATAAGGCCCATCATAATTGTCAACATCATGCCGAAAGGGCTCTTAATATGGCCCTGCCTATAATAGATATTGCTCTCAACCTGAAAAGGAGTTTTGCAAGATTTGGCAATGTAACGTGTGGATTTCATAATAAAATAGCATTTTCAAAATTACTTTTGCCCTTTTTTTTATTTTTTATAATTCTTTATTTTATTGAGGCACTTAATTCACATTGCAGACAAAGGTAAGGTGGAGTTACATCACATTGGTTTATGACAATTACAGCGTATCATAGTAGTATAATAAAGACGGATGCGAGTACAGTGAAGAATAGTGACTACTCCTGAGTAATATTGCCCCCTTTTTTTTTGTAGGAAAAAAACAATACAGTAACATAAGCCATAATACTGGTAAATGGTGTAGGGTAACGTAGGAGGTATCACCGTTTGGTGTATAGGCAAATTATCTCAAATAGCCCTGAGACGTTGTTAGTGGGTGGTCCTTTCTGGGTAATCTTGTATGTGAGACTATGAGGGTTTTGGTGTCATTGTGTGACCATGAAAATATGGAGGGGCAATTAGGGGGAGGAACCCGCTGAATAATAGAGTAAACGGGTTGAGCATTAGTTGGTGACGTGCAGTATTGACTGGTTGTCGTTTATGAGCCTAGGTCATGCATAGTAGTGGAGTTATGGTACGATGTGCTTAAACCAGCTCTTGCTGTTGGTACCCTTAACCAAGGAGGCTTGGGGGGGGGGGGGAGGAGTGGAGTAGATACAAAGCCAGACCCCTCTTAACTGGAGCAGCACCATTATCTTTGAGACTCTAGTAGGAGGGTCTTATCCCACCCTCTCAGGTTACCATAACAGACTGTCTGTTATGGTAACCCTGTCAAACCTCATCAACAGACAAACAATATAATGCAAAAACAAATAATGATTTCTGGAGGGTGTGGCCCATTGCTGCTGGCTTTCCAAGCAGTCTGGATCTCATTCATGTCCCAGCTCTTGTTGGGGGGGGGGGGGGTGGCCCCGTGGGGTGAAAGGGACTACGGTGGTCGGGTCCCAGGTATGAGTAATTCTGTGGTTTTCCGTTGTCTTGCCAGGAACAGGTAATCCCAATGCTTGAAACAGAGCTGGTTCCTCTTCGGCCAAAGATAGGCTGAATACAGTCCCATTGTGGTTCACCACAAGGGATCTTGGGGTGGTCCATCGATATGTCACTCCCCCAGTTCGGGGTTGTCTCATTATTGGAAGGAGTACTCTGCGCCATTGTAAGGTGGACCTCGAAAGATCTTGGTAAAAGTATAGGTCAGTTCCTATGAAAGAGTAAGGTGTCTGGTTTCACAATGCTGTCAGGAGTGCTCTTCTATCTTGCGCGAGGGAGCAGCGTATTTTAATGTTGCTTGCGGCATTTGTCGGTGCCTTGGGTGATTTTGGCAGACGAAATATGCCATGGAACATGAGTTTTTTAGCTGTGCCGGGGGTAGCAGGGAGGCCACTAGTCGCCTTAGGTAGTGTGGCAATTCCTCCATTGTGATGGACTCTGGCACCCCTCTTATTTTAAGGGTGTTGCATCTGGAGCGATCATCATATGTAGCAAGTTGTAGAGACAATGCATTGTGTGTTTGTATGTTGTGTGGCGAGTCTTTCACTTTAGACATTTCTTGCCTCACATTTAAGATATCCTCTTTGGTGGCTTGAACCCTGTCAGTGACCACCTGCATGTCAGCCTTAATCACTGCTATACCTGCTGCCAGCTTCTGCTGGAAATCTGTGAAGAGGTTTTTGATATCTTGTTTGGTGGCCAGAGCTGACAGATCTGGGCAGCTTGGTGAGGTCTGTTCAAGTCCCTGCAACGTGGACTGAGTGTGGCTGTTGTCCTGCGTTTCTCTCAGGGGCCAGCTGAAGCCTCTTGTTCCTCCTGTCATGGGAGTCAGTCTGTGTACCTGGAGGTGGCTTCTGTGTGCACTTCCCCATAGTTGTGGGCTGATCAATTGTGGGTCTGCTTCCTGGGTCCGGCTCTGGGGCACTCAGGAACGGGATAGAACCCAGTAGCTCATCCAGGTGTGAAGGGAGGTGGTAGGCCACAGGCATCCTGTTCCAACATTTCTGCCCGATGGTCTGAAAAAACGACATCAGTACCAGAGGCTGCTGGAGGGTAAGTACTTGGGTGGTGGTGGTAGAATGAGCAGAAGGTTTGTGATATTTGGTGGATTAGTAGGAGCACTGTCGGAGCTGCAGAAAATGGTGTCTGCTCTGTTCCGCGGTTAAGTCCTGCTCCCGCCCTTTGTATTTACAAGTCTATCGACAGTCAGTTCCAGTACACCACAGCCGACTTGTTTATTTAAGTTTTGGCTGTGGTGACAATAGGTCCTCCCCCCTTTTTTACTTTAGGGCCCCCACCTGCCGCTCAGGGGTGGGGGCGGCAATAGGTTTTTTTTGGGGGGTTTTTTAACAGAGAGCAGCCAGAGGCTGCTCACTGTTTAATAGACATGCCCCTACTCGCGATGTAGCGAGTAGGGGCATAATTTACTAATACTAAGTAATCTTTACTTAGTATTAGTAAATTTGTCTGAAAGACCAATTCAGGTGTTTCAGCCGTTTTGTAGATAGCTCCCTAATACCGTGGGCATTAGGGAGTTATCTACCTTTTCATTCCTGTCATTACATGACTGGCTAAGTAACTTACATTTTATATGAATGTGTGTTACTCGATTGTTGTTAGTGTTGCAGACACTTACAGCTGAATCCTGGCTATGTTTGTATACTTTTTATTTAAAATTGTATACAATGTAACACTCTTCTTCTTAGTATATTAGTACTTACTCGGAACTTCGGCATTTCAGCACTTTGGCACTACTACACTTCGTAAATTCGCACGTCGCGGGTGGGGGCTCAGGAGGGGGGACCCTTTTTTTTCTTTTTTCTTTTTTTTAACAAGCAGTATAACAATCGGTATAGCGAGTAGAGGCAACATTTACTAATACTAAGTAATTTTTACTTAGTATTAGTAAATTTGGCTGAAAGACCAATTTAGGGCTTTCAGCCTTTTGGTAGATAACTCCCTAATACCGTGGGAATTAGGGAGTTATGTACCAAGCAGCTGCAAGAGAAGTCCTGAAATGCCGGGGTTACGAAGTTCCGAAGTGTCTAAGTTCCGAAGTTGCCGAAGTGGCGAAGTCCCGAATTTCGAAATGCCGAACCGAGCCAAATATTTCCCCATGCACATGCCTAATAGAAACATAGAATGTGACGGCAGATAAGAACCATTCGGCCCATCTGCCCAATTTATTTTAAATACTTTCATTAGTCCCTGGCATTATCTTATAGTTAGGATAGCCTTAAATGACCACTATAGTGCCAGGAAAACATACTCGTTTTCCTGGCACTATAGTGCTCTGAGGGTGCCCCCACCCTCAGGGTCCCCCTCCCACAGGGCTGGATGGAGAGGAAGGGGTTAAACTTACCTCTTTCTCCAGCACCGGGCGGGGAGCTCTCCTCCCCCTCTCCTCCTCTTCGGCTGAATGCGCATGCGCGGCAAGAGCCACGCACGGATTCAGCCAGTCTCATAGGAAAGCATTTACAATGCTTTCCTATGGACGCTGGCGTCTTCTCACTGTGATTTTCACAGTGAGAAGCGCGGAAGCACTCTAGCGGCTGTCTCTGAAACTGCTATGTTTATAGAAAAAAGGGTTAATCCTAGCTGGACCAGGCACCCAGACCACCTCATTAAGCTGAAGTGGTCTGGGTGCCTATAGTGGTCCTTTAAGCATATCCCACGCATGCTTAAACTCCTTTACTGTGTTAGCTGGAAGCCTATTCCATGCATCCACTACCCTCTCAGTAAAGTAATACTTCTGGATATTATTTTTAAACCTTGCCCCCATTAATTTAAGACTATGTCTTCTTGCTGTCGTAGTTTTTCTTCTTTTAAACATAGTCTCCTCCTTTACTGTGTTGATTCCCTTTATGTATTTAAATGTTTCTATCATATCCCCCCTGTCTCGTCTTTCCTCCAAGCTATACATGTTAAGATCCTTTAACCTTTCCTTGTAAGTTTTATCCTGCAATCCATGAACCAGTTTAGTAGCCCTTCTTTGAACTCTCTCTAAAGTATCAATATCCTTCTGGAGATACGGTCTCCAGTACTGCGTATAATACTCCAAGTGAGGTCTCACCAGTGTTCTGTACAATGGCATGGGCACTTCCCTCTTTCTACTGCAAATACCTCTCCCTATACAACCAAGCATTCTGTTGCATTTCCTGCTGCTCTATTATATTGTCTGCCTACCTTTAAGTCATCAGAAATAATCACCCCTAAATCCCTTTCCTCAGATGTTGAGGTTAGGACTCTATCAAATATTCTGTACTCTGCCCTTGTGTTTTTATGTCCAAGATGCATTATCTTGCACTTATCCACATTAAATGTCAGTTGCCACAACTCTGACCATTTTTCTAGTTTGCCTAAATCATTTGCCATTTGTCTTATCCCTCCTGGAACATCAACCCTGTTACATATCTTAGTGTCATCAGCAAAACGACATACCTTACCATCAAGAGCTTCTGCAATATCATTAATAAAAACATTTAAGCGAATGGGTCCAAGTACAGATCCCTGAGGTACCCCACTGGTGACAAGCCCATGCTTTGAATATACTCCATTGACTACAACCCTCTATTGCCTGTCACTCATCCACTGCCTTACCCATTCAACAATATTGGAATCCAAACTTAAAGATTGCAGTTCATTGATAAGCCTTCTATGTGCAACAGTGTCAAAAGCCTAACTGAAATCTAACAGCACCACCCTGATCTATTATTTTAGTTTCCCAATCAAAAAAATCAATACGATTAGTTTGGCATGATCTCCCTGAAGTAAACCCATATTGTCTCTGATCTTGAAATCCATGTGTTTTTAGATGTTCAACAATCCGATCCTTTAACATAATTTCCATACTATAAATTAAACACAAGTAAAACTCAAGCCCTTGCTTTCTTTGTCCCGTAGTTCGAATTGGAAACTCTAAAAAATGATTTAAAGTATGTCTGGAGGGACTATTACATTTCTTACTTAAGTATCAACTTATGCAAGAACCTGTCTAAGATGCATGATAATAACTTGGCTAAGTTCTGGTCCGCTTTTAGGAAAGACTTGGAGCATGACCGTCTTTCCCCATGGGCACGCCGGACAGTTGCCCGGGGACCCCAAAAGCATGGGGTCCCCAACGCGCTGTCCAACATGCCCGCCCATCAGGGGAGATCCTTTCATAATCCTTGATAATATTACTTGATAATCTTTTATTTACAAACCAAGGGCACAGCCATGGGTACCAAATTCGCGCCAAGCTACGCTAATATTTTTATGGACAACTGGGAAACTTCCAATATTTTGAATAATAATCCTTTTGGCGCGAATTTGGTACTATGGCGGAGGTACATAGATGATAGATGATATTTTAATTATATGGAAAGGCCCATCTAATTCACTACAATAATGTTTTAAGTATATTAATGTAAATAACCATCATTGGTTTTTACTCCCCATGCAGATCCTTTTAGTATTATTTTTTTAGATCTTACTCTATATATAGAGAATTCAATCATTAAAACAAAAACTTTTTTTTCTTTGATAATCTCATGTCTGGATACCCACTTGTACCTAGCTAAATTGTCTACGACCAATGATTAGACACTCAGGACCCCTAGGTTCGGCGAGTTGCCACTAGCGGGCACTGGATGTACAGCCTCAAGTGATGGCTACAAGCCGCCTGATACACGGCTCATCCCCAGTATCTAACTTGCCAAACCTACTACCCACAGTGTGCGGCAATAAGCCTCTCAGCCAACCTAACTATAGATACAAGCTATGTACCATGGTATACTGCAATGTTTGATACCAGCTTAGAGGAAGCTGCTTCCCGTTACCGTAAACCCTAAAACCCAGCGGTTACCAAGCTTTAGCGTTAATCTTACTTATAGTTCAGCAGACTCTGTTCCCTACCCAGCTTAGAAGGGTCAATGTCAGCCCACAAGCGATATTCTCTATAAGCCTACTGACTCATCACCGACTGACATACCCTGTACCAGCTTGTCTATTACTCAAAAATGTAAAATGCTTAGTTCAACTTGCTTACCCTTACTATAAAATGTGCAGTCTTTTCTATGTGCCATGAAAAATGCACCAGATGTATTCACAACAAATGCGTGTTTATGCTGTTGTGGCAAATCATGCATGTCTGTATTACCCTGCACACTATAAATAAAAAATTAAAAAATATATATATATTTATTTGGCTAGGTTGGGTAGAAGTTAACTGGGAAATTGGGGGATTTACTGTTAGGCTAGTTAGGGTTTTTAGTAAAAAATAAGTTAAACTGTTACAAAGTTTAAACAGTTTTAAAATAGGAAAGCAAATTTTAAAAGTAAAAAAAAACTTTTCAAAAGTAAATAAAAAATGTTTAAAAAAGGGAAAAAATGCGTATTACCTCTACTTTGTACAGGCTAGCGAAAAAAATTATACCATGTTAAGGTTTAAAATATGCCTTTTGAAGCACCATGGGGTGTCTTCTCTAGGAAATGGTATGCCTTTGGCATAATTGGAAAACACAACCTACTAAAAAAAATGTCAAAGTGGGGCATGGACCCAGCGTAAAAATTCAAACTTAAATATACCTGGTAAAGGTACATACAGGGATATTGCTATACTTAGATGACATAGCTGAGCAACATATGACATATTATACTGCCGTCGCACACATAAGCTTTGCAAAATATATATTACAAACTCATTGTGTGTGTCAAAAAGGCATAACTAACATATTCATCCTCACCTTGCGGTCAGCGGCCGTGCATCTGCATGACTAACACTTGCGGCATGTTAATGGACGCCGGCCGCTGCGGATCCACGGCTAATTATACCCCCACGTCTGTTCACGTGATTAACGACGTTGGCGTGCCGCGTGCACATTTTGGGGTCAAAGAGCGATCTCGACCAATCAGAAAGGAAAAGCAGGTATAAAAACTTAAAATTACCTTTCCTCATTGCCCTGTCATGGTTTCCTTAGTGTTTGTCCAAGAGCGCATTCCTCATTCAAGTTTCTTCTGTTTTTTGACTTTGGCTTTGATTTTGACTTCCATGTATTTTGGTATCCCTGACCTCTGGCTTTCCTTTATCGTTGTGTCACTTTCTGTGTCCCCTGACCTCGGCTAGTATCCTGACTATTTTTTCGTACGTTAGTCCGGCCATTCGAAGGCCTGGTAATACGTTACCTATTAGTCATCTGTGTGACACAATACTACATGCTGGATAATATAGTAATCCTGGCAATAACAAATGCTTATTACCACTACACTTGGTACAAGCTAACGGAAAAATTATTCCACACTAAGGTTCAAAATATGCCTTTTGAAATACCCTCAGGTGTCTTCTTTAAGAAATGGTATGCCTTTTTGGGGTAGTTGGAAAAAGCAGCCTCGAAAAAGCAGCCTGCTAAAATATTTCAAAATAGAATTAGGACCCATCAAAACCATGTATTAAAATTCACACTTAAAAATCTGAAACTGGTCTCTTTTACAGCACTGTAACATCACGAAATAGTGTTTAGGTCATTCATTGGGCATATTGTGTTACTCACAATTTGGCAGCAATAACTTCAACCAAACGTTTCCTGTAGTTGCAGATCAGACGTGCACAACGGTCAGGAGTAATTCTTGACCATTCTTCTTTACAGAACTGTTTCAGTTCAGCAATATTCTTGGGATGTCTGGTGTGAATCACTTTCATGCCACAGCATCTCAATCGGGTTGAGGTCAGGACTCTGACTGGGCCACTTCAGAAGGCGTATTTTCTTCTGTTTAAGCCATTCTGTTGTTGATTTACTTCTATACTTTGGGTCATTGTCCTGTTGCAACACCCATCTTCTGTTGAGCTTCAGCTGGTACACAGATGGCCTGCAAAATGTCTTGATAAACTTGGGAATTAATTTTTCCTTCAATGATAGAAATTGGTCCAGGCCCTGAAGCAGCAAAGCAGCCCCAAACCATGATGCCCCCACCATCATACTTCACAGTTGGGATGAGGTTTTGATGTTGGTGTGCTGTGCCTCTTTTTCGCTACACATAGTGTTGTGTGTTTCTTCCAAACAACTCAACTTTGGTTTCATCTGTCCACAGAATATTTTGCCAGTACTGCTGTGGAACATCCAGTTGATCTTGTAATGTTTTGTTTGGACAGCAGTGGTTTCCTCTGTGGTATCCTCCCATGAAATCCATTCTTGTTTAGTGTTTTTCGTATTGTAGATTTGCTAACAGGGATGTCAGCATTTGCCAGTGACTTTTGTAAGTCTTTAGCTGACACTCTAGGATTCTTCTTCACCTCATTGAGCAGTCTGCACTGTGCTCTTGCAGTCATCTTTACAGGACGGCCACTCCTAGGGAGAGTAAAAGCAGTGCTGAACTTTCTCCATTTATAGAAAATGTGTCTTACCGTGTACTGATGAACAGAAAGGCTTTTGGAGATACTTGTATAACCCTTTCCAGCTTTATGCAAGGCAACAATTCTTAATCGTAGGTCTTCTGAGAGCTCTTTTGTGCGAGGCATCATTCACATTAGGCAATGCTTCTTGTGAAAAGCAAACTCAGAACTGGTGTGTGTTTTTTATAGGGCAGGGCAGCTGTAACCAACACCTCCAATCTCATCTCATTGATTGGACTCCAGTTGGCTGACATCTCACTCCAATTAGCTCTTGGAGATGTCATTAGTCTAGGGGTTCACATACTTTTTCCACCTGCACTGTGAATGTTTACATGGTGTGTTCAATAAAAACATGGCAACATTTCATTATTTGTGTGTTATTAGTTTAAGCAGACTGTGATTGTCTATTGTTGTGACTTAGATGATGATCAGATCACATTTAACCCCTTGAGGACGCTAGACGGTTCAGGACCGTCATCGGCATTTTTCCCTTGCCGACCGACGACGGTCCTGAACACTCCTAAATTTAAAATGTACTTACCCGATCGCCGTCGTTCCCCCAGCGGCGATCGGCGGTGCTCCCGGTGTGGGGAGACTGCCTGCAGCCCAGACAGTCTCCCCATGGCGGTTTAGGACCCCTGGGGCCATGTGATCGCCCAACAGGGCGACCACATGGTCACAATAGGTGTCCTAGTCTCTGCCTGCAGGAGAACTGTCTGTGCTGACAGGCAGTCTCCCTGCAACTGTAAAATCAAAGAAAAATTTAAAGTGAAAGTTAATAAAAAAAAATATTATTATATATGTGTATATATATATATATATATATGATATATAGACATATATTATACCTATATAATATATGTCTATATATCATATATATATAATGTCATGCTAAGTGTATTTTTATATTAATATAAAAATACACTTATAATTAATTTACACACGTATATATATAATATATATAATAACTATATATATTGTATATATATTATAAAATACGAATAATAAATAATTGAAATTAAAAAAATTAAAAATAATAATAAAAATTAAAAAAAATTGTATATCTATACAAAATTTTATTCTAACTGTATTTTGATAATATATATATATTTATATCAAAATACACTTAGAATGAAATTGTATATATACCTATGTATATATAAATAAATAAATAAAAAGAATGTGAACTATTCATATGTCCATATACAAAATTACATAAATAATTATATAAATATACACGTAGACTTTAAATATATAAATATGCATATATATTTAAATTCTACGTGCGTATTTATGTAATATTTTTACATAATTAAGTTATTTTATTGATTGCAATTTAAGGGACCTGCCTGCCAACCCAGGCCGAAAGTCCAGAGAATTTAATTTGCTATCACTGTATTTTACCCTGTAACGTTCTACGACACCCTAAAACCTGTACATGGGGGGTACTGTTTTACTCGGGAGACTTCGCTGAACACAAATATTAGTGATTCAAAACAGTAAAACATATCACAGCGATGATATTGTCAGTGAAAGTGACTTTTTTTGCATTTTTCACACACAAACAGCACTTTTACTGATGATATAATTGTTGTGATACATTTTCCAGTTTGGAAACACTAATATTTGTGTTCAGCAAAGTCTCCTGAGTATAACAGTACCCCCCATGTACAGGTTTTATAGCGTTTTTGAAAGTTACAGGGTCAAATATATGGGTCAAATATTTTTACATTGAAAATGGCCAGGTTGGTTACGTTGCCTTTGAGAGCGTATGGTAGCCCAAGAATGAGAATTACCCCCATGATGGCACACCATTTGCAAAAGAAGACACCCCATTTGCAATACCTTGGGTTATGTCCAGTCTTTTTTAGTAACCACTTAGTCACAAACACTGGCCAAAATTAGCATTCAATTTAGTTTTTTACTTTTTTCACACACAAACACTTTGGCCAGTGTTTGCGACTAAGTGGCTACTAAAAAAGTCTGAACATACCCCATATTGAATACCCTGGGTTGTCTACTTTTAAAAAAATATGTACATGTGGGGTGTTATTTAGCAATTTATGACAGATAACAGTGTTACAATGTCACTATTGATACATTTTAAAAATGTATGTTTTGAAACCGCAATATCCTACTTGTACTTATAGCCCTATAACATGCAAAAAAGTAGCAAAAAGCATGTAAACACTGGGTATTTTTGAACTCAGGACAACATTTTGAATCTATTTAGCAGTTTTTTTTCATTCGCTTTTGTAGATGAGTAAAAGATTTTTCACATAAAATTCAAAAAATGTGTATTTTTTTCAATTTTTCATCATATTTTTTAATTTTTTTTAAATTAAATTACATGAGATTATATAAATAATGGTATGTAAAGAAAGCCCCTTTTGTCCTGAAAAAAAACAATATATAATTTGTATGGGAACAGTAAATGAGAGAGCGGAAAATTACAGCTAAACACAAACACCACAAAAGTGTCAAAAAGATGCCTGGTCGCAAATGTACAACATCGCAAAAAAAGTCCGGTCCTTAAGGGGTTAATGACCAATTTGTGCAGAAATCCATATCATTCCAAAGGGTTCACGTACTTTTTCTTGCAACTGTATATGCCTAATAAGATACCCTGGAGTGCCTGCTTTCTCAAATGAAAGGCCTTTGTGGGGTTATTTGAACAGTCAAATGGCTATAATGTCACAAAATCAGACATAGGACCATCTATGGAAATTCCAACTATAGAAACTGAAATAGCATGGTCTCCTATATGGCATTGTAGCTTCACAAAATAGTGGCAAAGGGGGCGTTCCCTAACACCCGAGCCGCATGGACGTGTTCCTCTAGAGCTCCGAGGAGATACATGCTAAAGGAGGAAAAATAACCGGGCTACATACCATACTTCGGTACAAAAACCTGCAGGGACCGACACGATGTCTGACCGCTCCGCCAAGAAACCGGCGAAAGCGGATAAAGCAACCTTTTTTATGGCTAAAGCCGTAAATAACAAACACCGCGACGGCCGTGAAGAAATCCAAGATGGCGGCGGCCACGGATCCAGGAAGGACTCTCCATCCACTCCCTCCTCACCCACCTCAATACTAGAGGATAGCCCCCAGTACAATTACCACAATTAAGTCCTTCATGGCGGATATCACCCTGCAGATACAAGGCACCATTGCAGGGCAGATAAAAACGCTAGCCGGCGAACTTAAAAGGGACATACAAGACCTGGGCCTACGCACGTCTCACATGGAGAACGCAATCAGCAAGCATGCCTCCGCGCACAACAGCATGGCTGACCAGCTACACCGTGTGCAACAACTTCTCCGTGAACAAAACCTGAAAATTGCTGACTTGGAAGATAGGTCCAGGAGAAATAATTTACGCATCAGGGGTATCCCTGAATCGATCACAAATGAAGCCCTGCACAACTACCTCCAGGCCTTTTTCCTGGAACTGATTCCAGAAGTTCACCCGGATCAAATGGTCCTAGATAGAACACACCGACTCAGGAGACCCCAGCACCTTCCTACCTCAGCAGCCAGAGATGTAATAACCAGAGTGCATTTTTTCCATGTCAAAGAGAAAATTGTCTAGAAAATTGTCTGCAGCTAGAAAAGATAATATACCCTCTCAATATGGGAACCTGAAGATCTTTGCGGATTTGTCAGCGCACACACTCCAATTTCGCAAATCGCTTGCACCTATCACTACCACACTGAGGGCGCAGGAGGTTCCGTACCGGTGGGGCTTCCCAGCAAAGCTTATTGTCCACCACGACAACTCCAATCACCCCATCTCTTCTGTGGAAGAAGGCTTGAAGAAGCTGGCGGACTGGGGACTCCCTGGGCCGGACATACCTGTGCAACCTGTTACAAAAATACAGAGACTGTCGGCAGACTGGTCCAGGGTCTAACGTGAAAGCTGAGTATATGCTGCATGATTGCTAGACCAATACCTCATTAACCGTTCCAATATTGCTTATATGTTGTGCCATTGCTCACTGTCTCACCTGGTCCCACGACCTTCAGTGAAAAGGGGATATGTTTGTATAATGCTTATTGTTGTGTGCATTGTCTGACGTACATAATGACCGCAACAACTTTTAGTTGACGGCTAGAATAGGTGCTGCCCATTAGCAGATACACTCCAAGACACCCCGGTCCCTGTTACTTAAGCATAACACAGGGCAAGGCACTGATGGATATTGGTTGTGCCTCATGTAGCGAGGTCTCTTCCACCCCCGCACAAATGAGATACTCCAAAATTCTCACCTCCTACACGTGACTCCCCACCCCCCTAGATACGGTCGTCAGCACACCAGAACGACCGATAGCCACGTCACCCACCACCTGTGCCCAGTATAACTAGGCACGATATAGCTCAAGTGGTTTGAGCTCTTTGTCACTTGTTTCTAAATGTTTTTCTCTGTTATCCCTATATTCACCCCCCCACCCTCACCAAGTTGGATTTCAATCTACTGCACCGTTGTGATCCCCAACAGACCTGCCATTGCACAGCTGAGCAATATTATGTACCGCACACTAGACACCTCACAATACCATACGCTTTATGAATATGGGATTCATGAGTCATCACCTACCCAATATCTAACACTCTGTTATGAAAATAGTCTCCTATAACGTGAAGGGGCTTAACTCCCCGAATAAAAAGAAGCCTACTACTTCAGACACTACAACACCAACATATAGATATAGCGTGTATCCAGGAAACCCATTTTAAATCACCCATGGAACCAAAGTTATTTGCTAAACAATACCCTAATCAATTCCATGCTAAAGCTGCTAACAAGACGAAAGGGGTGTCAATCCTAATTAGCAGGGGCATAGCTCTGGACGTCCAGAGACAGTACATTGACCCACAACGGAGGTTCATTATATTAGTGGGCCTTTTTAATGCGACGCAATACACACTGGTCACAGCCTACTTCCCCAACACCGACTCGACAAACTTTCTAACCAAACTTCTCCAAATAGTGGAGGACTACCGTCAGGGAGGCCTAATCCTGTGTGGGGATTTTAACTTTATCCAATCACCACAATTGGACACATCAGCTACGCCATCCCGTAATAGGGGTAGACGCCTGTCCAAGACGTGCAAGAGCCTCACCACCCTGATCTCAAAATATGGCCTGTATGACGGCTGGAGGATCTCTCACCCCATGGAGAGGGACTATACGTTCCACTCCGCGGTGCATAATACTTATTCCCGCATAGACGCATTCCTGCTAGACAGCAGATCCCTGGCCCAAATGGCGGAATGTAAAATTGGATCATTTGCTTGGTTAGATCATTGCCCAGTTTACATAACACTACATGACGCGTTCCAATTCCGGGGGCGAGGGACCTGGAAACTTAATGAGTCGCTACTCTCTGACGATTCCTTTGCTGACCTAGTAAAAAACGAATTAGACCACTACTTCCGACTGAATAGCGGGGGAGAGGTATCAGAAACCTCGGTTTGGCTAGCCCATAAGGCGGTCGTCCGGGGCCTATTCATTAAGAGATCAGCATACTTGAAACGACAGACAGGGAGAACTTCTCCGATGTCAATAACAAATTGCAGAACTAACAAATAGGAACAAAGCCAACCCCACCAGGAAACTTGCTGCGGAACTTCAGCAAGCCTACCGAAAACTACATACATTGAACGCAGCGAAAACTGCGTACTTACTAAATAGATTGAAAGCGACTAACTACCACTCCGGTGGGAAAGCTAACAAGTACCGAGCAGCACGACTGCGGGACAAACTGTCCACTAATAGAATAGCACACATACTGGGGGAAGACGGGACAAAAAAACTAGGGCCCCAAGAGATTAGTGACACGTTCGCCACCTTCTATTCCAGACTGTATAATTTGAAAGACGACCCCAATACACACACCCCCAATGCAACTGAAGTGAAAAAATTTCTTGACCGCATTAAACTACCCCAACTCTCACGGGGCCAAATAGACACCCTGACACGCCCCCTCACAGTGACGGAGATCTTAGACACTATCAGGGAATTGCCTAATGGCAAGTCCCCTGGAGCGGATGGGTTCTCCAATCTCTACTATAAAAAGTATGCCTCGACCTTGGCACCACACCTGTTGGAAACCTTCCACCAGGCGATGGAGAGGGGGGCACTGCCGCCGGATATGCTGCGGGCCACTATAGCGACCCTGCCAAAGCCCGGTAAATCGACTGACAACTGTAAAAATTTCCGTCCTATCTCCCTACTCAATACGGACGCTAAGCTGTATGCAAAAATCTTGGCTAACCGGTTTGCCCCTCATCAAAGATGACCAAACTGGCTTCGTGAGAGGCAGACAAGGCCTGGATAACACCCGAAAGCTATCGGTGGTCCTCCAGCGGCTTAGGGGGGCCAGAGAGGGCGGTCTCCTGTTAGCATTAGATGCCGAAAAGGCGTTTGACCGCCTTGGCTGGCCCTTCCTTCAGGGGGTGCTGGAGGCATATGGGGTCCCATCTCAAGTTTGCCGACAAATATTCGCACTCTATGCGAGCCCCTCGGCACAAGTACTCCAGTCGGGTTTCCTCTCCTCTCCTTTCCAGATAACCAATGGTACGAGGCAGGGGTGCCCGCTCTCCCCGTTGTTGCACGTTTTGGCTTTAGAACCATTGTTAGAGGGGATCAGAACTAATGATGAAATCCAAGGAGTTAAGATCTGTCACAAAGTGGTCAAAGTAGGAGCTTTTGCGGATGACATTTTACTTTATCTAACACATCCATGTACCACACTCCCCGTAGTTATGAGGCTGATAAAGGAATATGGGAGGGTGTCCTACTACTCCCTCAACACGTCCAAAACCCAGGCACTAGGCATATCACTACCAGCCACCCTAACCAAACAACTTCAGCGGGACTACACGTTTGAATGGAGAACTGATACTATCACATACTTGGGGATTACATACACGAGAGCCCACCCTGCTCTGTTCGCTGCAAACTATGTGGCGGTATGGAACAACTGCCGTAACTTACTTAAAAAATGGTCACCACTATACCTGTCTTGGACAGAAAGGGTTATAGCGATCAAAATGTCAATCCTACCTAGACTACTCTACCTGTTTCGTAACCTACCACTAGAACTCCCCAGATCCTTTTTTAAAACGGTCCAATCAGATATAAACCAATTTGTGTGGAAAGGGGGCAATCCCAGAGTGACACAAGCCTTGCTAAATGCACCTAGACGATAGGGGGGACTGGCACTGCCTAACATACACACGTATTATTGTGCAACTATCATAGCCACTGCCCTCCCACATTTCCTCCAAACACCACCCCCACAGTGGGTACCACTAGAACGAGAGCTGGTGGCCCCACACGCTTTAGCCAACATAGTATGGATACCAAAAAAATCTAGACCACAATGGCCCCTAGCACCTCACTCGATTGAGCTACTTCTAAGGCTCCGGGACAAACACGCGACACAACTTAGCGGCCACAATGGCTTATCACTGGCAACACCAGTCATGTCCTTCACATATTGCATTCCCACATTCCAGGCCACGCCATGGCACGTCCGGGGTATCACTCACCTGACACACCTGTACGAACAGGGCAAACTGCTCAGCTTTGAAGAGCTGCAAACCCGGCATTCACTGCCTCCTACATCATACTACTCCTATATCCAGTTACGATCATTTTTGACCAAACACTACTGTAGAGATGATGTAGAGACCCAACCTACTGCCCGTAATTCCAAATGTATGGGAACAGATGCTTATTAAGGGATTGCTCCCCACTACGTGTAAACCGATCTCCGTGTGTTACAGACTACTGTCACGCCACCTGCCCTTTGCTGCCTCAAAAATAGCACTACTGTGGGAATCAGACCTGAACTGCTCCCTCTTGAGCAAAGATTGGGAACGCATATTCCGATTGCCTCAACTTCTGATCAAATCATCCACACACCTAGAACAACTTTACAAAACATTTTTCCTAACACTCCCAATAGGTGCTGGCGCTGCAATGGGGCTGAGGGCACTGTCTTGCATGTCTGGTGGACGTACCCCCACATCCAGACCTTCTGGGCGGGGGTCCATAAGCTTGCCCAAGCAGCAACTAGTTGCGTTATTCCCTTCGAGCCCCGGCAGATGTTGATAACTGACCTCCCGAGAGGACTGCCCAGGGCCACACAAAAACTCCTGCTGCATATCATTTTAACAGCGTAACGCTTAATCGCACAACATTGGAAACAAACAACCACCCCTAGTATACAACGAGTCACTGCAGATTTAGATACACAATGCTCGTTTGAAACGGGCTTAAAAACGCTGTTCCCACCAGCGAACACCGCCCAAGCATCATGGGACATGTGGAACTCATGGAGATCGGCTGATAAATGGATGTAAATGTAACCTACCAATAATACTGTATATAGAATACATAAGTGTGAATGCACCGCGCAATTATGTTAGAAGCAGCGGTTAGAAGTGAGGAACTAGAAAGCAAAGATTAGGGCCATCCTGTTAGATCCCATATGGGAATGTGTCGTAGGTACAACCAGAACACTTTGTCCCATGAAAGATGTAGTAATCTGTTTGTGTTGAATAAGTGCGGTGTACACTATTTAAATACTCATTGCCAACTGTATTCGAGTTGTTAATATGCATGGATGAAGTCTGTTAAACTTCCCCCCCTGCCTTCCCTCTTCTTTTCTGTACCCTTAACCACATAAAAATAAAAATTGTCAAATTTAAAAAAATAAAATAGTGGCAAAGGCATACAATGGGGGTATCGTTGTACTCAGCAGATGTGAACACAATATGGGGTTCTGTACAGGAAATGCACACACTAGCTTTACGAAATACACTTTACAAAAACCTTGTTATATGTGTACATGTCAAAATAGAAAAGAAACACAATTTTACTGGCGGTGAAATGACTATGTGAAAAGTATAAATAATAACCTTAGGTAAATAGCCTGTGATGTCTACTTTATATAAACAGGGCCGGCGCGTCCATAAGGCGGCACAGGCGGCCGCCTTAGGGCGCCAGAGAAGGGGGGCGCAAAAATCCGAATCCCCTGCCTCTGGCTGGAGACTCGGATTTTTAATCTCACCTCTCTCCCTGCAGCCAGCACACAGGAGCCTGGCAGTGAAGTCAGCCGTCCTCCTCTGATGATGTCAGAAGAGGGCGGGACTTCTACTGCTCCCAGACTCCCCAGCGGTCCTGATTGCAGCTCCAGCCTCCAGTGCAGCCCATCCCATCCCATCCGACCACCAGGGGTAAGGTTCTCCCTCCTGGACCAAGGTAAGTCTCTGGGAGGGGGTGGGGGAAGAACTTGTAGCATTTTTTTTTTTTTTTTTTAAATCAAAACGTTTTTTTTTCAGCCCCTTTCTTCAGCCCCTGCCCCCACCATACTCCCCCCTGCCCCCACCATACTCCCCCCTGCCCCCCACCATACTCCCCCCTGCCCCCACCATACTCCCCCTGCCCCCACCATACTCTCCCTGCCCCCACTATACTATCCCTGCCCCCACTATACTGCCCCTGCCCCCACTATACTGCCCCTGCCCCCACTATACTGCCCCTGCCCCCACTATACTGCCCCTGCCCCCACTATACTGCCCCTGCCCCCACTATACTGCCCCTGCCCCCACTATACTCCCCCTGCTCCCACTATACTCCCCCTTCCCCCACTATACTCTCCCTGCCCCCACCATACTATCCCTGCCCCCACCATACTATCCCTGCCCCCACCATACTATCCCTGCCCCCACTATACGGCCCCTGCCCCCACTATACTCCCCCTGCCCCCACTATACTCCCCCTGCCCCCACCATACGGCCCCTGCCCCCACCATACGGCCCCTGCCCCCACCATACGGCCCCTGCCACCTCTATAGCCCCTGCCCCCACTATACTCCCCTGCCACCTCTATAGCCCCTGCCCCCACTATACTCCCCTGCCACCTCTATAGCCCCTGCCCCCACTATACTCCCCTGCCACCTCTATAGCCCCTGCCCCACCATACTACCCCTGACACCTCTATAGCCCCTGCCCCCTCTACAGCCCCTACCCCTCCAAACTGCCCCACCATACTACCCCTGCCCCCTTTACAGCCCCTCTATAGCCCCTGCCCCACCATAGTGCCTCTGCCCCCTCTACTGCCCCATGTGCCCCTCTACAGCACTTCTATTTCCCTCTATAGACCCTGCCCCCACCATACTGCCCCCTTTACAGCCCCTGCCCCCACTATACTCCCCCTGCCCCCACTATACTCCCCCTGCCCCCACTATACTCCCCCTGCCCCCACTATACTCCCGCTGCCCCACCATACTCCCCCCTGCCCCCACCATACTTCCCCCCTGCCCCCACCATACTCCCCCCTGCCCCACCATACTCCCCCCTGTCCCCACCATACTACCCCTGCCACCTCTATAGCCCCTGCCCCCACCATACTACCCCTGCCACCTCTATAGCCCCTGCCCCCACCATACTACCCCTGCCACCTCTATAGCCCCTGCCCCATCATACTACCCCTGCCCCCTCAAAAGCCCCTGCCCCCTCTACTGCCCCATGTGTCCCTCTACAGCACTTCTATTTCCCTCTACAGCCCCTGCCCCTGCCTCTGCCCCCCTTTCACACGCCTCTACTGCCCCTGTCTCCCCCCTCTACTTCCTCTACCCGCCTCAACAGCCCCTGTCCCCCCCTCTACTTCCCATTTACCCCCTACCATACTGTCCCTGTGACACCACTTTATTGCCTCAGTGTCCCTCGTTACAGCCTGTGCCCACACCATACTGCCCCTGTGTCCCCCTCTACTGCCCCTGTGTCCCCCCTCTACTGCCCATTTCCAACCACATTGCCCCTTTGCTCCCACCACAGCCCCTATACTCCCTTCTACAGCCTCTAACTCCCTTACTTCACATCCCTTCCACTCCCTTTTACCCCATAGCTCCAGTACAGCCCCTATTCCCTTACTACAGTTCTTACCCCCACTACAGCCACTCTCCCCCAAATTGCTGCCCATATCCCCCACACTACAGCCCCTGTTCCCACTTGCAGCCATCAACCTACTTCAGTCCCTAACCCCCTACTACAGCCCCAATTCCCCACTACATTTCCTAAGCCCCCAATTACAGCCCCTAACTCTCAACTACAGCCCCTGTCCCCCTACTACAGCCCTTAACTCCTTAATTAGAGCCCCTATTACCCCACTAAAACTCACTACCACCTCCCCCCCCTCACCCAAGATTAGGTTCTGGATCTGCCCCTGCTCTGTATACCTGTCTGCATGTCTCTGTATGACTGTCTGTCTGTGTCTGTATGTCTCTATATGACTGTGTCCGTGTGTTTCTGAATGTCCCTGTATGTCGCTGTATGACTGTATCCATATGTCTCTGTATGCCTTGTTCTGTATATCTTTGTGTGACTGTCTGTGTATATATGTCTCTGTATGCATTGTTCGTTATGTCTCTGTATGCCTGCATCTTCATGTCTCTGTATGTCTGTGTTTGTATAACTGTGTTTTTATTTATCTATATGCCAGTATCTGCATGTCTGTGTGTGTGTGTCTGTATGACTGTATGTCTGTGTACCTGTATGTGTTGATTGTATGACTGTGTGCCTGTATGGCTGTGTTTGTTTGATTGTGTGCCTGCATATTTCTGTGACTATGTGCCTGTATGTGTGTGTGTAGCTATATATCTATGTCTATATGGCTTGGGAGGGAAAAGTTACACAAAGGAGCCTGAGGGGAAGAGGGACACACAAAAAACAGGCTGAGGGGAGAGACCCACAGAAAAGGGCTGTGGGAAAGAAAGACACACAAAGGGGCTGGGGGGGGGGGGAAGGAGATACACATGGGGGTTGTAAGAGACATACAAGGGGGTGTAAGACACACTAAAGGGGGGTACAATACACTACATGGGGATTTCAAAAGGCTGGATATGAGACACCGCTAAAGATACATCTTATTTGTGTGTGAGGGGGCGGCAAAATTCATCTTCGCCTGTGTAGCCAAAAATCCTTGCACCGGCCCTGTATATAAATATATACTTTTGTGTGGCAATTTTATTTTCTGTGATGGGTATTAAACTTCCAAGACAATCACTTTAAAAATTGCTTCACATTGAAATTTTATTTTAGACCTTGTAGTTTGTGACCTGTAACTTTCAAAATAAACTGAAACCCTATACATATTATGTACTCTATTAATCAAGACACATAAATTAATTGATTTTGAATTAATTTTCCTAATCTGGATATATTATGCACACATTATTATTGCCAAAACTGGGGGGGGGGGGGGAATGCATATATTAAAGCCCCTTTTTGACATCTAAAAAATTGTATATAGGGGGGCGTGGCCTAGCTGCGAATGGGAGCAGTAGCCTGAGTGCAGAGCTCTTCCGTCCTACGGTGTATACAGCGACTAACCCGACTACAACTACATCCCTAAATGAAGAATACCTTCTGGCGGAGATGGCATCAAAGACCTGCAAAAAACGTAAACAGAAGACACTCCAAATGCACTTAACAGCATCGCCAAAAGTCAGGCCTGGAGACCAAGATGGTGCCGAGAGACCAGAATCCAGAGCCTCATGCTCTGATATTAGTGAGAGCGCGCACAGCTTAGATGGTATGCAGAATCCTGTCACCAATGCTACACTGCAAACCATGCTGCTGGACATAAAGAACTCCTTTAAATCTGACCGTATGAAGATTGCATCAGACATCAGATATTCAGTCACTAGGCGAGTGAACAGCAAAGCTAGAGGAGCGGACAGAAGAAATAGCGGGAGCACATAACACTATGGCGGATGCCTACTCCTCTCTTATGGAGAGGCTAAAAAATCTGGAGGAGAAAGTGGCGGACCACGAGGACCGAGACAGGCGTAATAATGTCAGAATCTGGGGGATCCCGGAGACTTTCAAGCCAGAAGATCTTACCCAGTATGTACAGGAGCTGTTCAAAGCCTACATCCCAACACTGACAGAATCTGAACTCCTGCTGGACCGCACACACCGACTCCCGAAACCCAAGCACTTACCTCCTACGGTGCCAAGGGACGTAATCACCAGAGTTCACTATTACACCTTGAAAGACCACATAATGCAAGCCTCCAGCGTCAACGACCGGCTATTGGGGAAATTCACACAGGTCAAATCATTTATAGACCAATGCTCCTCCACAATTCTCATGCGGCGTAGATTCGCACCCATCACGGCGGCACTGAGGGCAGCTAACATCCAGTATAAGTGGAGATTCCCAGCTAAATTGCTCATTAAAAGAAATAGCGTTTACAACCCTTTCTTCAATCCAGATGACGGCAAAAAGCTCCTAACGTAATGGAGATTTCCCCTACAATACCCACCCTTGCCAACCTCCACCAAAAGGTCCCCAATGAAACTTAATAGTGACTGGACGAAGACACCATGCCCCTTGAACGACCAAAAGACTACATGAACTTAAGAAATGTCCTTGACCATACCATCTCTGATGAGTACAAACAGGGGCCAGGTTGTATGCTCAGGCTGTTACAATAATCGTCAGTTCCTTTTGTTTTATGTTACCTATTATATATAATATTTCACCTTTGACAGGTAAATCGGAGCTCTAAGCTAGCTTTTATCACTTTTACATGATTTCGCAATACGTGATACCACTATTGTCACTCTCTTTGACCACCCTCCCCAGAGTGGCTTCTGGATTACCGCCACAACCACTGCCGTTGACCTATACGCTACACCATAGTGGTGCAGGGAACAGAATATTGTACATAGTTGCTTACTAACCCACCTGCCAATCACCAACGGAGCCCAGACCCTGACCCCCCCTACCCAAGCAATAACTTATGGGTTCGGGAGGGGGGTGGGTGGTCCTCTGTCTGAGACACTGTGTACGTCCCAATACCCACGAAGTCCACAACTTTAGACCTGATTTAATGGTACTTAACTTTTTTTCCATAAAAATACAAAGGGGCTAAATTCCCCTAATAAGCATCGCCTAGCCTTACGAGAAGCGAAGTCCCACAATGCCCATGTAGCATTTTTCCAGGAGACGCACTTTAAATGGGACAGCCGGACAAAATGTAACTCTCCAGCATTCCCAATAGACTACTGTTACTGAACAAAAAAGGGGGGTATCTACCTTAATAAGCAAGGATGTGACCTTCTCTCTGGTATGGAAGGTGGGGGACAAGAAGGGAAGGTACCTTATATTGCAATGCTATCTGAACAATAACCCGTATACTTTGATCAATGTTTATGGCCCAAATAACAATTAATGTGATTTTGTCTATCGGCTATTTACTTTAGTCTCTGTGCATGCCCTTGGGGAGGTAATCATTGGAGGCGACATTGATTTTCTATTGGATAGCGACCTGGATTCCTCCCGGAGCCTGGGACTGTCAAACCAGACGCTGCAATGTAGGTCCAAACACGCCACACACATATATCACAAATTAATATCGCACAGAAACGTTGATCCCTGGCGGATAACCCACCCTACAAACAAGGACTTTACATGCCACACAGCAGCACACAACAGTTACTCAAGGATCGATAGATTCCGGTTCCACACCTCCTCCCTAGCAGGGATTGAACACACTACTATTGGACTGATCTCCTTGTCAAACCATGCCTCGATCACTATGTCCCTTAGGGAACAATTCTCCAGCAGAGGCAGGGGCAGCTGGAGATGAAACAAGCAACTGCTCACGGACCCAGCTATAGTTGCCGAGATAAAACTGGATTTACAGAATTACTTTCGGGACAATACGGTTTCAGACTCCCCTCTAGATCAAATTTGGCTAGCACACATATCAGAGGTTGTTTTATTAAACACGCTAGCTACGCTAAAAAGGTACGCCTGGAAAAATACACCTCTGTGATTTCTGAACTGACTACCTTAACACATGCTAATAAACACTCCCCTAATCCATCGACCTACACTAGGCTGCTCCAGCTACAATCACAGCTTAGAGACATGGAACTGGTCAAAACAATGTTCCTAATTAGGAAGCCTCTGGTAATAAAGCAGGGTAGAAATTGGCCTCCCAACTAAAACAAAGTGGTGTGACCTCCAGGATTGCCTCCCTTGGAGGTACTAGGGGTAATGGCATTGACAACCCTATCTTCAATCCAGAAGACGGCATGATACAAAAAATATTGCCAAAGAAACCGAGGATTGTGTATAAAAAAACTGATAGCCTTAAGACGATCCTAGCTCCAAGTGTCCTTCCAAAAATGGACCTAATAATTGAAAGTTCAAACAAAGATTTTCTAGCAAAGAAACCCAATGGTTTTTTTAAATGCGGTAATTGCAGTACTTGTAAATATCAAAAAAGAACCACTACTAGCTTTAAAAGTTTTGCTACGGGAGAATTCTTTGAAATTAAGCACTTTATAACGTGTAGTAGTAAAAATGTAGTATATTTGCTGGAATGTGTATGCGGAATGCAGTACATAGGCCGCACCATACGCAAACTACACGAGAGATTAAGAGAACATTTTTATGGTATAAATAAGAAAAGTGACAAACATAACGTTCCTCGACACTGTAATCAATGTCCTGCTTTTGTTTTTAATAATTTTGTATGTATAGGTATCGACAAAGTGGTTCCACATTGGCGTGGTGGTGATACTACGAAAGCACTAGCCAAAAAAGAAACGGAATGGATATATAAGATGAAATCTTCCACTCCACGAGGTCTCAACACAGACCTAGACATTCTGGCTTTTATGTAATATGGGTTAAAATATATCGTTTTTTGTAGTTCTTAGTATGTCTATTTTGGCGTGTGTGCAATTTCCCTATGTTAGGCATTGCATATGGGTATACTTTCTGTGTCCAAAATAACTATTATGCTTTTATTGCTGTAGGTGAAAATTTAGTTTTGGGCATGTATTTTTTGATTGTCTTTGAATAACAGTATTTTTTTGATTAACTGTGAAATATTATCCTGCCTTACAATATGCTTATATATTTTGTTTTTTGCATAAGAAATAGGCATTGATATATACTATTTATCTATGTCGATCATTATATCTAGATGGATATGTAAGTCTAGCATATGATATACATCTTGTTAGTGAGAGGGTTTCTATTTGACCTAGATTGTAAAGTTTGCCATGAATTAACTGGTACACACAACACTTTGATTTTTCTATTAAATATAATTCTAATTCTTTTCCAATATTTTATTGTTTTTATATATATATATTTTATGTTTGTGGCAAATTGTAGGCTGCATATAGAGGTTGTAAGCATCTATTGTAACGAACAGTTTGACACATATAACGGCTATTAATATAGCTTAGTGTTATAATGTGTCTCTGTTTCGGATGCTAATGAAGTTTTTGAACGCACAAATTTGGCCACGCATGCGCATCGGTCATTCCCGACAGATATTGGGGGCGGGCACATCTATGTTGTGTTCCGGCAACATTTCCAACGGAAGCCGATGTCCGTTTTGCGCATGCGCACAGGGCTAATTTGAGCGCAAAACTCAGAAGATAAGAAGAGACCCCGGAAGGAACAGAGGCCATCCACAGCTCCTGAGAAAGTCCCGAATACAGCGGGACGAAACGCGTTGAGCCCCATTCATCATCCAGCCGACGTCCAGAGACCACAACATCATTACCACTGACCGAGTTGCAAGTATATTTCAGCCCTGGAGGTCGCGACCAGGAGCTGTTTAGTCTATCTTATACTCAGCTTCGGTCTATTTAGTGGTTTATGCAGGGCAATTGTTCCCAGGTCTCGTAATAGGACTGTCTACTGTTTATTACTTGTATATTGGATATTTTTATATCTTGTTTTTATGGTATTTTTTTATATGGATTCACTGCACTGTGATGCAGAATAAATTTCACTTTTCTATAAGATTTCTCTAGTTTATATAGAGCATTATTTCGTTACTATCCCTTACAGGGTATTGTTCATTCCTTACGTTTAGCGCCCCCATTAGGTGGGATTCATTCCACCTTTTTGTGTTTATATTTTGTCTTTATAGGCTTTTGGAGTGTGCCTTTAGGGAGGCAGCTTTTCGTTTAAGGTTGTTCCTTGTGTCTGGTTTTATCTTTATTTTGTTTGTAATACCTTTAGTTGTGACAACTGCTCAGGGTAGTTGCCAGGAGCCATAGCCCACTGCCCGATGGTGTTCTTGATAATATAGAAGTGCACTCTGGTGATAACATCTTTTGGCTGTTTGGGGGATTAGTGCAGCAAAGCATGATGGCATTGTGCTGGTCTGGCAATAATGAGGTTAGGATTATTGTTCATAATTTGCCAATTCTGCTGGCTTAATGTCTTCTGAGATCCCCCATATCCGAAGATTATTTCTCCATGACTTGTCCACAGGGTCTGAAAATGTAGGTTTAAGCATTTTTACTTCCTTCAAGGGTGTGATGATTTTGTCTACGCTGCCCTTCCAGCTCCAGCAGATAATATTTCAGTTCAGGGCTTTCAGTTCCCCTGTGATGTGTTTCCTAAATTCCTGCTGCAAGGAGTGAAGTTCTACCTGGGGCTCCAGTTCAAGAGTGTAAGTATGTCCTGGAGTGGAAGGCCTTGAAGAGAAGTTTGTGGAATCTGATTCCACACCCTCCGCTATCTTGGCTACACATTATCTGTGAAAGAAAGCATTGTTTGTCGAGAGCAATTGCTCTCTAACTATGCTTTTTCGCCGGTTAACCTTCCGTTTCCACTCCGGTCATCTCCACTGTTCTTTCCACTGCTTCTTGATTAAAATCTGTGCTGGATGGAGTAATAATTAGTAATTACAGTGCCTTGCAAAAATATTCAGCCCACTTGACTTTTTACCTATTTTATTACAATACAGCCTTAAGTTCAATGTTTTATTAATCTGAATTTTATGTGATGGATCAGAACACAATAGTCTAAGTTGGTGAAGTGAAATGAGAAAAATAAAACAGAAAATTGGCATGTGCGTATGTAATCACCCCCTTTGTTATGAAGCCCATAAAAAGCTCTGGTGCAACCAATTACCTTCAGAAGTCACATAATTAGTGAAATGATGTCCACCTGTGTGCAATCTAAGTGTCACATGATCTGTCATTACATATACACACCTTTTTTGAAAGGCCCCAAGGGCTGAAACACCTAAGCAAGAGGCACCACTAACAAAACACTGCCATGAAGACCAAGGAACTATCCAAACAAGTAAGGGACAATGTTGTTGAGAAGTACAAGTCAGGGGTAGGTTATAAAAAAAATATCCAAATCTTTCAAGATCCCCAGGAGCACCATCAACTCTATCATAACCAAATGGAAAGAACATGGCACAACAGCAAACCTGCCAAGAGACTGCCGCCCACCAAAACTCACAGACCGGACATGGAGGACATTAGAGAGGCAGCACAGAGACCTAAGGTAACCCTGGAGGAGCTGCAGAGTTCCACAGCAGAGACTGGAGTATCCGTACATAGGACGACAATAGGCCGTACGCTCCATAGAGTTGGGCTTTAAGGCAGAGTGACCAGAAGAAAGCCATTACTTTCAGCAAAAATAAAAGTGGCACGTTTTGAGTTTGCGAAAAAGCATGTGGGAGACTCCCAAAATGTATGGAGGAAGGTGCTCTGGTCTGATGAGACTAAAATTTAACTTTTCGGCTATCAAAGAAAACGCTATATCTGGCGCAAACCCAACACATCACATAACCCAAAGAACAACATCCCCACAGTGAAACATGGTGGTGGCAGCATCATGCTGTGGGGATGTTTTTCAGCAGCTAGGACTTGAGGGAAAGATGGATGGTGCCAATTACAGGGATATTCTTGAGCAAAACCTGTACCACTCTGTGCGTGATTTGAGGCTAGGATGGAGGTTCACCTTCCAGCAGGACAATGACCCCAAACACACTGCTAAAGCAACACTTCAGTGGTTTAAGGGGAAACGTGTAAATGTGTTGCAATGGCCTAGTCAAAGCCCAGACCTCAATCCAATAGAAAATCTGTTGTCAGACCTAAAGATTGCTGTTCACAAGCGCAAACCATCCAACTTGAAGGAGCTGGAGCAGTTTTGCAAGGAGGAATGGGCAAAAATCCCAGTGGTAAGATGTGGCAAACTCATAGAGACTTATCCAAAGTGACTTGCAGCTGTGATTGCCGCAAAAGTGGCTCTACGAAGTATTGACTTTAGGGGGGTGAATAGTTCTGCACATTGACTTTTGTCCTATTTGTTGTTTGCTCAACATTAAAAAAATATATATTCAAAGTTGTGGGCATGTTCTGTAAATTAAATTATGCAAATCCCCAAACAATCCATGTTAATTACAGATTGTGAGGCAGCAAAACGTGAAAAATGCCAAGGGGGGTGAATACTTTTGCAAGGCACTGTATATCTCCCAATGTGCTTGAAGCAGCTCTAGAGCATATGACATAAACATACACAGTAGAGCGCTATATGCAAATAAAGTGCAAAAAAGCACTGATTTTAATTTGGACACTGAATGCAACAGGCTATTGTATACAAGGGATATTGATTCACATGATCAAAATACAATTTTGCCTCTTTATAAATCAATGGTGAGACCCCCACCTTGAATATGTGGTGCAATTTTGAGCACCAGTAGAAAAATTACATTTCTTTTCTTTAGAAAAAAGGTGCATCAGATATGATAGCACTATACAATCATATACTGGGCCAGTATGTCCTAGCCTGTTCACTAGCTGAAATATACAACAGACAAGAGGTTACACGTTGAACCTGGAAGAAAGGTGTTTTCGCTTAAAGCTAAGGTAAGGGTTCTCTGCAGTAAGAACAATATAGATGTGGAATCTCTACCTTGAGGTTGTCTTAACAGATTATATATTTTTTAAAGAATACCTGGATGCTTTTTGCAAAAACAGAATATTAAAGTATATAATTAATATGTATGTGAACAGGGTGCTGATCTAAGGTGTAATATGATTGCCATTATGGGGTCAAGAAATGTTTTTCTTTTTTTGTGGCATAATTGAAAATGGCAACTATTGTTGGGTTATTTTTACCTTCTTTTGGAGCAACAGCATAAAAATAATGCATTTAAAGGTTGGACTTAATGGACTTTTGTTTTTTCTAACATAGATCACTATGCTACTGGTAACTATGTTTGTTGCAGATTCACTCAGGTTGGCTAAATTCCAAAGGGATTTGGTTTTAGTAAATATACGAATTACCATTTTCACTGGATTTTAACCATCTATCCAAAATCCCTTGTTTAGAAAATTATCATGGCGGTACTAGTTTTAAATATTGGTTATTTGTCAGAAAAGCCTTTTTCAGTTCTTGTCAAGTTATTTTAGTAAACAGTTTTGATGCTCCAGCTAAAGTGGTGTGTGACTGATTAAATATGTGGGCTTAATTTGAGGTATAGGGTTCTTTTTCACCAATCTAATAATTGTAAAAGTTTTGTCAAAGAGTATCGTAATGGTAAGATTGTGAACACTTCAACATCATTACTGGTGCATCATCAGCCATTCAGCTGTCTTATCTAAACATAGATAAGACAGGGTCGATCTTGGGCAGGTGCCCAAGGGAGCTGAGGCAGGAGAGGCGTCAGGGGCATCAGGCTAAAGCACAGCGTGGGCCCCCGAAAATCCCTGGTCTAAAATGTAGCAATTATTATTATCGATAAAAGCGCTGTTCTATGCCTGGCTAGAACAGGGCACTAGGAGATAATAAACCTAGCCACTGTGTGCGTTTTTCACCCTCCCCCTTACTGTAGTGTGGCCAAGCATGTTCTCTCAGATCAGGATCAGTGTTTATGCTGGAGGCTGTGTTGAGGGGGCATATCCCTGCTCCTTGCTTCACACACAACGCGTCTATGAAGAGTGTTGAGGCTGGGCTGAGCCTCTGCCAGGCAAACTCCAGTCATTAAGTGTGCTCTGGCAAGCTGCATCTCCCCTACAGGACCACCAGGATTCCCCCTCCTTGGCCAAAGGAAGAGTCAGGGAGGGGGGACAAAACTGCATTTAGTTTTTATTTTATTTTATGAAAGCCTCTTATCTACTTCATTAGACCGCCTAACCCCCGCTACATTATCTAGCCCCCACTGCACCCCCCACTAATTTACCCACTACCCTTTCTAACCCCACTACAGTCCCAAGCTCCTGTCATGATATTTATATCAGCAGACATTTTGTGCTATGATAGAAATTAAGAGTGTATATTGCCTGAATCACTCAGAACAGAGCAGACTCCATTTTGGATTTCAAGCTAACAAAGACACAAGATTTCTATCCCTTCTGTAAAACTAACCACTTTGCCAGAAGCTAAGGAATGCTTAGTATATACAAACCAAGTGATAAGAAATGAGAACGGGGGATGGACAGACTGTCTAAATGCTAATGGAACAGAATTAATTCTAAACCCATTTGTGACAGAGAAGATTAAAGAATTTAATTTTACTTTCGATATTGTATAAGGTCCCATTGTAAGTGAAAGGTGAAACTTAGTTTACGAACGGTCATATTAGAAATTACAGCAGGAATTGGAGACACACTGTCTGAAGAAAACCCTTTGAACTGACGCCACCAGGAAAAGTGAACTCTTTCCTGGATAGAAATGTGGGACAAGACTGCCCTCTATAGACCAAATACTTAAATTGCTATCTGGAAGGTAACCACACCTCCAGTTTTCTATTGGTCTATCACCTAGTGACGAACAGAGAATCTTTCCCTTTAAAAAGTTAAGACAAAGGGAAAAGAGATAAGCAAAGAAGTGAGCAGTCGGGGAAAAAGTCAAAAAGTCGGAAGCAGGCTAAGCAGTCAAAGAGTTGGAGATTGGGTTTCAGATTCGGCCATGCAGAGAAATCCATGACAGATATCCACTCCAGGGCACTCAGAATTTCTTACACACCAATCACACATCCATTCAGTTCCTGAGACTACCTACTCATCTGATGGGAATATCTACCTAACTGGTAATTACACTGGTTTCATTTAATTAATCTAAATTAATTACATTTTTCTAATAGCATGATATATGACTGGATAAATCACGATTAGATTTCGATATTTAGAAATCTTAGTTACTAAAGAATATATAGTTATAGCATCCCATACTGCAGATGGGAAAATAATAATTATATATATGAATGTGGGTACAATCACATGTTAGCATATCGTGTTATTTATCCAGGTGTATTGATTTGCTCTAAAATAAGATAAGATATCTTTTTAGGCAAATTAAAATTCTGCTTATAGAACATGGTAGATTACTCTTATTGGATGGTTCCAGGAAATGACTAATGAGCTGGTTTAAATGTTATTTTATTTAAAATTACATGAGAATAGATCTTATATGTCCAGAAAGATCTAACCAGCATTGAAAGGGTTACTCAGTTATTCAGTTAACTGTTAGCTAAAGTTTTATGGCCTTACGCTGCAAGCTGTGTGAAAGAAAGTTTTTCTTTGTCTCTGTGAACTACCGTCATAAATCTTGTCTTGACAATTAAGACCGTGTTAACCATTGGAATGTGTATTGCCATTGTATTGCATACTCATGTTATACCAAATATTCATTGATTATTATCACGCATGTTACATATTATTATTATTTAATTTGTCACGATAAATTGTATCTATTTTTATAACAAATTGTGATTTTATTTATATGGAATACATTTCACTTACATGAGAACGATCTTTGGGATCTGAGAATTGAAAGAGTGGGCAATTCTCAACTGTTTACTATTCTTATCCCAACTACTTCCTTTATACCCCACTATCACACACTACTATAAACCATCACTTCAGCCTTTATACGCCACTACAGTCTTTATACCAACCTACAACAACACCTAACCCTCACTATATCCCTAGTCCCCACCCAACCTCAGGTCCTAATGGAGACGTGGAAGGCATGAGTTAGTAAAATGACTACACCTGGGGCGCCCAAAAAATTTTCGGGCACTAATTGTGATATCTATATCAGAGAAGAATTAAGAACCCACAAGGCCCTAGGCAGGTTATTGGTTTGGAGCCACCCCTTTATTCTTCACATAAGGATGGTGAAGTGGCCAGGCAAATTCATCATTCCAGAGCCCTAATTTAATACCTGGGCCCGTAATTGCGCGGTCAGCTAAATCACCTTATGATTACTCCTGCTTTATTTACTATAAAATTGTAAAGTCTGTATAACAGAAAAAGTATAAAAATTAAGTGGCAGAAAGGATAGTGCACAAAATTGTTTATCATCATACATGGAGCTTGAGACACACTTAACAAGACAACCTATATTAAAACTGTAGGTGCATCTTTGCACTTGGTACACGCTCTTCTGGTCTGTATATAGATGTATATAGATGAGTAAAGATCAGGGTTATTGATTAGGTGAGAATTAATGTGAATTTTAAATTTAAATTTAAAATGATTTGAAGTCAATGATCTAAAGTCATCATGGTGGTAGGAGTCTATATGCGCAGTGTTTCTGCTTGAAATACTGCACATACAAAGTTATTTTTAATTGTGTGCCGGGGGTTACTTGCACCCCTCTGTTCAGGCTGCTTACTATCAATCCTCTGCATATTTTACTTATGTTGTCTGCAAGCACAGAGTGCTAGCAACAGACATAAAAATGTTCTCCATGTGTGTTCTTCCTCCTCTAATTGCATAGGCTTTTTAAAAAGAAAAAAACTAAATAAAAATCTCCCTCCCACCTTTGCTCTACTCTCCAGCTTAGATCGCATGTATGCGCTCTGAGCTGGCAAAGTGGTCCAATCACAGGCTTCTCTTTGAGAAGCCTGTGATTGGAATTCGCAAATGCTGGGATGACATCAGGAAGCATCATGGGAAAGCTTAGCGTCTTCATAAAGGAGGTTGGAGATGCTGAATGTCAGTGCTGAAAACTGGGCATGAAGCACGTCTATTAGATGTCTGAGTGACTGCCACAGGAGTTGTTACTAGGCAGTAATGTAAACATTTCCATTTCTCTGAAAAATGCCATCATGCTGGTTTTTTACTTCTGATGGTGTGGCCTTAAGGGGTTAACAAAATTGCAGGGACAGGCTATAGACACCATTACAACTATATGAAGCTGTAGTTGTTCTGGTGACTATAGTGTCCCTTTAAGGTTGTATCAAAAACCTGTGGATTATCCAGAGCGATTTTGACCGATTTATATTTCTTTCCCACATAAAGGACAGAAGAGGCAGCCAAACCTGAGAAAGTTGAAAAAGGAACTAAAGTGAAGAGAAGACTCAGCTCATTGAAGAACAGAGTTACAGGATCCTGGCAGAAAGAGAAGGTACTACAAAAGCAAAAATATGAGTTTCAAATTATTTAACAAGCTTTTTTTTGTGGATTATCCAGTCATTATTATATTCAGTTTTAGCTAAACAAAAAATGTGTAGATTGGATCATTTTCCGACTTATTTGCATCTCTCTTTATTAGATTATCAAAATAAATCATTATGTTCCAAATATGTAAAGAAGTATGGCATAGTCCCGCAGCAAAAATATGTTAGTAAAAGTAAGGCATTAGGAAAAGCCCTGATTAGTCAAATTAACTATTAATCATGCAGGCTTTTCAGAAATCATGAACCTTTATTCTTGGAGGGGACAGACTTTATGTTACTGTAAACATGTGGGTATGGCAGTCAAAGGAGTAGACAATCTGGATTGCATCAGTACTATTAAATATGTGTTTCGTTAATAAACAATGTTAAAAGCATTTGGCTGTTAGATTGTTATTTTAATACAAGCAAAGATGTAACATTTTTGCTTCTGATGATCCCTTTGTTGTCTCCTAGGGTAAGGTGAAAGAGCAGCTGAAAGAGAAGGGCAGAGATCCAAAGGACAAGTGAATGAATGCCCGTGCGCATGAATTGGTGCTAGGCCGCTTCTCCAATCACGCTAAATGCACTTTATGCACCAAAGCACTTGCAAATGGGAGTGGACTGCAATGCATGTGTGAGTAGGCTCTGCCTGTTTGCTACAGAGGGCACACACCAGCCCAGAAAACATTACACATAGCATTGCTACATGGCATGAAAAGCACAAGATCATTGCGCACTAGCCAACTGACAGTATCTGCTATAATATACCCCTTTTTTATCAGTTGATAGAAACTCACTTTGGTTTTGCTACTGGTCTCGGTACAGTAAACATAGATGATCATATCAGTTTCACTTCACTTACTTGACATGGTTCTGGTAAGTCTGCATGTGTAGTGTTTCAGTTTGAAACTCTGCCCGTAGAAATTTAACAATATTTGCTGTTTAAGGTGTAACACCACCTCTGGCAGCATCATTGACCAAATAGTCATAAGAGGTAGGTGCATGCAAAGTATTATAAAATGTGCGAAGGAAACTGTTTTCTATGTAGTAAATTTCACACTTTGCACATACCAGTAATATATGTCCAAATCACAGTTGTCAGATTTAATTAAAAACAACTACTTATATTAAAAAAAAATTATATAAAATGTCATAGAATAACACTGTATACAATTTAAAATTATGCAGGGTTTACAAATTCAAATACAAAAAGGATTTGCACTATGGATAAGTGCAGCTCACCAGCCTAACTGGAGCTGTCCTGAGTTCTCCCCAATCGCTGAAGCTTGAGGTAGGAAGAAGCTCCTGCCACTGTTAAATGTTGTCTCTAGTGATCTCAATTGAGATATAATATGCACAAAGAAAAGTTCCAAGTGCTTAGTGCAATGAATTTCCTTTTCAAGTTTATAAAATACTTGAGTGCCGACCAGTTTCCTCATAAAGTGACTTCCTCAGGATAATGCAATTGATCTGTACCTGTTCAAAGTTTAAATTCCCTTAACCACCATCTGATTGGTTGCATCGCTATGGGTGATCTGCCCCATCTAACAATCAGCCAAGCTCCCCTTTTAAAATCAACCATTAAAGGGACACTATAGTCACCTGAACAACTTTAGCTTAATGAAGCAGTTTTGGTGTATAGAACATGCCCCTGCAGCCTCACTGCTCAATCCTCTGCCATTTAGGAGTTAAATCCCTTTGTTTATGAACCCTAGTCACACCTCCCTGCATGTGACTTGTACAGCCTTCCATAAACATTTCCTGTAAAGAGAGCCCTATTTAGGCTTTCTTTATTGCAAGTTCTGTTTAATTAAGATTTTCCTATCCCCTGCTATGTTAATAGCTTGCTGGACCCTGCAAGAGCCTCCTGTATACGATTAATGTTCAATTTAGAGCTTAAGATACAATTATTTAAGGTAAATTACATCTGTTTGAAAGTTTTTTTTTCATGCAGGCTCTGTCAATCAAAGCCAGGGAAGGTGTGGCTAGGGCTGCATAAACAGAAAAAAAATGATTTAACTCCTAAATGACAGTGAATTGAGCAGTGAAATTGCAGGGGAATGATCTATACACTAAAACTGCTTTATTTAGCTAAAGTAATTTAGGTGACTATAGTGTTCCTTTAAAAAAACATTGAAGGGACAGTATGGTCACCAGAACATTTACAGCTTATTGTATTTGTTCTGGTGAGTATAATTATTCCCTTCAAGCTTTTTGTAGTAAGTACTGTCTTTTCATGAGAACTTTCCTCAAAGAGCTGCATTGATTCAATGCATCTCTAGGAGGAGATGCTGATTGGCCAGAACTGTGTTTGGCTTGTGCTGGTTCTGCTCCTGATCTGCCTTCTTCGCAATCTCAGCCAATCCAATGCTTTCCTATGCCTTCTAATGATGTCGGCCAAGTAGGCAGATCAGGGGCAGAGCTAGCAACAGCATTCTGGAGTAAAGGTAAAATTATACTATTGTTAGGGAGGGCAAGGGGTTGGGGGGAGGGGGAGAGGTGGGGAAGAGGACTAGATGGTGGATTTAACACTATAGGGTCAGGAATACGTGTTTGTGTTCCTGACCCTATAGTGTTCCTTTAATTTAGCTGACTCAATACAATCCTTTCCAAATACATAACCATTTGTTACAATTTAATGGCATATTTATGAGAAGTAAGAAATACATGCAGATCCTTTTATACCTGCACTGTGCTCCAGTCATCTCTTGACGGTCCTGGGCACTCTCTTTCTGATCTGGTATGATGTGGGCAGGGGCAGAAAGAGCACTCAGGCACTTCGGTTATGGACCGAAGGCCCGAGGCTTACCTAGGATCTCCAGCGCCCTTGGGAGAAGCTGTATCAGATTCTTTTTTTTTTTTCTCGTTTAGATCAATTTCAATCTTTTTCTATTGTCTGCATTTCCATAGTGAGCATACTATACACATGAGATTTTGGCTAAACATGCTGTATCACATTTTGAAGAAATATAAAACCTTGATGGAACTCATTTTACATTTTTAAAGGACCACTATAGGCACCCAGACCACTTCAGCTTAATGAAGTGGCCTGGATGCCTGGTCCAGCTAGGATTAACCCTTTTTTTCCTACAAACATAGCAGTTTCAGAGAAACTGCTATGTTTATAATAGGGTTGATCCAGCCTCTAGTGGCTGTCTCATTGACAGCCGCTAGAGGCGCTTCCGCGCTTCTCATTGTGATTTTCACAGTGAGAAGACGCCAGCGTCCATAGGATAGCATTGTGAATGCTTTCCTATGGACTGGCTGAATGCGCGCGCACGGCTCCTGCCTCACATGCGCATTCAGCCGAGGAGGAGGAGGAGGAGGAGGAGGAGGAGAGTCACCCGCCCTGGCGCTGGACAAAGAGGTATGTTTAACCCCTTCCGCCCCCTAGAGCCCGGCGGGAGGGGGACCCTGAGGTTGGGGGCACTCTCAGGGCACTATAGTGCCAGGAAAACGAGTATGTTTTCCTGGCACTATAGTGGTCCTTTAAGGGTACTGTTCGACATAGCCTGACTCCTATATAATTTCTCCACCATGTAAAGGGAAACTAAAGAAACATATCTAGCATTACATTTTGTTTCCTAATCCTCCCTGCTCCATAAGAAAAAGGAATACAAAGGAATTGAGAGTTCCTAAGGTTTCCTGCAGTCACTCAAAACCCCTTCACACTATATGAAATCACTGCAAGGAGAACTCATACACATGAAATAGCAAAGCTCTATATACAATGCTTTCCCACAGGGCCGTCTTTAACGCGGGGCAAACAGGGCAGCTGCTCTGGGCCCTGTCCCTGCTGGGGGGCCCAAGGCAGCTGCCCCGTTTGCCCTATGCCCGCAAACTATGGGAGCCTATCGGGTAGCCCATGCACTTAGGGCCACCCGGTGGGCCTGTGTCAGCAGGGGCCCGGTCGGGGGGCCCTTGCTTTTCGGCAGCACTGGGAGGAAGTGACAGCGGCGCATCACTTCCTCCCACACAAACAGGAGCCGCACGGGAGGAAGGAGCTGTTCCTGAGGGGGCCAGGACGGGAGAGAGCGAGAGCTTAACTCCCAGCCACCCCACTGGACCCCAGGGAAGCCACCCTCCAGGAAAAGGTAAGAAACTGGAGGGTGGTTATCAATTTTTGCATGAGTGTGTGTGTCAGTATGTATGTATGTATGTATGTCTGTCAGTGTGCCAGTATGTCTGTCAGTGTATCTGTATGTCTGTGTGTGTGCGCGAGTCTGTCAGTGTATGTGTGTATGTCTGTCTGTGTGCTTCAGTATGTCTGGATGTGTGCAAGTCTGTCAGTGTGTCAGTATGTCTGTGTGTGTGTGAGTCTGTGTCTGTGTGGTTCAGTATGTATGTGTGTGTGTATGTGTATGTGTGTTTCAGTATGGCTGTCTGTGAGTGTCAAAATGTCTGTATGTGTGTATGTCTGTCAGTGTCTGTTTCAGTATGTCTGTCTGTCTGTATGTGTGCCAGAATGTCTGTCTGTGTGACTGTGTGTGTGAGTCTGTCAGTGTCTGTGTGGTTCAGTATGTATGTGTGTTTCAGTATGGCTGTCTGTGAGTGTCAAAATGTATGTATGTGTGTATGTCTGTCAGTGTCTGTGTGTATGTGTGTTTCAGTATGTCTGTCTGTGTGTATGTGTGTATGTGTGCCAGAATGTCTGTCTGTGTGTCAGTTTGTCTGTCAGTGTCCATGTGGTTCTGTAAGTCTGTTTGTCAATGTGTCTGTGTGTATGTGTGTTTCAGTATGTCAGTCTGTCTGTGTGTATATGTGCCAGTATGTCTGTCAGTGTATCTGTATGTCTGTGTGTGAGTCCATCAGTGTCTGTGTGGTTCAGTATGGCTGTCTGTGTCACTATGTCTGTTACAATGTGTCTCTGTATCTGTATGTTGTCCATTTGTGTTTGTGTGTATATCTGTATGTGTCAGTGTATCTATATATAGTCAGTGTGTGTACCTTTGTATCTGCATGTATGTCAGTGTTTGTATCTGTGTGTGTCAGTGTATCTATATGTAGTCTGTGGGTATCTGGTTCTTGTGTTTATCTGCATGTGTGTCAGGTAGTGTATTTGTGTGTATCTATATGTAGTCAGGGGGCCCAAGTAAATGCTTGCCCAGGGTCCAATCAAAATTAAAGACTGCCCTGCTTTCCCATAATGCCAGTAATAATCTGTTATCAACCTCAAATCATAAATATATATTCACACACACATATTTAGACTTGTGTGATGATGGTGATGTGCTGGAGGAATGCTTGTCACCATATTGCAAGCATAGTACACAACAGGGCTCGAGTCCTGCAGGAACGCGTGGGAACGGCGTTCCTGCACTTTTTTTAGAGCAGGAACGCCGTTCCCGTTTGTGGTCCTGCAGGCACTCAGGGGGCAGCAAAAAATGCCGACCCCAAATGCCCCTGTGTTCCCCCTGTCATGGGGGGCCCAAGAGGTGGCCTAATTGCCACCTGAAGGACCCCCCCCAGCCGGCTCTTGTCTCGCTGTCACACGCGGCGAGGGAGCTGTGTTCTCTCTGCTGCCTCTCGCCGCCCGCCGTTTGCTGATGCTGGGAGCCGGAATATGACATCATTTCCGGCTCCCGGCATCAGCAGACAGCCCGCGCGGCGAGAGGGAGCAGAGAGAACACAGCACCCTCGCCGCGTCTGACAGCGAGACAAGAGCCGGCCGCACTGAAGCCCCACTGGACCCCAGGGACAGGTCCACGCCAGCTCTCCAGGTAGGGAGGCTGGGTGGACATTTTTAAATTTAAAAAAAATATACAAATAATTCTTGTGTATATGTGTGTGTGTTGTGTGTTTGGGAGTGTCTGTGTGTGTGTGTGTGTGTGTGTGTGTATGTGTCTGTGAGTGTGTGTGTGTGTGTTTCTGGGAGTGTGTGTGTCTGTGAGTGTATGTATGTGTATGTGTCTGGGAGTGTGTGTGTGTGTGTGTGTGTGTATGTGTCTGGGAGTGTGTGTGTGTGTGTGTGTGTATGTGTCTGGGAGTGTGTGTGTGTGTGTGTGTGTATGTGTCTGGGAGTGTGTGTGTGTGTGTGTGTCTGGGAGTGTGTGTCTGTGAGTGTATGTATATGTATGTGTATGTGTCTGGGAGTGTGTGTGTATGTGTATGTGTCTGGGAGTGTGTGTGTGTGTCTGGGAGTGTGTGTGTCTGTGAGTTTATGTATGTGTATGTGTTTGGGAGTGTGTGTGTGTGTGTGTGTGTGTGTGTCTGTCAGCAGACAGCCCGCGCGGCGAGAGGGAGCAGAGAGAACACAGCTCCCTCGCCGCGTGTGACAGCGAGACAAGAGCCGGCCGCACTGAAGCCCCACTGGACCCCAGGGACAGGTCCACGCCATCTCTCCAGGTAGGGAGGCTGGGTGGACATTTTTCAATTAAAAAAATATATACAAATAATTCTTGTGTGTGTGTGTGTGTGTGTGTGTGTATGTGTATGTGTCTGTGAGTGAGTGTGTCTGTGAGTGTATGTATGTGTATGTGTCTGGGAGTGTGTGTGTGTGTGTATGTGTCTGGGAGTGTGTGTGTGTGTGTATGTGTCTGGGAGTGTGTGTGTGTGTGTGTCTGGGAGTGTGTGTGTCTGTGAGTGTATGTATATGTATGTGTATGTGTCTGGGAGTGTGTGTGTATGTGTATGTGTCTGGGAGTGTGTGTGTGTGTCTGGGAGTGTGTGTTTGTGAGTGTATGTATGTGTATGTATGTGTATGTGTCAGCAGACAGCCCGCGCGGCGAGAGAGAGCAGAGAGAACACAGCTCCCTCGCCGCGTGTGACAGCGAGATAAGAGCCGGCCGCACTGAAGCCCCACTGGACCCCAGGGACAGGTCCACGCCAGCTCTCCAGGTAGGGAGGCTGGGTGGACATTTTTAAATTTAAAAAAAATATACAAATAATTCTTGTGTATATGTGTGTGTGTTGTGTGTCTGGGAGTGTGTGTGTGTGTGTCTGTGAGTGAGTGTCTGTGAGTGTATGTATGTGTATGTGTCTGGGAGTGTGTGTGTGTGTATGTGTCTGGGAGTGTGTGTGTGTGTGTATGTGTCTGTGAGTGTGTGTTTCTGGGAGTGTGTGTGTCTGTGAGTGTATGTATGTGTATGTGTCTGGGAGTGTGTGTGTGTGTGTCTGGGAGTGTGTGTGTATGTGTCTGGGAGTGTGAGTATATGTATGTGTATGTGTCTGGGAGTGTGTGTGTATGTGTCTGGGAGTGTGAGTGTATGTATATGTATGTGTGTGTGTCTGGAAGTGTGTGTGTGTGTGTCTGGGAGTGTGTGTGTGTGTGTCTGGGAGTGTGTGTCTGTGAGTGTATGTATGTGTATGTGTTTGGGAGTGTGTGTGTGTGTGTGTGTGTGTCTGGGAGTGTATGTCTGGGAGTGTGTGTGTCTGTGAGTGTGTGTGTCTGTGAGTGTGTGTGTCTGAGTGTATATGTGTGTGTATGCATCTGGGAGTGTGTCTGTGAGTGTATGTGTGTCTATCTGTGAATTTGTGTGTGTGTCTTTGTGTGTCTGTGAGTGTACGTGTGTGTCTGTAAGTGTATGTGTGCACCTGAGTGTGTGTGTACGCGTTTATATATGCATACAAGTTTTTTTTTTTGGTGGTGGGGTGGGGGTGGAACTCGAGTGAGTTCCCACACTTTATTCCCCAGGACTTGACCCCTGGTACACAAGCACTTTTTTTATTTTTATTACTGGTATTTAAAAGTGCCAACAGATTGCGCAGCGCTGAACAATAAGGGGAGGACGTACAATATACACAGACAAATATCTAGCCATTGAAGCTCTTTTATACAAAGTGCTTAGCTAGATTACAATCTAAAGGTAAAATAGGGAAATGAGACACGAGGAAGCAGAGGAAATTGAAGTTATGGCAGAGAGAATGTATAGTGTGCCTTCAGTGATTGATAACATGTGAAGGGAATGAGAATATGATGGACTGTGGTTGGAAACAGCTGAAGGAGTCATGCTATATAGTTAGAAGGAGCCAGGGTAGAGTATAAATAAAGATTCTTAGTTGCAAAGATGCAAGTTAAATTGGGCCTTAGGCTGCAGTTTTCAAATGAAGATTCTTAGTTGCAAAGATGGAAGTTAAATTGGGCCTTAATCCCTTAGTGACCAGACCGCTTTTCAATTTTCTTACCATTAAGGACGAGGGCTGGTTTTACAAGTCTGCAGTGTTTGTGTTTAGCTGTAATTTTCCTCTTACTCATTTACTGTATCCACACATATTATATACAGTTGTTCTTGCCATTAAATGGTCTTTCTAAAGATATTCTTATTTTCATCATATCATATAATGTAATATAAAATTATAAAATATGATGAAAAATCTTTTTAAAAAACACACTTTTTAAACTTGGGGTATTTGGACTCTTCATGAAACCATTTTATCACCAACTTATGCAAAATTTTGAAAAAAAAAATGAAAAGAAAAGAATTGTTGATTCTTTTGACACACATAGCAATATAAGGATACATGCACTGAGAACTTTAGGGGTTACTGTCAAAAAACACCCCAATATGTGTTCAGCAACATCTCCTGAGTACAGTGATCCCACCCATGTATAGATGTGTCAGGTTCTCTGGGGGCTAAAAGACCTTATTTGGAGGGTGTGCATTCCAGTTTTCCAACTTGAAATTTTCACAGCTGGTCATCATGCACCCATATCCTATTTGGGACCTTTTCAAAGCAGGCCAATGTAATTTACCCTCATCAAACCATATATTTTTGAAAAGTAGACAATCCAAGGTATTTAATATGGGGTATGTCCGGTCTTTTTTAGTAGCCATTTAATCACAAACACTGGCCAAAGTTAGCATTTATATTTGTTTGTGTTAAAAATGCAAAAAACAATTATGAACGCTAACTTTGGTCAGTGTTTGTGACTAAGTGGCTACTAAAAAAGACTGAACATACCCCATTTGCAATACCTTGGGTTGTCTTCTTTTGCAAATGGTATGTCATCATGGGGGGAATTCTCATTCCTGGGCTTCATACGCTCTCAAAGACAACATAACCAATCTGGCAAAAATGTGAAAAAAACTGCCTTATATTTGACCCTGTAACTTTCAAAAACACTATGAAACCTGAGCATGGGGGTATTGTTATACTCAGGAGACTTTGCTAAACACAAATATTAGTGATTCAAAACTGTAAAATGTATTACAACAATAATATCATCAGTGAAAGTGCCGTTTGTGTGTGAAAAATGCAAAAAACTTCACTTTCACTGACGATATCATCGCTGTGATATGTTTTACTGTTGTGAAACACTGATATTTGTGTTCAGCGAAGTCTACCAAGTTAAACAGTACCCCCCATGTACAGGTTTTAGGGTGTCTTCGAAAGTAACAGGCTTAAATATAATGATAGCAAATTAAATTATCTGGACTTTCGTCCTGGGTTGTCAGGCAGGTCCCCCAAATTGCAATCAATAAAATTACTTAATTATGTAAAAATATTACATAAATATGCACGTTAAATTTAAATATATAGTGGAAAATGTATTCATACTTACCGTAATTCTCTTTTCCGGGCTATTATTCATGGCAGCATATACACATGGGTTAGCTCCTACCCTTACAGCCGATAGGACAGGAAAACCACCAAGGTTTTAAAAGGAGGCTCGATCCCTAAGTTCCTCAGTCAGTTTACAAGCTCTACAGTACACAAATAGAGACATTAATGGGTGGGAAGTATATGCTGCCATGAACAAAAGCCAGGAAAAGAAAATTACGGTAAGTATGAATAAATTTTCCACTTTCCTGGCTAATAATGGCAGCATATACACATGGGAAATACCCAAGCTTACAAAGGGAGGGATAGCCAATCAAATAATCAGAATAATTCAACATAGATAGAAGAATGAACTGAGTTAAGTACTTGAGTACCAAATTGTGCATCATAGACTGTTTTAACGAACAGTATGAAATGCCAGACAAACATGTTTAAAGAGGTTCAAATGCTAGCTTACAAAAAGTGTCAGCAGAAACCATTGCCATGGAAACCCACAATGCTGCAATGAGAGGAGAGTGCCCTGATACCCTCCAGCACAGGTAGAGAATGGACGTGACGTCCAAATTGTGCCTCATTAATTGCTTCAATGTCCAATATGTAATGCAGGACAAACTAGTTCAAAGAGGTCCAAATGCCAGCTTTACAAAGTTTCAGCAGAGACCATTGCCATGGAAGCCCACGAGATGCTGTAACAGCACTAGTGGAGAATGCCCCCAAATCCTTTGGTACAGGTAGAGAATGGCATTGAAAGGCTCTCACTTTAGGCAGGATCTCTGGTGCTATATGCAAGACAACCATATCCTGTTGAAATTCAGTAAATGGGGGTACACAGGATCAAGCCTGGAGTTCACACATTCACCCTGCTGTGGTACCAGCCACCAGCACTTTCTGTGCTAACATCATGGAAGCTCCTTCTAGAGGTTCCAATAATGGTTTAGTCAGAGCCAGTGAGACCAGTGTTACATCACATATTGGTTTCAACACCCTCAGCGGAGGCTTGAGTTCAATTGTTGCTTACATGAAGCAAAGCACCAGGGGCATCAATGCACAATGGGTACCCTTCAGTACAGGTAGAGAATGACATAGATAAGCATTCACCATAGTCAGGATCTTCAGGTGCCAAATGCAAGACAACCATATCTGTTGAAAAGTAGTAAAAGGGGGTTCACAGGATCAAGCCTGGAGTTAACCCATTTTCCTTGTGTACCAGCCACCAGCACTTTCTGTGCTACCACCATGGAAGCTCCTTCTAGAGGTTCAAATAATGGTTTAGTCAGGGCCCGTGAGATCAGTGGTACGTCACATATTGGCTTCACCACACTCAGTGGAGGCATGATTCCAATCAATGCCTATATGAAGCAAAGTGCAGCTAAGTGCTCCTTTACAGTGTTATAACACAGAACCTTTCAAGGACTGAACAAGGAGTAATTCCAACAGACAAAAGCATGTCAAGCTTTGTAAAGCCTGTACAGGATTGTAAGAGGATCTCACTGACCGTCTCAGGGATGCCTATACCAATATGGACTCCCGCATGAACACCAGAACTTGAGGATCCCGGTGTGTCAAGGAGCCTTGTAATAGGTCTGGATGTACTGGAATTTTCCTTGAAGGTTCCAGAATCATCTTATTCATCATAGGAATTAGAGTCGACAAGGTCTTCCACTGTCACCTTTTGCATTCCCTTTTTAGCAAAGTCGAAAGCAGGAAAATATGTACATCAGACTAAAATTCTAAATTTGAGTCAGTTTATCCTGAACCTGAGCATTCTGGTCCTAGCATGTAGAAAATACTTCCGGACCTGGTAGTTCCAAGAAATGGCCATCAGATCTATGTAGGGTATCAGACAAATCTGTGTCAACCCCGAGGATACATTGTGACATGGTTGCCAATCCACCTTGTTCACAGTTATTCAGCTCAAGCAAACAGCCATTGGTTGTTCTTCTGTGCCTTGATCATTATGGGCTGGAATTCCATCAATACGTATTTGTGAGACCCATCTTGATAAATATAGGATACAGTTACATTGATATTTGGACCCACTCGTTCTTCAGCAAGCCTCTGAAGTGAAGAAGAGCCTTGAAAATGACTCGTAATTCCATACAAATGAATGTAAATATTGTGCAACATGGTCCAAACACTGTGCAACCAATCTTATAAAAACTGGAATTCGAGCTAATAATTGACCAAGGAGGTTCTGTTCACTGGAAACTCAGAGATCTAATCCCTCTTTTCAGCTACCAGGTAAGGTGTAACTCCACTGATGGGGACATAGTCAGTGGCTGGCTCCAATAATCTTTCTCTTGTTAAACCAAGATAGGAAGGATCTGTGAGGAATCCAGAGATGCCATTGGGCCCATCTGACAAGTCTGCTGGTGGAAGCCAGGAGTCCTAGTAGTTGCATCTATTTTCTTGTGGTTAGCAAGCAGAAATGGAAAAACTGGGAGAGAAAACCTTCACAATCTGTGGAACTGTTCCTGAGATAGGGAAAAGCAGAGCATAGAATTTTTCACTCGGGAATGTTTGATTCATTGGTCTTAATACTCCTGTTGGTATGGAGACTCCTGTGCCTGAAGAAAAAAAAACTCCAGTCTATGTCAATCTGGACTATGGATACCACTCAAGCCTCCAGAGTATGACAAGCCCATGTATGTGTGATCAGAAAAATGAGGCTCCGAGTACTGGAGTAGACATGTTCATTGCTGAAGAGCAAAACGACTGCTTAATAGCTCCATTAGAACCTTGAAAGGCAGGTTTACCAACTGCCATGAGTTACCTCTGGAGTATACCCTGCAGGGTCAGTAGCTCTATGTATCTCAGAAATACTGGTCACTGGAGGTTCTACAGTTAGACTATAAGGTGCTGGGATCCTAGGAACTTTCGTCCGGAGGTACAAATATCTTGCCTTTTCAATGGAATTATCCAAAGTTTCCCCAAACAGCACCACCCCTTCAAATAGAATGGTGTAGAGGGCAGACTTGGAGGATGAGTCATCATCCCAGAAACAGAACCATAATGCTTTATTAGCTGCTATAGATAAAGTCATTTGATCCAGAGAATATCCTAGTTACATCTAGGGAAGTTTCTGTGAAGAAGTCAGTTGTAACCTGAAGACTTCAGACTGCCTCTTTAATCTTGGCTTTTAATATCTCTCTCCATAGTAGCCTTAGATCTTTAATCACATATTTCATGTTTGTAGAAACAGCAACGGAAGTCACAGCTGGCTGGCCTCCTGCAATGGTAGGCGTAAAATTGTGGACAGGTCTGCGTCCACCTATGATCCATAAGTTTGCAACTTAGGTGGTGTAGTTCTGGGGTTGGAAATAACTTCCTCCACAGGGTAAAGCCTGGCCTCTTTTCTTACCCCTAAGGTCTCTGGAACTTACTTTGTAAGCCCTGCCTGCATGTCATGTGGCTACACAGTGATAGGTCATGCGGAAGCGGCAACCTTCTGGAGGCAGTCAGTGCATAACCGATTTCCTTACACTGTTTTCTCCTTATAACCAAATCCTGGTGAAGAATCAGACATCTGACAAATAATAATAACTATTACGTGTGGTAAAGTATTAAGTAAAAATGTGTACTGTTAAATTCTATAAGAAACAAGTGAAACAGCTTTAAAACAGGCAGAAGACAGCACTTATCCATGTCTGGAGACCATGCAAATACTTACCAAATAAGTGTGGTATGTTTACTGTAATATTCCCTTTATTTTAGGAACTTTCTGTCAATTGCCCTTATCCAAGATGGCTGCCACAACTTGTCTTCCCACAATGCAAGTCATCTGTATTAGGCCCATTAAGGCACAAACTGCACACATGTGGGCCTATTCCGAGTGTGATTGCTGTTTAGAGACCAGGGAGAGGACTCTGTCTGAAGCCTACATGGGCCCTAAACACCCAGGGAACCAGGATTAAATCACTGGGACCGAAGGGGAGCAAAATAGATAACAAAAGTGCCTGCAAGGAAGTTTAAAAGGCAACCAGGTGCAAAAAGTAAAAGTTTAAAGGCACCACAGTCTAAAGGTCTCAAGGTATAAAAGGTAACAGTTTCCAAAATGTATCACAGGTTTTAAAATATGAGTTTTCAAACGCACTGCAGTCTTCAAAAGTACTGCAGTTTTCCAAATGTACTGCAGTTTCCAATGACTTGCAGTATTACATGCAACAGTATTAAATGCAAATTTAAATGAAACAGTTTTAAATGCCACACAGCTTAAATGCTTCCTAGTAAAAGCACAACCGCATTATATACCACAATCTTAAAAATAAGGTACAGCTGTATAATGCACTAGTTTAACGATATCAAAGCTTAAATGCATCACAGCATAAAAGCACAACTGCTTAATGTACTACAGTAAAAACAGGCAAATAAAGTAATGAAGATAAAAAAAAACATACATGTCCGTAAGTAAAGGGAGCAAATTGCTCACGTCCTAAGGGCTGTAGGACAGGAAAAAGACTGAGGAACTTAGGGAAACCTCCTTTTAAAACCTTGGTGGTTTTCCTGTCCTATCGGCTGTAAGGGTAGGAGCTAACCCATGTGTATATGCTGCCATGATTAGCCAGGAAATTATATATATATATATATATATATATATATATATATATATATATATATATATACATATACACACACACACATACATACATATTTATATATTTGAAGTCTACATGTATATTTCTTAAATTATTTATGAAATTATATATATGGACATATGTATATTTTTTTTATTTATTTATATATACATTGATATATATATATAATTTTATTCTGTGTATTTTGATATAAATAAATATATATATATATATATTATATCAAAATACAGTTAGAATAAAATTACATATACCGTATATACTCGAGTATAAGCAGAGTTTTTCAGCACATTTTTTGTGCTGAAAAACCCCAACTCGGCTTATACTCGAGTCAGTGTCTGTATTATGGCAATTTACATTGCCATAATACAGACTGGGGGCTGGCAGCGAGCGCTTACCTCTCCTGCAGCTCCTGTCAGCTCCCTTCTCCTCCGCGCCGGTCCGTTCAGCACCTCTGTCAGCTCCCAGTGTAAGTCTCGCGAGAGCCGCGGGGTCATAGTGCGGCTCTCGCGAGACTTACACTGGGAGCTGACAGAGGTGCTGACCGGACCGGCGCGGAGGAGAAGGGAGCTGACAGGAGCTGCAGGAGAGGTAAGTGCTCTCTGCCAGCCCCCTCCACTGAACTGCCAATGCCACTGGGCAACCAGGGAGTGAGAGCCCCCCTCCCTGCCATGTATCAAGCAGGGAGGGGGGACGAAAAAAAAATAATAAAATGAAATAAAAATAATAATAAAAAAATAATAATAATATAACAAAAACAATTTAAAACAATATTTTTTTAAAATAATTAAAATGCCCACCCCCCACCAAGGCTCTGCAACACAAACACACACACACACACACTTCATTCATACACACACACTGCACATAAATATTCAATTAATATAATTTTTTTAGTATCTAATTTTATTTAGAAATTTACCAGTAGCTGCTGCATTTCCCACCCTAGTCTTATACTCGAGTCAATAAGTTTTCCCAGTTTTTTGGGGTAAAATTAGGGGCCTCGGCTTATATTTGGGTCGGCTTATACTCGACTATATACGGTATACATAATTTTGAATTTTTTAAATTATGTACATTTTTTTTAAATTAAATTTTTTAAAACACTATATATATATATATATATATATATATATAGTTATATACATTAAATATATACACACACGTGTGTAATTTTACATGTATATATTAATAAAAAATATATGTATATATTATATTATAAATGTATATATTAACAAAAAAATACACTTAGTATGACGTTATATATAAGATATATATATATTTATTTTTATTTTAAATTTATTAAACTTTATTTTTTTATTTTAAAACTTTTTTAAAAACATTTTTTCACCAGTAGGGGGACTGCCTCCCTGCTACCTGCTTATTGCGGACATGTGACCACACTTTCAGAGCGATCACATGGCCCTTGAGGGGGGGGGGGACTGTCTGGGCTGTCAGACAGTCCCCCCGATGGAGAAGGACATCGATTACCCCTTGAGGCACTCCGCACAGGCAGAGCATCGGAAGCCTGCCTGATGGCTTCCGATGCTCCTACTCACTGCCGGGTGCCACGTGGGGCAACCCTGAAGTGATCGCTCCAGGGGATCGATCACCCGGCGGCCTGGCAGTGAGGGGGGTTATTGCAGGATGCCTCGACATTGAGACTTTGCAATACCATCAGAGCGTCTGGAAGCGATAATGATCACTTCCAGCGCTCTAATTTGCTGCGGACGTATCAGGTACACCCGCGGCCCTTATGGACCATTTTTTGTTGGACGTACCTGATACATCCGCGTCGGGAAGGGGTTAAAACTGCAGTTTTCAAAAGAAGATTCTTAGTTGCAAAAATGAAAAGTTAAATTGAGCCTTAAAGCTGCACATCACACCTTATCACAAGCAACACTGGCCATTAAACCTTATTGCAAACACAACATTGATAAATCACACCTTTTTACAAGCATAACTTGACAGACTTCCTCGAGTCCAATTCTCTGCTAGACCCACTTCAGTCTGGTTTCCGCGCCAAGCACTCTGTAGAAACGGCACTGACCAAAGTATCCAATGATCTACTCGCTGCAAAATCCCGTGGTCACTACTCTATCCTAATTCTCCTTGACCTTTCTGCGGCTTTTGACACTGTTGATCATCAACAGCTTATTCTCATCCTCTGCAATATCGGTCTACAAGATATTGCTCTCTCCTGGTGCTCCTCCTACCTCTCCCAGCGCTCTTTCAGTATTTCCTTCTCTGGCTCTACTTCTTCTCCCCAACTCCTCTCTGTTGGTGTCCCCCAAGGTTCAGTCCCAGGTCCTCTACTGTTCTCCATCTATACTGCCTCCCTAGGTAAACTCATTAGCTCCTTTGGCTTCCAATATCATTTCTATGCGGATGATACATTTATCTATCTGTCCTCTCCTGATCTCTCCCTGTCCCTCTTGACTAGTGTCTCTGACTGCCTCTCTGATATTTCTAACTGGATGGCTACCCACTTCCTTAAACTAAACTTGACCAAAACTGAAATTCTGGTCTTTCCTCCCTCAAGTGTTGCTACTCCTGTGTCTGTCTTCCTCCAAGTCAACGGTGCTACCATCAGCTCCACCACGCAGACTCGCTGCCTAGGTGTTCTCTTTGACTCCGACCTCTCCTTCACGCCTCATGTTCTATCGCCAAATCCTACCACTTCCATCTCAAAAACATTGCGCGCATCTGACCCTACTTAACGCCAGATGCGACTAAGGTGCTGGTCCATTCCACTGTCCTTTCTCGCCTTGACTGCTGTGATCCGCTTCTCAGTGGTCTTATGTGCTCCCAACTTGCGCCGTTACAGTCCATAATGACTCATCTTCCTGTCCGCCCGTACCTCCCACGCCTCACCCTTCTGTCATTACCTACATTAGCTTCCTGTAAGATATAGGGCTCAATTTAAAATACTGGTTCTTGCTTTCAAATCTCTACACAATGCTGCTCCCACCTATCTATCCTCCCTAATACACAAGTATGTCCCGTCTAGGCCCTTAAGCTCTGCTGAAGACTTACGTCTATCATCTGTCCGTACTCCTACCTCTGATGATCGCCTTCAAGACCTCGAGGGCTGCACCTTTCCTGTGGAACTCACTTCCCTCCTCTGTTAGATGCTCACCCAGTCTCCACTCCTTCAAAAAAATCATTAAAAACCCACTTCTTCATAAAAGCATATAAATTAAACGGTTAATAGCTCCTGACTATTGCAACTGTCATTAGTCTACCCACTGTAAAGTGCTGCGGAATTTGTTGGCGCTATATAAATAATAACATAATAATAATAAAAACACTGGGACATCACACCATATCAGTGCTGGACTGGGGATAAAAATCAAACCTGGAAAAAGTTTTATACCAATTCACAGGACTTGCCCCAGGACTTAGATCGGCAAAGAAATTGCACTCACAGGACTTGCTCCAGCACCCAGGACTTACCCTGGCATTTAGATTGCACTCACAGGACTTGCCCGAGGACTTCAAACAGCCTCCTGCATGCACCATATGATATGAGATTTCCGGCAGTTACAAAAGCAACATCACATTGGCCAAGAGTACTCTTTCACACTCTTACAGCCACATCTGTATCTCATCACTGCTAAATTCTTAAAGGCCACATCCCACAGCGGCCCCAGGGTAGTCCGGCCCTGCACCCTATTACAAACAAGAGTCTTTACTGGTGTCACTACATTTTTTTTTTATAGCCAACAAATACTTTGGTTGTGACCAATTAACTCAGGCTGTCTGAGTATAGTGGGGACTGCATGTGATGTATCGGGGTGTCAAGGTGCAACGGGGACTGCGTGTTGGGCTGTATGATGGCTACAGTTTGTGTGTGATATATTTGGCTGTCTGACTATAATTAGGACTGCATGCTATGTATTATATTGTCTGTGGGTTATGTTATTGAGCTGTGTGTTAGCATTGGGCTGGCTGTGTGTGATGAGAATGTGTGTAAGCATTTAATGCGGTCAATGTGTGATGGGAACTGCTTGTGTTTGTGGTGGTTTTGTGCTGGCTGTGTATGATGGGACTAACTGCATTTGTCTTTGAATGACAGTAATAACCACTGATGAGTAGATAGAGGATTGGAGGGCGGCAGAAGTCGTTTCTATATTTAAAATAGGTTCAAAATCGTTGCCTGGAAATTATAGACATGTGAGCTTAACTTCTGTGACTGGGAAAATATTTGAAGGGCTATTAAGGGAAAATATTCAGGAATTCATTGGGAAGATTTTTGTTATTAGCAATGATCAGTATGGTTTTATGAAACATAGGTCATGTCAAACTAACCCAAGTGCATTCTACGAAGAAGTAAGTAGAAGTATAGATCAGAGTGTTGCAGTGTGTCACGCCGCCCGCCGGCCCTGCTCCTGTCAGAGGGCAGCATGGGTCCCAGCGGGCGCGTATCGCTACAGCGGTATTCCCACAAACTAAGGGGAATACTGCCAAACACTCACCAGAGGTGACATCTCCTCTCTCAGCAGCCGGGTCTGTATCATTAAGGACGTCGCCCGCTGCAGCTGTGAATAATAAAGGGTTTCCTGTTTAACCCTTAAAGGGTCAGATCAATTAATTTAATATGGGTGTGTTACACACATAAGCTTGATCACATGTTTCCCTACAGCCTATCAGGAAACGCCTTTAGCTATTTAAACCTAGTTTGTCCATTTCTCAGTGCCCTGTCATGGTTTCCAGTTGGTTATCCGAGAGCGTGTTCCTTGTATTGATTTCTTGTGTATCTGACCTTGGCTTCCCTTATTGACTATCTGACCTCTGTATTCCTTGACTTTAGGCTTGGCTCCTGACTATTCTGATATCTCCATTCCTTGACCTTAGGCTTGTTTATCATTTGCGTTATACCTTTGTCTTTGCTTTTCCCTATCTTGTGTCTTTTGCCTTTATACGTTAAATCCGGCCATTCTAAGGCCCGGTAATACGTCTTTACTTTATATCCAAGTTCTGCTTGTTGGGCATCTACAGTAATCCTGACACAGTGGATGTGATCTACTTGGATTTTTCCAAGGCATTTAAAACGGTTCCTTACAATAGGTTACTCTTCAAACTAAAAGAAATTGGCCTAGATGAATATTCTTGGGTAGAACATTGGCTTAAGGATAGAGTACAACGAGTTGTCATTAATGTAAATTTTCAAGCTGGACAAAAGTGGTAAGTGGTGTCCCCCCTCAGGGGTTTTGTTTTGGGACCGCTTCTATTTAACATTTATAAATCTTAAAATAGGCATTGAAAGCCATGTTTCAGTTTTTGCAGGTGACACAGAACTTTGTAAAGTAATAAAGTGAGCAGGATATTGCTTTGCTGCAGAGGGATATAGATAGATTGGGGGACTGGGCACTAAAATGGTAGATGCAATTTAATGTAGAGAAATGCAAAGTTATGCACTTTGGGGTAAAGAATGCACAAGCAACTTACACCCTAAACGGTAGTGAATTAGGGGTAGCCACACACAAGAAGGATTTGGGAATTGTTATAGACAACAAATTAGGCAGCAACATGCAATGTCAATCTGCAGTTGCTAAGGTCAGTAAGGTTTTGTCATGTATAAATAGGGGCATAAATTCTCGAGATGAAAATATAATTTTGCCTCTTTATAAATCGCTGGTAAGACCACACCTTGAATATGCTGTGCATATCATGGCACTAGAAAATGTGCAAAGACGAGCTACAAAACTGATAAAAGGAATGGAGAATTTTACTTACAAAGAAAACATTTTTAAATCTCTAGTTTGGAAAAACTGTGCCTCAGAGGGGATATGATATAATTATACAAATATATTCAGGGCCAGTACACACCATTATCTGGAAATCTATTCATAAACAGGGCTATACATAGGACACGAGGTCACACATTTAGGCTTGAAGAAAGGAGATTTAATATAAGGATATGAAATTCTCTACCTGGAGAGGTGGTTTTATCAGAGTCCATACAGATGTTTAAACAGCAATTGGATAAATACTTCCAAAAACATAATAGACAGGGATATCATTTCTAATTAGTGTACTAATAGCTGCTTGATCCAAGGAGATATCTGACTGCTATTTTGGGGTCAAGAAGGATTTTTTTCCTAGCTTGTTGCAAAATTGGAAACGCTTCAGACTGGGTTTTTTTTTTTACCTACTTTTGGATCAACAGTAAAAACATATGTGTTGGCCTAACAAGGTGCTGCTACAAGACACCCATTTCTGATGACTTAAATGCCTGACCGCTATATTATCCTTGCCATTTATACCTAATACAAATGTGTTATGATATTGCTTACCCTACTTAACGTATACCTAAATATGTGGCTCTAACCTTAGCTACAAACATAAATGGAATAGCCACTCAGTTATTGTGAATACCATTCAGGGTTCAAATTAGGGTTAGGATTAGGGACTTGTTCACATTTAGTGATATTTCACATTAGGGGAATATCACTAAATAGTGATTTCTCACACTTTATTTTAACCCTTACCCCAAGGGTTAGGGTAAGAATAGAGTGTGAGAGAGGTTAAAATAACTTGCCTATCCCTAATTTGAACCCTAAATGTCCCGTGTGCCTAAGATTAGTGAATGAACTAACTATAATGAAAGTGTAAAACTAGTTTTACTTACCTTCCAGGACCTTGCTGTGGAGGAGTAGCAGGAGTGCTAGCATGCATGTACAGCACAGGATCCAGCTGATTCCCCTCACTGGAAGTGAGAGGGTAGGGGATTTTCACGAGGTAGGGGAATTTGATAGAACACAGGCAGCAGCACCCAGCCACCAAACACAAGGTAAAGGCAAGGAAAGAGGGACATAGCGAGAAAGACAAACTGTGAGGAAGACAAGAGAGAAAAGGGGCTCTGGAAGGCTGGAAAAAAGAGAGAGAGAGACATACCCACATAAGTTACTAAAGACAGAGCAGAGTTACTAAAGAAAGATAAGTCAATTACAAAAGAGAGATAAAGTGAGATTTACTTAAAGGGACACTCCAGGCACCCAGACCACTTCTGCCCATTGGAGTGGTCTGGGTGCCAACTCCCACTACTCTTAACCCTGCAAGTGTAATTATTGCAGTTTTTATAAACTGCAATAATTACCTTGCAGGCTTAACTCCACCTCTAGTGGCTGTCTACTAGACAGCCACTAGAGGGCACTTCCTGGTTTCTAGCACAGGAAACCTGTGCTAGAGCGTCGCTGGACGTCCTCACGCTGTGTGAGGACCTCCAGCGTCGCTCATTTCCCCATAAGAAAGCATTGAAAATCTTTTTCAATGCTTTCCTATGGGGAGCACTAATGCGCATGCGCAGGATTGCCACGCATGCGCATTAGATCTCCCCGGCCGGTGGGCAGGATCAGTCTCGCCCACCGCCCGACGGAGTCAGTAGGAGGAGCGGTGCGGAGGAGGAGACAGCGACGAGGGACATCGCCGCTGCCTCAGGTAAGTGACTGAAGGGCTTTTCACCCCTTCAGCAACTGGGGATTGGGGGGTGGGAGGGAGAGGGAACCTGCAGTGCCAGGAAAATGGATTGTTTTCCTGGCACTGGAGTTTTCCTTTAAAAAGAGATACAGTGAGTTACTAGAGAGAAGTCAGTTACTATAGATAGACAGGGGCGGACTGACAGGTCGGGCAGATCGGTCACTGACCGAGGGCCCGAGGCAGTCAGGGGCCCGGCAGCACAGCCATGCTTCTGCTGTGGAGATTCAGTTATGCAAAAAAAAATCCAGGAAAAGGTTGCAGGGGGCCCATAATGACTGGAAGGGCCCATGCAACCCATCACACTGCAAATAACCCCCCCCCCCCACATCCAGTGAGAGACCTGGCAGCATACCTTGCTCTCACTGCCAGGTCTCCTCTCTCCCTGCTCAGTGATCCGTGAGGATGGGAGGCGGGACAGGAAGTGACATCACACCCCCTGCTTCCCTCTCACACGGAGCATACTTACAGCCAGGGATGGAGGGTGAGAAGAGGAGCCTCTCTCTGCCCCACTGCTGCTGGAGTAAGAAAACATCAGATTGTACAGGTAAGCAGGCCCATACACACACTGCCCCCCCACCATACACTGCCCCCCCCACACACACTGCCCACCCATATACACACTGCCCCCCCACATACCCTGCCTCCACCCATATACACACACTACTCCCCATATACACACTGCCCCCACCCATATACACACTGCCCCCCCACATACACCACCCACCTATATACACACTGCCCCCACATACACCACCCACCTATATACACACTGCCCCCCACATACATTGCCCACCCATATACACACTGCCCCCCACCATACACTGCCCACCCATACACATACACACTGCCCCCCCATATATACACACACACACTGCCCACCCATATATACACACACACACACACTGCCCACCCATATATACACACACACTGCCCCCATATATACACACACACTGCCCCCATATATACACACACTGCATACACTGCCCACCCATATATACATGCATACACTGCCCACCCATATTTACACACATACACTGCCCCCCATATATACAGACACACACTGCCCACTCATATATACACACATACACTGCCCCCACATATATACACACTGCTTACACTGCCCCCATATATACACACTGCATACACTGCCCATCCATATATAGACACACATTGCCCCCCCATAAATACACACTGCCCACACATATATAGACACACACTGCCCACCCACATACCCTGCCTCCACCCATATACACACTGCCCCACCCATATACACACTGCCCCACCCATATACACACTGCCCCCCCACATACACTGCCCACCCATATACACACTGCCCTCCCCCATACACACTGCCCTCCCCCATACACACTCTCCACCCATATACACACTGCCCCCCCCATATACGCACTGCCCACCCATATACAACCTCCCCCCTATATACACACTGCCCCCCACATACACCACCCACCTATACACATTGCCCACCCATATACACACTGCCCCCCCACCATACACTGCCCACCCATATCCACACTGCCCCCCCCATATATACACACACACACTGCCCACCCATATATACACACACACTGCCCACCCATATATACACACACACACACTGCCCCCCCATATATACACACACTGCATACACTGCCCACCCATATATACATGCATACACTGCCCACCCATATATACATGCATACACTGCCCACCCATATATACATGCATACACTGCCCAACCATATATACATGCATACACTGCCCACCCATATATACATGCATACACTGCCCACCCATATATACACGCATACACTGCCCACCCATATTTACACGCATACACTGCCCACCCATATTTACACGCATACACTGCCCACCCATATTTACACACACACATAGATTTTGTTTCAGGTATTGTACCGGAGGATTGGAGGAAGGCAGATGTTGTTCCTATATTTAGAAAGGGTTCAAAATCCTTGCCTGGAAATTATAGACCTCTGAGCTTAACTTCTGTGACTGGGAAAATATTTGAAGGGCTATTAAGGGATAATATTTAGGAATTCATTGGGAAGAAGTTTGTTATTAGAAATAATCAGCATGGTTTTACGAAAACATGGGTCATGTCAAACATTCTACGAAGAAGTAAGTAGAAGTGTAGATCAGGGTGTTGCAGTGGATGTGATCTACTTGCGTTTTGCCAAGGCATTTCATACGGATCCTCACAATAGGTTAGTCTTCAAACTAAAAGAAATTGGTCTAGAATGAATATTCTTGTTGTTGGGAAGAACATTGGTTTAAGGATAGAGTACAGCGAGTTGTCATTAATGGTAAATTTTCAAGCTGGACAAAAGTGGTAAGTGGTGTCCCTCAGGGTTCTGTTTTGGGACCGCTTCTATTTAACATATTTATAAATGATCTTGAAATAGGCATTGAAAGCCATGTATCAGTGTTTGTAGATGACACCAAACTTTGTAAAGTAATAAAATGTGAGCAGGATATTGCTTTGCTGCAGAGGGATTTGGATAGATTGGGGGACTGGGCACTAAAATGGCAGATGAAATTTAACGTAGAGAAATGCAAAGTTATGCACTTCGGGGTTAAGAATGCACAAGCAATTTACACCCTAAATGGTAGTAAATTAGGGATAACCACACACAAGAAAGATTTGGGAATTGGTATAGACAACAAATTAAACAGCAATATCAATCTGCAGTTGTTAAAGCCAGTAAGGTTTTGTCATGTATAAATAGGGGCATAAATTCTTGGGATAAAAATATAACTTTGCCTCTTTATAAATCGCTGGTAAGACCACACCTTGAATATGCTGTGCAAATTTGGGCAACTGTTCACTGGCACTAGAAAAAGTACAGAGACGAGCTACAAAATTGATAAAAGGAATGGAGCATTTTAGTTACGAAGAAAGGTTAAAACATTTAAATCTGTTTAGTTTGAAAAAAAACGGTGCCTGAGAGGGGATATGATAACATTATACAAATATATTACATTATCTGGAAATCTATTCATAAACAGGGCTATACATAGGACACGAGGTCACACATTTAGGCTGGAAGAAAGGAGATTTAATATAAGGCAAAGAAAATTATTTTTTTTTTTACAGTAAGAGCAATAAGGATATGGAATTCATTGCCGGAAGAGGTGGTTTTGTCAGAGTCTATACAGATGTTTAAACTGCAATTTAATAAATAATTGCAAAAACATAACATACAGGGATATAATTTCTAATTAGTGGGGTAATAGCTGCTTGATCCAAGGAGATATCTGACTGCTATTTTGGGGTCAAGAAGGAATATTTTCCTAGTTTGTTGCAAAATTGGAAGCGCTTCAGACTAGGTTTTTTGCCTTCTTTTGGATCAACAGCAAAAACATATGTGAGGAAGGCTGAACTTGATGGATGCAAGTCTCTTTTCAGCTATGTAACTATGTAACTAACTATGTAACAGCCGCACTGGCCAAGGTCCACAGGAGTCTGGCAGAAGGGGAGAGCTGTGCTGCTCCCCTCCTGACGGTGTTTAGCTTGGCCGAGCAGTCTATCAGGAAGTATTCACCAAGAGAGCTCTTTTTGTCAGACCGGGATGCCGCCCCCCTCGTTCCCCCCCCAAGAGGGAGCCCCATGCCATTTTCTGATGCCGTGAGCCGGAATATGATGTCATATTCCGGCTCCCGGCATAAGTAGACAGCCCGCGTGGCGCGAGGAAGCAGAGTAGGGAGATCACAACTCGCCGCCTCTGCCGGAAACACAGCCGCCCGTCGCACTGAAGCCCCACTGGACCCCAGGAACAGATCTACGCCAGCTACTATGTATGTGTAAGCCACCCGTGGGTCGTTTGTCTAAGTAAGTCAGATGGTCTCTTCACTTTGGCAAGGTATGAGAGTTGGTAGCTGGTTGCCTGGGTAAGTATGGATAATCAGCCATATTACTTTATAAGATAGTAGTATGCCCAGTTTTGCTTGGCCCATGTGTATTGCGTCTTGTGTGGCATCTTGTGAATGCAACTGAATTGTATTAGATTAGTTTATGTGGCTTGAGCTATTTGGTGTTGAGTGGACGGTGTGCAGGAGATAGGGCCGTCTCAACAGGGGTCAAATATAAAGAGGTCTGTTGAACGGTGCGCCGCATGAGTTAGCAAGTCACCCTCGTCAAAAAGGTGTAAAGGTGTTGTCAGGTGGCGTCTGTTTAGTCTAATGGAGCCAATACTGGATGCTACAATGATGTGGGTAGCAAGAGCCCAGTGGGGGTTCTAGGAGTCAGAGTGTGATGAGTCGAGTCGTATGGAAGTCCCCTAACTTTACGGGGGAGGGGGTGTTGCCGTGAAAAAATATTCCTGTTTTTACACACATGGCATACATATACAAAAAACACTGCACACAAATACACACACTTGGACTACAAACCTATATATGTACACACTTTGACACTGTTTTTATATGCAGGAGCTAATTTGAACAAATGCATTTTTGCACATTTGCAAATACACTCACCATTCACAAACAGACATTAAACACCAACATGCAGCTACATCTATCAAAGTTATAAAGCTTTCTACATATAAACATGCTCTACTCAAAAACAGTTTTGCATTTGCACACTCAAATGCTTTTTTAAATTCAAATATACTCGCATTAGGTACATGAATAGGCACCTACACTCTGTAAGTACACACGTGGGATTATTCACTAAAGTAAGAATTGTCAGGAATTCAAAGTGAATTTTAAATTTAAGGACAAAGTAGCAGGAAGCATAGCTGATCTGTAAATGCTTTTCTGCCATTTTGGCCTTAAAGGAACACAAACATGTAATCCTCACCTTATAGTGTTAGAATCACCATTTAGGTGGTGATTTTCTCTGAAAAGGCAGAGTTTACATGAAAATGCCTGTAGGGAATGATTATACTCACCAAAATAACTACATTGAGCTGTACTTGTTTTGGTGACTATAGTGTCCCTTTAACCCCTTAAGGACCAAACTTCTGGAATAAAAGGGAATCATGACATGTCACACACGTCATGTGTCCTTAAGGGGTTAAATTTGAAATTCAATTTGAATTCCTAACAGGTCTCACTTTTGTGAATAACCCTGGCATTCAAACATACATTCATAGACATGCCTTCACACTGAACACACAGAAACAAATACACAGATTTTATTGACTGAAATGGGAATAGTAGATAACAGACAAATTAATTTTGTAGGCCAAAATAGCCAATGTGAAAACATTCTACAATTCAGGTAGTTCAGGGTTGTAACGGCACCCCCAGGCATAAAAGGGGTTAAAAGCCGTTTAGGAGATATTCCCTTCCAAATTCACAGGCAGCTACCAAAAACACCAATCCGCCGAACAAGAAACCATATGAATGCTGTAAACAGCCGAATTGGAACCATACGAATGCTCCAAACAGTCAAATAGGAAAAACCATACGAAAGGTTTACACTCCTAGCAGTCGAACTGGAACATCATACAATAAATCCCCCCAAGAAGGAGACAAGGCTCCGTGTTGAGGGTCAAAACAGGAAGAGACAGAGCTGTGTTTTTATTGTTCTTATATACACATTCTTACACATTAGTACCACCCACAGGGTTTTGTGAAACATCTAATCAAGTAATATACGTAATATACGTTTCAATATACAATAAACACTTCCATTCATTCCAGCAAAATCCTCCTCTCTGCCTGTGATATAATTACTGAACACAATGGGCTAACATAATTATCATAGGCAGGAAAATACATAGTTTTACACAAAGCTGTATTTAACCCCTAAGACCGGAGGGTGTACTATTACGTCCTTTTTAAAGCGGCTCTAAACGCCGCAGGACGTAATAGTACGCCCTCCGTTTTTTTGTTACTTACCCGGTCGCTGGCGATCCCACGCCGGCGATCGCGGTTGGGGGGACTCCCAGGGAGCCCCCCCCGCCCCCCCGGCACCTCTGTCCTCTTCAGCCCCCCGGGCCATGTGAGAGAGTGAGGTCCTTGCGAGGACCTCACAATCACATGGCCGGGATAGCTGGCTGCAGCAATGCCAGCAGGGAGACTAACTGTAATGACAGTTAGTACCCCTGCTGGCTGGATATAAAATTAAAATAAGTGTAAAAAAAAAATATATATATACTTAGATTATATATTATATATATATGATCTAAGTATATATATACACACATACACTGTCTAGGTGTATTTTAAGTAACATGTCATATATCTCTGCTGTGGCCCTCACTACCCTCATAAACCTACATACAATAGGAAAGAAGAAAAAATAAAAATAAAAATATAAATAAAAACCAATATCTCATAGCGATAAGCAATAAATCAACTGATCTCAATCTACACCAGTAAAAACATTGATAACCTAGCGAGTTTCCAAAAATGAAGAAAATGAGATATATTCATTGTAGGGTTGTAGGGTGTCCAATTGTTTAATCCAGAAGGTCTCTTTCTGGAGCAGCAATTTAGACCGGTCACCACCTCTCACAAGGGTTGGTATCACATCAATGGCAATAAATTTCAAAGTGGGTAGTCTGTGATTGAATTCCAAGAAGTGCTTGGCTACCGGTTTGTCTGTTCTCCCATCTCTGTAGGCTGTCATAATTGATGACCGATGACCCCTGATTCTATCTCAAAGCGTAAGGTCCGTCTTACCCACGTAACATAGTCCACATGGGCACGAGATGAGGTATATCACGTGGTCTGTCAGACAAGAAACTGTAATGACAGTTAGTCCCCCTGCTGGCTGGATATAAAATTAAAATAAGTGTAAAAAAAAAATATATATATACATACATATTATATATATATATATATACTTAGATTATATATTATATATATATGATCTAAGTATATATATATATACACACACACACACACATACACTGTCTAGGTGTATTTTAATATATATATATATTAATATCAAATTACACGTAGACTGATACTGATTAAATATATATATAAAATATAAAAAATATGTAAATCCGTAAAAAAATAAAATAAAAAAAATAAAATATATAGAAGTGTTTTATTTCGTTCTAACTGTATTGTGATATTAATATATATATATTTATTTCAAAATACACGTAGAACGAAATAATATATCTATATACATAAATATATACGTATATATCACTATATATATATATATACCTATATATAAATAAAAATATTAAAAAAAAAATTATATATATATATATATATACACACACGTATATATATATATATATATATATATATATATATATATATACACATACATACATATATTAATTCTACACATATATTTATGTAATAATTTTACATAATTAGGTATCCTAATTAATTACAATTAGCGGGACCTGCCTGACAACTCATGCCGAAAGTATAGGGAATTTAATTTGCTAGCACTATATTTAACCCTATAACTTTCCAAGACACCATAAAACCTGTACATGGGGGGTACTGTTTTACTCGGGAGACTTCGCTGAACACAAATATTAGTGTTTCAAAACAGTAAAATGTATTACAACGATGATATCGCCAGTAAAAGTGAAGTTTTTTGCATTTTTCACGCACAAACAGCACTTACACGGACGATATTATTGCTGCAATACTTTTTACTGTTTTGAAACACAAATATTTGTGTTCAGCGAAGTCTCACGAGTACAACAGTACCCCTCATGTACAGGTTTTATGGTGTTTTTAAAAAATTACAGCGTCAAATATAAGGCTTGTGTTTCATTTTTTTCACATTAAAATTCGCCAGATTGCTTATGTTGCCTTTATGACCTTATGGTAGCCCAAGAATGAAAATTACCCCTATAATGGCATACTATTTGCAATAGTAGACAACCCAAGGTATTGCAAATGGGGTATGTCCAGTCTTTTTTAGTAGCCAAATGGCTACTAAAAAAGGCTGGACATTGCAAATGGTATGCCATTATGGATGTCAATTTATTTCCTGGGCTACTATACAGTCTCAAAGGCAACGAATTTCAATTTCAAATGTAACATGCTATATTTGACCCTGTAACTTCCCAAAACACCATAAAATCTGTACATAGGGGGTACTGTTTTACACGTGAGACTTTGCTGAATACAAATATGTGTATTTTATTGCAGTAAAAGCAAACAGTATTATTACATTGACAGTTAAAATGTCATGTAGAACTAAAAACATCTTATTTTCTCCCATTTTTTCATATTAAATTATGTTTCATAGCTAAATATTTGATATTAAATGAAAGCCCTGTTTCCCCTGAATAAAATGATATATAATAAGGGGGGGTGCATTTAATATGAAAGAGGTGAATTACGGTTGGACAGACATATAGCGCAAATGCCAGGGGGCGGCAAAAAATGGCACCCCCAAATGCCCAGGCAAATACCTTGTTAGCCTTGCGGCTACCTGACAATCCGGTCGGGCTGCTGATGGAGCACTTCCCCTGAGCTCTCTGCTCAGCTCCCTCGCGCGCCGCCTGCAGAGTGATACCGGGAGCCGGAAGATGACGTCATATTAACAGACACACACACACACACTAACAGACATACAGACACACACTAACCTACACACACACTAACAGACATACAGACACACACTAACAGACACACACACTAACAGACATACAGACACACACTAACAGACACACACACTAACCTACACACACACTGACACACACACTAACATACACACACTTTTTCTTTTAAAAATTCAACCCCCCCAGCCTCCTTACCTATGGGAATGCTGGGGGGGGGTCTCCTTTTCCCTGAGGGTCCAGTGGCTGCTGGTCAGTCGGGCGGGCGGCGCTGGCGAGAGGGAGCACTTCCCCTGAGCTCTCTGCTCAGCTCCCTCGCGCGCCGCCTGCAGAGTGATACCGGGAGCCGGAAGATGACGTCATAGCATAGCAGAGAGCTCAGGGGAAGTGCTCCCTCGCCAGCGCCGCCCGCCCGACTGACCAGCAGCCACTGGACCCTCAGGGAAAAGGAGACCCCCCCCCAGCATTCCCATAGGTAAGGAGGCTGGGGGGTTGAATTTTTTAAAGAAAAAGTGTGTGTATGTTAGTGTGTGTCAGTGTGTGTGTGTAGGTTAGTGTGTGTCTGTTAGTGTGTGTGTGTCTGTATGTCTGTTAGTGTGTGAGTGTGTGTATGTTAGTGTGAGTGTATGTTAGTGTGAGTCTGTGTCTGTTAGTGTGTCATTTAAAGTGTGTGAGTGTGTGTGTGTGTGTGTCTGTTAGTGAGTGTGTGTCTGTTAGTGAGTGTGTGTCTGTTAGTGGTTTGTCTGTTAGTGTGAGTGTATGTTAGTGTGTGTGTGTGTCTGTTAGTGTGTCGTTTAGTGTGTCTGTTAGTGTATGTTAGTGTGAGTGTGTGTCTGTATGTCTGTTAGTGTGAGTGTGTGTGTCTGTTAGCTAGTCTATGCGTATCTGTCAGTGAATGTGTGTATTTGGAAGGCGGGGGAGGGGGTGTCTGAGTTTTGTCCTGCCTAGGGCAGCACAAAACCAGGATACACCACTGCTTGTGCCCCTGTGTGGGCTCTTTAGTTGGTCAGGGTTTTCAGGTGGGTCTCTTGCCATGTAGTGTGGATGTATAGATCAGTTGGTTGAGGCCCTACTCTGTCTTCGTAAGGGTGGGGGGGAATGGTGTGTTGCGTAGGTAATGTCTCAGTCAGTCGGCTTGCGGAGCCAGGGTAGAGGTGGTGTCTCTAAAGTAGAGCTGTAGGTGTGGATATTAACGTCGGAGAAAGTGTCAACGTGACGAAAGATCATGTAAACATACATATAAAACTGGTGAAAAACAATGGGCCTGAGAGGCCTTCAACTGGGAGTTGGAATCTCCACAAGAAAGTACATAGTAGAATGTTGTAGGGGTGTGCGTCCGCCCATCTCAGGTTTGCTGGTCCGTCGCCCTTAGTGCCGTTCCCCTGGGAGCAAAGGGAGTAACTTCTACGATGTTCCACAGGGGGCAGGCTCCCGTATTCACCGTCGGCGCTGGGATGCCTATCGATTGGAAGAAAGTCGGTGCTTCCGAAGCACTCAGTAAGAGGTGTGTCTTTCCAGCATGTTCCGCCATCAGTCTGTGGGGGCCCCATTTGTAAGGGATAGAGTTCTCTCGTAGGTGTTGCGTGATGTGGCGGAATGTTCTGCGCCACGTGAGGGTGTGTCTCGACAAGTCCCTGTACAGTGTCAAGCTGGCTCCTTCAAAAGTGATTGTGGGGGAACCCCGTGCTGCCCCCATAAGGGCCCCTCTATCGGAGTCTCGAACCAGTTTAATTAGAACATCCCTTGGGGCATCTTGTGGTGCTTTTGTGGCTTTGGGGAGTCTAAAGCAGGAATCAATTGCAATCAGTTTAGCCTGTTTTGGCGGTAGCAATGTGGCTATCAGCCTTCTGCAGTAGTGAGGCAGTTCCATATTAGTAATGGTTTCAGGTACCCCTCTAATGCGCACATTGCGCGCTTTAGCCTTATCCTCCATGCCTGCTAGTTGGGCCGCTAGTGTAGTGCACTGTTTCTGTAGGGATCCCAGTGTGTCATCTGTGGCCGTTTGTGCCACCTTAGTGCTTCTGAGCGTCTCCTCCGTTGAGGTTACGCGGCCTGCAAGAGTGTTCACCTCTCCTCTAATAAGTGCCATATCTGCGTCAAACATCGCCCTGATTTCTATCATTATAGCCTTAATATCGGCTTTTGTTGCTGGTGCTAGGTCACCACGATCTGGTGTCTGTTGGGGCATAGGTCGTACCTTTGTCTGTGCAGGCACAGTGTCCGGGAGGCTGTCGTCGTCTGAGGATTGCGAGGTAAAGCCTCAGCCGGCGCCATCTTGGCTGTCTCGCATCGCTGTGTCAGGCGCATAAAAGCGCCAATATCTCTGGTTCCGGAGCCCGGTTCTGCTCTGTGTTTTTTTGCTTTTTTTCCCCCATGGTCTCGGGTAAGCAGGGGGATGGTATCAGGGTCCCCGTTGCTGTTTTAGCCTCCTTTGCCACTGTTTTATCGGGTCGGCCGTCGGAGCTATGGTGAGCTGCGACCGTCTCGCTAAGGCGCTGGCTCCGCCCGATATCCAATATTTTTAAGGTGCCAAAGAAGTATTCCGCTTGCATGGTATACCACAAGATATCGTATCCGACAGGGGCCCTCAGTTTGTCTCTCGGTTTTGGAGGGGCTTTTGTGCTGAGATGGGGGTCTCCTTATCGTTTACTTCCTCCTATCATCCGCAATCTAATGGAGCTGCCGAACGAGCTAATCAGTCTGTGGAGTTGTATTTACGCTGTTTCACGAATGCACACCAGGACAACTGGTCCCATCTCCTTCCCTGGGCTGAATTTGCCAGGAACACTGTGTCTCATTCTTCTACTGGCGTAAGTCCTTTTATGGTGGCTTATGGGTTCCAACCCGCTGTCCTTCCCGGTGTGTTCTCCGACAAGGGAATGCCCGCTTTGGACGAGCACCTCGCCTCCTTACGGAAGATGTGGGATCAGGTCCATGCTGCTCTTTGTCGTGCTGCTGCTACTCAAAAGAGATTTGCTGATCGTCGTAGGTGTGCGGCTCCTTCTTATGCTCCGGGTGATAGGGTTTGGTTGTCCTCTAGGAATCTCCGCCATAGGGTTCCCTCGATGAAGTTCGCGCCCAAGTTCCTTGGTCCCTATAAGGTGTTGCGTAGGGTGAATCCTGTGTCCTACTCCCTGGCCTTGCCTCCTTCCATGCGTATACCTAACACCTTTCATACCTCCCTTTTGAAGCCCTTGCTCTGTAATCGGTTCTCTGGGTCTCTCAGGCGTTCCGATGCCCTCCGCGCGGTCTCTAGTGACGTATATGAGGTGGCTGCTCTCCTTGATTCTCGTTTCTCTCGAGGTCGGTTGCAGTATCTGGTTGATTGGAAGGGTTACGGCCCTGAGGAGCGGTCGTGGGTTTCTGTCTCTGACTTGGACGCACCCTCTTTGATCCGCTCCTTTCATGCGCAGTTTCCTTTGAAGCCTTCGGCTTCCCGCCCTCCGGGCGGTCCATGTCAGGGGTCCGTCGCTGCCCGCGGTCCCCCCTCCTCTTACCGGTCGGCGAGCAGCGTCCTCTCCCCTTGACACGCCGCTAGCGTCCTCTCCTCCTCCCAGCGGCAGCATGTCTAACGCTGCACGCTGGGAGCCGGCACTGATATCAGTACGCCGGGGTTGCTCACGTGACCCGGCGTTAAAGTGACAGTGCAACAGTCACAGTGGGGGGTATAGATATCCCCCACATGTGTTTGTTAATTCTGATTGGAAGTTATCCAATCAGAATTAAGGCAAGGATATATATATATATATATATATATATATATATATATATATATATATATATATACATACACACACACACACACACACACTTACCTTTCCTGTCTCTCAGTGCCCTGTTGTGGTCTTTGCTTTATAGTACGTGTGCTTTCTGGTTACGTACTCTCTGGCTTGTTATACTGACTTTGTGACTTACTCCTACCCTTTGACCTCGGCTTGTTTCTCGTTATTCTGTTTTCTGGTTCCCCTTACTCGGCTTGTCTCCTGACTATTCTGTGTGTGCTAGCCCGGCCACTCTAAGGTCCGGTACTGCACACTTTCTGTGTGTGTGTTAGCGAATCATGACACAAATCAGTATATTTAGAATATAAACACGAAACAAGCGAATGTTCCTCTCGAACTGAGAAAATTCAAGAGGGATCAGTAATGAAAGAGTGGGGAATGACTATACTTCACAATTTGCGTATCAATGCTCGAACGTTCAGGAGGAACTAATGAAAGCAAAGTGCCAAATGGCCAACAAACCTACTTATCAACAGGCTAAAGTTCCCCTTGACCAGAGCCAAAACTCGAACTCCAATGGGAACCATAGGAAATGAAAAAAAACAAACAATAAACCCAACTAATTTTAAATCATGCAAATGCTAATGACAGAGCTCAAATGTTCGAATACAAGGGAGCAAAGTGCAGAAAAACTAGAACAATTATTGGAATAAGTGAAATAATTATGTGAACATTTGACTGTACGAACATCAGTGTAATGAACAAATTTAACGAAAGCCTAAAAAGCACGAATGCCCATATAGTGGAGCCGAACAACCATTCATGAAATAGAAAACTGGGAGAAACTTCAGCAGCAGGCACTCGAGAGAATGCCTCGCGTTACCTGCAGAAATCCGCTAGACTGGTTTCAGGATGTGACATGCAGTAAGGCTCCGAAGTGGATGGAGGCAATTGGCGGTACCAGGGGCGGTCGAGTTTCATGGAGGAAGGTAGCAACACTGGAACAAGAGGAGTTCAGGAAAATGTTGTTGTAAAGAGCCAAAACGAAAGTCCAAGAGGTAACCTAGGTAACTTATAACCTGAACGGCCCAGGTAAGATAGTGATTAGGGATTTTATAGGCTTAGATAGATTCAAACTCCTCCCAAAAATAGTCAAGGCAAGCGTGATATATATCTTTTAAGACCAAATGCTTTATATATCTCCTTTGCCCTGAATAGATAGATTTATAGTAATGGATGATAAACGAACGGACATCTGAAGCAGTTGTTGAAGTTATAAAGAAAGGATAATTAAAGGGACACTATAAGCACCAAAGTAACTTTAGCTTATTGGTAAAGGTTTTTTTTTCCAGTGTTTAGTTTTTATTGAGTTTTTTCATGGAAAAATAAAACATAGGGGTACAGAAAAGAAACAAGGGCGGGGGTGAATAGTTACATATATTCATAACACAGTTACATACACATTCGACTGTGGTCCGTTTATACAAGTTGTGAATTACATATAATATATCGTACATCAGGATTCAGACCTTTTAACAGCGCTATCTTTATTAAAGCGGTGCTGTCAACATTATCATTCAGATAAACCTCTTGAGTAGTGGGTTGGTACTTGGTGCGGTTGTCAAGTGTGGTGGGTTGTATGTGAGCATCCTGCTTCTTTTTGTAACATAGGGAGGGTGATAGGGGTTTAGTAGGCGCGGGGGGATAAAGGGGTGTTATAACTTTTTGCTTAAGATGTACTCCGTTCAGGTTAACGGGAAACTTAGAGACGTGGAGACATGGCTGGCATTAATGTAGCTATATGGGCCTGTGTGTTCCTTGTTAAGTTTGTCTCCTTAGGTGGTGTTTGTGTCGTGTGGAATTAAGCAACCTCTGCTAGGTCGTGTCTATGAGGTGTTTCACCTTTGTACGTGCTGTTTGCCAGCTTGCCCAGTGTTTGGAATAAGTTTCTGTTCGGCCTTTTATTTTGTATGCCATACGTTCATAATCAGCTATGGTTTCAATTCTATTCCAAACCTCAAGTGGTGTAGGGATGTGTTTCTGTTTCCAATGGCTAGCTATATTAGTTTTAGTTGCCGTTAATATGTGTATGAGGACATGGATACTCTTATCCGCCAACAATACCGGGGACAGATGTAGCAGTTAGCATTCTGGCGTGTGTGGGATTATTCGGTTCGCTATCAGTTCAATTACTTTCCCCATGGTTAACCAGAACCCTCGTAATAGGGGGCAGTCCCAGAAGATATGCTTCATGTCGCCTATTCTGCTCTGTGTCAGTGTGTATCAGGGGCTCTGAGAACAGGTGTCAATCCATATCTGCCAAGTGACCCTATGTAGAGGGAACAGTCTCTATTCTGCTCTGTGTCAGTGTGTATCATGGTCTCTGAGGACAGGTGTCAATCCATATCTGCCAAGTGACCCTTTGTAGGGGGAACAGTCTCTATTCTGCTCTGTGTCAGTGTGTATCAGGGATCCTTAGGATAGGTGTCAATCCATATCTGCCAAGTGACCCTATGTAGGAGGAACAGTCCCTATTCTGCTCTGTGTCAGTGTGTATCAGGGTCTCTGAGGACAGGTGTCAATCCATATGTCACGGTGTCAATATGTCATATGTCAGGTGTCAATCCATATTCATTGCGATTTAGGAATGTTAGGTGATATATGCCTATATGGATTAAAACCAGACTTTGCATCAACTGTGTAATTTTCCATGGGAGTTTTGCCATGGATCCCCCTCCGGCATGCCACAGTCCAGGTGTTAGTCCCCTTGAAACAACTTTTCCATTGCTTTTGTGGCCAGAAAGAGTCCCTGTGGGTTTTAAAATTCGCCTGCCCATTGAAGTCAATGGCGGTTCGCCCGGTTCGCGAACATCACTACTAGACATCACTACCATTGACTGAAAAAAACTAAACATTAAACACAGCATGTATTTTATGACATAAAGTAGAGAATACTGCCATAGAAACACTCCTCCATACACTATTGAATGTTCAGGTGATGGTGAGACAAATGCATAGTATTCCACTTTGCATCAATTACTGGTATTTATTTTTGTTTTTACACTATATGTAGCATTGTCATGCTCCATTTCAAATAATTCTGCTGCTATTTCATTTGTGTTTTCCAAAACTTTCTGATAAAAATAAACATTATTGATTTAGACATCTGATCATTCAACCCATCTGTCACAAGGTAAAAGAGTTCACCCTGAGGAGAGTGATGGCTTTTAAAGCAAGATAAGGTAATATCATCATGAAGAAGCCATTTCATTGCATGAACATATTATACATGCAGAAATAGAAAGCTGCAAACAGAAATATGGACTTTTTACGTTGCTTAAACTAAAACCAATACACAATTTTAAAGATGGTGGGGCACTGACCCATGATTTTTTTGGTCTCTGCCTACTTAAACCCACGTACTCAACCCCTGACCAACTGAAAGATCATACTAAAGACAAAAAGGGAATTGGAGGCACACCTGGAACATGCATTTTGCAGAAAGTGTGCTGCTGTCGTGACCAAAATGTATACATACAGGGCCGGTGCAAGGATTTTTGCCGCCCTAGGCAAAAGTAAAGTTTGCCGCCGCCCCCCCCTCCACCACGTGACATCACAATGCCCCACCCATATGATCTGCCATGTTAACCAACGCCAGTGCTGGAGTGCCGCTGTGTTTACATTAAAAGGCCTGCAGGGACAGGCTATAGACACCAGAACCACTACATTAACCCCTTAAGGACACATGATTCCCTTTTATTCCAGAAGTTTGGTCCTTAAGGGGTTAAGCTGAAGTGGTTCTGGGGACTATAGTGTTTCTTTAATGTGAGGTAAATTAGAGATTAGTGCCACGAATAATATACTAGATTGCCTACTTACAACCAGATGAGGATGATGATGGGCTCTAGCTGCAGTCTGGCTCCACTGGTCTGGTGTAGAACAGGATCTCTGGAGGCTGTTTGTAACTGTGGTCACAGAAATCAATGTTCTGGAAGAACGGGAAGCAGCTCCATTTTTTTGGGGCCCTTTACACAGCTCAAAGTCTGGTTCCCAGGGTCCACCTTCATGTTCCACCAATGCGTTTGTTCACAGGGGGTAGAGTAGGGGATGTCCGGATATGTGTGTAAGGAATGCATTGTGTGAATCTGTGTTTGGATGTGTAAGGGCTGCAAGGTGTGTTTCTGTGTATGTACGGGATGCAATGTGTGCGTCTGTAAGGGGTGCATTGAGTGTGTGTAAGGAATGCATTGTGTGTTTCTGTGTGTGTAAGGGTTGCATTGCTTGTGTGTCTGTGTGTGTAATGCATTGTGTGTTTTTATGTGTGCAAGGGGTGCATTGTGTGTGTGTGTGTGTGAGTGTGATGGATGTCAATCTCTCCCCCCTCCCTTGTCACTCTCTTCTCCCCTCCCCACTCTCATTCCCCCGCCCTCCCCTGTCAATTCCCCTCCCTGTCAATTTCTCCCCCCCCCTGTCTCTGTTGTAGCGTGGCCGAGCTCTGTATTGTCCGCGGGTACAGGGAGCTTTTGTTTCCTGTACCCGGCCGGACTAAAAGGAAGTGCACACTCAGCCCACCGGGCTCACGGCATCAGGGACCCCACATACCCATGGGCCAGGGCACCCACTCCTCCAGCGGGCCGGCAGTCCCAATCAGGGGATCCATCCAGCGCTCAGCTGTGCCCAAGTCCGTTCGGGCGGTCTCGAACGGCCTCCCATGATTTGCACTCTCCACCTTCACTCCTCCGACTCAGCAGTAGTGCCTTTGTGGAGTACTTGCCAGTGATAGGATAATCGCAATGTGCACCCGAGTCTCTTTGCGCCTGATCAGGGTGCTTCTTCGGGTAGATGTTTCAGCCCCTCCGCGGCGACGTCTAATGTTGCTGGCTGATTTTCGTGCAGCCTGTGCCAGTGCAGGCGGTCGGTATCCGGACCGCGCGGGGACTCCCGCTGCAGCCAGCTCCTCTGCCTGGAGGCCGGGATATCCCCCACCGACCGAGGGGGGGGGGGGGGGGGGGGGGCAGGGCCGTGCCCCAGGCCGAGGTTCTCCCCTCGTCTAGATGTCCACAGCGGGACCGCTTGGCTGTGCTGCCTGCAGTGGGCGCTGGGTTTCTGACTCTCTGCCTCATGTAGGCCGTGCTCGGCCTTCTCTGCTTGCCTGGCTTGCGGTGAGTGTCGGGTATCGGGGGTAAGCTGGCGCCATCCTCGGTTCATTTCTGATGGGACTTTGCGTTTTTAGGCAGTCTGAGGCGATATTAGTTGCCTTTTTGTTGGCATGGAGCAGGAGCTCATGATAATGGTGTCTGGTCAGCCCGCCCCCCCACCCCCTTTCGAATTAGGAGGCCCTCTAGTGACTGTCTGGTAGACAGCCACTAGAGGTGGGGTTAACTCTGGATGGTAATTATTGCAGTTTCTCAATAACTGCAATAATTACTATTGCAGGGTTAAGGGACATGGGGCATTGCACCAGTGGCGGATCCAGAGCCTGATCTCGGGAGGGGCACTTGTAGATTATTTAAATAAATAATCCAGACACAATAACCACTACAGCTCAGTGTAGTGGTTATGGTGTCAATAGTGCCGGGACCCCCTCCCAGAATAAGTAGTCAAACTGTTTAAGAACAGTTTGACAACTTACCTGAGGTCTGCTGGGAAATGGGGCTGTAGTAGGGTATAGGAGCAGTGGTGTGTGTGAGTGGTGCAATGTGTAAGGGGTGCAGTGTGTGTGTGTGGGAGTGAGGGTGGCAGTGTATGTGTGGGACAGTATGTGTGTGTAACAGTTGCAGTGTGTGTGTGTGTGTATGTGTGTAGAGTGTGTGTGTGTATGGGGGCAGTGTGTCTGTATGAGGGCAGTATGGGGGCAGTGTGTGTGTATGAGGGCAGTATGGGGGGCAGTGTGTGTATGAGGGCAGTATGGGGGCAGTGTGTGTATGGGGGCAGCATGGGGGCAGTGTGTGTGTATGGGGGGCAGTGTGTGTGTATGAGAGGCAGTATGGGGGCAATGTGTGTGTATGAGGGCAGTATCGGTATGGGGGGCAGTGTGTGTGTATGAGGGCAGTGTGTGTATGAGGGCAGTATGGGGGGCAATAAGGGGTGCAATGTGTGTGTATGGGGGGCAGTATGGGGTGCAATGTGTGTGTATGGGGGGCAGTATGGGGTGCAATGTGTGTGTATGGGGGGCAGTATGGGGTGCAATGTGTTTGTATTGGGGGCTGTGTGTGTGTGTGTGATAAGGGTAGGGGGGCTTTTTTTTTTTTTAATTCTTTATTTTTGTTGCGCAGGTGGGTACAGAAATATTGGCGAACGCCACAACAGCGTATATGTGCATAACAACGAGTTAAACAGTGGCAGCGAGACATGCACATTTTTTAGATTTTTAGGTACAGGCTTATGCTTGCGCCATAGTTGCGTTCCTAGATGCGTATACATGCTTAGTATTGGCGTGAGGGTATATACATTTTAAAACATTTTAAAGCATAGACTAACTAGACATTTTCACGTTAAGCAAAACTAGTGGGTTGTTACGGTGCTATAGAGTACGGTCGTATAGTGGTAATAACAGTTGTACAGCTATCATATCATGAGGATAAACAAGTGAACAAGACTTTATGCTAGACTCTGGCACATGTTTAGTGCAGGCAGGGTGGTTTCCTGTGGCGTCAGTGTACTTATATTCTGTGCTGAAGGCAGCTGGGCCAGCTTGTTAAGTAGTAAGAGCCCTGTGGCCAATGCATTGCAGTTAAGGGAAACAGGTGTGTTAGACGTGTTGACCGAGTAAGCTAACTTGTATGGTGCTTTGAGTCCTATATGTTAAGAGTGGTGGAATTAGGCTAAAATAAAGAAGAACATACTAACCAAAGATAAAAATTAAACACGCCTACATCATGAGCCGTAAGACTTTTGGAGTTATAGTTATAGACATGCCTATATATGTTAGTCTAGCGACACACTGCTGTATACAATGCAACATTTATCATAGCAACAACGCGGTATATAAGACAGAGTTAGTAACTCAGCGCGTAAAATACAACAAATAGCATATTAAACTGGCTATGGGGCTTTAAAACACAACTATGAATGAGTCCCATAGGCTAGGTCTAGAGAACATTATGCGAGGTTCACGTAGGGAGACCTGTACTTGTTGGGGAGTCCCCAGAGTATTGTAGTCCTGCAGCGCCGTCAGTATTTGTGCCGGGAGACTGTCCAGGGTCTTTGCTTATTCAGCCGATGCCCAGTCTGTCATGTGGGCGATGGTCGCTCTGTGCTAGGCTTGTGTCCCGCCGGTATGTACCTGTGGCTCGGATGTGAGGCAGTATTGTGCCTGAGTACCTCGTGGTGCTTCTGAGCGCAATTCCGCCATCTTGTGGGGTTGCTTGTATCTGTGACCCGGTGGCTGTGCTCTTGCCTTTGCGGATGCATGTGTGAGTACCTGGGTCTGCGTGGTCGGTTTCCCCTCTTCTCTTGTGCCTAGTCAGAGGTGGCTTGACGGCTGCTCTGAGGGCCACTAGCGGAGCTCCATAGTGGCGACGGCGGGTCACCGGGCGGATCCACGTGGCCACCGTCCGAGCCGCTTGTGGGTAGGGCAGTCCCCTGGAGAGTAGTATCTCGCAGAAGATCGAGTAGAGCCAGTCCAGGGCCACCAAGAAGTGGGGGTGTCTTAGCTGCCCCTCATTCTTTCTGTGCGGCATTCGTTAAACGGCCATCTGAGGTATAGTTGACTTGCTATCTGGCCGCTAGACAATCGTCGCATTTGCTTTCTGCCTCAGCTTGCCCGTCTAGTGGGGACCGGGATGTCCCCCCCCGGTCCAGAGGGGAGGGGGGGGGGGAGGGGGTAGGAGGCCTGCAGCGCTTTTCAGGGGCACAGGTGTCGAGGAGAACGGCCGCCTCTCCCCGGCTCCGACTCCCGTAGGCCTCAGGTTGTGTTGCGGACTATATACCCCGTTGTGCACAAAAAGGGTATCCACCGGTTCCCCGAAGCACACCCGTCGTGGGTGTCGCACCCTGGATGGGTTCTGGGCAATATAGCCGCTGATTTTGCCCCGCTTAGAGCTCGCTCGGCGGGAGCTCTGTCCCCATGCGTCCAGTCGGCTTGGCGGTCAGGCTCCGCCCCCAGGGTCTGGGTGCCTACATTGCCCCTTTAAATGGCACAGTGAATTAATTTTGGGAACTTTGTGTCTCAGCAGTTGGGGTAAGAAGGAAACTAAGTGAGCATACATTTTATTACTCAAGACACTTGAATCTCCCTAACCTTTATGTTTTGCATCCTGTTGGGCTAACTTGTATTAGTTTTGTTATAGCGGAAACGGCAACATACTTTAGTTGAACAGGATTCAGTTTAACACTATACATTTAAAGTATGTGATGCATTTGATAAATAATAGAAGAAAAAAACAGAACACTGCAGTAATAGTACAAACACCTGACACTCAAATCAACCATAGCACAAAAATATGAGCATGCAACAAGTATTTTACTATTCTTTAACATTTAAATTGTAATAGCATATCAATGAACAAACAAAACCCGAGCTTAGCGCATTTCCTTATAACAAAGATGCAACATGCCATACTCCTATGGGAAAGAAAATCACCTCGATGATGTTGACAATTTTACCACAATAGTATGATATCATGAAACTCATTAATTGGGGTATGAGTCACCAGATAGAATAACATTCCTTTATGTCCACATGATGTAAACACGTTCGGTAAGGATGGAATGCGGTCAGAGACACACATGTATCACGCTCTCATTCCCCAATCGGGACAACCCCCCCCCGACCGGAAGCACTCCTTACTTCCGGTTCCCAGTGATCCCGTCAGGTGGAGCTCGGTGTCCTCGGAAACAGCAGGGCAGGTAACCGTAACCCACTTTATGTTAGCACTAATAAAGGGGGGGATGTGTATATGATCATTAGGGAAATTTTTTAGTAATGTTTGCTTTGCATGCCACCGTGTGGACCCAGCTAGGAGGTTATAAGCAGTGATTTGTAGCCGTAGCTATTGTAGTGTCAGGTATAGGATCTAAAAAAAATGCTTAGGACTATTGTTATTAAGGCAAACATCTATATCGAAGCTTTAATTATATTAAATTGACAGTGTACAGATAATATGTATATCTTGCTGCTGAACGAAACGGCAAATAATAAAATACACTTTTACCCTTGCAGCCCAGGTGTGTGGCAGTTTCCAATTATATACATTTAATCAATAAATAGTGTGTGCGCTTATGTTATGTATTTGTTTAACATCGTGATCTATTGTGTATTTTATTAGGTAGTGAGGTTAGAATGCATGTTGTAATGACGTATAATTATGTTGGTACGTTTTTAGTTTGTTTTTAGGTGGTGTATGTTAGAGGGATACCTTCATAACTTTTTGGACTTTCTGCTGTTTTACACTCTATTTGACAGCCATAGCAGACAATTGCGCTGTTTACTTTTATCATGATTTTATATATTTTTTTGCTGGTATCTTGGGTTTGCTGCTGCATAATTTGATGTTTGTGAAAATACTGCTAGTTCAATTTTCTCTGTAGACAAGCGACACTACTGTTGACGCATGATGAGGACCATTAAACTGCATTATATATGTACTCCTTGGACATGTGTTATTTATATGTATTTAGAAATGTTTATGCAGTTCTTATAATATAATCGCTAACAGATGCAAGGTTATATGACTGATTCTAGTAATTAAATTACGTGTTACATGGTAACTTGCTGTTAGTTGGAGCCACTCTATGTAAGGCCATGCCTTGCAACATTTCCTTCATCAAGTACCATAAGAGTGATTTGTGATGCTTCATGTTGAGTGAGTTCAGTATGTTTGTCATAGGGGCTTGAACATGTAAATTCAATACTGTGCACCTATTCTGCATTCCTTAATACTTGTACATGGGTCTTATATACATTGTATCCCTGTACAAATGTTTCTGAGTAATTAAACTAACACAATGCATGTAATTGAACTTCTGCAGCTTTTTTTGGTGCCAGTGATCCAATCCTAATAAAATCTTTTGGTCTAATTTAATCCAAACCGCATATTTGTCTTTCATTAGTTGTTTCTGATCAGTTTCCTATGGCTCTTGTGGGTTAAACCTGTTTTCTTGGCAATCATGTCAGTCTTTACTCCCCTGCAGTGTTCTTAATTGCGCTCTTGTCTAGGATCTTGCAGAGTGCTGTAACACCAGAGGCAGTAATTTGGCCTCTACAGTAGGCCTATTACTCCATCTGCACCTTTGTGTTTTTGCTGTCTGTTGGGATGCCACACGTTTGATACAAATCTGTTTGGTCTAGTTTTTTTTAAAGTATAATAAATGAGATATTTATAAATGTTTTATGTCAGGGTTTATGACATTTTCAAAAAAACATTCAAGTGAAACTACCTGTTTCAAGAATATCGCTGTCAATTTTTTTTTATGTTTGCCAGAGAAACCTTATTTGACTGCAGTTGATACACTTTTTTTTTTTTTTTCTTCATACAGTTTATGCCTCTGTAATCCAACACTAGTTATTTGAATTGGAAACAGGTGGTTGTCTGTCAAGTGTATTTTGATGACTAACAAACACTCATAGATCTTCTGTCACACTTCAGCCAGATATCTATAGTCATGCCTAGCTAAATTGTTACCTGTCTGCCATAGTATGTATTTTAAATAGATTTCCAGGTTACATCACTTGGGTGGGTGGGGGTGTTTTGTGTAAGAATGTTACAAAATTAAGCAATATAAACACTCTCTTTCTATAGCTGGATTTATGTTAACTTCTTTTTTCTAAAAAAGTTTTTCTTTTCTGTAAAAGTGGCACTGTCATGCCGAACTTACCTTTCCCAAATCGATTCCTCTTCTCTTCCTCTTTCAGGATCTGTTATTAATTTCTTCCTGTCTGCTCTAGTTTTCTTTAAAAATTAAGACAAAGTAGGGACTATTTCTCTTCTGGAGGTTTCCTAAGCCATGACCAGCCATGACCAGCAGAGGAGCAAATTGTGCTTCGTTTCCGGTGGTCAGAGCAATTTTCCCATAATCCTTAGCTTTCCTCCCTGTTCCCGCGATGCTTCCTGTCAGTATTGCCGAAGTCCTGTCACTTAGACAGAACGCCGGCAAAACTGCAGAATTGCGTCCTAACAGAATGAGAACAGTTTCTCCATTCGTGTTAGAACGCAATTCGGGACTTTGTTCGGATCGCAATTTCATTCGAATGAATGGAACTTCGATCCTATTCGTGCTGTGGCTATATCTTGCAGCCGCTTAGTAGATAACTCCCTAATTCCCATGGTATTAGGGAGCTATCTACCAATAGGCTGAAAGACCTAAATTGGTCTTTCAGCCACATTTACTAATACTAAGTAATGATTACTTAGTATTAGTAAATTCCACCCCTACTCGCTATACCGCGAGTAGGGGCATGTCTAGTAAACAGTGAGCAGCTAGTGGCTGCTCACTGTAAAAAATAAAATAAAAAAAAAAAAAAACCTATAGTGAAAAAAACCCTAGTGAGGGGGGAATAAAATAACTAACCTGTAAATAAAAATAAAACTTACCATTTGATGTCTTCTTTCTTCTAAAATCTTCATTTTTCAGCCCCAAAAAAGGCCAAATAAAAAACCATCATACCCGTCGTACTTAAAATAAAATAAACAAACTGAGCGCCAAAAAAAAACCTGACGAAAAAGAGAAACCAGACGCATAAAATAAAAACAATCTTCACTCATGGAGGGCTCCGCGCAGACTGAGCTTTGCAGGGCGGTGGAAGGCTTATAAAGCCTTGCCCGCCATGCAATTAGGCTAAGAACACTCTGTGGTTATGTTGCTTGGCGTGCTCATTTAACCTGGCATACTGATGTGTAAATTCTAAGTTCCAAAATAGAAACAATTCTGACTTGGAGAATTCACTTTTTAAATTCATATCTCCTCTCACTTTAGTGAGTAAACTTAATAGTTATTCAACTTCTCCACCCCCCTAATGAATTTGAAAGCCTGACTTGACCTTATTATTTAAGATATTGCAGCTGAAACACTTAACACTGTGCTAACCCAACTTATCGGACTGTTGTGTAGTGATGTCTACATGACTGGGTCAGAGCATCTAAAAAATGGCAAGTCTTGTGGGGGTGTTCCCAGTATGCAGTGGTTAGTACCTAACAATAGTAGTGCAAGGAAGCACAACTGGTGAACATAGGTGCCCAAGGCTCATTGATTCACATGGGAAGGGAGGACTACCCCATCTGGTCTGATCACACAGAAGAGCTACTGTAGCTCAAAGTGCTGAAATACTTATAGTAAAAATTGTAGTTTGGGGGGGGGCGTGGCCTAACCGGGGATGTGAACGCTCCCAGTTGAACAAATGGGTAACAAAAAGAAACCCCAAGCCTCCCAGGAGAACCCTGGACAGCCGTCCGGTAAGAAAGACGGCGATCTCGACCGCTACTTTCGAGACAAAGTGAGGGCACTTGCAGAGACAGACACGGACGGGCCGCCATCTTCCCCACGTGCGTCCTCTTCACACAGCCCGGCAAGCTCCGAAACTTCTATATCACGCGGCACCAACAAGCTGCAGGATATTATTCAAAATCTACCTTCTAAAGGTGACATGGCAACCATGCTGGCGAAGTTGGACGCCTCAATACAGGATAAACTTTCATCCATCACGACGGAGGTAAGGCAGATAGGCCTGAGAGTTGGGGACCTAGAAGGAGACAGGGTGTAGCGGAGTGCAATATTAGAATCCACGATCTCCGCTGGTATAACAGGTAAATCCACAGTCAGCGCTGAAAAGTATGGCAATATCCCCAATCCTCCCAATAACCAGACAAAACACAGTCTGGGAGTCAACTAGCAGCTTTATTCAGAACTTCCAGTATTTATGCAAGTCCCCATGCAAGGGGTTTCCTTACTGACAAAGCAGGGGTGATACAGTAAGAGACTACATGGGGGACTTAACATTTGGTACATTTTTCCCATCAGCCACCGCTGCACGAGAGGGATACTCCCACTAAAATATACTGTTAAGTGGATTATCCCCTCGTGCAGCAGAACCGGCATTTCACATTAAAATCTGTAACTTGAATAATATTCGTCTATTTTGCACGAACAGCCATTCAGTAGATAGCTGGGGTCTGCGGGTACGTTTCGTGGGAATACCGCTCAGATCCCAGCTAAACTAACTGAACGCCGCACGAAATACATTCATTTAATTTGTATAAAAAGTACCGAACACCAATGGGTCTCCCAATAGAAGAAGACCGAAGCTCCCGAACAGCCTGGAAGTACAGCGGTGTTCGTGCATTCGAGTAGCCGTTTTTAGTTCCATGCACTCGACGGCCAAACACCGCTCGGGGAGACAAAGGATCCAAGATGGCTGACCGCCGCGTGGTCGGTAGCCGAACGACGGCCACCTAAGAATCCACTTAATTTCCGATTGCAACACTGTTGCAATCAGGTAATTGGTGCCACACGCCTCTAAGTGTGTGGGCTTGCGTTCGGTACCTAATTAGTTTCACGAACAGCCGGTAAAGTTGCTGTTCGTGAAACGACCATGTAAATGCTAGCGACTTTCGGCTGCTAGCATACGAATACCATAGAAATACATGCAACCATACATTTACAGGCGGAATACAAAGTACATTCAATTACAACATATTAGCAGTGTGTAGGACAACCTTTAGGGAACTAGTTCCATAGTCTTAAGTGGCTAGGTTTGCCACACAGGGAATCCATTCAAACCCGTTTCCTCAATATAGAACAGAAACAGGAGGCCCAAGAAGCTAAACTTATACAAATACTTCGCCACACTGAGGATTTAGATAACAGAGGGAGGAGAAACAACCTCCGTGTGAGAGGGGTTCCAGAAGCACAGGGGGACCCAGAAAATATAATGGACACACTGCAGGTATTATTCAATGACATATTACAACGCCCCACGGATACGGCCATATTAATGGATAGAGCACACAGGGCAGTAAGGCCTAAGGGCCTGCCCCAAGAAGCACCTAGGGATATTGTGTGCAGAATTCACTATTTTACCCTCAAAGAAGAGATCCTGCGCAAGGCCAGGAATTCCCCGGTCCTCAACTCAGCCGCATCACAAATCCAAATAATGCCTGACTTGACCTGGCAAACATTACAAGGCAGAAGGGCCCTCAGACCCCTGACGCAGATCTTGCAGGCAAGGGAAATACGCTTTAGATGGAGATACCCTTTCTCCCTTACAGCTACGCATAATGGGACACAAGGATGCATTCAAACTGTACAAGATATTCCTCAAGATGTTCGACATTCCTCAATTGGAAATACAAAATTGGTACGACCCCGGTCCCCAAGGAACCTCACAAGCTCTAACCCAACGGCCTCGATGGAGACTCCAGGCGGAGAAGAGACGGACACCGGGAAAGAGGCTTCCCTTCACACCGGTATCCAGACCCAGATATGCTCCACGGGACACTTCAAGACCTCACAGTTGGAGGAGCTCAACGCCATGTATTTCTGGACTTACAGATCCTCTGATGGATCTTTCTTGGGGACATAAGCCATATGTTTTTCAATCTCTATTTTTTCCACACACCACTGGATGCTTAATGAATAGGGAGGTGACTGGGTCTTGGGACCCTTGGATACTTGGACAGTCGGAGGAAGTGTATCGACCTGCACTGAGAAGGAGTGTAATGTATACGTGATACAAAAGGTCAAATTATGCTTTATATTGCTTTGATGCTTTAGTGTGTTGCAACTGCACTGTGTTGACGTACATTATGGCTAAGAAATGCACTGCCTACTTACGCAATAAGGAAGTAGGGGGTTGATGTTAGGGACGGTCCGGGTATCCTTGGGTCCCCGCCACGTATCCACCTGAGCACTGGGTGCGTGACTAATTTTGCTGCTAAGATATGCCCAGCGTAACACCCATTCTGGTATTTTAGTACCTTTGAGTGCAAGGCAGCGCAGATTTAAAGTGACTTCTAGAGAGGTTGGAGGGGGCCCTACAGGTTATCATATTTCTTTCCTATTATACCCCTAACGACCACGGTTATTATAACCTTTTGAATAAACCACCTTTACAACCCCTAAAAGGACCATTAGTGGTTCTGTGCGGTACAAACTGGCACTATTCTACAGGGTAGTCATTCTCGATTCAGTTAATTGTGCTGAAGGGGAGAATATTGTGTACCGACTCCTTAAGAGCTGGTGTTGACACCAGCTTTAGTTAGTGATTTCTGTATTTAGATTTCACAATTGCACAGATTGGTTATATTATTGGTTACGGTTGATTCTCATATACTGTTACCGTAACCAATTCTTTTTCTTTTTTTTTTTTTCTGATTTAATTTTTGGAAAAAGCAGCGTACATTTATAGACTTCTCAGCTTTCCGCGCACATCCAGTGTACACAATGACAACACACGTCCAAACACAACAAGCGGTGATAGACTCAATCAATATCCTATCCTACAATGTCAGGGGACTTAATACTCCTCAGAAGAGGAATATAGCACTTAGGGACTTTCACAGACTTCAAGCTGACGTAGTGTTTGTCCAAGAAACACATTTCAGGGATCCGAAAGCGCCTAAACTAACTAACAAACATTACCCTCTAGCATACTATAGTAACTTCACTCAAAACAAGTCACGTGGAGTGGCAATCCTGATCCGGGGAGAGATCCCCTTCACCTACCAAAACCATTTTCATGATAACTCAGGGCGTTATATTATCTTGCAGGGCTCCATAGGGGACCAACCGATCACACTTGTGAACCTCTATTTACCAAATATTAAACAGTGTCATACACTGCATAGAATCATCAACAAGGTTCAACAGCACACATCAGGTATATTGATTATAGGGGGAGATTTCAATATCTCCATCGATGGTCACAAGGACAGCACTGCACCACAATCTAAACACCTGAACCACACGAGAACTCAGATTAGACGCCTCATGCACGACCATCAACTGGTTGATTGCTGGAGAGCATTACATCCGACAACTAAGGATTATTCCTTCTACTCTAGATCAGCATCTACATATACCAGGATAGACCTTTTCCTCACGACTCAGAGAGACCTCTCACTAGTGACATCAGCAATATCACTTGGTCTGATCATGCACCGGTTCAAATGTCACTAAACATTCCGTCCTTGGCTCAAGGGAAAGGCCGATGGAGATTGAACACTTCTATATTACATAACACCGAGGCTAAAAAAGCCATTGCGGAAGTGATCACCAATTACTTTCAGGACAATAACACCCCCGACACCGCTCCTTTTCTCCAATGGGAAGCCCATAAGTGCGTAGTGAGGGGAGAACTCATAAAATGGGGCTCCTTCATTAAGAAAGAGCAAATAAAAAAACAACAGGAACTTTTGCAAAACATTAAAAACTTAGAAGAGATACATAAGGTCACCATGTCAGACAATGACTATAGAAAACTATTATCTCTCAGATCAGAACTGACTCTACTCCTACAGGCCAAAGCAAAAAAATCCCTGATGTGGAACAAACAATTATTCTACGCCCAAGGTAATAGATGTGGGAAACTTTTGGCGAATGCTTTAAAACAGCAGAGAGGGAAAACTTACATCCCCCAGATTAAAACCACAACTGACAAAATAGTACGAACAAATGAGGACATAGCAAGGACGTTTAGGGAATTCTATCACTCTCTATACAATATTACAAAAGACTCTCAGGATAAAGAGGTCATAAAGACATACCTCGCAGATAAATTTACTAACGTCCTCCCGCAAGTTATTGTTAGGTCCCTAGACGAACCGTTTTCCTTAACAGAACTCAAACACGCGATCAGAATCGCCCCATCAGGTAAAAGTCCAGGCCCGGATGGCTATTCGGCCTCCTACTACAAAACTTATACGAAAGAGTTAGGCCAACATCTACTTCGAGCCATTAACTCTATAAATAGGGATAACCCCATACCTCGACCCAGTCTAGAGGCCAACATTACCCTTCTCCACAAACCGGGAAAAGACCCAGACCTTTGTAGTAGTTATAGGCCTATCTCCCTGATCAACGTGGACATTAAAATATTTACTAAGTTACTAGCACTCAGACTGCAACCACTGCAACCAACGTTAATCCACCCTGACCAGGCAGGATTCGTGCCTTTGAGAGAAGCCAAAGACAATACCATTAAAATTATTAATCTGATTCATGGGGCTAGGGGCCTTAAACAGCCAGCAATCTTGCTAGCTATAGATGCTGAAAAAGCGTTTGACAGGGTGGACTGGGACTTCCTCCTGTCAACGCTCGAAGCCCTTGGTTTCGGGACGAGATGGATGCAATGGATCCAAGCGATATACTCCTCTCCATCGGCCAGACTGAAAATCAATGGGGCCTTGTCCGACCCATTTGGAATCCCAAATGGTACAAGACAAGGTTGTCCCCTTTCCCCTCTCCTCTTCATTCTAGGACTGGAGCCACTATTGAACGCAGTGACAACACAGACGGAGGTGGAGGGTATACAGGTGGGCAATACACAATATAAGGTATTGGCTTTCGCTGATGATCTGCTATTTACTTTAACTAACCCCAAATCAACTCTCCCAGCCTTGATGAACATTTTATCGGAATACAGTGCTCTCTCTAATTTTAAAATAAATATGGATACGTGTGAAATATTAAATCTTACGCTCCCGGATAAAGATAAAACCCATTTACAACAAGAGTACCCCTTTTGTTGGGCCAAGCACTCGATAAAATACTTGGGAATAAATGTCACCCCACACACCACCGCATTGTACACTGCGAATTTTCCACGCTTCTAGAAGCCATTAGCTCAGATTTGATCAGATGGGATAAACCGCCTTTTCGTTGGTTTGGCCGCGTAAATATAATTAAAATGAATGCACTCCCTAGAATATTATACCTTCTAAACACACTTCCAATAAGGATCCCACGAGTGTTCTTTAGGAAGATACAGACATTATTCACCACATTTATCTGGGCACACAAACGCCCGAGACTGAGCTACCTCATCCTCACGAGACCCAAAGATAGAGGAGGTATAGGGCTACCCGATATCTGGCTTTATTACCAGGCCGTCCATCTCAACCGCATCATGGATTGGTCTCACCAAGGGCAATCTAAGTTGTGGATCGCCCTTGAACAAGATTTAATAAAACGATCCCCTGGATGATGACACCATCCTCTAAGTGGCAGATCCCCAATCACCCAACAGTGGCACCAACACTACTTCTCTGGGAAAAAAACTCTAGGCAGATCAAATTTAGCTCCGACCCCCTCACCAATATACCCAATAACACACAACCCGGACTTTATAGCTGGAAAAACAGGGTCTCCTGCTTACTTTACCGAAAGGTAGCAGAAGTGACTGGGGAGGGGGGCTTAGTACTGGTGACCCACCTGACTGAGGGAAGACCACCCTCTCTAATGCAAAGATTCCAATATGCACAGGTTAAACATTTCCTAGGGACACAAGGTCTGATCAATTGGAAGCATAGGGATCTCACCACATTCGAAGATCTCTGTTTACGTCTTAAAGCTCCTCCAAAAGGAACCTCCTTGTGTTATAAGCTTCTCCAAACACTAACTCACACCTCCCTACCCTACTTTACCAAAACTTGGGAGACCCACATAGTAGAAAAACTAGGAGAGGACGATTGGGCTGTGATATTCAAAACCATTTTTCATTCACATTCAAGTGTCCCTCTACAGGAACTTAACTATAAATGTATCTCGCGATGGTACACCACCCCGACTGACATTAATAGATTTGACCCCTCTTCCTCACCTGATTGCTGGAGGTGCACCTCAAATGCAGGTACATTTCAACATATATGGTGGACCTGTGATTTAGTGACAAGTTTCTGGAGAGCGGTTTGGAATACAGACAACTTAGTGTTGAACATAACGATCCCTTTTAGCCCTGAAGCGTTACTACTGTTCCATTTTAATGTCCCAAGACAAAAGTTCAAACACTCTCTCATGTACTTTATGTTAACAGCAGCTAAAAGCTGCCTGGTGAACAACTGGAGGTCACCTAACCCACCTTCCAAGAAGGAATGGTATCTAAAGATAGAATATTACCATGCCCTAGAGGAACTTAGATGGGGATCCCTAGACAAATACCATAGATACACGGACATATGGCAACCTTGGAGACACTTCCTGCAGGGACTACCTAATAACACCAACGCACATCCTTAACTAAGCAAGGGATACGAACCCCTTGAAGGCACACCCTAGTCGAGCTGTGACATATAACAGTACACGGAGGTATCGAAAACGCCACCCATGTTACTATGGCGATGTGGGATCAAATCTAGTGTTATAATTTTTAACAGTCTTTGTATGTATAGATTAATATAATAGAAGACCAGTGACGGGAACTGTGAATTCACTCACCTTAACATACATGTATGTAATTGGATGTATTGCTGCTCATTGTTTGGATCTTTATGATTCTAATTTTACTTTTTTACTTTCTTATTCTTACTCTTCTACATCTTGTGTTTTTTTGTTTACATCATTATGAGACTGTATCATTTAAAAAATGATTAAAAATAAAATATATATAAAAAAAAATTGTAGTTTGCTACTTAGCTGCAGACCAGTCAGAGTGCCCATCTCCACCGCTGAAAGCACCTTCAATGAGGATGTTTAATGTTGGAACTGGAACATAGAGATAACTAAGAATATTGCCTGGCCTGAAAAATCATGTTTTCTTTTAGATCAGGTGGATGGCCAGGTGCGTGTGCTTTATTTACCTGGGCAGGTTATGGAAGGTCGTGGATGCAGTGTTATGCTCTGGGCATTGTTCTACTTAGAAACCTTGGGTCTGGAATTCAGGTGGATGTTACTTTGACATGTACCAACTACCTATGGATTGCTGCAGACCACGAACACCCCTTCATGGCAACGGTGTTCCCTTATGGCAGTGGACCCTTTAAATTGCATCCTGCCACACTGCATTCATCTATAGTCTGAAGAACTGTCAGTATTACAAAATGATCCAGCACATAGAATTGTGTAACACAGATAGGTAGCGTATACCGGACCTTAGAATGGCCGGACTAACGTACCAAAGAATAGTCAGGAATAGCCATGGTCAAGGGAAACAGAAAGAGACCCAACGATAAGGAAAAGCCAGGATTCAGGGATGCCAGAAAACAGGGAAGTCAAAAACAATGCCAAAGTCAAATAACCAGAATTACCAGAATCAATAACGCGCTCTCAGACAACCACAAGGGAAACCACGACAGGGCACTGAGCAGGATGAGAACTGGGCCTAAATACCCCTCCTCTAGGTCTGATAGGTTGTAACCGGCCTTTGACCCCAAAGGCAGTTACCTGGTTCCCATTTGCATAATTGCTGCTCAGCATTAACCCTTCTGTAGATTTGGTTGCTGCTCGGCACAACTTTTCCAGTGTGGACAGTAAATGTCATTAACCACATTTTTATAAGCGGATGAATACGTGACCTGAAGAATGCCCACTGGGCGGGCAGGACCAGGCTTGAGAGGAAATTTTGCGTGAAAATAGCGAATCTTGCGGCCAGCATGTATATCAGATGCTGGAACCCACAAACGATCGGCTGGTCCATAACTTTTCCAATCCACCAAGTACTGTAAATTGCCCCGAGAAAACCTGGAATCAATTATGGAGGAGACCTCATACTCTTCCTGTCCAGAAACAACCTAGGGAGGAGGAGGGGGACACTTGAGACAGTATATTTATTGCAAACAAGAGGTTTGAGCAAGGACATATGAAAGGTATTAGGAATTTTCAAGGAGGCCGGAAGGGCCAGAGAGTACGCAACAGGATTGATCCTACAAAGGACACGAAAAGGTCCAAGGAACCTAGGAGCAAATTTCATGCTAGGGACTTTGAGCCTGATGTTACGAGAAGATAACCAAACCTTCTCACCCACTTGGTAAACAGGGTTGGCACCTCGACGTGTATCAGCAAAATGCTTGAAACGGTCAGCAGCAGTACCCAGAGCAGATTGAACTTTAACCCAGGTATCACGGATGGAAGCCAGACGGTCATCCAAAGCAGGAATAGCCGTATCAGAAAAAACAGCCGGTAGGACAGTAGGATGCCAGCCATTATTAACAAAAAATGGACTATGCCCAGAGGAGTCATGGTCAGCATTGTTCCTAGCAAACTCGGCCCATGGTAATAATTCAGACCAATTGTCTTGAGTGCTATTAACAAAATAACGCAAGTATAACTTCAAAGACTGGTTAGCCCTCTCGGCTGTACCATTAGTCTGGGGGTGGTAAGAGGATGAAAAAGACAATTCAATCCCCAATTGCTTATTGAAAGCCCTCCAAAACCGGGATACAAACCTCTATCAGATACAATATTGTGAGGAATGCCATGCAGATGGACAATCTCACGTATAAAGATCAGTACCAGGTCTTGAGATGACGGTAATTTCTTGAGAGGGATGAAGTGAGCCATTTTAGAAAAACGGTCAGCAACCATGAGAATAGTGGTATAACCATTAGATCTAGGAAGCTCTACAATGAAATCCAAGTGGGACCATGGGACCAGGAACGGGAAGAGGTTGTAACAAGCCACAAGGAAGTTTATGAGGTACTTTGGAAACCACACAAACAGAACAAGCCTGCACATACTCCTTAACATCCTTCCTGAGGGAATCCCACCAGAATGACCTCATGATAGCAGAAGTGGATTTATTAATACCTGGGTGACCAGCAGACACATTGTCGTGAAAAACCTTCATGATATTAACCCTTTCCCCCAATGGAACGAACAATTTGTCCTGAGGTTTAGCGCAGGGCGCTTGAGACTGAGCCTCCATGATGGAGCCAAGCAGCGGAGAGGACAATGAAAGGTTAGTGGAAGCAATGATACATTCCGGGGAAATGATAATGGACTTTTCTTGCTCTTGTATAGACTCAGTATCAAACTGTCTGGATAAGGCGTCTGCCTTGACATTTTTATAACCAGGTATATAAGTAATAAGAAAATTAAAGCGAGAAAGGAACAGAGACCACCTAGCTTGTCTAGAAGACAATCATTTAGCATCTCCTATGTAAGCCAAGTTTTTGTGATCAGTAATGATAAAAAGGGGGTCCTTGGAACCCTCTTAAAGATGTCGCCACTCCTTGAGAGCTAGAATAATGGCCAACAATTCCCTATTGCAAATATCATAATTGCACTCGGCAGGAGACCACTTTCTAGAGAAGTAACCACAAGCATGCAATGGAGTATCCTGGCTCTCCCTCTGGGAGAGAACTGCCCCTACCCATGTCTCTGATGCATCAACTTCTAGTATGAAAGGTTTACTGGTGTCAGGATGTATCAATATGTCGGCGGAGGCAAACTGCTGTTTGAGAGTTTCAAAGGCTTCTATAGCCTCCTTAGACCATATCATACTGCTAATCCCCTTGCGCGTCATATTGGTGATGGGGGCTATTACTGAAGAAAATCCCTTTATAAACCTTCTGTAATAATTGGCAAAACCAATAAACCTTTGAATGGCTTTCAACCCAGTGGGTAAAGGCCATTGTAGAACCGATTCCAGCTTTTTAGGATCCATCTGAAACCCAGAGGCAGAGATATCATATCCCAAAAACTGTACTTCAGATTGGTCAAAGATCCATTTTTCTAATTTACAATAAAGTTGATTCTTTAACAAGGTCTGCAGAACTTGTCTAACGTGATTGTGGTGAGCCTGAATGTCAGGAAAATAAATAAGGATATCATCCAGATAGACCAAGACAAACGAGTAAATGTAATCCCTGAGTACATCATTTATGAAATCTTGGAAAACCGCTGGAGCATTGCACAACCCAAATGGCATCACTAGATATTCATAGTGTCCACTTCTGGTATTAAATGCAGTCTTCCAATCGTGGTTTTCCTTGATTCTCTAGGTCTGATAGGCTGTAACCGGCCTTTGACCCCAAAGGCAGTTACCAGGTTCCCATTTGCATAATTGCTGCTCAGCATTAACCCTGTCGATTTGGTTGCTGCTCGGCACAACTTTTCCTGTGTGGACAGTAAATGGCATTAATCACATTTTTATAAGCGGATGAATATGTGACAAGAACATGACAAAAGAGTTTTGAAGGTGTTGCATTGGCCTCCAAATTCACCCTATCTGTGGGATGTGCTGCTACAACAAATCCGATCCATCCGAGGCACCACCTCGCAACTTGCTGGACTTAAAGGATCTTCTGCTAATGTCTTAGTAGCAGATACCACAGGACACATTCAGAGGTGTCTTGGCAGCATGAGGGAGACCTACACGTTATTATGCAGGTGGTTTTAAGTAGGGATCGGACGATATTTGATTTTTTTTAGAGCCGATACCGATTGTAACGGACCCCCTATACTCAAGTTGAGTATATCCATGCAGAATCTCCCGAAATCCAAGTGTGGCAGAAGGTGTAGTGAATTATAGCTCCCAATCCCCCAAACATGAGCCAAGACTTCATGAAGGGGTAAAACAATCTGTTTAATGGTGGCCACAGCTTGGCCTTTTATGCAGGTCCTCCAGCAAGGGATAGTCCCACATGGACCTTTTGAAAGACTGGGACACAATTTACAGTAACCAATCAACATACAGTACAATGTGAAACACTCCCACATAAACAGTAAAATCCCTCCTCTCTATCCTGGAGATAATTGGGTTAAGTGGCCGTAGTAATCTTAATTATCTCCAGGTAGGGAAAATAGTTCTAAGTCAGAAGTGTAACAAAACACATTAAAATACATAACTCTTATTTCACATTACTGAACCCCCATATTCGACATATCCCCAGATAGCTTGTATCTGAGTGCTCAATATATATTCGAAAAGCGCTCAGATCCCATGAACACAGTCGAATCACCATGGAGATGGAAGGTTTTCACCGATCGTTAAGCAGAAAGCTGTCCAGAATTAGTTCCATGGCTGTTAGCTACCAGGGTCGGTCCAGTTCGTGAGTTTCTAGTGTACCGAACAACGAGGCGTTCATATGAATAAAACCGACGGGATGGAAGTCCCAGTGGTGTTCGTGTGACCAAAAACAGTTCCATGTGGTCGAAGACAAAACACCGCTGGGCGTTCGACAGTGTTAGATGGCCACTGCCACGTGTTCGTTCATACGAACGGCAACCACCCAGACGTTCGTCAATTAACTGCGGTTAACCACAGCTTCTGGGAGGTTAACAGGCTGCACACTCCCCTTGTGGGTGGTCCGGTTGTTCATTAGTTTGTTCGGTAAACAAACTAAAAGGGAATAAATAGGGCTAAATACACGAACTGCATATGAAAAGGGCCCTGGAATCCATAAAACAGGAGTTTTGTCACACTGATAATCTGTTAACGTTCAGGCCGATAGCCAATAACTTACCAATACCGATATTCTGTACATTTACCATTTAAAAAAAAAAAAAGTGTTTCTTCACAAATCTACTGTTAACAGAACATGTTTATTATTTATTTATTTTTTTTGCAAGTTTTTTTATTTTTTATTAAGGTAAATGCACAAAATATACATGCCAGTCAGAATGTTCTAAGTTTTCAAGAATATATGTGTGTGGTGGATGCAGTGAGAGTATTTGATTAGTGGATGCAGTGGATGTTTGTGTAGTGTGTGTATAGTGAATGCAGTGGATGTTTGTGTAGTGTGTGTATAGTGAATGCAGTGTGTTTGTGTAGTGTGTGTATAGTGAATGCAGTGTGTTTGTGTAGTGTGTGTATAGTGAATGCAGTGTGTTTGTGTAGTGTGTGTGTGTTTGTGCAGTGTGTGTGTGTTTATGTAGGTATGTTAAGTGTGTAAAATGAGGGAGGGTGCATTTTAATTTTTTTAACTTTCAATTTTTAATTTTTTTTTTAAATTATGTTTTAGTTCCACCTCTCTGCTTCTTTCCTGGCCAAGGAGGGGGGATATGGCATTCCCTGGTGGTCCGGTTGCATGGACTGTTTAGAGGGGGCCCAGCACACTCTTACTTACCTTCCCAACAGCTCCCTTCAGCTCCCCTGTCTAACTGTGTGCCGCACGGAGCGTTGCAATGGTAAGCGAGAGTTAGACAGGGGAGCTAAAGGGAGCTGCTGGGAAGGGATATTGCCATTAATGGCAATATCGGTATCTCTATTAGCCGATACCGATATTGCTGAAAATTCAGAATATCGGCCAGACCGTTAATCAGTCGATCCCTAGTTTTAAATATGTGGCTGATCAGTGTATATAAGTACAGTTGAGCGAACCCGAACTGAAAAGTTCGGGTTCGTACTGAACATTAGATTTTTTTTGGACCCCGGACCTGAACACGGACATTTCACTGTATGTTCGGGTTGGAGTTCGGTGTTCGGCGATTTAATGGCGCTTTTTCAAAGGCTGCAGGGCAGCCAATCAACAAGCGTTTGACTCATGTACCCTTAGAAGCCATCACAGCAATGCATACTAATGGCATGGCTGTGATGGGCCAGTGCAGCATGTGACCCAGTTTCTATTTATACGCAGTCTTATTAGTGTAGGGAGAGGATGCTGCCGCTGATTAGGACAGCTTAGGAAAGAATTCTGCAAACTAGTACATTGGTGGGGTGGGGTGCACTTCATATCTTAGAGTCAAATAGAAGCGTCTAATACTGCGGTTGCAATGAATGAAATGAACAAGATGTGCTTTAACTGCAGACTTTCAGCTTTAATTTGAGGGTATTTACATCCAAATCAGGTGAACGGTGTAGGAATTACAACAGTTTGTATATGTGCCTCCCACTTTTCAAGGGACCAAAAGTAATGGGACAATTGGCTGCTCAGCTGTTCCATGGCCAGGTGTGTGTTATTTCCTCATTATCCCATTTACAAGGAGCAGATAAAAAGTCCAGAGTTCATTTCAAGTGTGCTATTTGCATTTGGAATCTGTTGCTGTCAACTCTCAATATGAGATCCAAAGAGCTGTCAATATCAGTGAAGCAAGCCATCATTAGGCTGAAAAAACAAAACAAACCCATCAGAGAGATAGCTAAAACATTAGGTGTGGTCAAATCAACTGTTTGGAACATCCTTAAAAAGAAAGAACGCACCAGTGAGCTCAGCAACACCAAAAGACCCTGAAAACCACGGAAAACAACTGTGGTGGATGACCGAAGAATTCTTTCCCTGGTGAAGAAAACACCCTTTACAACAGTTGGCCAGATCAAGAACACTCTCCAGGAGGTAGGTGTAGGTGTGTCAAAGTCAACAATCAAGAGAGGACTTCACCAGAGTGAATACAGAGGGTTCACCACAAGATGTAAACCATTGGTGAGCCTCAAAAACAGGAAGGCCAGATTAGAGTTTGCCAAACAACATCTAAAAAAGCCTTTACAGTTCTGGAACAACATCCTATGGACAGATGAGACCAAGATCAACTTGTACCAGAGTGATGGGAAGAGAAGAGTATGGAGAAGGAAAGGAACTGCTCATGATCAGAAGCATACCACCTCATCAGTGAAGCATGGTGGTGGTAGTGTCATGGCGTGGGCATGTATGGCTGCCAATGGAACTGGTTCTCTTGTATTTATTGATGATGTGACTGCTGACAAAAGCAGCAGGATGAATTCTGAAGTGTTTCGGGCAATATTATCTGCTCATATTCAGCTAAATGCTTCAGAACTCATTGGACGGTGCTTCACAGGGCAGATGGACAATGACCGGAAGCATATTGCAAAAGCAACCAGAGTTTTTTAAGGGAAAGAAGTGGAATGTTATGCAATGGCCAAGTCAATCACCTGACCTGAATCCGATTGAGCATGCATTTCACTTGATGAAGACAAAACTGAAGGGAAAATGCCCCAAGAACAAGCAGGAACTGAAGACAGTTGCAGTAGAGGCCTGGCAGAGCATCACCAGGGATCAAACCCAGCGCCTGGTGATCTCTATGCGTTCCAGACATCAGGCTGTAATTGACTACAATGGACTTGCAACCATGTATTAAAAAGTGAAAGTTTGGATGTAAATACCCTCAAATTAAAGCTGAAATTCTGCAGTGTTTGTTTCATTTCAAATCCATTGTGCTGGTGTATAGAGCCAAAAAGATTAGAATTGTGTCGATGTCCTAATATTTATGGACCTGACTGTATATTTAAACCAGTTATCAATAGCTAAGAGGTACTTAAACAGTATTGTAATTCTGGGGCAATACCATCACAAGTCAGTTTATAGGGACAACTGTTGCCTGGATACAATTCTAAAACAATTCCCATATGTCCTTTGCAGACTTTACATGCTGGAAAAACACAGGTGCCAACTGCTGTTTTGCTGCTAATCTGCTAAATAGTCAATTTTGGGGCGTGCACTTCATATGTGAGAGTCAAATTGAAGCGTCTAATAGTGTGCTTTCTGCGCACTTGTAAACATTCTAATTGTTTTGCTGCTAATCTGCTGCTTACATTGGAGTTTTAAAAAGTCAATGTATTTATTTATTTATTTGGCGCTAAATAGTATATTTGGGGTGTTCACTTCATATCTGAGAGTCAAATCGAAGCGTAACTTTGATTCGAATTTACTATATCGGTAACTTGTAATATTGTGTTACACGGATGTAAGTGATAGAAAAAAGATTGATATTTTCTACACTAGAAACTACCAGATAACCAGCTGCTATATTTAAACCAGTGATCAATAGCTAAGAGGTACTTCAACAATATTGTAATTCTGGGGCAATACCCTCACAAGTCAAAATAAGAGGTCAGTTTATAGGGAAAAGTGCAGACTTTACATGCTGGAAAAACACAGGTGCCAACTTCTGTGGCTTTCTGCAGTGTGCAAACTGGCAAGGAGGGCATGGTTGAGGAGTGAGTGGAAGATGATGTGGAGGATGATGAGGTCCTAGACCCCACATGGAATCAAGGTCATGCGAGTTAGGTGTGCAGTTTGGAGGAAGAGGCGCTGGTCGCACAGAGGCACCAGCACAGCATAAGAGGGAGCAGGGTGCAAAAGCGGAGCGGCCGTCCCCTAGCGCTCGTCGGCATGTATTAGTTCGTGAATCACCATGGTAGGCGCAGAAACTAGCATCGAAAGTTGATATGGATGACATCCGCATGCAGAGTCGCCGCCACAGGGATGTGCGATTTGCCCGAGGTTCTCTAGAGTCAACAAAGTTCCTTTGCAACTATAATGTCAACAGCTACTCTGCGGAAAAGAGTTGTCTTTTTTTATATGTCCCAATATTTTGTGGGCTACCAGAATTTAAAACCCCCCATAAAATACAGTGTTGGCTACCTCCTCCTCCACCGCCACGGTCATCACCTCCTCAACCTATGGGTCACTTAGTATAAACTAGGTACACATTAGCAGAGGCTTGTGAAGGCCTTTTCTCCATGCATCAAAAGTTGAGCATTTCTCCATGCATCAGGACTGCAAGAAATGCACCGCAGGCCGCAATTGTTTCTTTTTTTTTATATGTCCCAATATTTTTTATATAAAAAAACAGTGTTGGCTACCTCCTCCTCCACCGCCGCGTCCACCTACACCGCCACGGTCACCGCCTCCTCAACCTATGGATCACTTAGTATAAACTATGTACACAATAGCAGAGACTTCTGAAGGCCTTTTCTCCATGCATCAGGAGTTCAGCTCAGTTTGAACAATGAAAGAGAATACACTACACTCCAACCTTCTCTCAAACCGGACTTTTTTTCAAAGTTTGGTCGAACCCGCCGGACCCGAACATCCAGATGTCTGCTCAACTCTATATATAAGCAATCAAAGTCTTTTTGTTTTCTTTGTTTTCCTTTCTATTAAAATTGCCTCTGCATTTGAGTTTTGAATGTAAGCTCTTTGCTGCATAACATTTTATCAACTGAGCTCCTAAAGTAGTTATTTCAGTATATTGCTGTGTTGCAGTGCAGAAGAAGGTACATGCAGGAAGATTCCCTTTAAGAAATGTGGACTTTGTTTTCAGATAATTATCTCTTCTATAATTGGATAAGAAAAGTGCAGGTCGACCAGCAGGTTCCAATCTCACAAAGATCAATACGTCTGCACATTGTGAAACTGTGATCAATGCCTTTAAGCAGGAAAATATTAACACAAACAACTAATCTACCTCCTCTTCTAGCAAAGATTTTTAAGACCAAGTCTGCAGGCAGGTTTCAGCCTCTTAACCATCCAAAGGGATTGACAAAGAATTGTCTTCACAACTGGTGTTAGTGTTATACTTTTTTGTTTGTCCTTATATTTTATCGGTATTGGGAGGGTTAAGGAATTCAAGAATTCTTTAATAATCAATATGTTTGCTGTTGGATTTTTATGCATTGAATGAATCATAAAGTTGTCTGTCAAAATTTGCCCTTTGTATGTCTGCTTAATAAAGATGGACTTTTAAGTCAATGAAGAAATCCTGCAGTGCTTGTTTTGTGGATTGGTGTGTTGATAAATGAGAAGCCTTCAATGTACCGGGAAAACAAATGATCCACATTGCTATTGTATAGTGCTATAAGTTCATGGTTTTTCTTTTCAACAAGCACAGGTATAGCAATTGCTCCAGAGTTGTAGGCTGTCCCAATCTGTTCAGAAGTAGATCTGCTTTTGTGACACACCTGTATTAAAAATGGAGATATAACTATACATTCAGTAAATATCTTCAATTTTCATACCTTTTTGTTCTCCCCTGCACAGTAAAGGCAGAACCTGGCCAGCAATCCATTAAAGCTTATCATGCCTTTCTGCAGAGTCTTAATCCGTTCTGGTGGCACCAAGCTGTGTTCATATATTCTACCTAAGTCACGGGATAATGGCAAACTGTCTTTAGAGCTTTAAAAGCTCCAATTTAACAGGTTAGTAGGAGCAATATTTGTGTAACTTAAAGGATTACTATAGTGTCAGGTAAAACAAACTTGTTTTCCTAACACTATATAATCCTCAGGGCCCCCTTCACGCTGGGATGAAGGGGTTAAAACCACCTCAGCTACTTATATTTATCCAGTGCCGGGCTCCCTCGGCGCTGGTGACCTCTCCTCCCCCTCCGACGTCAGCTCCTGAGTGGAGCCGAATGCTCATTCGCGGCCAGAGCCGCGCGCGCATTAAAAACGCCCATAGGAAAGCATTTGCCAGGAAGACAGCCGCTAGAGGCTGGATTAACCCTACAATGTAAACATAGCAGTTTCTTTTTTTCTCTCAATCATTCAATTACACAATTGTAAACTTCATAGACTTAACCCCTTCCAGCAACCACACTAAATCGGTTATATTCAGTGCCACATATTCAAAACAGAATCATCAAAGTGGTATTAATCAAAATTATTTCTAATACATACATAGACCATATCTAAATTATTCCACATAGTAATTCTACAGGGCTTTGTCAAAGAGACATCTTCTTACTTCATTGAATTAAGTTTTTATAGGTATACATAATAGACATTATACAAGGGTAGTTAATTCTAAATAAAAATTACAAATTATATAAAAATGATCAATTCTAGACAGCAGGAAAAGCCTTCGCTTTTCCAATATCCCTTAAAGTGGACAGTACAAATCTATATTCCTATACTTAATACAGACTGGCAATTTTATAAGGTGCCTGCTGATTGAAAAGGAGAGGTTGGAAAAGAACAAAAAGAAGCATTATAATTTATTTTATGTTTTATGGTGTTTTGGGAAGTTACAGGGTCAAATATAGCGTGTTACATTTGAAATTGAAATTCGCCAGATTGGTTACGTTGCCTTTGAGACTGTATAGTAGCCCAGGAAATAAATTTACACCCATAATGGCATACCATTTGCAATAGTAGACGACACAAGGTATTGCAAATGGGGTATGTCCAGTCTTTTTTAGTAGCCATTTGGTCACAAACACTGGCCAAAGTTAGCGTTAGTATTTGTTACTAAAAATGACTGGACATACCCCATTTGCAATACCTTCGGTTGTCTACTTTTGCAAATGGTATGCCATCATGGGGGTAATTCTTATTCCTGGGCTACCATACGGTCTCAAAGGCAACATAACTAATCTGGCAAATTTCAATGTCAAAAAAATGAAATGCAAGCCTTATATGTGACTCTCTAACTTTCCAAAACACCATAAAACCTGTACATGGAGGGTACTGTTATTCTCGGGAGATTTCACTAAACACAAATATTAGTGTTTTAAAACAGTAAAACATATTACAACAATAATATAGTCCATAAAAGTGCCGTTTGTTTGTAAAAAATGCAAAAAACTTCACTTTTACTTAAAATATCATCGTTGTAATACAATTTACCAGTTTTAAACACTAATACTTGAGTTCAGCGAAGTCTCCCGAGTAAAACAGTACCCCCTATATACAGGTTTTATGGTGTCTTGGAGAGTTACAGGGTCAAATATAGTGCTTGCAAATTAAATTCTCTGCACTTTCTCTTAATCAAATGACATACCGTATATACTCGAGTATAAGCCGAGTTTTTCAGCACATTTTTTGTGCTGAAAAACCCCAACTCGGCTTATACTCGAGTCAATAGTCTGTATTATGGCAATTTGCATTGCCATAATACAGACTGGGGCTGTGGGGGCTGCAGAGAGTGTTACTTACCTGTCCTGCAGCTCCTGTCAGCTCCCTTCTCCTCTGCGCCGTCCGTTCAGCACCTCGGTCAGCTCCCAGTGTAAGTCTTGCGAGAGCCGCGGCTCTCGCGAGACTTACAGTGGGAGCTGACAGAAGAGCTGACCGGACGGCGCGGAGGAGGAGAGAGCTGACAGGAGCTTCAGGAAAGGTAAGTAACACTCTCTGCAGCCCCCCTCTCCCCCCCACTGAACTACCAATGACACTGGACCACCAGGGAGTAAGAGCCCCCCTTCCTGGCCAGCTAGCAAGCAGGGAGGGGGGACGAAAAAATAAATGAAATAATAATAATTAAATAAAAAATAAGAAGAATAAATAATAATGAAAAAAAAAATAATAATAAATAAAATAATAAAATTGCCCACCCCCCACCACTGCACACATACACACACACACACACACACTGCACACACACACACACACACTGCACACATACACACACACACACTGCACACATACACACACACAGTGCATTCACACATACACACACTGCATTCATATACACACACACTGCATTCATACACACACACACTGCATTCATACACACACACACTGCACTCATACACACACTGCACTCATACACACACTGCACTCATACACACACTGCACTCATACACACACTGCACTCATACACACACTGCATTCATATACACACGCTGCTCTCATACACACGCTGCACTCATACACACGCTGCACTCATACACACGCTGCACTCATACACACGCTGCACTCATACACACGCTGCATTCATACACACGCTGCATTCATACACACACTGCATTCATACACACACACTGCATTCATACACACACACTGCATTCATTATACACACACTGTAAATAAATATTCAATTAATATATTTTTTTTAGGATCTAATTTTATTTAGAAATTTACCAGTAGCTGCTGCATTTCCCACCCTAGTCTTATACTCGAGTCAATACGTTTTCCCAGTTTTTGGGGGTAAAATTAGGGGCCTCGGCTTATATTCGGGTCGGCTTATACTCGAGTATATACGGTAATTATGTTAAAAAATTACTCAGGGCACTCTAGTGCCAGGAAAACGAGTATGTTTTCCTGGCACTAGAGTGGTCCTTTAACCAGGAAAGGTACATTCAGATTAGTCTGGTTTTCAAGTACGTCATGGGGATGTTACTTTAGCCCAACATCCAGAGGTTGTTACTATTACCCAATTTAATGGTACTCATTTTATCTACCTCGGAAGGATGAAGGGCTGAGTCTGTATGTAAAAAACTTTTATTTTATTTTGTATAAAGAAACAATCATGTTTGACATGACAGGTGCAATTTTCAAGTTGATGAACATCTGACTCATGCTTATTGCTGGATGATCTATGCATTGATTTTGAACTGCTGAGGAGGTGTCATAACACTGTTTGCCCTTGTAAAACTGTTAAACCATTAAAAAAAATAGCATATAGCACATTAGAATTTTTTTTTTCTTCCTTACCTACCACAAGGTGGTACTTGGCATTATGGAGGTCCAACAACTTTACTTTGTCTGCTGTAGCACTAAATCTTTTATAATATGTTAATTTGTCACCAAGAGAGACGAAGGATGCAGGGTAATAAGGGTTGGAGAGATAATACTTTTATGATAAACACAGAAAACTTTATATATATATATATATATATATATATATATATATATATATATATATATATATATATATATATATAGATAAATCAGCAAAGTAAATGTTAGTACCCTTTATGCTTTTGTATGCAATGGGTCACTGTATCAGTAGCACATCTTATAGCAAGAGTTGAGATATACAATTTGCTTATTTTCTATTGCTGTCACACTTTTCAGTTCATTACACCCATTATTTAATGTATACTTTTGTTTTTCCTATATACTGTTGTTGAAACACACTTGAGTATTATAACCACTGCAGTCCATTGCAGGTACTGCTCTCTCTTTTTTTTTTTCTTCTGTCATCAACTTGGTTAAAAAAAGAGCTTGATTGGCATTCAAAGCCTAGTCCCTTAGTCTGCAATAATTTAGGTGACATAAGAACCTTACTTACTTTGTTTTGTTCTGATTGCTTGCAATATGTGATGTATTCATTGCTCTATGCGTTTATATAAAAGCTTTGGATTTTCTGAAATGGCATTACTTGCATGTTGTGCTTCTGAGACTGTATTTTTGGTACTATGATACCATCATCATTTGTTACTGATATCCAAGTTAATGTGATTTCCTTATTTGTTTCAGATTGTGCTCTAAATGTTCATAAAAACTGCAAGGCCTTACTCCCTGAATGCACCAGCAGCAAACCAAAGGTACCGTATATACTCGAGTATAAGCCGACCCGAATATAAGCCGAGGCCCCTAATTTTATCCCAAAAAACTGGGAAAACGTATTGACTCGAGTATAAGACTAGGGTGGGAAATGCAGCAGCTACTGGTAAATTTCTAAATAAAATTAGATCCTAAAAAAAATATATTAATTGAATATTTATTTACAGTGTGTGTATAATGAATGCAGTGTGTGCGTATGTGTGTGTGTATGAGTGCAGCGTGTGTGTATGAGTGCAGCGTGTGTGTATGAGTGCAGCGTGTGTGTATATGAGTGCAGTGTGTGTGTGTATGAGTGCAGTGTGTGTGTGTATGAGTGCAGTGTGTGTGTGTGCATGAATGCAGTGTGTGTGTGTATGAATGCAGTGTGTGAATGCAGTGTGTGCAGGGCCGGTGCAAGGATATTTGCCGCCGTAGGCAAAAAATTTTTTGCCGCCCCCTCCCCCCCCATATGTCCTGACTTCCCCTCCTCCTCCCTCAGTGGTCCTTACCTCCCCACCCCCGTGTTCCTTCACCCCCCCCCCAGTGGTCCTGACTCACCCCTCCCCTAGTCGTCCTTACCCTCCCCTCCCCTAGTGGTCCTTACTTCCCCCTCCCCTCCCATAGTGGTCCTTATCCCACCCCCTCCCTCTCATAGTGGTCCTTATCCCCCTTCTCCCTCCCATAGTGTTCCTTATCCCCCCCCATCCCTCCCATAGTGGTCCTTATCCCACCCCCTCCCTCCCATAGTGGTCCTTATACCCCCCCTCCCTCCCATAGTGGTCCTTATCCCACCCCCTCCCTCCCACAGTGGTCCTTATACCCCCCCTCCCTCCCATAGTGGTCCTTATACCCCCCCTCCCTCCCATAGTGGTCCTTATACCCCCCCTCCCTCCCATAGTGGTCCTTATACCCCCCCTCCCTCCCATAGTGGTCCTTATACCCCCCCTCCCTCCCATAGTGGTCCTTATACCCCCCCTCCCTCCCATAGTGGTCCTTATCCCCCCCCTCCCTCCCATAGTGGTCCTTATACCCCCCCTCCCTCCCATAGTGGTCCTTATACCCCCCCTCCCTCCCATAGTGGTCCTTATACCCCCCTCCCTCCCATAGTGGTCCTTATCCCCCCCCTCCCTCCCATAGTGGTCCTTATCCCCCCCCTCCCTCCCATTGTGGTCCTTATACCCCCTTTTTTTTTGTTATTATTAATTTTTTTTTATTCTTATTATTTTTTTATTCTTATTTCTTATTTTATTTATATTTTTTTTTTCGTCCCCCCTCCCTGCTTGATATATGGCAGGGAGGGGGGCTCTCCTTCCCTGGTGGTCCAGTGGCAGTTCAGTGGGGGAGAGGGGTGCTGGCAGAGCTGTAACTTACCTTTCCTGCAGCTCCTGTCAGCTCTCTCCTCCTCCGCGCGGTCTTTGCAGCTCCCTCTGTCAGCTCACAGTGTAAATCTCGCGAGAGCCGCGGCTCAGAGGAGGAGAGAGCTGACAGGAGCTGCAGGAAAGGCAAGTACAGCTCTGCCAGCACCCCTCTCCCCCAGTCTGTATTATGGCAATGCAAATTGCCATAATACAGACTATGACTCGAGTATAAGCCGAGTTGGGGTTTTTCAGCCCAAAAAATGGGCTGAAAAACTCGGCTTTTACTCGAGTATATACGGTAACTTGTTACTAATATTTATGTAGCGCCAACATTATTTCACAGCACTTAATTATAGAATGGGGTTATTTGACATGTTACATACAAAATGTTAACAGATGAAAAAGGCCGTTCTTAAACCAGTTTGCATGTTCCAGGATTACATGTGCAGAATAATTTTATTTAATTTTTTGTCTACTGAATATTTCACAAGTCTGTATAACATTTGTCCAGACATCTAAAAGCCTCTACAGCAAAATGACAGAATCAAAATCTGATGTGAACTTTTTATTTATTTATTTTTGTTAAGAACACACATCTATGCTTTCTTCGTTTAAAGGCTTTAACATGTTACATTGTTGGATTACTACACAGCTTAAATTCACAAAGACTAAAATGGTTCTTTGTAATGTAGAAGTAACTTTTAATGGTAGTTTGTGGTGTGCCAATTGTAATAAGTGTAAAGTTAACAAAAACAAAAAAGCACCCTCTTTATCATTTTGCCAATTCTACAGTTTGGGTTCCTGAATATATATTGCAGTTTCACTAGACCTGCAGCTAAAAATTGTGTTTTACCAATTGTTCAATTAAAGGGACGCTATAGACACCCAGACCACTTCCTCTGAATGAAGTGGTTTGAGTGCTATTGCCCTGTCATGTAACTTTTCAGGGTTAAATCCACCTCTAGTGGCTGTCTTCTTGAATGACAATATGAGAATTGAGTGAATTTCAGCCTTAAAACAAAATAGTCGAACTGGAAAAAATCCGCTATCCTTCCAGTTTAGATACCGTATGTTAAAAGTTGAAATTCACTTTGGATTCTCACTTTAGTGACTAACCTTGTAAATCTTGTATCCATGTAAATTTTGAAACAAAGCATTAACTATTTTTACCTTTCTGTTAAGTATTTTATTTTGGCATAAAAAAGACAACAACAAAAAAAGTATGCCTTTTCATTTTTTGCAGAATTTTTGCAGTTCCCAGAAGCAGTCATCCCAATTGTCCTCATTGTGTTATCAACAAGGTATGTAATAGCAATTTCTTGCCCCATTTTATGCTATTTATTGCTCAGCAGTCTGTTGTGAGGGATGCAGGAAACAAAATTTCAGTATGGAATATGACAGTATATAAGCTTTTCCCATGTTACAAGAATGATTGTTTCATATTTATAGAGTAGTTTAACCTCTAGGCTGAAGCAATACTTAGTCTTTGAAGGCGTTTTTGATTTCTGTTGTATTATGTAGTGGTGAAGTACTCATTGTTTATTACAAATAGAAGTGAAATATAGGATAAATTATTTGCTTTACGTCACCATGTTTTTATTTTCAGCAATAACTTGCTGGTAGTATTTATTGTATTTTCACACTTTAGAAGTGTTTATTAATCATGGCTCAGAGCATTGTGATAACTTATGAATTATTATCCCTTGCCTTGCTGGTTTTGTTAACTTTGCTTAAGACTGAAAGGTAAATCTGCCTTTTTTTTAGGACTTCTCAGCTACCAGTGCCATTTAGTAGAAATAAACCCGAGATGCCAAATTGTATAGCAAATTGTAGGTATGTAGGTACTCAAACATCAATTCACCAAGTAACATAAAAAGCCATGACTTCCTGCGCACTGCTGGATTACCCATGAAGCAACCTTGGTGGGCATTTAGAGTGCTGGTCAATGGTGGGGGCCCAGATAGGAACTGTTGTATATATCATATATCTCTTGTATTAGGGTATTTGCATTTACTTCCTGTATCTTACCTCTCCTGCAGCGTGATAATGATTGGAGTTCCCTTTATCTTTTGTGTGTTTGTATGACTTTTTTTTTATTATTGCATTAAATTAAAGCATCACTATAGTGTCAGGAAAACAAAGCAGTTTTCCTGACACTATAGTGCCCTAAGGGTGTCCCCATTCTCAGGGTCCTCCTCCCTTGGCGCTGAAGGGGTTAAAATCCCTTCAGCTACTTACCTTAATCCAGCTCTCTCGGCGCTGGTGACCTCTCCTCCCCCGCCGACGTCAGCTCCCGAGTGGAGCAGTATGCGCGGCAAGTGCTCCGTGCGCATTCAAACATTCCATAGGAAACCATTTCTCAATGCTTTCCTATGGACGTTCTGCACGCTGAATGTGCCTCTAGCGGCTGTCAGGAAGACCGCCACTAGAGGTTGGATTAACCCTGCTATGTAAACATAGCAGTTTCTATGAAATTGCTATGTTTACATCTGAAGGGTTAAAACCTGAGCTGAAGTGTCTGGGTGAATATAGTGTCCCTTTAAGTATTGTGCACAGCCTCACGGACAACTTTTCTCTTTTGGCTTTTGTGTAGTAAATAATTGGTGTTTTACCTCTTGTCTAGAAAACATGAGTTTCATAGGAGCTCTCTCATTAACATATTTTGAAGCCTGTAACCGGGTTCAAGTGCTATTGCAAATTAAAAGGTTACTTTAACCACTGCAACCACTTTACTGATTTGAAGTGGTCATGGTGCCTGCAGTATGTATGTTCAGCATTTTGAAATGCTGCACATACAGAGTTTCTCATCTTTTGCTGGAGGTGTATCACTTCCAGCGGCATCATTGGGTTATCATCCAGCCTGGAACTAGCTTGCTTCCAAAGAATGGCAATGAGGTCTGCACCACTGCAGAAGCCAAACGTGCATCACCGTAATAACAGGGAGCACCGGAGCCTGGCGGGGAACCAGGTAAGGGGGCAAACCATTGCTAAACTATGGCATCAGACCACTACTGCATTTGTATAGTGATGGCCCAGCTGTGTCTTGTAGGTTTTACAAGCCCTATCAGATTTGTACCTACCATTGTATATTCTTCATATTTTTTCATTAGTACAACTACTGCCAGTGCCGAGAATTATATCTTACAAATCTATGGTTTAACGCCAAGACATTAGTTTGTGCTTTTCACTTGATTCCCTTGTGTGTTTAGATTTGTTCTCATGTTTGATTGCCCATATTATTTTAAGCTTTAACACTTTGACAACCCCCCTTCCCCCACCCCATCATCCCCCAGATGCATCATGGTAGGTACGCAGTTTTCATGCTTCTCTTTTTGGAGAGCTCTCCTCCCCCAGTTATTCTGAGGCACACCAACAGTCTGTGATTTGTGAATATCCGCACTGATTAGTCTGAATATTGGATCTTCCTTTGGTGTGCCTTAAGTATTGGGTTGGAACCACTGGTGTAAACTAGTCTTTAATTTTTGAATACTTGGCTCATGAACATATTACACGGTCCTTGGCTATCAAAATTGAGTTATTTGTATCCTCCTGAAATATTTTACCCATTGTTCTTGAAGTAACAGTGCACAATTTCTGAATCAAGACATGATTCACTTCACAAAACTGTATCATTAAGAGCATTTTAGTTTTCCAGATAATGGCCCATTAAAGGGATTCTATATGCACGTAAAACACTTAATTTCAAAGGAGTGGTCTGTGCGCAATGTCCACTAACCAAATCCATCAAATATAATAAAATAATGGTTTAGCAGATATACCCTAAGTGAAAGAATGCCTGCATTTTTTTCTTCAGTGGGGTTATATCTAAAACCACTTGCAAAAGTTGCTTATCTTTATATGGTTGGTTAACTTATCAGTGCCTCTCAATGAGAAGTCTTTGCAAGCTAGGTCCTCTGTGCAATTTCCTACCTCTTGAGTTTAGCTCCACTGAGCTAAGCAACCAGGAAGGTAACAGGATTTTCTATTGAAATCAGCACATTTTGTAAAATGGGGGGGACAAATGAGTACTGGACACACTTTTTTTTTTTTTAACATGTAAATCACTTCAGCAAACTGAGTTGCTTTAGAAGTCAGTAGTGTCCATTTAACCCTGCAACTGAAAACAAGGTTAGCATGCCTCTAGTGGCTATCTCCCTAATAGCCACTACAGGCGCTTTCACCCCAATAGGAGAGTTAAACTCAGCTATTCAATCATGTGATCTCATAGCTTGATTGGCCATTATGCCATGCATGTGCAGTAGCCTCCCAATGCTTCTTGAAAACAATGTATTGGCAGAGATCATCATCTTAGCCAAAGAGGCAGAGCAACATCATGGAGACCAGCGCGTTGAGGGCTAAAAGGTAAATAAATCTCATCTTTTAAACCCTCAAGTGGCGGGGAGAGACACTGAAAAATATGCGTTTGGAATACAATATAGTGCACCAGATTCTAATCATAGATTAAAAGTTCTGAATCAATGTACACATTGATAGCTGATTAAAGTAAGTTTTATATATATTTCTTTTTTTTCTAACAAAGACTGAAAAACTTGTTCCATTGAAACAAGTAGTATAAAATATGTATTTATTTTATGTATTTATTTGGATAACATGGTAGTAACAAAAATAATTACAGAAAGAGTTATTGATGCCTAAACTAGCCTACCAGCAGAAGTGTTAGAATGTAAGTTGAACAGTCACAACACAGCTGTCAGGAATAATATAAATTATTTTAGGTAAGCGATAGGAAGACTAAATAGGCCAAATTGCATTTTAATTGCTGCCTAGGCAGTCTATGCAGTGAACTTAGAAAAATGTATTTTTGTGCAACTTTCCAAATATTTATAGCTATTTTAAGTCCTTGCACATTAATATGCAGAAGAAACCCCATTCTAATTGGCGTGTTGGATAAGAGACTGTTGCCATGAGACAAACAGATGTACACGTGTACGTTTTTTAAAGTGGCCTCTGTGATCACACTCCGCACATATAGTCATTTATCTGGTAGCTACTACTGGGTGTTAATAAGTCCTAGGTGGAATTGTCTTTTTCATTGCCAGCCGTGCAGATTTAGTCAATAATGGTTTGTTGAGCAGCAGGAGGTTTTCTAGAATCTTCACTAGAAAGTTTTTGACAGTATATCAGATCATTTTGCAGCAGCCAGTGGTATCAGCATGGGAAATGCCAGTCTCAGAAGGGAAAGGGGAACCGGTTGCCAAGCTGCACCTTCCAGGATATCTCTGTACAGTTCTTACCCAAGGAAATGGGGCAGAAATTTTATGCTGGAGAACGAGCTACTGACCTTTCATATCTTCTCTGCTTTGCGTCAGAAGACACAGAGAACCTTTGATTCAGATGCCAGTATCTCTCATTCCAATGCAGTCTTTGCTTCATTTGCAGCTTCTCTAAAGGATCATCCCCGCTATGCCATCGTGGGACTAGAAGGGACTCATGCACAAACACGGGGCCTCGGAATGACTGTTACTCATAGAGGAAACTCGAGATTTGAAATACAGGCAACTTCAGGCTACAGATCAAGGTAAGAAGAACAATGTATTCCATCCATCCACATTTCACAACAGTATGGGTATGACTTGGCAAACTGTGAGGAGTTCAGTTTACACATAAGTCATGCTAAACTGGTTTCATTTTTTTTTTTACTTTTGGTTTGTTAAGGAAGCTGGTATTTCAAAATATTAATTTGACATTGTTTTTTTTCTAACGGGGAAACATATAGACCTGCATAGACTTGTCAGAATTGTCACCATATCTACTCTCGAAGGGGATAAATAAGAAGTACAAATAATAAGTATTATGTCATGGGAGCAGTGGTTATAGAGCGATTTGGCCTATATAACACAGCATAGTTTGAAGCACAAATCAAATGTGAAACTGAATTGTAAAACAAAAACTGCAGAATTTAGTCTAAAGTACCAGATTTTGAAAAACTGTACTTACATCTCGGCTATTTTAGCTAGAGTTCGTAGAGTAACCATGTTGACAATATCTATTGCATAATTGAAAAATGAATAAGGTGATCGCACACACAATGGTATATAGTGTTCTGGATATAAGTGATAGATAATTCCTATGCACTGTGAATATTGGGCAATATGTGTAATTTAAATGCATTAATAAAATAACTTGGAACACTCACAATATTTAAAAGCCCATATAAGTTGGCTCTAAACTATGCTGGCATTTTCATCAGTAATCTGACGTTGGAGTGAAGATATTTTCATCACCCAGTTCTCCAAAAAGCAGCAAGGTTCTTCTGTTTAAGAAGTCAGGAATCAGGTCAGTAAAGAAAAAACCTTTATTGACCAAACAAAATAAAATAAAGCACAACACGTTTAAACCATAAACATATGCCTTCCTCAGGTTCACGTAGCTGTACATATGAACAAGTGTCCTTATATACCCTCACATATTACTAAAAACAATACAGGTGTGTTAATTTAACTAAAAACCCACCCCTGTCCATATATGGACTGAGACCTGCAATTTTCTGCCCCACCCAACATGGAGTGTAGATTATGCTTCCCTTTATAGACGCGTATGACCTTCTTAAAATGGCCGTGTGTCTATTCCAGATCGCTATAGTCACATGTTGCTATTGATGGCGTCACCTTCCAGTGACGCAATTTCCGTGCGTCCATGGCTTCTCTTTGTGACAATTGCTGATGATGTTCTTCCTAAACATGTGCTGTTAGTTTTCTAGCCGCAGTGTCCTCAGAGATTTCCCACAAGTAAGATGTCTGGAACTCCACTTACTGTGGGGTATGGTCATCCAATAAGTTCATATCACCGCAAAGTCCAGTATTGAGTTCATGAGTTGCCATGTTGGTTATGAGTATAGTAAGAGCGAGAAGATAAAGCATAAGTAAAAATTTATTAAAAATAAAATTAAGAAAAAGGGAATAAAAATAAATAAAATTCCACAATGTTAATATTGAACAAAATATGAAGGTTAAGGGGAGGAGAAAACATACTTAAAGTATGTGATTTAAAAACAATATCAAGAAGTAATATTTATTAAATGAGTAAACAAAGCATATTGAGAACAAATTCCCTAGAGAATTGATCCAATCTCAAAATCAATATTTAACCCTCTGGGCACAATTTGGAGTTCAAATATCCAATTAATTTTTTTTTTTTTTATTCAGATTAAAAGTACTATTATACTATTGCAGGTTAGTCTGTTTGCTTTAAAACCAGTCATTGTCAAAGTAAAAACACCTGGTATGTACTGATATATATGTGTGTGTGTGTGTGTGTGTATTGTTGATTGTCAAATTAGATTAATATTTTTTTTTCATTTGTTTGTATCTACAAAGTGGATCAACAACCGAGATGGACGAATTAGATTCAGCTTTTTCCTCCAAGATAAAAATCTTCTCAGATGATGGTATTTCCTTGGCGCCTTCCACTGCTGATTCCATATTTGTGGAAGGTGAGTTTCAGGCTCCTGCTATCTGTAATTGCTTTGTAATATAGTACAATTTTGCATTGTTTACATGATAGACCACCAGTAGTTACAGATCTGGATTTCTGCTGCATCTTTGGCCCAAATTGTAGCAGTTAATTCTGCGTTAATAATGATAACCCTTTTTTATTTTTAAATCAAAAGATATAACAATTCTTCAGCAGGATGAATCAAAGCTGGGCACATTGTTTTTTCTTCTTTACTGGGGCTTTCTCACGAACCCTTACAAGTCTGTATTTTAAAACACTACCAATACTATTTATTTATTCTTATTTAAAGTTTTGTCTCAGATTTAGCACTCTAATATTTTGAGGTACAAGCATTACTTGCATCACCAAAAGCTCAATGTTTAAAGTTTAAACCTCAACATAATGAGTCTTGCCACATCACAATATTTAGGCACTTACAATACTTTAGAATGTGAAGTGAAACAGTAAATTTTCATGCAATTAATAGGAATATATGAGTATTCAATGCTTTAAATCATTGTGCGCTCTGAAACAAATATGTTAATGTTTTGTTGGCTGACTGGGTCCCTTTTTAGTAATTATACCAGTATTTGTTTCAGGTTCGTGTACATCTAATCTATAAAAATGTGAGCAAATATATGCATTAAAGATATGGTTACCTGACTATCACAAATGCTCCCTCTAAAATAAGTGTAAGAGATTTTTGCTAGTAGCTACCCTCCTAGTTTCTCAACACCATTTTCCTATCTAGCAAAGTTTGTGTCAAGTAAAGAAAGACAGATGATCCACCCATAGGAATTCCCTGTCTGTTACAAGGGGATATATGTGCTTTTAGCTTTGCTTTTTGTGTTTTCTGTATTCAGTGAATAACGGGAAGGCCAGTAGCACACGTGTAGGGCACATCCTAAAATGCCAGTCACTAGAAAAACCTCTCCTGCTTACTCTTGTTAGCTGTTCATGTTTTGCTCTAGTTATTAGCAGAGGCTGTTTTATGCAGTTTACATAACCAATGATATTGCAGCAGTGGGGATATTGCAGCAGTGTCTAATTCCATGTTGCCAACATGAGCATTTACTGCTGTTGGGGAAATAAGTTCATTGGATTATAGTGCTAAAAAAAGACCAGCCATCTAGCTTTCTGATTGACAGCAGGGAGGTAAAACTCTCCCCTCAAAGTTTTGGAATTAAAGATGGCAGGAGCAGGATCCTCGCATCATAACCAGTTCAGCAGGATGACATGTTTTTGGTCCTTAGTAAAACATTTAAAGCTCAAAATGTTGTTTACTACAATCATGGAAAAACTAACGTACACCCATGAAAGTGACCATAGAATTCTATGGTTTTACATGTCAGGACATAACAACAATCATCTGTTCCGCAGCAGGTCTTAAAATTAGGTAAATACAACCTCAGATGATCAACATTTGACACTGTGTCATGATTTATCTAACAGAAATAAAGCCAAAATAGAAAAGCCATGTGTGAAAACTAAGTACACCGTATCAATTATTCAAGGGCATTTGATTAGCAGCACCTGTCTGCTATTTAGCCTCTTAATTCCAATGGAAGGAATAAGGGTAAACTTTTTCCACACATGGCTTCTCCATTTTGGCTTTGTTTTAGTTAAATAAATTATGACCCAGTGTAATATGTCATGTGGTGTTGTTCATCTGAGGTAGTATTTACCTAATTCTAAGACCTGCAGATGAGTACAAAGATGATGTTCTTTCTTATTCTCATGACTGTATATTGATGGATTATTTTATTTTTTTCTATGCTATGCACCTCTTCTTCCCATATAATCCATACAATTGGTCCTTGTTATTCCTGCTTATTTACTGCAATATATGATTTGGTGTCAAGTACATATCAACAGACACACTTCACACATTTGTCCGTGATTAGGCCTCTTTCTATGGTTTTCCACCACAGTTAAGGTAAACTTTTTAATTAGCTCTCCATTACCAGTCCATTTTAATCCCTTCCCGACTGGGGGCGTACCAGGTACGTCCAATAAAAAGCGGTCGTTAACAACCTTGGACGTACCTGGTTCTAAATGTGTTTTGATAGTAATATACATATATATTTCAATCAAAATACATTTATAATGACATTATAAATACATATATCCCCTTAAAAAACGGCAAATAGGAACTTTGGACTTACCTGGACTGGCGATCCAATGCCAGCAGTCCCCCTGAAGCAGCTCCGGCAACCCCAGCCCTTCATGGCTATGTGATCTCCATGATCACATGGCCGCAATAGGAGCCATTTTGTAATATATTATACATATATAATGCTTATATATGATTTCATTATAAGTATACTATGAGCTATATACACATATATCTCAATATACACTTATAATGAGATATTATATATATTTGTGCTCGGAATTTATCTAATACGTAATTGAATGTAGAAGGAGAAGCAAAGTTGGTTGAGCTGTGCCGAAACCAACGTACGAGTAGGCCTGTAAAAGAGGGCCCACAAAGGTGAATTGTTAATATAAATGGGTGTAGGTGGGTGGGGACAAACAGCTTGCACAACAAAGGTAAGTAGGTGGGGGTAGGGTTTAAATAGGATCATAACTCCTCCCAAAAATTCAGGCCAAATGGCCTTCCAACTTGTGCTCGGAATTGATCTAATACGTAATGGAATGTAGAAGGAGAAGCAAAGTTGGTTGAGGTGTGCCGAAACCAACGTACGAGTAGGCCTGTAAAAGAGGGCAAAAAGAGGATTCAAAGAAAACACACTTTATTGCAAGTTAATACGGCTTGTGTACTGAAAGCTAGTAAGGAGCTTTTACTCTGATTGAGGTATATATGTAACTAAGCTGAGGATTACCTGTGGCCCCATCACCTAGTGATGTGGACTGGGGTGTAAGAGCTTGGAAACGCTGATGCAGCGCTTCTGCGAAAATGAGAGACCAGCGAAGGAAGCCATGATGTAGCTTACCTTAATGGAATGTTTAGACATGAAGTAATGGATTAGTACTGATAGTGTGTGGCTGACCTTGGATACGTAAAACGGAGTGACAGCATAGGAGGTATAAATAAGATGCTTGATATGTAGGTTTAGAGAAAAAGGCAAAAAGTACAATAGTTTAAAAAAGTCTTGATTCAAGCAAACTCTACTTGTGACATGGAACAATATACAAAGCCCTGGCGTGAGTGATAGAGTAGTCGTGAAACTGCGTGAAGCGTGCGTATCTGTATGAGGTGTAACTGTGTGCTTAGTCCAAGATTATCTCATGAAAAGGTTGTATCCTGGATGGTATGTAGTAGGTCGTAAGGAGACCTTAAACTGAGCGTGAAAGAGCTTCAATGTAAAAGCAGACTAAAAAGAGCTGAGAGGTTGCTGCCAGCCAAGTCAGCCTGTGAAAATAGCCACAAAATGGTTAGCGAGGATGGCCGCCCGAACGTTGGCCAGGTGTCATAGTGAAGGGTGAATAGATAGTAGATTAAAGGTGTCGGATAAGTCCATCTTGCCCAACCAAGCCTTACTACTTGCTAAGTGATAGCTTGTATTGCATGATCGATTTGCGTAGTGCAGTGAGAACTCCATAGCGGGAATGAAGGAGTTTGATGCTGGGAATGGATGAAGAGTGCGGTGCAGAAAAGGTCTATGATCAGACGTATTATAGGGTATAGTGAATGTCTACATCAATGGGAATGGTACGCCAAGATGAGAAGTGTGAAGACCGTAAGGAGGTGATCGTGAACCCAGCGTATGACTGCTGTGGACAGAAGGTGGTCCACCGTAAGAGGGTCAATGGGTGCAGATAATAGGTTAGGGCATACGAGTGTACCTTTGGGAATGGCGATAAGGCCCGTGTGAACCCCTGTGAGAAACCCAGCACCAGAATCTACCAGATGCCTGGCTGGGTGTAAATGCAGATAGTATATTAGGATAACAATGTTAACCTTAGTTGGGCGTATCTTAGGTGACAGATGGGCTGCGTATGTGGACTAGGTGTAGGTACTGGAGCAGATGTGCAAAACCCTGCATGTAGTGAAATAGCATACCCCACGATTAAAGTCATAGTGCACCCGAGCCTTCCCCAGAAATGAAATGGTCAGCCCATCTTGTCCCTCTGGCCACCTCCCTGACTAGTGCGTGGGTTGAAGGGGTGGTGAGAAGTGGAAGTAGCTGTCTCTATGTGAGAGGCAATTATAAACAGATCGTGGGTGTCTGACTTTGGAGTACTGAAATGTCACCAAGAATATAACCTTTGTACTGTAGGGAGTCTTTAAGTGGTGATGTTAGTTTAACGTCCTTTCCATCGAGAATTACTTTCTCCATGGAAATTGGAACAGGGTGGGCTGGTGAGACATATGGAGTAGTGATAGTGGGTGGTGGGGGACGGGGAGGGTAAGCCAGACTGTATGACTGAGGTCGCCAGGTGAGCGCCTGCCGGGCTTATTGAAACACCTGGTGTGGCTATAGCCGATTCCATTTATCAGCCTGTTAATCATTTGGAGGCTGGCCAGGATAGCAACTGGGGTCTCCTGATTGGAATCTGAGGAGTAAGCTGACGGCCCTTGTGAGCTAGAGCCGGGCCTGGGAACTTAGGGCTGAGCCGTTGTGAGCCAGTGTAGTTCTGCCTTACTGGCAGTGGCTGGGGAGGGGATACCCCTGTGTCAGAGCAATGCTGATATTTTTTGGAATGTACCAGAATCCCAGGTAACTGAGGGTAGAAGCGGTGAGGGATTCCTATGGAGACCCTGGCCAGACTGGCAGGCTTGGTATTTCGTCCAACAGCAGACCGATTATCGGGATGGATACTTGGGCGAGCAAGGTGGCTAACTATGATTTGGTCGTGGGGCTGAAACCTCCGTGTTGAGGTGGGGTGTAGACCTCGTGGTAGGTCTTAGGATAGCTAAGGCCAGCGCCTAACCCTCAATGCCAGTTCTCTAGCCTAATGGGGCTTGTCTCTTAGAATGGTGTGATGTAACGTATGTAGATACTTAACCTTGAGTGTTTGTCCTCTTTATTTGGGCAACGCGCCGGAAGATTACAATATATTCTTGCGTCTGTAGGGAACGGGCCCGTTCTGGGAAACCTTAGAGGGAAAAAGATGACTAGTGGGCCTGAGGCGTGCCACTTATATAATGAGTGTAAAAATGTTGAACGTATGAGAAGGTGTGTATCAGAGATACTGTAACGTACAAACGTAGGTAAGCTGAGGGACCTGAACGTTGGTCCGTAAATTAGGGACAAGCCCCTGGGTTCCCATAAATGTGAATTTTTTGAATTAAATGAAGGCAAAGTGAGGCCTTAAGGAGAAACGTAATCGTAGTGAGTAAGATTACCAATACCTGATACTGCAATGCAGGGAACCAGGTAGCCTGTAGGTTGTTGATGGCATAGGAGTTGGTGGCAATGACACAGGTCTAAGTAATGATATGTAGAAATAAATGACAAAACATATACCGTTAAATATAGTGGTAATATGGTGGATTATGATTGAGATTGTTGTTGACATTTTGTGAGGAATCTTAGCTGTGGTACGTTTTTGAAGTGTAGAGCCCACTTTGGGAGGTGGGGGGTTGTATGAGGCCGTGGAGGCTGAATGAGGTCTCAAGGGAAAACGTAAAAATAGTAAACCTTCTTACCGGTTACCGAAATGCAGGATACTGGGTACCTCTTCTTGGAGCTCTGTTTGAAGAAAAGTATAAGTAGTAGCAAGGTGGTGTAGATTTGTGTGATTGATGTTTTAAACGCGGTGTGGAATCTCAGAACTGGCCTGTTAGAAGTTTTAGAACCCACTTTGGGAGGTGGGAAGGCTGAATGAGGCCGTGGAGGCTGAATGAGGCCACGAGGGAAAAAGAGATCTGGTAAACCTTACCTGATACAGTAATACAGGGTACTGGGATACAGCTTCTTGAAGGCTGATTGGAGGAAAGTGGAGGTGTATTATATACATAAATTATAAAAGAAAGAGTCATATTTCACCCAATGATGACTTAAGGGGCCATATAATAAACTTAACATTATATAGGAAAAATAATTATGTGAGTGCTTGGTATAAGTAAAGAGACATAACTAGATATTTTATAGTAGATTAGTAAGTTTAAACACTGTTGCCCCCTTCGTCACTTAACCGAATGAACAGGAGTACTTTAAATAGAAAGAACTCCCGCATTCGGTAAATGGAACACACAAAAGGATTTAAACGAAAGCCAATTGAATGATCAGCTGCTGTAAATAAATGAAAGGTTACATGTAAAAGCAGTTCGAACTTGTTCGGCTGAACGAATGTACGAAAGAACAGACGAACATAGGGTTAGTGTGTACGTACGATACATAGAATTAAACGAAAGTAAATGAAAGTGTGTGTATTCCGCGTTCGGCTGTTAACCACACAAACGTGGAAGTACATGAACAGAGTAACAGCACGAATAGGTAAGTAATGAAGGGAGCCTATCCCCGCGTTTTTAGGCCCGAACGTGGGAAATAGCCGAACGCTAATTCCCACATTATGCTTACGTGGACGTGCCGGTCTCGTGACCGGAAGTCGGGTAGAAGCCGGTGGACGGGCATGGAAGACGGAGGTAGGAGCTGCTGGCGACGGACTGTTGACTGACTTTGGCTGGAACAACGGACCGGAAGTGCTGGTTGCTATGGTGAAGACAAATAGCTTGCACAACAAAGGTAAGTAGGGGGGGTAGGGGGGGTAGGGTTTAAATAGGATCATAACTCCTCCCACAAATTCAGGCCAAATGGCCTTCCAACATATATATACACAGGGGTGTATTTACCACGAGGCTGACAAGGCATTTGCCTTGGGCGGCACTTTCTGGGGGCGGCAAAAAAAGCTGCCCCCATTCGCACTGGCAAATGCCTTGCCAGACTGTTGTCCTGGGGGCAGCGGCGGCACTTTACGGGCGGCGAGGGAGCACTAATTCTCCTGTTCAGCTCCCTTGCACGCACCACAGTGATGCCGGAATATGACGTAACTCCGTACCAGGCATCACTATGCGGCATGCGAGGGAGCTGAACAGGAGAATCAGTGCTCCCTCACCGACTGCAGTGACCTGCTGGCCGCCCAGCAGCCCCACTGGACCCCAGGGAAAGCAAGAATCTACCAAAGGTAGAGAGGCTAGAGGGATTGAATTTTAAATATTTTTTTTAAAAATGTGAGTGTGTTTGTGTGTGTCTGTGTGTCTGTTAGTGAGTCTGGGTGTGTGTCTGTTAGACTCACTAACAGACAGAGATACACACACATACGAACACACTCACTATTAGACACACACACATACGAACACACTCACTATTAGACACACACACACACACACACATACTCACTAACAGACACATACACAGACTCACTGTGTGTGTGTGTCTGTGTGTGTCTGTTAGTGTGTGTCTGTTAGTGTGTGTGTGTCTGTTAGTGTGTCTGTTAGTGAGTCTGTGTGTCTGTTAGTGAGTGTATGCATGTCTTTTAGTGAGTGTGTGTGTGTGTGTGTGTGTCTGTTAGTATGTAATGCGTGTCTGTCAATGAGAGTGTGTGTGTCTGCTAGCTAGTGTTCTGCCTTACTGGCAGTGACTGGGGAGGGGATACCCCTGCGTCAGAGCAATGCTGATATTTTTTGGAATGTACCAGAATCCCAGGTAACTGAGGGTGGTAGAAGGGGTGAGGGATTCCTATGGAGACCCTGGCCAGACTGGCGTGCTGGGTATTTCGTCCAACAGCAGACCGATTATCGGGATGGATACTTGTGACATTCTGAAAAAGAAATAATGATTTGGATAAGTAATGTGTCTTAGAGGTATGGATGAGACCTTTGGAGAACTGGCCTGCTAGGTAGTGCCGAAGCGAAGAATTTAACTAGTACCAAGTGACAGGTGAGGCCCTGCTAGTGCCAAGTGGCGGAGAGAGGCTCTACCTATGATTTGCGCCGAGGGGATTTTGTGGCCACTTGAACGAGGTGGCAGGATGTCGGCCTCTCTGTGACTGTAAGAGATTCAAAACGTGTGGCCGTGACATGGGAAGCCCTAACTGTAGCCCTAAAGAAGGGCGAGCGAGGTGGCTAACTATGATTTGGTCGTGGGGCTGAAACCTCCGTGTTGAGGTGGGGTGTAGACCTCGCGGGACCGTAGAATTACTTAGGATAGCTAAGGCCAGCGCCTAACCCTCAATGCCAGTATCTGTCAGTGAGTGTGTATGTGTATTTAGAAGGCGGGAGTGGGGTGCCTGAGTTTTGTCATGCCTAGGGCAGCACAAAACCAGGATACACCACTGTATATATGCATTATATAAACCCAAAATACCTGTACATTGGGGGCACTGTTGTACTTGGGAGTTGTTGCTGAACACATATTGGGGTGTTCTTTGTCAGTAACAGCCAGAACTTAGAATCCATGCATAAAGTACAATGTGAGAGAAAAATAAGACAAAACAATGACTACCCAAATTCTGACAAAGGCTAGTGGTAGAATTGCATGGAAAGTGTTAAAATACCACCATTTGAAATATCCTAGGGTGTCTACTTTTCAAAAATATATGGTTTGATGGGGGTAAATAACATTGGCCGGCTTCACAAATATCCCTAAAAGAATATGGGTGCATGATGACCAGCTGTGAAAACTCCAATGCAAAAGGGTAATAAGCGCTCTCTTCTCAAGGGTGAGCAGCAGTTCACCAACAAGGTGTTCCCTCTACCTTGTGATAAATGGACAGATAAAATAGAAAGGTGAACAGCGCTAAAGATCAGAAATTGTACATACGTTTAGTAGAAATACTGGCCAGCGGAGTAACTTAAAAAAAAGGAGAAACAAAGATACAAATAATGGTACAGTATGTATGAACGATATAATTCCACAAGAACAAAGGTGTTATATTCACACTCACACTTTGAGGAGCTATATCAGCTCGGTGTTAAGAGCTTGGACGGAATAATCCCCGTCTATGGATTTCTTGAGGTTCCAGATCGTTGGTGAGTTTATAGGTGTAAGTATTCGTTATATGAAAAACAAGAGTAAAATACGCCACATGGTCTAGTACGTAAATATAAAATATTGTAGATAAGAGTAGATGATCCTACTTACATATATACTAGAGCAACGACCTGCTCTAGTTTGGAGAATTTCAGGTGGAATAATCCCCACCTCGGGATATAGTGGACCCAGGTATAGCAGCAAAGCAGTATTAAAGCAGGAGGACAAAAAAAAATGACTGGATGGTTTAAAAATTATATATACCGTATATACTCGAGTATAAGCCGACCCGAATATAAGCCGAGGCCCTTAATTTTATCCCAAAAAACTGGGAAAACTTATTGACTCGAGTATAAGACTAGGGTGGGAAATGCAGCAGCTACTGGTAAATTTCTAAATAAAATTAGATCCTAAAATTTTTTTATTAATTGAATATTTATTTACAGTGTGTGTATAATGAATGCAGTGTGTGCGTATGTGTGTGTGTATGAGTGCAGCGTGTGTGTATGAGTGCAGTGTGTGTGTGCATGAATGCAGTGTGTGTGTGTGCATGAATGCAGTGTGTGAATGCAGTGTGTGCAGGGCCGGTGCAACGATATTTGCCGCCGTAGGCAAAACATTTTTTGCCGCCCCCTCCCCCCCCCATATGTCCTGACTTCCCCTCCTCCTCCCTCAGTGGTCCTTACCTCCCCACCCCCGTGTTCCTTCACTCCCCCCCCAGTGGTCCTGACTCACCCCTCCCCCAGTGGTCCTTACCCTCCCCTAGTGGTCCTTACTTCCCCCTCCCCTCCCATAGTGGTCCTTATCCCACCCCTCCCTCTCATAGTGGTCCTTATCCCCCTTCTCCCTCCCATAGTGTTCCTTATCCCCCCCCATCCCTCCCATAGTGGTCCATATACCCCCCCCTCCCTCCCATAATGGTCCTTATACCCCCCTCCCTCCCATAGTGGTCCTTATCCCACCCCCTCCCATAGTGGTCCTTATACCCCCCCTCCCTCCCATAGTGGTCCTTATACCCCCCTCCCTCCCATAGTGGTCCTTATACCCCCCTCCCTCCAATAGTGGTCCTTATACCCCCCCTCCCTCCCATAGTGGTCCTTATACCCCCCCTCCCTCCCATAGTGGTCCTTATCCCCCCCTCCCTCCCATAGTGGTCCTTATACCCCCCTCCCTCCCATAGTGGTCCTTATACCCCCCTCCACCCCATAGTGGTCCTTATACCCCCCTCCACCCCATAGTGGTCCTTATACCCCCCCTCCCTCCCATAGTGGTCCTTATCCCCCCCCCTCCCTCCCATAGTGGTCCTTACCCCCCCCCTCCCTCCCATAGTGGTCCTTATACCCCCCCCCTCCCTCCCATAGCGGTCCTTATACCCCCCTCCCTCCCATAGTGGTCCTTAACCCACCCCCTCCCTCCCATAGTGGTCCTTATACCCCCCCCCCCCCATAGTGGTCCTTATACCCCCCCCCCTCCCATAGTGGTCCTTATACCCCCCCTCCCATAGTGGTCCTTATACCCCCCCCCCCCCCCTCCCATAGTGGTCCTTATACCCCCCCCTCCCATAGTGGTCCTTATACCCCCCCCCCCCTCCCATAGTGGTCCTTATACCCCTTTTTTTTTTATTATTATTATTTTTTTTATTATTTTCTTTCTTTTTTTTTTTTTTTTCCGTCCCCCCTCCCTGCTTGATATATGGCAGGGAGGGGGGCTCTCCTTCCCTGGTGGTCCAGTGGCAGTTCAGTGGGGGGAGAGGGGGGCTGGCAGAGCTGTACTTACCTGTTCTGCAGCTCCTGTCAGCTCTCTCCTCCTCTGCGCCGTCCGTGCAGCTCCTTCTGTCAGCTCACAGTGTAAGTCTCGCGAGAGCCGCGGCTCTCGCGAGACTTACACTGGGAGCTGACCGAGGTGCTGAACGGACGGCGCGGAGGAGGAGAGAGCTGACAGGAGCTGCAGAACAGGTAAGTACAGCTCTGCCAGCCCCCCTCTCCCCCCAGTCTGTATTATGGCAATGCAAATTGCCATAATACAGACTCTGACTCGAGTATAAGCCGAGTTGGGGTTTTTCAGCCCAAAAAATGGGCTGAAAAACTCGGCTTATACTCGAGTATATACGGTACTTTAATACAATAAGTAAAAAGTGAATAATACACTATAAAACCAGTCCTGTATAAAAGTCCAAAATTCTTCCTCACTTGACGCGTTTCGCCGAAGCTTTCTCAAAGTGAAGCTTTCTTCACTTTTGAGAAAGCTTCGGCGAAACGCGTCAAGTGAGGAAGAATTTTGGACTTTCGCCGAAGCTTTCTCAAAAGTGAAGCTTTCTTCACTTTTGAGAAAGCTTCGGCGAAACGCGTCAAGTGAGGAAGAATTTTGGACTTTTATACAGGACTGGTTTTATAGTGTATTATTCACTTTTTACTTATTGTATTAAAGTATATATAATTTTTAAACCATCCAGTCATTTTTTTTTGTCCTCCTTCCTATTTAATACTGCTTTGCTGCTATACCTGGGTCCACTATATCCCGAGGTGGGGATTATTCCACCTGAAATTCTCCAAACTAGAGCAGGTCGTTGCTCTAGTATATGTAAGTAGGATCATCTACTCTTACTACAATATTTTATATTTACGTACTAGACCATGTGGCGTATTTTACTCTTGTTTTTCATACAACGAATACTTACACCTATAAACTCACCAACGATCTGGAACCTCAAGAAATCCATAGACTGGGATTATTCCGTCCAAGCTCTTAACACCGAGCTGATATAGCTCCTCAAAGTGTGAGTGAATATAACACCTTTGTTCTTGTGGAATTATATCGTTCATACATACTGTACCATTATTTGTATCTTTGTTTCTCCTTTTTTTTAAGTTACTCCGCTGGCCAGTATTTCTACTAAACGTATGTACAATTTCTGATCTTTAGCGCTGTTCACCTTTCTATTTTATCTGTGAAAACTCCAAGTTGGAAAACTGGAATGCACACCCTCCAAATAAGGTCTTTTAGCCCCCAGAGAACCCAACACACCTATACATGGGTGGTATCCCTGTACTTAGGAGATGTTGCTAAACACATATTGGGGTGTTCTTTGGCAGTAACCCCTAAAGTTCTCAGTACATGTATTCTATGTGTGTCAAAAAAAATCACCAATTATTTTCTTTTTTTTTTCAAAATTTGTCAGAAATTGGTGATAAAATGGTTGCATGAAAAGAATCAAAATACCCCAAGATTAATACCTTACGTTGTCTTCTTTTTAAAAAATATATACATGTGAAGGGTTATTCCTGGCAGATATCAGTGTTACAATGTAACTTTCGTTAATTTTGAATAAAAATAAATGGTTTGGAAATAGCCAAGTGCTACTTGTACTTATTGCCCTATAACTTTCCAAAAAAAGCTAAGTTCATGTTAACATTGGATATTTCTAAACTCCGGACAAAATTCAGAAACCATTTAGCACGGGCGTTTTTTGGTGGTTGTAGATGCGTAACAGATTTTGGGGGGTCAAAAATTTCTATCATATTTTATCATACCCTATTCTATCATATTTTATAATTTTTTTATAGTAAATTATATGATATGAGAATAATGGTATCTTTTGAAAGACCATTTAATGGCGAGAAACTGTATATAATATGTGTGGGTACAGTAAATGAGTAAGAGCAAAATTACAGCTAAACACAAACACAGCAGAAATGTAAAAACAGCCCTGGTCCTTAACGGTAAGAAAATTGAAAAAAATGGTCTGGTCACTAAGGGGTTAAAAGCAAACATTGTGTGAGTGTTCCTTGGACACCATTGTTAAAGGCAACATAGCCCCCCACTTCTTGACCATGCTGGCTTAGAACACAGCAAAACTATGTTTTCACAGACCAGAGAGGGAAATGCTAAAACCTGGTAGGTCTTATCATGACTGTTCTTTTTTTCTGACCTCTAATAATTATCTCTGTTTTCAGATTTATTTTACTCCTCTGTGAGGACAGAGTTAGAAGCTGATTCACATGAGTTTGACACAGAATCTTGGAGCAGTGCCGTTGAAGCTCCATATGCTAAAAAGCAGAAGAAGGAGGTTATTAAGCGACAGGATGTTATATATGGTGAGCAACCTTGTTACATACTATGCCTGATGGCAAAACCAATTTCTTTAATTTTTTTACCTCTACCTTGATTATACTCTTGTTCTAAGAACAGTGAGCAAAACCTAAAAGTTGCAGACTTGAAGGAATTCAAATAGAATGATAGACAGCGTGGTGTATGGTCATTTTAATAAAGCTGCAAATCAGGTATTCTAACAACATACTACTTTCAAATATGTTTTTTCTTTTGAAATGTATTGAATTATATAAGAAAAAATAATAATAAACAATATAATAAACTGTATCATGTAGTGGTAAAGATACATAACCAAAATATATTGTAAGATTTCAGAAACGTGAAGCTGTTACAGTAAGTGTATTAAAGGGAAACTCCAGTGCCAGGAAAACGATCCGTTTTCTTGGCACTGGTGGGTCCCTCTCCCTCCCACCCACCAATCCCCAGTTACTGAAGGGGTGAAAACCCCTTCAGTCACTTACCTGTGGCAGCGGCGATGTCCCTCGCCGCTGTCTCCTCCTCCGCGCTGCTCCTCCTACTGGCTCCGTCGGCCGGCGGGCGAGACTGATCCCGCCCACCGGTTGAGGAGACCTAATGCGCATGCGTGGCAATTCCGCGCATGCGCATTAGGTCTCCCCATAGGAAAGCATTGAAAACTATTTTCAATGCTTTCCTATGGGGATTTGAGCGACGCTGGAGGTCCTCACACAGCGTGAGGACGTCCAGCGATGCTCTAGCACAGGAAGAGACCTCTAGTGGCTGTCTAGTAGACAGCCACTAGAGGTGGAGTTAACCCTGCAAGGTAATTATTGCAGTTTTTAAAAAACTGCAATAATTACACTGACAGGGTTAGGAGTAGTGGGAGTTGGCACCCAGACCACTCCATTGAGCAGAAGTGGTCTGGGTGCCTGGAGTGTCCCTTTAATACAATAATGGCCTATAATAAGCATTTGCAATATCTATAGAGTAATAATGTAACTGGGGGAGAGAATATAAAAAATAAAAAAGGGGGGGGAATACATTTTTTTAAAAGATAACATTATGTCCACGACGAATCCCAACAAAAAGAAAAAAAGGTTAAAAAAAAAATATATGTAAGATGGTCATGCTTTCTTCAATTGATAAAGTCAATATTGAGATGAAGAAAAAAAAAAAGGGAAAAGGGAAAAAAATTACTGGCTGATGGTATGCGGAGAGCAAGCTTGCATCTTTTGCTTTCAAATAAGTAAGAACTTCATTTACAGTTGTAGTAGCAGCCGATTTCCATAGGCAGGGAATAGAAGAGGTGGCTGAAACAAGTAGATGACCCAACATAACGCGTTTATTATATGCTAGATCATGTTAATGTTTAAGGAGACACATACTCGGGGTGAATAAATTAAACATTCTGTGATGGTGATAATTTATTCTAAAGTGTTTTTCCAATAATTTTTCCATTTTGGACATTTCCAGAAAATTTGAAACAGGGTACCCATTTGGCCACATCCCCTCCAACACAATTTAGATTTGGTAAGATTTAGTCTATATAATTTAAAGGGAGAAAAGCATCATCTATATCAGTGGTAGTCAACCTTTTTCTATCTAACGCCCACTAATGCATCTTTTTGGTTGAAAAAATTTCCTTACCGCCCAACAGTTTTCGCGCAAATGCAGAATATTTTTTAGAAAGGAGGGTGTTTTAAAAAAAAAAAAATGTACGTACATTTATCTTTTTATTTCTACTTAATGCAGGTTTATAAGGTTTTTAACTTTATAAAGTTTAATGAGAAAACAATAAAGTAAATTGAAATTACCTTTACCAGTGATTAATGAGATCCTTGAGGTTGATGCTGCGAGACTAAATATTGTATATCTGGTTCGATTTTCGTAAGGAACAAACGAAGGTCTCTTTCATTGATATTCAGACGACTTCTCTGTTTGCGTATAATATGATTTTTCATTTGTGCGTCAGCTCATCTCCTCTCCCTCCTCAATTCCCCTCCCCGCCTATTTTTCCCTTTTTTCTATTTTTTAACCTTCCTTATAGCAATAAGGAATACCACTATAACAGACAGGCACACATACAGGCACACATACAGGCACACATACAAGACACACATACAAAGACACATACAGACACACACACACAAGACACACATACAGACACAGACACACATACGACACACACACACAAACAAGACACAAATACAGACACATACAGACACACAGACAGGCACACATACACGACACACATAAAGACACACAAAGACACAGACAGGCACACATACACACACAAGATACATACAGACACACACAAGACACATACATACAAACAGACAGGCACACATACAAACAGACACACACATGCAGACACACACATAAGACATACATAGACACACACACATGCAGACACACAAGACACACATACAATGACACATACATACAAAGACAAGACACACATGCATACAGACACACACACACACACACACACATATATATACAGACAGACACATACATACAAAGACACATACAGACAGACACACACACAAGACATGCAAAGACACACACACACACACACAAGACATACCTACAAAGACACACACACACACAAACAAACACACACATTATATTTAAGTCACCCTCCTGTTTCCTACCTTTAAGGTACAGGAGGGTGACTTTTCCTGGGGTCCAGTGGTGGCTCAGGTGGATGGCTTCCCACTCTGACTCCCTCTGCTTCCTCCCGCGCGGCTCTCAGTTTTAGCTGGGAGGAGTGACCGGGGAATCACTTCCTCCCAGCTCTGTGAAGTCATCACAGGGGGCCCGGTTGCGCTGTTAAAGCGCCCAGCGCCGACCGGGCCCCCTTACAATCCGCATCCATCGGGTGGCCCTGACAGCATGGGCCACCCGATGGACACTTTGGAAGGCGGCCCCGGCAGTTTACCGCGCGGGCCGGAGCCGCAAATGGTCACAGCGGTACCCAGTCGCACGGGTACCGCCGGCTCGCACCCGCCCGCCCGCACTATCAACCTTGAAATCCCTACCGCCCACCTGGAATCCTGAAACATAGGGACCAGGTTGACGACCCATGATCTATATAATAATTTCAAATGAGTTTCCAAATTGATAATATTATGAGTAATCCCTTTTAAAGCCAATATTAAATGATGCCACTCTGACACAGTAAACATCACACCCAAATCACTCCCATTTAATCATTTAAGGTTATTTCGCACCTAGTTTGCCCTCAAAAACAGCGTAACATTGAGAGATGGCACGTTTCTGGTCAGGATCCGAAATATATATATTTTTTCGAAATTTTGTAGTTCCAACTGTTTGCGAATAGAGGCGTCAATGTCACTTAGGTGGAATCTTTGTTTAATTTGTGGAAAGGATAAAAGGGTGGATATGAAAATAGATCATTAATATAGTTAATAGAATGAAGGGACCAGTAATTTATATCCAAATTAGGTAAACCTGCCAGGATTAAATTATCCATATTACAAAAACTTGTGGGGCGTAGGCTTGCCTGACTTTATTCAATACTATTATGCTACCATTGCTGTGATGGCTTTAAAATTTTACTTGGATAGTGATCACCCTCTTTGGCTTGAGATGGAAGCAAGCAAGCTTTAACTTTATAGCTGCTTCCATCTCAGTGCACAAGGATGACAGATATGCATTTATCAACCAAGACTTCCATCAAAGCTTGAAATAAGGAAAATTTCAGCTTACTTACCCTAATTTTCTTTTCCTGGATATATCCATGGCAGCATCACAATAGGGTTAGCTCCGCCCACTTGGCTGTTTAGGACAGGAAATAAAAGTATAAATACTCCTCCTACCAGACCGGATCTCCAGTCTAGTTCCAAACTCCTAAAAAAAAAAAAAAAAAATTATACAGAAGGGAGGTATGCAATGCTGCCATGGATATATCCAGGAAAAGAAAATTACAGTAAGTATGGTGAAATTTTCCTTATTCCTGGCTAATCCATGGCAGCATCACAATAGGGTAATACCCAAGCTCCACATCTGATGGGAGGGAAATAAACAAGCACCCACCAATATTCGTCCAATCAGTTACGAAAAAGCAAACTCTGGACTGCAGAGTTTATGGAAAACTTCCCAAAATGTAAAATAAGGCCACCCTCCCCCCCCCCCCCCCCCCCCCAGGCAAAGACAACTGCAGAAGTTACCCAAAATAGTGTTCGATAGGAGGAACAGGGAATCAGACCTCTAACCCAAATTACATTGGCATCCTTATAATTGCAAACTGGGAGGAAAATCAATAAAGGTATTAGATATAAAATGGCAGAGGAACTGTGGCACAAACCAGCAGTGAGTGAATAGTCCAGGTTAAACAGGAATAGTTTCAAGACTGAGAACAACTACAGCATCAGAGAAGCTGCTAATTCTTCCAGTTTCTCAGAGATCAGAAACTGTAACATAACCTCCCAAAAAAATAAAATAAAATAAACATTCTCTCAAGGTGTGAGACTACAGGAAATACAGTAACAATTCAGTAATGTAGTATTTTAAAAGGTAGAAGACTATAGTGACATCTGAGAACAGAAACATTCATTAACAACAGAGTTAAATGAAATTGTGTGAGACGCACCTTATTATGGCACTAAGATCAAGGTATCGAAGCATTGCAAATATCAGGATACTCTTTATACTTTGATTGTCCCAAAAACATTATGAATAGTAAGACAAGATACGGTTACCAGTAGGTATCAGATAACTAGCAAACAGTGGTTTAAAACGCAAATGAAAAAAAGTTAACCAAACATGATGAAAATAAGTAGTTAAATAATAAGTGCAAAAACAGACACATCGTCTGAACAGATACTCCATCTATCCAAAACATAATATGCAAAATTCTCTCGATATTAAATCCGAACTATGGTAACGTTGGATCTCCTAAACCTGGAATACAGAGATTAGTATGGTCTGTGCCCCAATATAGGATAACCAGGCATGATAATACCAGATATTAATTGTAAATCAGTATGACAACTTAAACCAAGCAGCACCGGAAAATATCCTGTTGCTCTAAATATTCCTTTGTTATAAATAATAGCAGATCTTGTGCAGATATCTTGTGCAGATATAAGATGAACTTCTTATTAGTAAATGATATAGGACTTACCAGAGATGGTAGAACTATCTTCAGGGTCCATTGTAGTCCACCTTCGACTCATCTGCAGGTATGTGAGCAGTAGCAGGAGGAACAGAACCCAATAACATTCCAGTGGAAAAGGTAATACGGAATAGAACTCACAAGATTGAGCTCAGAGGCCCAAAACTAAAACATATCGGCCGTTATGATTTACTACAGATTATAAATAGTGAAACAGGATTCTAGCACTGTGAAGGTTTTACTAAAAAAATATATATATTTAAAAAAATTAACCTAGCCCACGGTTCAACATTTCCACTTGTCACTAGAAATAGAATATTTAGTTCTAGCAAGGAGAAATTCACCTCTGGTAAACGTGCCACAGACCTTCCAGGCCTGCAGTGGCAATTAACCCTTAAAGCCTGGCCAGCAGCATAGGACAAGAAACTCAAGCCCATCAGAATCAATTATATTATTAGTGATTAAAAATATGAATGGAAATCGATATACAGAACGAAACCGACCATATTTCGGACAAGAAACACAAGCATAACATGACAATTCTGGAACATTATCCAACATGAATGAATCAAAGATGAAAAGAACAAATTACTGCTCATAGATACTGAGTTATAGAATGTGTCTCACTGTAGATATACAGAGTTATAGAATGTGTAACACTTACTGTAGATATACCGAGTTATAGAATGTCACACTGTAGATATATAAAGTTATAGAATGTGTTACACTGTAATTATACAGAATTATAGAATGTGTCACACTGTAGATATACAGAATTAGAGAATGTCTCACACTATAGGTATACATAATTATAGAATGTGTCACACTTTAGACACACTGAATAATAGAATGTCACACTGTAGATATACAGAATTTTCTAGATGAAAGATTTAGACACCAGATATTCTAATCCCTGTGTGAACAAGACATGTTAAGGTTAAGAAAAAACATTCCATAATATAGGAAGAAGTAACCGCATACAACCTCCAAGGAGGGAAGACAGTTCACATATATATATATATATATATATATATATATATATATATATATATACACAAGTAACTCATAATAGAATATCATACACCGAGAGATCTCCTACAATTAGAAACTATTCTCTCAATGCAAAGGCTTTAAATGCACCAAATCCTAAAAAGTGAATAAAAATAAAACCTGAATATCAATATGCACCTATAGACAGAGCAAAGAGTGACATTAACTATATATGTGCAGAAAATTTTAACAAAACAATGCCATCCTTTAACACTGTGATATAAAGAATTGTAGGATAAACAGCCTGAATTTACCATTACATTTCAGATTTTACCAGCATAATACAGAAATATACTTTATACCCAATATCTCAAGCTGTGCAGCTGTAGCCAGAATAAAGAAAGAAAAATATTCAACCTTAATCGGTTTGAATCAGTTAATGACTACATACACACACATATATATATATACCTACACAATGCATTTTTAAAATACTTGAGGACACTTGTGTAGGTACACTGAAAACAGAGATGGGTCTGTTAGTTAATGAAGACCGGGAAAAGGCAGAAATTTTAAATAACTATTTTTCTTCAGTATATATTAATGAGGATCCTATGACAAGAGATATGCATATGATTGCTGCAACAAACTTGCAGATAACTTGTGATTGGATAACTCAAGACAAGGTGCTACAGCTATTAAAGAAAATTAATGTAAATAAAGCTCCGGGGCCTGACGGTATCCACCCATGAGTACTTAAGGAGCTAAGTGGGGCAATAAGTGAACCTCTGTATTTAATTTTTCAAGATTCTTTTGTTTCAGGTATTGTACCGGAGGGTTGGAGGAAGGCAGATGTCGTTCCTATATTTAAAAAGGGTTCAAAATCCTTGCCTGGAAATTATAGACATGTGAGCTTAACTTCTGTGACTGGGAAATTATTTGAACGGCTACTAAGGGATAATATTCAGGAATTCATTGGGAAGAACTGTGTTATTAGCAATAATCAGCATGGTTTTATGAAACATAGGTCATGTCAAACTAACCTAATTGCATTCTACGAAGAAGTAAGTAGAAATATAGATCAGGGTGTTGCAGTGGATGTGATCTACTTGGATTTTGCCAAGGCATTTGATACAGTTCCTCACAATAGGTTAGTCTTTAAACTAAAAAAAATTGGTATAGATGAATATTCTTGTTCTTGGGTAGAACATTGGCTTAAGGATAGAGTACAACGAGTTGTCATAAATGGTAAATTTTCAAGCTGGACAAAAGTGGTAAGTGGTGTCCCTCAGGGTTCTGTTTTGGGACCGCTTCTATTTAACATATTTATAAATGATCTTGAAATGGGCATTGAAAGCCATCTATCAGTGTTTGCAGATGACACAAAACTTTGTAAAGTAATAAAATGTGAGCAGGATATTGCCTTGCTGCAGAGGGATTTGGATAGATTGGGGGACTGGGCACTAAAATGGCAGATGAAATTTAACGTAGAAAAATGCAAACTTATGCACTTCGGGGTTAAGAATGCACAAGCAATTTACACCCTAAATGGTAGTGAACTAGGGATAACCACACACGAGATGGATTTGGGAATTGTTATAGACAACAAATTAGGTAGCAATATGCGATGTCAATCTGCCGTTGCTAAGGCCAGTAAGGTTTTGTCATGTATAAATAGGGGCATAAATTCTCGAGATGAAAATATAATTTTGCCTCTTTATAAATCGCTGGTAAGACCACACCTTGAATATGCTGTGCAATTTTGGGCACCTGTTCTAAAGAAAGATATCATGGCACTAGAAAAAGTGCAGAGACGAGCTACAAAATTGATAAAAGGAATGGAGCATTTTAGTTATGAAGAAAGGTTAAAAAAATTTAAATCTCTTCAGTTTGGAAAAACGGCCCCTGAGAGGGGATATGATAACATTATACAAATATATTCGGGGCCAGTACAAACCATTATCTGGAAATCTATTCATAAACAGGGCTATACATAGGACACGAGGTCACACATTTAGGCTTGAAGAAAGGAGATTTCATATAAGGCAAAGAAAGGGTTTTTTTTTACAGTAAGAGCAATAAGGATATGGAATTCTTTGCCTGAAGAGGTGGTTTTGTCAGAGTCTATACAGATGTTTAAACTGCAATTGGATACATACTTGCAAAAACATAACATACAGGGATATAATTTCTAGTTAGTGGGGTAATAGCTGCTTGATCCAAGGAGACATCTGACTGCTATTTTGGGGTCATGAAGGAATTTTACTAGTTTGTTGCAAATTGGAAGCACTTCAGACTGGGTTTTTTGCCTTCTTTTGGATCAACAGCAAAAGCATATGTAACTATGTAACTATACAAGACAAACTCTCTGAAGGTGCCTTACATCAAGTAAATGTTGGTAGCTATGTACAAGAAAGAATAAAAGTAAGTTTTTCTAAAGTCATGATAACAGGAATGCAAACCACCATATTAACCTCAAGACTCCTGTTTTCAGTGTCAGGACAATTCACAAGGCCCAGTAGCACCTGCAGTTCATCTGAAGTATTTAATTAGAACTGCAAGACTTTACTCTTTTACCGGGTGTGTCCTGCAAACTGCAATCCACATGTAAAGGCTTTCTGGTATGACAAATAGAAGGCCTTATACTGCAAGTAGAGCCTCACACCGAATATAGTTACTTACCAGCACTTTAATAAGGACTGGGCTGTCAATATACACCAGTTTATGTACAGAGGTTATAGTGGATAGACATACAGATAGTCTAATGGGAATCCCAAACAAAGGTTATATTCCATCCTTCACTTTAATAAGAACTCGGCTGACAATACTAAAGACTGGACTGTTCATACACACCAGTTCATGTACAGAGTTTATACTGGATAGACACCCAGATAATCTGATGAGAATCCCAAACAAAGGCTATATTCCATACTTCACTTCAATAAGGACTGACACAAGATCATGCACTAATGAGAATCCCAAATAAGGTTATCTTCTATTCTAAATTGGAGACCAGAAATAGACTAATGAAGGAATCCATAAATGATACTTCCAAAGTATAATGAAGTAACATACCTTAACTTCAATAAGGACTGGACAGACCCTTTACATCAGATTAAAATGGATATACTTTGAGATATGGTAATCTTAAGAGAACCAAATTTCTATTTAATTCTAACATAAAAAACACAAATCCTGGGGGCGGAGCCGACCGCGAGCCGAGCTGGACGTGCACTAGCTGAGCTCTGCAGGAGACCGCGGGCAATCCACGACCATCGGGCACACAGAGCAACATGGGACACCCCAAAAAAGGTACCACACCTGCCCAAGCCTCCCACAGACAATCCGCTGTCAAAACGGGCGCCCTGAATAATTTTTTTAAAGAAAATCCGGCGCAAAACGCCGCCGACGAGATAGGCCCCAAAATGGCGGCGGAAGCTCTACACGAGCACCCCTCATCCTCACCCCCACTAAGCCCAGCCATCTCGGACAGTGCCTCCACAAACATAGATGCTGACCTGAGAGCCATACTCAGCAATCTGCCAACTAAACAAGACATAGCAGCCTTGATCCAGAAAATGGAATCCTCCTTTCAAAATAAATTAGACAACATGGCGGCGGAAGTTAAAGTGGTAGAGGAACGTATAGAATCACTAGAAGATAATCAGGACCACACACTCACACAAGTTAAACAGGTCCAACAGGCACTAGAAGCACAAAATACGCAATTAGCGTTAATGTACAGAGCTATTGATGACCTGGACAATAGGGGGCGACGTAACAACCTAAGGCTGAAGGGCATGCCAGAAATAGAAGGGGAAAACCTCCCTAAAACACTCCAAGAATTATTCAACTACCTACTGCACAAAGATCCAGCGGAACATATCCTCTTTGACAGAGCCCATAGAGCACTTAAGCCAAGAGGTCCGGCCTCAGACGCCCCGAGAGACATAATCTGTCGCCTACACTATTATGGGGTGAAAGAAGACATCCTCCGCGAACTCAGAAAAACGACTCAACCGCTACTGTTTATGGGGGCCCAAATACAAATTTACCCGGACCTCTCCTGGATGACTCTGCAAGCAAGACGAACACTTAAACCCCTGACAGATATCCTGCGTACTAGGAACATCAGGTACAGATGGGGTTTCCCCCTCTCCTTAACAGCCACCCATAACGGGACCTCCGCTACTGTAACCACTTCAGAGGACATTGCCACGTTCACTTCTACCTTAAATCTCCCGGATGTACAAATACCAGACTGGTACGGCCCGATTCAAGCTCCTCATAATTATCCACGTCCTCAGAGATCAAGATGGCAAACCCCGCCAAAAAGGCGTCGCAACGACAACCAACCTCATCTCCAAAACACGCAAAGGCAACAGGTTGAACCACACCGATTCTGAAACCTGAGACGGAAACACGACATAGAAAAGAACTGAAAACCACATAAATTGCCAGAAAAGCGTCTTCATTCACAGGTTATCACACTCTTAAGAGCCTGCTCAAGACTACTCACAAAGGGACTGAGACACTGATTTCCCACAAGACATGGCTACATCAGCCTCTCCTTCGAACAGCAAGTCTCCCGCCCAATTAGACCTCACGAGCCTAATATGAAGCCCCGACTCTTGGAAAACGCCTGATCCACAGGAAGCCTGGACTTAAGACATGGCAGCTCTTCGTCAATGTCTTATATCAAGCCGGAGAAGGGACATCGGTGCGATCCCAGTGACTTTTACCATAAAGCTGAGTTTGGCACCACAGATCTTGTCACACACACCTGAAGGGCTCCAAATACCCACGAACTTATCTGACCAAGGAGCATACGTACTTGCTGTCTACCTAAAGGTTCAGGGTTCTGTTGTTATGCAAACCACTAGATAAACCTACTGTGTTCTTCGGCTCCCTTTCCTGTCCTTTCTCCCGGCCCTAAGGGCCGCGGGCCTGCTCTCCCTCCTTCCTCTTTCCTTGCTCTTTTTACCCTTCACACCTCTCCAGTACAATATTTAGACATGTATTTGGGGATGTCGGGAGGGGGGAGGGTGGGGGGCGTTGGGGGGGGGGAGAGAGTCGGGTACCCTGAAAAGTCACCACCAAGAGAAAGCTTTTGAGAGTGTCGACCATAACCGAAGCCGCACACAACCTGACACATAACTGAGCCAGGAGACCCGTTCATAACGAGCAAAGCTCACATGTGTCCCAATTCCTCACTAAAACTTAACGCCCGAAATCCACCTCCTCACATAAGTTAACAGGTGGATTGCCCGCCACCTCTCCTTATATCACTCAAAACAACTTAGATTTACCCCCCACCACAGACTGCGAGACACTCTGCAGCAGCATCACAAGCCCCAGCGGTGCCATATCTGTATCCCCGAGATCTCCCAATACCCTCGGGGAAAGCCACCGGCTAAAAGGGCCTACACACCCACAACACCTTCGCACTCTCAATTGCTAGCTCCAGAGTTTATTCAAAGTCTTTGTATATAGTTGGATTAATCCGTTTTTGATATTCTTTCTTTCTTTATTCTTTATTTTTTTTTTTTTTTTTTTTTCTCTGGTTGATATATTGTAATCTGCACTTAATACTCTCACTACTAGAGTCGATATCTCTCATATATTGTTTTCAGTGTATCCACTGTGCCTGCATTTACATTATCTAACACTCCTAGAAGCAGTGACTTCACCTAGACAACCGAACATGGCAACCATACGTATCACAACCCTAAACACGAGGGGGCTTAATTCACCAACCAAAAGATCCCTAGCTCTTCGAGAACTTCACACTCTCAGAACAGACATAGCATTTCTACAAGAAACGCATTTTAAAGCTAACTCAGCCCCAACCCTTCGCAATAAACACTACCCAACAGGATATTTTAGCAATTATGAAAGCTCCAAATCCAAAGGGGTAGCCATTCTGATAGGGAAACACGTACCCTTCACGTACCTATCACACCACTCAGTCTCAGAAGGTAGGCTTTTGATAGTCAAAGGTAAGATAGGGAACACCGTAGTGACACTTGCCAACCTATACCTTCCCAATAGCAAACAATGCAAACATACACGCAAATATCTGAACGCAGTAGACAAAACCACGGAAGGGATCCTTATACTGGGGGGTGACTTCAACATCTCACTAGATTCTGACTTAGACACAACTTCCAAGTCCACTAAATACAACGCAACCTCCAGATCTAGAATCGTTCAAATCCTTGACAATCGTCACCTTTTTGACTGTTGGCGAATAACACACCCCACCTCCCGGGACTACTCCTTCTTCTCAGCGGTTCAGCACACATACTCGAGACTAGACATGTTCTTCCTGCAACACAGACACCTACATCTCATACGTTCCTGCGAGTACGGCCCCATTACGTGGTCCGACCATGGTCCCCTATCTATGTCTATCCAGATACCTAACCTGTTCCCATCTAGATCACAATGGAAACTTAACGACTCATTACTCAACGACCCAATACATGTTGCCCAAATACAGGAGACGCTCAATAACTACTTTGAAGAGAACAGCACACCTTCGGTTTCACCCACAGTAATCTGGGAGGCCCATAAAGCCGTTGTACGGGGACACATAATTGCCCTTGCATCCAGGCACAAGAAAGCGAGGGAGGCCCAAATTACCTCTCTCACGGAGGACATTAGATGCTTAGAAAATGCTCACAAAAGGCACATGACCTTAGATACATATAAAGAACTCATAGACAAGCGCTCTACCCTCCAAACACTTCTGAACACGAAAATTCAACGGTCGCTCCTATATACTAAACACAAGTACTACACCCAAAGCGGAAAATGCGGCCGCATGTTGGCCAGGGCGATACAAAAAGAGAGGCAGCTAACGTACATAACCCACATAAAAAAATCCTCAGGGACAATAACCCACTTACTGCCAGACATAATGAGAGAATTCCACTCCTATTACTCAAACCTATATAACCTAAGATCCCAACCACCAGATCCGGAAGCCATCCAAAATTTCCTCGCAAAAAGACTAACCCAGACAATCCCTCCAAACGCTAGGCAAATACTAGACTCTCCACTCACATCAGAAGAAGTCTCCATGATTATAAGACAACTACCACTAGGAAAGAGTCCCGGGCCAGATGGCTTTACAGCCAAATACTTCAAAACTTTCTCCAAGACCTTGAACAAACCGTTCCTAGCGGCGTTCAATTCCTTAAACCATGGGCACACTCTGCCTCGAGAAACACTAGAAGCGCATATTACACTTATCCCCAAACCAGGCAAGGACCTAACGGAATGTGGCAGCTACAGGCCCATTTCACTAATAAATATTGACCTTAAAATTTTTACAAAGATACTAGCTGTCCGCCTCAAACCATACCTGCAGGGACTAGTTCACCCCGACCAAGCTGGGTTCGTGCCAGGGCGAGAAGCCAAAAATAATACCACCAAAGTGTTGAACCTTATATACCATGCACAGACGAAGGGGGACCCGAGCCTTATCCTCACAATCGACGCCGAAAAGGCGTTTGACAGGGTGGACTGGTCTCTGCTAACAGCCACAATGCAGGCCATGGGCTTCGGCCCCAATTGGCTGTCGTGGCTCTCAGCTATTTACTCTAAGCCGGGTGCAAAAATAAGGGTTAATGGCCAACTCTCAGACACAGTCCATATCTCTAATGGCACGAGACAAGGATGTCCTCTGTCCCCCCTGCTTTTCATCCTAACACTAGAACCCTTCCTTCAGGGGATCAGAAACAACCCGAATATCCAGGGCTTACACATAGCCGACCGGGAATACAAAGTTTCTGCCTTTGCAGATGATTTACTATACACGATAAAAAACCCAGAAACCTCACTACCCCACCTGTTGCAAGAGATCGATCTATATGGCCTAGTATCCAACTACAAAATAAATAGTAGCAAGAGTGAGATCCTCCCCTTGAACATTTCAAAGGGGTTGGAGACCAGACTTCAACAGACTTACCCATTCCACTGGCCACAGAATTCCGTAAGATACCTGGGAATACAATTGACGAACTCCTTACACAAAACATACGACCTCAACTTTCCCCCACTATTGGCCAACATTGACAGAGACCTAAGAACCTGGAACAAACCTCAATTCAGCTGGCTCTGCAGAGTACACATCTTGAAAATGGCCATCTTGCCGAAATTCCTTTACATTTTACAAACACTACCCATAAAGATCCCAACTTCATTCTTCAAGACAGTAAAGCACTGCCTCTCCAACTTTCTGTGGGCAGGAAAACACCCAAGGACTCAATACACAAACTTAACGAGACACAAAACACAAGGCGGCATGGGGGCACCAGATGTAGAGACATACCATAGGGCAGTCATCCTATCCCGTATCTACGATTGGACTAACAATTACAACCAGAAACAGTGGGTACAAATAGAAGCAACCAGCCTACAAGTCCACATTCGAACGCTACCATGGCATGCCTCAGGCCTGGAATTAGTACGCCCAAACCACAAAGACCATCCAACATTAATCCCTACACTAAGATACTGGAACAATATAAGGAAATCCGACCATGTTGCCCCGCATCCATCCCCACTGTACCCGATTACAGGAAACCCACACTTCAAACCAGGCATTCCACAGAATGCATACCGAGATTTCGGGAACCAACAGGAGCAACTACTCCTGAAAGACGTACTAAACAGTCAGGGAATGGTCCCTATTTCGGATCTAATCCCCACGCCCACACACACACCAATGCAGGGTTACAAATACACACAACTCATGCACTTCCTACAAACTCAACCTACCCTCACACAAGGTAGCAGACCATTGACAGCATTCGAAGCTAGAACCTTTTTGGGGACTATGACAAAGAAACACATCACCGTGTTCTATAAATGTTTACAGACGGATCTCCACGCTAACCTCCCAGAATTCACAAAATCCTGGGAAAAAGACTTAAAGATCACAATCTCACCTGACGATTGGAGAACCATATTTAAAAATGCCTTTAAGTCCTCTAGCAACACTATAACCCAAGAGAGTAACTATAAGCGCATTTCTAGATGGCACTTCACCCCAACCAGAATATGCAAGTTCTTCCCGAACGCATCCAACCTATGCTGGAGATGCAAAACTGACGCAGGGACCCCGGGCCACATCTGGTGGCTTTGCAATGTAATACAATCATACTGGTGCAAAATAACCACCATAATAACACTTATTACGGGCTACGCAATCCCACAATCTCCTGAGGCCTTACTATTCATGCTCTTCCCCACCCCTCTACCAAAATCAATGCGTACCCTACTCTATCATCTGCTTACCGCAGCAAATAGTCTAATCCCCCTCAAATGGAAGCAAACCAAGCCCCCATCCATCAGGGAATGGATTACCAAAGTGGACACCTTTAGACAAATGGAGGAGCTCTCACACTCCTTCTCTGGCACTTACGATGTGTTCACATATACCTGGGCACCCTGGGACAAGTATATTAAAGACTCTGAGGGTTCTCCACTCCACGATACTTAACCCTCTTGTGTTTTCTTTGAGCCATTCAGACGATTACCTAATATATACGTAATCACACCGTTACAAACTGCTTCTAATACCTCACTGAACTACTGTGTATTGTTCTCTAAGCTGACAACAATGTATTTTAGGAATTTGTCAAGCTAGGACTACCCTAAAGTTTGAAACTTCTGTACCACTCGTGCATACTGTAAAGTATTACATGTTATGAGATGTATGACTCCTATATCCTTTTCACATGATGTCAAGTGCAAAATTAAACAATAAAAGTTAAAAAAAAAAAAAAAAAAAAAAACACAAATCCTTCCACACTCCTTTAAATCTGCTTGCCTACATGCTGAGTGTCACAACAACCAGTAACATAATACCTTATAAGATCATTCTCTTAAAGGAACACAATAGTCACCTAAATTACTTTAGCTAAATAAAGCAGTTTTAGTGTATATAGATCATTCCCCTGCAATTTCACTGCTCAATTCACTGTCATTTAGGAGTTAAATCACTTTGTTTCTGTTTATGCAGCCCTAGCCACACCTCCCCTGGCTTTGATTGACAGAGCCTGCATGGAAAAAAAACTGGTTTCACTTTCAAACAGATGTAATTTACCTTAAATAATTGTATCTCAATCTCTAAATTGAACTTTAATCACATACAGGAGGCTCTTGCAGGGTCTAACAAGCTATTAACATAGCAGGGGATAATTAAACGGAACTTGCAATAAAGAAAGCCTAAATAGGGCTCTCTTTACAGGAAGTGTTTATGGAATGCTGTGCAAGTCACATGCAGGGAGGTGTGACTAGGGTTCATAAACAAAGGGATTTAACTCCTAAATGGCAGATGATTGAGCAGTGAGGCTGCAGGAGCATGTTATCTACACCAAAACTGCTTCATTAAGCTAAAGTTGTTCAGGTGACTATAGTGTCCCTTTAATGGGCCTGAATTAGTTGTGAACACCACAAGTGAGAGGAAATCAATTCACATAATGAATAAAAACCGAGGGAGCAGTGGACTTCACACTAGATAGGAGTGCTCAGAATAAAGAATATTTTCCTTTCTCTGAAGTAAGGCAGGCTGGAAATAACTGCAACATATCTAGTTGTAAACAAAGTCCAGTGTAGACAAAAAGGCCAGTGTTGATATTCTCTGAATTAAGGTCTGCTGGAAAATACTCCCACATATCTTGTAGTAACAAGGGCCATTGCAGACATTCTCTGAGTTAAGTCCGGCTGGATACCATACCTAAACATCTTGAAAAAACAAGGACCAGGGTGGATTTTCTCGGTGCTGGAAAACACAGTTACTTGTCTTGTTACAGACAAGGCCAGGAGTGGACACTCTTGTAATTAAGGCCTTATTGGAATCACTTGTCACACATCTTGTTAAAACAAGGCCCAGTGTGGATAGTCTCTGTCAGGGCCACCACCAGAAATTTTGGGGCCCCTGACAAAGCACAAGGTCTGGGCCCCCCACGCCTCCCCTCCCCCGCGCCCGGCCGGCCTCCCCCCGCAATGAATGCAGTGTGTGTGTGTGTGTCAGTGTAGTGGATGCAGTGTGTATTAGTGTAATTAATGCAGTGTGTGTGTTAGTGTAATGAATGCAGAGTGTGTGTTAGTGTTGTGGATACAGAGTGTGTGTTAGTGTTGTGGATACAGAGTGTGTGTTAGTGTTGTGGATGCAGAGTGTGTGTTAGTGTTGTGGATGCAGATTGTGTGTTAGTGTTGTGGATGCAGATTGTGTGTTAGTGTTGTGGATGCAGATTGTGTGTTAGTGTTGTGGATGCAGATTGTGTGTTAGTGTAGCAGATGCAGTGTGTGTGTCAGTGTAGTGAATGCAGTGTGTGTTAGTGTAATGAATGCAGTGTGTGTGTCAGTGTAGTGAATGCAGTGTGTGTTAGTGTAATGAATGCAGTGTGTGTGTTAGTGTTGTGGATGCAGAGTGTGTGTTAGTGTTGTGGATGCAGAGTGTGTGTTAGTGTTGTGGATGCAGAGTGTGTGTTAGTGTTGTGGATGCAGAGTGTGTGTTAGTGTAGTGGATGCAGAGTGTGTGTTAGTGTAGTGGATGCACAGTGTGTGTCAGTGTAGTGGATGCAGTGTGTGTGTCAGTGTAGTGAATGCAGAGTGTGTGTCAGTGTAATGAATGCAGAGTGTGTGTCAGTGTAATGAATGCAGAGTGTGTGTTAGTGTAGTGAATGCAGAGTGTGTGTTAGTGTAGTGAATGCAGAGTGTGTGTTAGTGTAGTGAATGCAGAGTGTGTGTTAGTGTAGTGAATGCACAGTGTGTGTTAGTGTAGTGAATGCACAGTGTGTGTGTTAGTGTAGTGAATGCACAGTGTGTGTGTTAGTGTAGTGAATGCACAGTGTGTGTGTTAGTGTAGTGAATGCACAGTGTGTGTGTTAGTGTAGTGAATGCACAGTGTGTGTGTTAGTGTAGTGAATGCACAGTGTGTGTGTTAGTGTAGTGAATGCACAGTGTGTGTGTTAGTGTAGTGAATGCACAGTGTGTGTGTTAGTGTAGTGGATGCAATGTGTGTGTGTTAGTGTAGTGGATGCAATGTGTGTGTGTGTTAGTGTAGTGGATGCAGTGTGTGTGTGTTTAGTAGTGTATGCTTGTAAATGCAATCTGTTATACCCCCCTCCCTGTTTTATACCTGGTTCAGGGAGGGGGGAAGATTCTTTGATCCCTGGTGGTCCAGTCCGGTCCGGTGCCATTGTGCCCCCCTCCCCCCCCCCCCCCCCCGGCTCCCAGTACCTGCAGAGGAGGCCCAGCGGACTGCAGCTGTACTTTAAAGCATGTGCGGCCTGTACAGCTGCAGTCCGCTAGGCCCCCTCTGCAGATACAGGGAGCCGGGGGGCCTGCGGCTGCACCTATATATAACCTATGCAAAGTTTTGTGTCATCTGCAAACACTAAAACATGGCTTTCAATGCCTATTGCAAGATCATTTATAAATATGTTAAATAGAAGCAATCCCAAAACAGAACCCTGAGGGACACCACTTACCACTTTTGTCCAGCTTGAAAATGTACCATTTATGACAACTCGTTGTACTCTATCCATAAGCCAATGTTCTACACAAGAATATTCATCTAGACAAATTTCTTTTAGTTTAAAGACTAACCTATTGTGAGGAACCGTATTAAATGCCTTGGCAAAATCCAAGTAGATCACATCCACTGCAACACACTGATCTATACTTCTACTTACTTCTTCATAGAATGCAATTTAGGTTAATTTTGTCCAGCTTGAAAATGTATAAGTGATCATCGCTATATATAGGTGCAGAGAGTAACTGTGGGGCCCTGGACTGCCAAAGCAAAAGATTTTCAATGCTTTCCTATTGTGAAATGAGCGACGCTGGAGGTCCTCAGACAGCGTGAGGACGTCCAGCGACACTCTAGCACAGATAATCTGTGCTTTAATCCAGGAAGTTCCCTCTAGTGGCTGTCTAGTAGAAAACTGCAATAATTACACTTGCAGGGTTAGGAGTAGTGGGAGTTGGCACCCAGACCACTCCAATGGGCAGAAGTGGTCTGGGTGCCTGGAGTGTCCCTTTAATAGCCCTTCAAATATTTTCCCAGTCACAGAAGTTGAGCTCACAGGTATAATTTCCCAGGCAAGGATTTTGTACCCTTTAATATATAAGAACAACATCTGCCTTCCTCCAATCTTACGGTACAATACCTGAAACAAAAGAATCTTGAAAGATTAAATACAGAGGTTCACTTATTTTCCCACTTAGCTCCTTAAGTACTCATGGGTGAATACCGTCAGGCCCTGGAGCTTTTTTTAACATACATTTTCTTTAACTGTAGCACCTTGTCTTGAGTCATCCAATCAGAAGTTATCTGCAAGTTTTTTCAGCAATCATTTGCATATCGCTTGCCATAGGAGCCTCATTAATATATACTGAAGAAAATAGTTATTTAAAATGTCTGCCTTTTATATCCCAACCAATAATTGATTTCCCTTTGTTTGCCCCAAGCAGATATCTACCCATAAAGCTTCCACATTTTCCTCGTCACACTCCACATGCCTAAGATTTGACTTTAACTCATGTTTGACATACAAACATACCTTACCACCCTTCTTGTTTTTCCTATCCTTCCTAAATAAGGTGTACCCATTTAAGTTAACTGCCCAGTCATGTGTCTCATCCCACCATGTTTCTGTTATGCATACTATATCACATTGTTAAGTGTATGCTATTGCCTCTAGTTCCCAATTTTGTTATATAGGCTCCTTGCATTAGTAAGCATAAATTTGATATTATCATGAGTCTTTTTGTAAATTCACATCAATATTACATACCTCCTCTGTTCTGAGCTTGACACTCCCCCATCTCCACCCCCCTTTAACTGAGCTAAAGCCCATCTCCTTTCTATCCTATCTCCGTTTTTAAGATTGCACTACTAGTTTAAAATCTCCTCCAGCCTTCTAGCCATCCTACCCCCAGCACAGCAGTCCCTCTTCCGTTTAGGTGCAATCCATCATGGTTATACAGGTTGTACAAGCCCAAAATCGGCTCAGTGCTCTAAAAACACCAAACCCTCTTTCCTGCACCAAGACTTCAGCTACGCATTGACCTCTCTGTAGCGCGCAGCAGAGGTAATATTTCTAAAAATATTACCCTGGAGGTCCTTTTCTTTAGCTTACTTCCTAGTTCCATTAACTCGTTATTTAGGACCTTCCATTTTCCTCTGACTTGGTCATTGATACCATCATGGACCATGACAGCTAGGTCATCCCCAGCCCTTCCCAATAATCCCTCCACTCTGTGATTGCAATAGTACTTTGCAAGGTATGATTTGCGCATTATATGTATTCATTGCAATTTTTCATTAATGAGCCGTTTGAATTAATAAGGGATTATCTATGTCTTCGGATTAATGGCAGGGGCCCAAATGATAATGGGGACGAGGACCTATTGTCCCATCAGCCCCACCCATTTGTTGCAGGTAAGGGCTAATTGTAATAATAACCTGTAAGTCTCAAGATTTACCTGTCAGAGCTCTTTAGTTGCCATGCACCAAACAATTAGAGTGCTCTGAGTCAAATTGCATGGCGTGGGAAAGCTTTATAGGCCTTTCCCCATCCTGCAAAGGTCAGTCTGTGCACATAAGTCCTCGCCGTGAATGGAATATTTGTTTTGTCACTTTTTTTATTTAGTATTTTAACGCGTCTTTATGGATTTTTATTTGGCCTTTTTTGGCGCTGACATCTAATGGTAAGTATTAATATTTTATTTTTCAGTTATTTAGTAATTTATTTCATCCCCCTTCACTATTATTAGAGTAGGATATATATATATTTTTTTTTTTTAATTTTTTTATTATTATTAAAAGAAATTCAATAACAATAATGACAATAAGATTGTATGAATTACAGATTGACTTAACAAAAAAAAATAATAAAAATAAATAAATATATATATAACAGAAATAATAAAAATAACATATCTCCGGAAATAATGCATAAATGTTTCCAGTACTCATTGTGTATTGCATATATCACTATAAAATATAAACATTTTCAATAAAAAATATTTGAAAAGAAAAAGATATTCACTTTAACACTTACCTCACTTGACTAGACACTAAAACAGATAATTATCCAATATTAGTTTTTTTTATATAATAAAACAAAACTAGACAAAGTAGATCTGAGATATTTTTGTATGTGGTTTGATATACTGCATAGTAGGATATGTTTTTAGCTTTTGTTTGGGGGTTATCTAGGGATTTGGGGATCCCTAATCACTGAGGAGTTATTTTTTTTACAATTAGGCCCCACCTGCCGCTAATGAGTGGGGTCTGGGGGATAATAGGTGTGTGAGGACTTGGGAAGCAGTAGGTCCCCCATTTAATTTAATAGCCCCTGTTAATTATTTTAATAGTTGCAAGGCCCAAATATATTGTGTTGCTCTAGAAGCACTAGTGTTGAATTACCATACTTGTTCACAAATGTTTCTTTGTGTCAGTCCTAAATTGTTATTTATGTAGGGGTTAATGATCACTTAGATCAGTTGCTATTTACATGTTGCTCTATGTAAAATCATGTTTCTACAATAATGGATATTCATTATATTTTGCTTTAATCACTTTGTCTACTCTTATTGATATATGTAATCTAAATATATAATTTATCTAACCTTGCACTTTAATCTCTCCTCAGATTAGTGTGCCATTTGACAAACCTTTATGCATTATGTTGTCTTTAATTCTCAGAGCTAATGCAAACAGAGATGCACCATGTGAGGACGCTAAAGATAATGCTGAAAGTATACTCTCGTGCACTGAGGGAGGACCTGCAATATGGAAACAAAGAAATCCACCAGATCTTTCCTTGTGTGGATGAACTATTGGAATTGCATGGGCAATTTTTGGCTCGGTTCAAAGAGAGGCGTAAAGAGTCCTTAGAGGAGGGGAGCGATCGCAATTACATCATTCAGAAAATTGGTGACATCCTTGTGCAGCAGGTAGGACAAATTGCCACAGCAATCCATCATAGCATGGCTCCAAATTTCTACTAGCCTAGGAATTCACCCCTGGTGAGTTTGCCATGGACCCTTTAGGCTTTCAGTGGTAAGTAACTTTTAAGTCCTGGTCAATAGTGTAAGACTGAAATTTTAAATCATAGTACCTAGTAATGGGGTTTTTTTTTTGTTTGTTTTTTGTGTTATCTCATGGAAATGTTGGACATTTTTTCATTACACAATACTGGTCAAAGGTTTTAAAATACCTAATTTTTTACAGTTTGTATGAAATCTAAGCAGTGAAAAACCTGAAATATCCCAAACGTAAGCAGTAAACTGCCAGAGGTTAGGAAACTGAACTTAAAGCGGCACTAACTGTGATATCGCCACTGGGGTCCAGGGGAGCAGGGAAAGGTTAGTTATACTTAACTGAACCTTATTCTGGAGGTTCCTCCTGGCGCTTTAATTCTCCACATTAAAGGACCACTATAGGCACCCAGACCACTTCAGCTTAATGAAGTGGTCTGGGTGCCTGGTCCAGCTAGGGTTAACCCTTTTTTTTTTTTTTAAACATAGCAGTTTCAGAGAAACTCCTATGTTTACACTGAGGGTTAATCCAGCCTCTAGAGCCTCTAGTGGCTTTCTCATTGACTGCCGCTAGAGGCGCTTGCGTGCTTCTCACTGTGAAAATGCTTTCCTATGAGTTGGCTGAATGCGCGCGCGGCTCCTGCCACGCATGCGCATTCAGCCGATGACGTCGCTAGGAAGGAGGAGAGGAGGAGGAAAGCTTCAAGGTAAAATCTCTAGACAGAGAGGGATATTTTTCTAAACTTCTACATACTTATTAACCCTTAATAAGGAACAAATGGGCTGGGCTGCAGCATTGGCTGTACAGTGAGGGGAAAAAAGTATTCGTTCCCCTGCTTATTTTGAACGTTTGCCAGCCGAAATGATCCATCTATAATTTCAATAGTAAGTGTATTTTAACAGTGTGAGACAGAATAACAAAAACAAATCCAGAAAAACACATGTCAAAAAAGTTACAAATTGATTTGTCTATGAGTGATATAAGTATTTGACCCTTCCAACTTAGAACTTGGTGGCAAAACCCTTGTTGGCAATCACAGAAGTCAAACATTTCTTGTAGTTGGCTACCAGGTTTGCACACATCTCAAGACAGATTTTGCCCCACTCCTCTTTGCAGATCCTCTCCAAGTCATTAAAGGAATTATCCAGTAGAGCATCCATGAGTGCCCCCCTCCCTCCCACCTCACATCCCACATTGCTGAAGGAGTTAAAACCTCTTCAGACACTTATCTTAATCTAGTACTGACGTCCGCTGGTGGGGGATACCTAATGCGCATGTGCAACTATGTGACATGTTGGGAAGTTCAACCCCTTAAGGACCAAACTTCTGGAATAAAAGGGAATCATGACATGTCACACATGTCCTTAAGGGGTTAAGCTTGTTTATAATATAAAAATGTGCAACATTTTTCATGCCATTGTTTCATTAAAATGTCAATGTATACGCTGTTGTGGCGCACTTAGAGGACATTGTAGTCTTTCTTCAGGTCAACCTCTTTGTATGACACTTTTAATGCCTGTAACTGCAGGTCCTTTTCAGTTTGAATTCTGATTTTTTTCCAACTCTTGGTCACTTACTCGAAGGCTGCTGTAGAGTGTGTGCACTTGAATGTCCGTACCTTCACTAATGCTCCTATCTTGGTCAGTTAGTGACTTTTTGGACAGAGTGCCCGCAACAGTAATGTTATTGCCTGTCCAATGTATAATGGTGAAGTTGTACTTCTGGAGCTGCATGATCATCTTCTGGATCCTTGTGGGACTTGATGCCAGGGGTTTACACATTATGGACTCAAGAGGTTTATGGTCACTTTCAACAATGACTTCACAGCTATAAATGTACTGATGAAAGCGCTTGCAATCGAATAATACAGCAAAGAGTTCTTTCTCGATTTGTGCATAGTTGATTTCATATTCAGTGATAGGTCTTCCTTCTTGTAGGAGTACTGCCCGAGTCTGCACTTGCAGGCATCAACCTATAGCCTGAGCTCTTTGTGAGGATTGGAGTAATCTAATACTGGCCCTGAGTCTGATGTGAGAAGTTCTCTTATTTTCTTAAAACCTTTGTTACGCTGGATGTCCCAAACAAACTAACATAATTCCTTCAGGAGCTGGCACACTAGTGCATTGATATTGGCAAGATTGGGTGCAAATTTAAAGAGGTAATTAATCTTGTCTAGTTCTCCCTTATATGCAGGTGGCTCCATGTCCCTCACAGTAGCAGCATCGAGGCATCTGTGTAGTGCGATTGGACTACTGGGGTTTCATGTTGATCTAAGTGATCTAATACACTCACCAGGAAACAGTCACATTCCTTTAAAGACATCTGCCAGTTCTTCCATGATTGCCACCTTTTTGTTTTCTTGTGACCAACAATGCTAGTTTGTGGAGACCAAAGTCCATGCAGCCGTTTAGACTTATGACTGGAGGTGCATTTGTGTCAGCTGCATAAAATGTCATGACCATCTCGATATCTTTGTGCTTGCATTTCAGGTCACATTTGACTTTTACCTCTAGGCTTTCACCACCGATGTCTAGTTTGAACTTGATTACAATTTGTTTAACATTGATAAAAGCCCTGTTCTGTCTGGGCTTTGCCTGACCTGCGTCAATAATCAGTTTATCTCACTCTTCTCGATTGGTGCGTTCATTGCTTATTTTATGGACCTTTCTCGCGGCTGGAGCAACATACTTTTGCAAAGTGGTTTAACTTCCCACATATTTTGCACACCTTTCCTTTTGCAGGACAGAGAGTTCAATAGGCATGAGACTTGTTTCCACAAAAGCCGCTTTCTTTGAAACTGTTCATTTTGTCACTGTTTGCATACAGTCTTTAATAAGAAGACACAAACCTGTCATAAACTTCTCAGGTGGTTTGTGATCTCCCTGCTCTTTCTCATTAAAGGGACACTATAGTTACCAAAATGTTAGCTTAATGAAACAGTTTTGGTGTATAGATCATGTCCCTGCAGTCTCACTGCTCAATTATCTGCCATTTAGGAGTTAAATCACTTGGTTTAGGAACCCTAGGCACACCTCCCTGCATGTGACTTGCACAGCCTTCCTAAACACCTCATGTTAAGATTCATTTAAAGTTTATCCTTCATTTATTGCAAGTTCTGTTTAATTTAGATTTTCTTATCCACCTGCTATATTAATAGCTTCCTAGACCCTGCAAGAGCCTCCTGTATGTGAATAAAGTTCAATTTACAGAGAAAGAGATACAATTGTTTAAGGTAAATTACATCTGATTGAAACTGAAACCAGTTTAGTTTTATTCACACAGGCTGTGTCAATCAGAGTCAGGGGAGGTGTGACAAGGGCTGCATAAACAGAAACAACGTGATTTAACTCCTAAATGGCAGTGAATTGAGCAGTGAAACCTGAGCAGCATGATTTAAACTGCTCAAAAACTGCTTCATTAAGCTAAAGTTATTTAGGTAACTATAGTGTTGCTTTAAATTTACAATGTGCAAATATCTCATTAGCTTTGGCTCAACATTTGCTTCTTTTGTAGACAATGACATGTATTTGAAATATCTTGGCCCTGGCATTTCTTGTAGTTTCTATTATTCCGGCCATTCTAAGGGCTGGTTTAGGGACTTTCTACCTGTCTCTATTGTCTTGGTGATTTTCACTCGGCGTATTGGGTATTAACGTTACACTAGGATCGAAAACCGAAATGAATTAACACCACATGCATAAAAATAAGTTGTTTATGCAACTCTCACAGTTAATCTTTACTGCAACTTCAAATCCATATACAAAAGACACATGTAAGTAAAATAAATACAAATATAATAGTTATCGTGACATTTGACACAGCGCATTAGAATATCATTCACAAGTGTGTGAAGCCCACTATCAATCAAGACTGCTTCCGCTCAGATCATAACTGCCATTCCAGCTTAGAAGCTCATGATCAAGTTAAAGGAACACTAAAGTCACCTAAATTACTTTAGCTAAATAAAGCAGTTTTAGTGTATAGATCATTCCCCTGCAATTTCACTGCGCACTTTGTTTCTGTTTATGGACGCCTTACTGGACCGACTCTTCACTGACCCACTCGTTGAGAAATTGTTCTCCCCCCCCCCCCCCCTCCTTGGACGCCAGGTCCCCCGACGACGACTGTGCCTATGATACGGGGTGGGCCGGAACCACTGTGGCTTCTTGGGGCCTTACCTGGTAGGGATGCGGGACAGAAGTTATGAAGCTTTGTTATTAATACTGCTTAATTACATAGTTAATGTCTCTTTGATTATTGTACCGAATGTTATCGTCTATGGGCTACGGCCATGCCCTTGTAGTTGTTCTATTATTCACGCATATTAACATTTCTTACAGATCGCACTAAATTGTACTTCACGTAACACATTGTCAGGGGTTGGGGTGTGAGGACTCTTCCGATCACATACATACTCTTACACTCTTGTCTGGTGTTGAACCGCGCATCCCGACACACGCTCGTGCTTACCCTGCACGGCGGAACCTGGGGCCTCCTGATACCTGGCCTGGTTGCCGGTACGGAATCCCTGAGTTTCTGACCGTAGCACGAGTCACCACCCATACGGGGGTGGATCTTCTGGGACGCCTTCTGTCTCAGCTGTAACACCCGTTACTACGGGCGTTTACTTCTCTTCTCTACTCTTCTCTCCTCGTTCTTGAGTCTCCCCCCTTGCCCTCTCCCTCCTCTGACCTACTCCCTTCTGCCCTACACCCAGGGTGGTCTGTCCCTCTGGGCCTCTCCTTGGCCCGCACTGTGGCGGTTGTGACCCTCCTGGATTTCACCCACCCAAGGTGACGGGAGGGTGTACCTCACTGCAATGGATCCCGGAAAGGGGATGGCAGAGCCTGGTGCATATCGCCCTGCTCCCTTGCCTGGCCGCACTATTAACTGCAGGGGCCTGAACATACCTGAGCGGCGGACCCATCTCCTTCGAGAATTGAAAAGGGATCATATTTCGGTGGCGTTGTTACAGGAGACGCACTTCCGAACTGGGGCAGCTCCCAGATTACATAACAAACATTACCCGACAAATTATTTTTGCGATCATCCAACATCGCGGAAAGCAGGGGTAGCCATCCTAATAGCAGCACACCTTGACTTCCAGAAGCTGGACAGTCTGCTTGATTCACAGGGACGCTATCTTTTTCTGAAGGGGACGATCTCGGGCATGATGTACACGTTTGCTACGGCTTACGTACCTAATACCCGACAAGCTCAGTTCCTCAGAGGAACGCTGAATAAGTTAAGCAGCTTCTCGGAAGGTGCACTCATCCTGGGGGGGGGATTTCAATGCATCCCTGGACCCCATCATGGACACCTCAACGGGACATAGCAGTATCTCTCATCTACACCTGCGCTCTATGAAACGGTCACTGGGGGACATGGGTCTGGTAGACTGCTGGAGGGCCCTTCACCCCTCCGCTAAAGACTACACGTATTATTCGGCATTGCATGATCGGTACTCCCGCATTGATTATGTTTTCATTCGCCAACTGGGCCTACAAAGGCTCATCTCCGCTACCATAGATCCAGCTACGTGGTCAGATCACAACGCGGTCACAGTGGGCCTTGAATCTCCTCTCTATCGGCCCTCGGCGTGGTCGTGGAGGCTGAATGAAGCCCTTCTCCTCGACCCTGGGACGCGAACCCAAATTACCCAAGCCTTAGAACAGTATTTCCAAGATAACGACGTGCCGGAAACCTCTCCAGTGTCAATATGGGAGGCGTTATATGAGGCACACTTATCCGAATAGCGTCCCACAAAAAGAAAGCAGCTGCACTTGAAATGGCGGATCTATACAAATTAATATCAGCTCTAGAACAGCAACACAAACGATCTCACCTGATAGAGACATATGGGAAACTCATGCAGGCCAGACGACAACTGAAGGATCTTCTCACAAAACGTTACCTCAAATTCCTACAACGCAACCGGGGGTTCTTCTACACTCATGCCAACAAGGGGGGGAAATACCTAGCTCATCTCCTGAAGGGGAATACCCCCCGCTCACAGGTTCGCAGCCTACGCCTTTCTTCGGGCACCTCCACGATCTTCCCGACTGAGATAGCTGAGGAATTTAAGAAGTATTATCACTCACTTTACAATATACACGCGACAGGCGGCGATGTCGCTGCAACTGACGAAGGCGCACTAACGCGGAACTACTTACAAGAGTCTATGGTGAGGACGATCAGCCCCGATACGGCAGAGTTGCTGGACGGTTTAATCACTGAGGAGGAATTAAAAGCGGCCTTGAAGTCGACCAAGACGGGCAAGGCGCCAGGCCCGGACGGCTTCTCCGTGGGGTACTATAAAGCATTCTCGGCCATACTGTTACCATGGTTCACGAAGGCTCTGAATGCGATAGCTGCAGGAGAGACCTTCGGAACGGAATCCCAGGCTGCTATAATAACTGTCCTGCCGAAACTGGGGAAAGACCCCGCGATATGTGGCAATTATCGCCCAATTTCCCTCCTAAATGTGGATGCAAAGCTGTTTACTAAGGCACTTGCAACTAGACTCAGATCTGTTCTACCGGCCCTCATACATATGGACCAGACAGGATTCATCCCCGGCCGAGAGGCAAGGGATAGCACCCTGAGGGTATTCGCAATTCAACATAGAGCGCGCAAGCAGAGACAACCTCTCCTCCTCCTCTCCACAGACGCTGAAAAGGCGTTTGACCGGGTAAAATGGCCATACATGCTTACCACCCTTGGTGCTATGGGGTTGGGACAGAGGCTCCTCACATGGATACTGGCGCTGTATCACAATCCGTGGGCCGCGGTACGTGTGAATGGGGCGCTAACGACGGATTTTGCAATCTCCAACGGCACAAGGCAGGGATGCCCACTGTCACCCCTGCTCTTTGCCATGTCCTTAGAACCCCTACTTCAAACTATTAGACAACACCCAGACGTTCGGGGATACTCGTGGCAAGGGGTGGAACATAAAGTGGCCGCATATGCGGATGACCTCTTATTCTTCATCTCCTCTCCTCGTGTCACAATGCCCTGCTTGATGGCCGCGCTTGAGCAATTCGGCACAATATCCAGTTTCAAACTTAACCTGTCCAAATGCGAGGTACTTAATATCACCATTCCGGAAGCTGAATATTGGGCTCTAGATACCCTGTTCCCCTTCCGCTGGTGTCCCGGTAAAATGAAATATCTTGGGATATGGCTCACGTCGGACCCGAGTGACCTATACCCTCAAAACTTCCCTCCACTCCTGAAGACGATCCTGGCGGACCTTGAAAGATGGGCATACCCACACGTTTCGTGGTTTGGACGAATCGCTGTCCTTAAAATGAATGTCCTACCCAGGCTCCTGTATGCATTTCAAACACTCCCTTGGGCTGTTCCTCCACATTTCTTCTCCACATTGAGATCGGCAATTATCCGCTATGTTTGGAAAGGTGAGAGATCAAGGCTCCGTCACGATCTGCTTTGCTTACCACGATGCCGTGGGGGACTAGCATTGCCAGATTTAAAAAAATAACACCAGGCCACGACTGTAACGGATCGCCTGGCACCCCGACTGGGTACCTCCGTTAAAGGATGCTCCTAGCGTTTCCTGAGGACTCCAAGCACTGCAGCAGACACCACAACCACCGAATCAGAGAAGCGTATAAATCCTCTCAAGCATATGAATGCTGTAGACAGTTGAATAGGAACCATACGAATAGGTTTTCAATCCTAGCAGTCAAACTGGAACAGCATACAATAAATCCTCCCCCAATAATGAGACGACACTTCACTTTGAGGATTAAACAGGAACTCTGGACTGGCTCATCCAGCCCGGACATAGATGACATAGATGTTACCTCCCACACATCCCCTCCCCTTAGTGTGACACATAATCCCATTATGCATACAGTGTAAAATATACTTTTACACAACTTTCAAAACTTTAAAACCATACATCACATTCACATTAAAATACATATCCACAATCAATCCATTCAGGGGAACAACATATTAAAAAATGGCATGAATCCGACCAGGGGTTCAAAAGTTACTAAAAGTATCTTTTAAAACCCCTAGCTTTCCAGGGCCTTCTCTGTGCTGGAGAAGTAATCCGATTATCTCCCAGCACAGAGACAGACTCCATTAAGCACATGGGGACACAAAGACAGTAAAACACTTTAAAATACATAAATTCACCTTTTACACATAACACACAGACATTTCACCTATCCCCAGATAGCTGGGATCTGCGCGCACAAAACTACCGAATAGCGCGCAGATCCTACTCACACAGTACAATTGCCATGGAGCTAAAGTCTTTCCCATAGTCTTTCATTATGAATAGGCTCCATGGTATAGCTATCTGGGGTATCACATTCCCATAAAGTCTGGTCCATAGTCCAAAGGCAAGAGGCGGCCAATCGGCCCCCTCCAAGGACACGTGGCGAGGTCGGTTTCGCCACAATCCCAAAAAGTCCCAATATGTCCATCGATGATTTTAAAAGGGCCAGTTGCAGCAATATAAAGTACAATATGCCCCAAATAACCCAGGGGCCATAGTCAGCAGGTAGGAGGCTAGCAAACAGGCTTCTCCAGGGCCCAGTGGCGAGGTTGGTTTCGCCACAACGACCCTCCAGCGCATCCTGGAATGGCATGCAATCACGCACCAGAAACAGTGGGTGACACTGACCAGGGATGGGCAGGAGGCACAACTGAAATCTGCCATCTGGGCGGGAGGACCTCAGGCGGTTGACAAGGGGGACTCGGTAGGCATCATAACACAAACGCTTATCAGCTGGAAACGCGTGAGAGATCAACCACATGTCTCGCCCATGCCTAGTCCTTTACTCCCCATCATCCATAACCCGGCGATAGGTGGGGGCATTCCACCAAGCGCATGGCCCTTTGCAGAGGGCCGCACCCATGTTCCCATTTCCACGGTCCTGCGTAATGGCGCCCTGAGCTCTTTGGATTCCCTGCTGGGGCACTCGCCCCGGACGCCTCTGCTCACACTACGTTATATGCAGGTACAGCACTACTATGATAATGTACGCAATAAGGAGAAACTACACAGAGATCTCACCTGGTTCGAACAGAGATGCGAGAGGGGCTCATCGCTGGGAAAAACTATATCCACCCTCTACCAAAACCTGGTGGTGGGACACTTGGCAGAGAATAATGTCTTCCGCAGGCAATGGGAGACATTGTTAGGCACTGCCTTTACATCCCAGCAATGGGAAACCGCGCTGCTCTGGCAGCACAAAAGCTCCATCTGCACTCAATACCAGGAAACGAACTGGCTCTATGGTACCGGACGCCCATATTACTCCATAGGATTTTTCCGACAACGCCCCCGACATGTCGGAAAGGGGCACGATCGTTCATATTTGGTGGGAATGTCGCCTTATAGTCCCATTCTGGGAAATGGTCAGGGATACGATCATCGAAATCTTGGGGGCGACAGCGGAATGGACGGCGGCGCTAGCCCGCCTACATATTTCGACACTGTCGATTGCTGGGTACAAAAAGTCGATCGTGCGCCATCTACTTAATGCGGCCAAAGCATTGATCCCTCTATACTGGAAGAAGACAGAGGTTCCCAAAAAGGAGGAATGGATTCGTAGGGTGGAGGAGATTCAGGGAGCGGAAGCAATTCGGGCTTCGTTGCTTGGTAGGGGGGACAGACATACGGAGCTGTGGCAACCATGGTTTGCATTTATCTCTAATGGCCATTGAGAGTGGGAAGAAAGGGCACCTGGCCCGGTGGGACTTGACCACCCCTATCCTCCATATCCTCCCTAATCCACCTATAACTGAACTTGGGGGCGGCTCTCCTATCCTTCTACTCCCTCTCAATTCTTTTTCTCTCTCTATCTATATATTCTTGATTCTTCTCTAGGATCTTCAATTGTTACAAACACATGACTATAACACACGCTAGATGTGGCGATGCGTTTCTATTACGTTAGGGGCCGGGCGATTCGGCCACGAGAGGTGGACATTGGGTTTACCTCACACTGCCTCCCACGGAATTGGTTGATGGTTTAGGGTCTCACGCACAATTGACTTGAGTGGGGATGTGGTGGTTGGTAAAATGGTGGCGGTCCGCATGAACGCTAACGCACGCACATACACTTACATGCGGGTGACGCAGAGCCTCATAGCCACACGAAGACCCATGATATCTAGCTGTACCCGACCTGGGTTGCGCCCCGCTATAACGACGCTAATTACAACACCTCATATACACCACCATGACTAGCAAGGTACACTTCAGACACGTAGCGCACTAAACAAAGTTGACTTCTAGCTGTCCGCTCTGTTATGTAGCGAATTTGGATGGTGTCATTATATGTTGAGCGCTGTTTATAACACTACATCTGCCTTACCGACTTTGTATATGTCATGTATAATTCTGTATAACAGTTTCACTTACTTTGTATGCGACTTTATCTGGTTACGAGCAATTAGGACCTGCGAGTCCTCGCTGACGAATATGTTTGTACACTTAAACCTCTGACTTCGTATTATACTAATAAAACAGATTTAAAAAAAAAAAAAAATTCACAGTCCCCCTGCTGGTATGAAGAATAAAAAAAACAATTAAACATGTTATAAAATAAATTAAAAGTATTTATATATATATATATATATATATATATATATATATATATATATATATTATATATATATATATTATATATATGTAACGTCATACAAAGGGTATTTTAATATTAATTTAAGTACATATAGTAGTATTAAAATACACTTAGAATGACGTTACATATATATAATATGTGTATATATTATATATATATAATAGATCTACATATATATATATATATATATATATATATACGTATAATTAAAATAATAAAATATTGAAACAAAATTTTATATAAATGATATATCCATATGTAATTTCATTCTAACTGTATTTTGTTATTAATATATATATATTGGTAACAAAATACACTTAGAATGACATTCTATATATATCTATCTATATATAAAATACAAATAAACGCAAATATATATATATATTGTGGCGAAACCAACTTCGCCACTGTGGGCTGGAGAAGCCTGGCTGCTAGCCTCCTGCCCGCTGACTATGGCCCCTGGACATATTACACTTTAAAGACTATATTTGGGCATGTATAATTTATATTGCTGCTACTGGCCCTTTAAAATCAGCGGTGGACATTTTGGGACTACTGTCCCTTTAAGACTGTGAAGCATATTCTATTATACTGCCTGTATATTGTATATGTATTTATGTATGCAGTTAACCTGGGTTATGTATATATGCAGCCTTCATCTGATTGTTCGGTAGAATCACTCCATTCATTGTATTGAGGAAACTACCGAACAACCAGACCACCCAGGACTAAGTGTGCCTCCAATTACCGTTTGCAACAATGTTGCAAACGGGTAATTGGCAATCATGTAATGTGTTCTGTGTCCTCTGGGTGGCCGCCATTCAGGAAACAACCACGTGGCGGCGGCCATCTTTAACTACCGAACAGCGGTGTTTTGCCGTCGAGTGTCTGGAACTGAAATCGGACACTCGACTAGGCAAACACCGCTGAGACCTCCATACTTCCAGAAATTCGTATGGAAACTACCGAATGACCAGCCGTTCGGTAGAAAGAACCCCATAAACAAGGGAATTCATTCAAACCCTCTCCAGGCTCTATAACACAGGCAATTCGCCTGTTTTCATTCCCTTGTTTGTGACCGACCGCAGGGCCAAAATGCATGGAACTGTTTTCGGATACTTTACCCATGCGGTCGGTCAATACTTTAAAGTCCCATAACTCCTGAACCATTTATCCGAATGGGCTGATTCTTGCATATGTTGTCCCCCTGAATAAGGGCTATCAGGGGATACCTGTTTTGGAGGTGTAGCATATGTATTTGGGGTACATCCAGGAATTGGGGAAAAAGGTGTACAGTATAATTGTGTTAAGTGTTAATCTAAGGGGAGGAAATGTGTGGGAGGTACATCCATGTGATTGGTTAATTTCATCCTCCCCCTGGGAGTGTCCTGTATGTACTTGTTGGTAATAAAAGCCAGACTGGGTGTCCCAGTCTTGAGTTCCTGCTTAACCCTCAAAACGAAGTGTCGTCTCGTTCTTGGGGGGGATTGGATTGTAAGCTGACTGCCAAGAGTGTAAGCCGATTGTATGCTTTTCTTGTTCAGCTGTTCCAGTTCGGAGTGTTATTTCGTATCCAGATCGGGAGTGCGGTGTTCTGCAGTAGCTGTGCCTGTATCCAGAAAAGGGGATTATTGCCTAAACGGATTTTTCCCCTTTTATGCTGAAACGGTCCGTTACATATATAAATACATATAATTACATAAAAGATTACATTAGTATACACGTAGAATTTAAATACATATATATGAATATATATTAAAATTCTACATGTATATTTAAGCAATCTTTTATCATAATTATGTGATTTGATTAATTAAAATTTGATTGACGTGCCTAACAACACAGGGAGAAAGTGCAGAGAATTTAATTTGCAAGCACTCTAATTGACCCTGCAACTCTCCAAGACACCATAAAACCTGTACATAGGGGGTACTGTTTTACTCGGGGGACTTTGCTGAACTCAAATATTAGTGTTTCAAACAGGTATTGCAAGTGGGATATGTCCAGTCTTTCTTAGTAGCCACTTAGTCACAAACACTGGCCAAATATTTGTTTTTTGCTTTTTTCACACAAAAACAAATATGAACGCTAACTTCGGCCAGTGTTTGTGACTAATTGGCTACTAAAAAAAGACTAAACATACCCCAATTTCAATACCTTGGCTTGTCTACGTTTTCAAATGGTATGCCATTATGGGGGTAATTCTCATTCCTGGGCTACCACACCGTCTCAAAGGTAACATTACTAATCTGGCAAATTTCAATTTAAAAATGGAACGTTCTATATTTGACCCTGTAACTTTCCAAAACACAATAAAACCTGTTAATGGGGGGTACTGTTGTACTCGTGAGACATCGCTGATTACAAATATGTGCATTTTATTGCAGTAAAACCTAACCGTATTATGACATTCACAGCTAAAATGTCAGACGGAAATACAAATTTTAAAAAAAAATCTTATTTTCTCACATTTTTTTTAAATTTTATTCATAATAAATTATGTTCCATATATGAATAGTTATTGATAAATTAAAGCCCTGTTTCTCCTGAACAAAATGATATATAATAAGTGTGGGTGCACTTAATGTGACAGCGGTGAATTACGGTAGATCAGAATGTGCACTATTGACTCTGTCCTGAAGGGGTTAAAGGGACACTGTAGGCACCCAGACCACTTCTGCCCATTGGAGTGGTCTTGGTGCCAACTCCCACTACCCTTAACCCTGCATGTGTAATTATTGCAGTTTTCTTTAAACTGCAATAATTACCTTGCAGGGTTAAGTCCTCCCCTAGTGGCTGTCTATTAGATTGGGGGGTGGGAGGGAGAGGAATCCTGCAGTGCCAGGAAAACTGATTGTTTTCCTGGCACTGGAGATTCCCTTTAAGGACACCGCCAGTTGTACACATTTTGATCAAAACAAAACCTTTAATTTGCGTTATAAGTCTGTTTAACCGTAATTCAATGCTTTCATATTAAAGGAACAATATAGGTCCAGGAACACAAACATGTATTCCTGACCCTATAGTGTTAAAACCACCATCTAGCACCTCCCCCCCCCCCTCATGTCACCCCTTGCCTCCCTAAATATAGTAAAATATTACTTGTATTCAAGTCTGAAGCTGCTGCCTCTGCCCCTGAACTGCCTGCTGTCTGTTGTCATCAGAAGTGGTGGTCTGAGCCAATCACAATGCTTCCCCATAGGTTTAGCTGAGACTGTCAAGGAGGCAGATCAGGGGCAGAGCCAATACGAGCCAACACAGCCCTGGTCAATCAGCTTCTCTTCATAGAGATGCATTGACACAGAAAAAAAGTGGACAGCACACTAGTGAAGCATGCACTGGTGGATAAATAGAGTAATGTGGTAATATCTAAAATTCATATATACCATGTAAAACTCCTTTCCAGTAGTGCTGCAAGAAATAAGAGCTCACATATGGCAATACAATATAGCTATAAATAAAGTATATCTAAATCTTCATAAGTACCACTCACATTTTCATGAGCCTGTATATAACTGGCTCAGGTATCACAGCGTAGAGTGGTATCAATGCTGTGCAGTGGCTTCCTTGGTCCTCCCAGGTTTTAGTAAAAACAGAGGGAATCAGATTAGAACCAAGTATATATTTATAAAAATGAGAAGCGGAAAAAAACCTTACATATTGCCCTATGTGACCTCTTATTTCTTGCAGCAGTACTAGAAAGGAATTTTACATGGTATATATGAATTTTAGATATTACCACATTTATCTCTTTATCCACCTCTCACTAAAATTCTCAATCTCTCTCTCTCTCTCTCTCTCTCTCTCTCCTCTGGTATATTTCCATCGCCCTTCAAACATGCAACTGTTACCCCAATTCTAAAGAAGCCCAATCTTGACCCTAACTCCCCATCCAACGATCGTCCTATCTCGCTACTGCCTTTTGCATCCAAGATCCTTGAAAGAATTGTGTATGCGAGATTGACAGACTTCCTCGAATCAAACTCTCTGCTAGACCCGCTTCAGTCTGGTTTCCGCGCTAAGCACTCGGTGGAAACGGCACTGACCAAAGTATCCAATGATCTACTCGCTGCAAAATCTCGTGGTCACTACTCTATCCTAATTCTCCTTGACCTGTCTGCGGCTTTTGACACTGTTGATCATCAACAGCTTCTTCTCATCCTTAGCAATATCGGTCTACAAGATATTGCTCTCTCCTGGTGCTCCTTCTACCTCTCCCAGCGCTCTTTCAGTGTTTCTTTCTCTGGCTCTGCTTCTTCTCCCCAACTCCTCTCTGTTGGTGTCCCTCAAGGTTCAGTCCTTGGTCCCCTACTGTTCTCCATCTATACTGCCTCCCTTGGTAAACTCATTAGCTCCTTTGGCTTCCAATATCATTTCTCTGCAGATGGCACGCAAATCTACCTGTCCTCTCCTGATCTCTCCCCGTCCCTCTTGACTAGTGTCTCTGACGGCCTCTCTGCTGTTTCTACTGGATAGCTACCCACTTCCTTAAACTAAACTTGACCAAAACTGAAATTCTGGTCTTTCCTCCCTCAAGTGTTGCTACTCCTGTGTCTGTCTCCCTCCAAGTCAATGGTGCTACCATCAGCTCCACCACGCAGGCTCATTGCCTAGGTGTTCTCTTTGACTCCGACCTCTCCTTCAAGCCTCATGTTCACTCTATCGCCAAATCCTGTCATTTCCATCTCAAAAACATTGCGCGCATCCGCCCCTACTTAACGCCAGATGCGACTAAGGTGTTGGTCCATTCCACTGTACTTTCTCGCCTTGACTACTGTAATCCACTTCTTAGTGGTCTTACGTGCTCCCAACTTGCGCCGTTACAGTCCATAATGAATGCGGCGGCGAGGCTCATCTTCCTGTCCGCCCGCACCTCCCATGCCTCACCCTTCTGTCAGTCCCTACATTGGCTTCCTATAAAATATAGAGCTCAATTTAAAATTCTGGTTCTTGCTTTCAAATGTCTACATAATGCTGCTCCCACCTATCTATCCTCCCTTATACACAAGTATGTCCCGTCTAGGCCCTTACGATCTGCTGAAGACTTACGTCTATCTTCTGTCCGTACTCCCACCTCTGATGCTCACCTTCAAGACTTCTCGAGGGCTGCACCATTCCTGTGGAACTCGCTTCCCTCCTCCGTTAGATGCTCACCCAGTCTCCACTCCTTCAAAAAATCATTAAAAACCCACTTCTTCATAAAAGCGTATCAATTAAACTCTTAATAGCTCCCAACTGATTCCTCTTCTGCAACTGTCACTAGTCTAATACTATCCTTACCTTTTGTGTCATTTTACCCCACTCCCTCTAGCATGTAAGCTCATTGAGCAGTTCCCTCAACCCCTCTGTTCCTGTGTGTCCAACTTGTCTGGTTACAACTACATGTCTGTTGGTCCACCCATTGTAAAGCGTTGCGGAATTTGACGGCGCTCTATAAATAATATAATAATAATAATAATAATAATAATATACATGACAAAACCTTACTGGCCTTAGCAACTGCAGATTGACATTGCATATTGCTGTCTAATTTGTTGTCTATAACCATTCCCAAATCCTTCTTGTGTGTGGTTATCCCTAATTCACTACCATTTAGGGTGTAAGTTGCTTGTGCATTCTTGACCCCGAAGTGCATAACTTTGCATTTCTCTACATTAAATTTCATCTGCCCTTTTAGTGCCCTGTCCCCCAATCTAATTCCCTCTGCAGCAAAGCAATATCCTGCTCACATTTTATTACTTTACAAAGTTTGGTGTCATCTGCAAACACTGAAACATGGCTTTCAATGCCTATTGCAAGATCATTTATAAATATGTTAAATAGAAGCGGTCCCAAAACAGAACCCTGAGGGACACCACTTACCACTTTTGTCCAGCCTGAAAATTTACCATTAATGACAACTCGTTGTACTCTATCCTTAAGCCAATGTTCTACCCAAGAACAAGAATATTCATCTAGACCAATTTCTTTTAGTTTGAACACTAACCTTTTGTGAGGAACCATAAGTAGATCACATCCACTGCAACACCCTGATCTGTACTTCTACTTACTTACTTCTGCGAATACCGTCAGGCCCTGGAGCTTTCTTTACATTAATTTATTTTTTAGCTGCTGTAGCCCCTTGTCTCGAGTCATCCAATCTCAAGTTATCTGCAAGTTCTTTGCAGCGATAATATGCATATCTCTTGCCATAGGATCCTCATTAATATATACTGAAGAAAATTGTTATTTAAAATGGTCTTTGCTAACACACCCATCTCTGTTTCCAGTGTACCTATGTGTTTATTAATCTGTCTAAAACTATTTTTTATTTGTTTAAATGAAGCATAGTGGCATTGTAAACTATTGAAAAACAGAATCCAATCCACCGTTAAACCATTAACACATCTGTGCAGTGATCCATAAGAAGGCAACAAAAAGCTAGTTAGAAGAAGTTTCCAAGTATGCCACAACATCCTTATTGGTTCCATAATGGCCATTCCATAATGGGTATCGTCTTGGATCAACTAACTGTTAACATATACATTAATTATTGTACCATGTAATATTCATTTTTTTTTTCCTCTCAAATAATAATTCAGATTTCCAAAGCAAAAGTTACCTGCGCTCTCTCCTAAATCCCTATGTATATTTATTTAAACAAATGGAGGTCATTTAGTTACTCTAATGGCCACTGGAGGGAATGCCCACCTGCCAACGTCAAGGCAGACCCCCCCCCCCAGGTGGGTCCTACACTGATCCTTCACCTTGCTTCCTTGAGCCTCTGGCAAAGATATCTCCAATGAGACAGAGAGGGGTATTTTTTTTTTATATACACTCCTATATTCAACCTTGACGTTGGCTGGTGGTTATTCCCTCCAGTGGCCATTGGAGTAACTAAATGATCTCCGTTTGTTTAAACACATATACATAGGTATTTTAATTAGAGAGCGCAGGTAACTTTTTCTTTGATTTACTGTATGTATTGGGCTGATGTGTACTGTGGTCGTTGCTGCCACCCATGAGTGATGGGAGTGAGTGCAGGACTATTCTTTTTGTAATAATTCAGATTTGTTTGTTTGTTTTTAAATTAAATCTGGTAAAGCGACCTCTATAGACAAAATATTTTCAACCATTTGTGCTCATGTAGCAATGTATGTATAATTGTTGTAATGTATTATTTGCATGTGCTTAGTTTTCAGGGGACATAGGTGAACATATGAAAGATCAGTATGGGATGTTTTGCAGTCAGCACAACAAGGCAGTTGGTTATTATAAGGACCTCCTGAGAGACAGTAAAAAGTTTCAGAATGTGATAAAGGTAAGTGAACCAAATATCCTATGTTTAAAAAAAAAAAAAAAAAAAAAACTTGGCTAAGTCAAAGTTTTAACACTTCAAGGCTGACAATCTTTAGTGCTGCCCGATAGACCAGATAAATTGATATTGATAATGCAGAAGTGCAAAGACACATTTTCAGCTCACAAGTAATCAGTGTCAGGGTACTAAAGAGTCCCATTTATTCTCAAACCACTTTTGCTTTGAGATGGCACTGATAGACTATGGACAGCATAATCACTAGTAGTTATGTTTATTTGTGTGTCCTATTTTTGTAATTTTTTTTTATACTTTAGTTTTGTAGTGCACAAAAAAAAGTACAGGCTTATAACAATGTTTTACATGAGTATGCACAAAAGGTCAAAATCTTGTTGAACATTAAAGGGACACTATAGTCACCAGAACAACTACAGCTTATTGAATTTGTTCTGGTGAGTAGAATAATTACCTTCAGGCTTTTTGCTGTAAGCACTGTCTTTTCAGAGAAAATGCAGTGTTTACATTACAGCCTAGTGATAACTTCATTGGCTACTCCTGAGATGTCTGTTAGAGATCCTTCCTGAGTCATTGATGCCTAAAATGCATCAAAACATTCAGTGTCTCCACCCTATGCATGCAGACACTGAACTTTTCTCAGAGAGATTCATTGATTCAATTAATCTCTATGAGGAGATGCTGATTGGCCAGGGCTGTGTTTGAATTGGGCTGGCTCTGCCCCTGATCTGCCTTTTTGACAGTCTCAGCCAATCCTATGGGGAAGCATTGTGATTGGATCAGGCTACCACTTCTGCTGATGTCAGCAGGCAGTGGGCAGGTCAAAAGGAAACAGGGACAAAGTAAGCAGCTCCAGACTTGAATACAAGTATGATTTTACTATATTTAGGGAGGCATGAGGGGACCAGGGGGGCTAGATGGTGGTTTTAACAGTATAGGGTCAGAAATACAGGCTGTAGTGCTCCTTTAAACTTTGGAGGTACATCACTTTTATTTTTATTTTTTATTTATTGAAATTACACTAATGCATGTAAGAGTACTTTAAAACTTGTTGGGTCAGCTACAGAATAGGATGCTGCACGGCATCTTATAGTTAGGATAGCCGTATGCCTATCCCACGCATGCTTAAACTCCTTTATTGTGTTAACCTCTACCACTTCAGCTGGAAGGCTATTCCATGCATCCACTACCCTCTCAGTAAAGTAATACTTCCTGATATTATTTTTAAACCTTTGCCCCTGTAATTTAAGACTATGTCCTCTTGTTGTTTCTTCTTTTAAATATGGTCTCCTCTTACTGTGTTGATTCCCTTTATGTATTTAAATGTTTCTATCATAGCCCCCCTGTCTCATCTTTCCTCCAAGCTATACATGTTAAGATCCTTTAACCTTTCCTGGTAAGTTTTATCCTGCAATCCATGAACCAGTTTAGTAGCCCTTCTCTGAACTTAAGTATCAATATCCTTCTGAAGATACGGTCTCCAGTACTGCGTACAATACTCCAAGTGAGGTCTCACCAGTTTTCTGTACAATGGTATGAGCACTTCCCTCTTTCTACTGCTAATACCTCTCCCTATGCAACCATACATTGTCTGCCTACCTTTAAGTCATCAGAAATAATCACCCCTAAATCCCTTTCCTCGGATGTTAAGGTTAGGACTCTATCAAATATTCTGTACTCTGCCCTTGGGTTTTTACGTCCAAGATGCATTATCTTGCACTTATCCACACTAAATGTCAGTTGCCACAACTCTGACTATTTTTCTAGTTTACCTAAATCATTTGCCATTTGGCTTATCCCTCCTGGAACATCAACCCTGTTACATATCTTAGTATCATCAGCAAAAATACATACCTTACCATCAAGACCTTCTGCAATATCACTAATAAAAATATTAAAGAGAATTGGTCCAAGTACAGATCCCTGAGGTACTCCATTGACTACAACCCTCTGTTGCCTGTCACTCAGCAACTGCCTTACTCATTCAACAATATTGGAATCCAAAATTAAAGATTGCAATTTATTGATAAGCCTTCTATGTGCAACAGTGTCAAAAGCCTTACTGAAATCTAGGTAAGCAATGTCTAATGCACCACCCTGATCTATTATTTTAGTTACCCAATCAAAAAAATCATTAAGATTAGTTTGGCATGATCTCCCTGAATTAAACCCATGTTGTCTCTGATCTTGAAATCCATGTGTTTTTAGATCTTCAACAATCCTATCCTTTAATATGGTTTCCATCACTTTCCCCACTACTGAAGTAAGGCTTACTAGCCTATAGTTGCCCGACTCCTCCCTACTGCCTTTCTTGTGAATGTGCACAACCTTCGCTAACTTCCAATCTTCTGGGACTACTGCTGTTAACAATGATTGGTTAAATAAATCTGTTAATGGTTTTGCTAGTACACCACTAAGCTCTTTTAATAACTTTGGGTGTATTCCATCAGGTCCCATTGACTTATTTGTCTTTACTTTTGACAATTGAAATATAACATCTTCCTCTGTAAACTCATATGTAATAAATGACTCATCTGTCCTTTTTCCTAACTGAGGTCCCTTTCCTTCATTTTCATCTGTAAATACTGAACAAAAATATTAATTGAGGCAGTCAGCTAGACCTTTATCCTCTTCTACATACCTTCCTTCTTTTGTTTTTAATCTAACTAATCCTTGTTTTACTTTCCTTTTCTCATTTATGGATCTAAAAAAATGTTTTCCCCCTCTTTTTACTGACTGTGCTATTTTCAGTAAGACATGGTTCAAAAGTAAAACGTATGCTTGAGTAGCCACTAAGGCCCAACACCCCCCCCCCCCCTACAACTGACACGTGCAAGGTACAATAAAATATATTTATAAACGAGAAATAAGAAATAAAACTGCAGTGGGTGTATCAAGCTATGCACATCATATGTAAGATGGTGGCATTTAGATGTCGCTGGGGTACAGGGGGGGTTACACCGACTAGACTGTCCATAGTTAGCCAATTCCTATGCTGGGTAAGCAGGTATGTGGTTCACAGAGCTTCGTGAGGGTACAGGCGCGTTGGTGGCAAGGTGGGTCCTCCCTCCAGCCCCAGGCCAGCATTTCTGCACCGCGCACTCGGTGGACACGAGGATCTGGGCAACAGAAGATCCCATTATTCTGCCTCCGCCTGCAGTGGGTGGTCTTCTGACTATGTGCGTGATGCTCTTGGGTCAAACCCCTGGTGGCCTTCGGCCTAGGTAGGCTAGCGGTAGGGGGCACGTGCGCTTGTGGGAAAGTTGTGCCCGGGGAAAATCCATTCCACCCACGGCCCCCCATCTCTCCCCACCTTCTCCTCAGGCTGACGAAGCATCAAACATTTGCGCTTCTCCAGGGTTGCCCAAAAGGGTAGGAAGATCTCATCCAGCCATCTGTTAAAGTGCTCCATAGAGCTGAGGGGTTTCCAGGTGGCAGGACAGTAGTAGCCTCTAAAGAAAGTGGTGTGTCCGCCATCTTGTATAGGCCACCGTGGCGTTCGTCAGTGGTAAGTGTGCTGAGCCCGTGGGTATTGGGATAACCCCTGCCGGTCCAAAGGGACCTCGTAGTACTGGGATGCGTGTGAAGATAGAGCTTTACACTGGTCGGGAGAGCGGCCCTCTCTCCCGTCTGGTGAGTCCATAAGACCTCATTTGAACCTTAGGGGCACCGAAAGGTAGGTACACTGTGGTTGCAGTCCAAGGCAGCCCTTTCAGGTCCGCTTAATGGCAGGACATGTAATGTGTTGGCTGAGTCAACTTGGGGTTGATATTTTGGCTGTGTCTTATTTAAATACAATTTTATAATTTAGCTGAGGGAGAGCTTTTCATCTGCACATTTTTGGGTCATAGGTTTGTTAACAACCAGGCTATATTAAATCCGTCCGAGACCACGGTAAAATGCAGACTTGTGTTGTACTGCTGTAAGTCCTAAATATATAGGCAGATGAGATGATGATGAAAACCAGAAGACATTGAATAGATTGTACCGGCGGTCCACCATGATTTAGAATAAATGTTATTTTTTTTATTTTTTATATTTTTTTTTAATGATACAGAAAATAGGCAATTCCTCCATCGTGAGGCGACTAGGCGTTCCAGAGTGCATCCTGTTGGTAACTCAGAGGATTACTAAGTATCCTGTCCTGGTGGAACGTATCCTTCAGAATACAGACGGTAGGATGTTTATGGTTCTAATGTATAAATGATTAATCCATTTTCATTGTACATCCTACTCCCAAATTAATTACTGACTGTTATTAATGCAGTAAATTAATTTTGTTTGTTCGATAAGCAGTTTTAGCAGTGGGTTAGAAAATGACTTTTCCCACTCTTTGTTGTTAGCAGTAACTGCATAAATAAACTTTATTCTAAATAAAAATTTCTATGTTTTTCAAGATTTCTCTTAGATGTAACTACCAATCACTCATAATATGTTTCATTTTGAGGAATTTAGTGAAATGTCCTAGGACCTTTGAGTAAATCTGTGTTAGCCTTTAGATTTATAGAGCACCAACAGATTACTCCTCATTGCAAAACTGAGGCCAATTAATTACAAAACATAAAAAGCAATATAATGCATATAATGATTGTAATAAGCTACACACTGAGTGGTGGAACTTGTTAAAGGATACATACCTTTGGCTAGTACTAAACTTATTTTCAGACAGTATGGCATGGTCCATAAAAAATGCTTTACATAAATTACTTTGTTTTGGTTCATTGTTGGACAACACCTGGCTGCCTTGAGGTTATTAAATCACTAACTCATCCTGCCTTCTGATACCTGTGCTTCAAAATGTTGCTCACCACACCAAATAAGTGGACAGTTCTGAGATAACTTAAAGGATTGGCATTGAGTACATTTCTATTGATAACTAGTGTTAAAGAATGACAATTTAGTTTTAAGAAATTAAATATTGAACACAACTTTGCGCTATTCAGGCATCAAGTAATTTGAATCTTTGCTTGGTTGTGCTTTTAGAAGACTGTGCTGTCTGTGATCATTCAAGATGCACAAAGGGCACCTTATTTACTGGATATTTAATGTTTCAGCGGGTACCGAAGACTATGAGGCACTGACCCGGGCCCTAGCTCTTATCAAAGAAACCATCACTGAAGTAGACTTACGTGTTCATGAAAGTGAGAAAGTTCAGCGTCTGCGGGAAATTGTGGGCAAGATGGAACTGAAATCTTCTGGAAAGCTAAAGAATGGAATGACATTTAGGAAACATGATATGATGCGCAGGCAGCTTCTCTATGATGGAATTCTTTACTGGAGGAGTGCTTCAGGTCGCTTGAAAGGTATGCATACTTATGTTCCATAAAATGCCTGATCCTATGGATTTTAGAGAGCATGCTAGTTTGTAGGTAATTGTGTAATTGCATACAAATCTCATCAGGTTAAAGTCTGTTCATATAGCTAGTATGGAGTGAAAGTTTATTTGACGGGGTACATGCATTTATATAATTACACATTGTATTAACATTAATAAACCGATATCATATAAATAATGTACTTAACTGTACGTTGGTTTTTATGGCTTCATATATTACATTACAGATTTGTTCCATGTTAAGTGACTCTAGACAGTGTACTAGTAACACTACATTCCTGAGATCAGATTTTTCATTCAAAACCTATAAACATTAAAAAGGCTGACAAAATGCAACATTAAAAAAACTGTAGAGGCAAAAAAAATGCATACCTGTCGCCCCCCCCCCCCCCCCCCCAACAGTAAAGCTACTGTCACTAAATGCTTTTTTCCCTGAATAGTGTCAAATTTAGCTTTATAAGTACCTCTCTACTTTGATCAGATGTTCTACTCCTCCTCTAATTGAATGTAATTTCCCCCTTTGCTTTCTCCTTAATTCCTGTATTTCAGCTGGACTGTCCACCAATTGCCATGCTCCAGTGATTCTCTATGAGAATCCGTAATGACACGCCTTAGTAGGCTTGCCGGAACTTAGTGATGCAAGTTTGCTTGACTCAACACATGGCCACAATGCCTGCCCAAGAAGTACTCAACTTAAATTATATTACAAATACAGCATTTAGACACTAGAACTTAGTAACCACATCTCTCTCTCACACACACTCACATTTCCTAACCACATTAGATATCATACAGTGACATATATTTAATATAAATAATTATAAATAGACAAACTCATAAATCCAAATAGAACATTATGTTCTGTCTATCTATTTATCCATATATACCTCTAGCTATCTGTCTACCTATCTAGCTATCTTTCTATCTCTCTAGCTATCTATATCTCTGTCTGGGGAGGTTGATTAACAGGGACTGGATGGGAAGGGGGTTAACAGTAGGTTGGGAGGTTGGCTGACAGGAGCTGGAAGAGAATTTATTACTTGCATTACAGGGAGGGAGGGAGAGGAGCACATGTGGACTCTGATGTCTCTGCGGTGCAGTCTGTGCTGTGAGCATTTCTTACACTTAAGAAGACATGCCTCTATTTCATTGGCTGAAAAGGGTACATTTCTTTCAGACTCTGGGAATCAGGAACATGTTGAAATTTGAGAGGGGGGTGGCTAAGGAGGCTGGGTTATCCTGCTTAAAACATCAAAACATTTTGCAGCACTGCAGGAAAACTGCACAGAATTGAAAGAAAAGAAACTAACCACCGGTATTTGAGCTTATTATTTTAATTTACTCTTGTTTTGCTGCCTGGAGTGTTCCTTTAAAGAGACATCATGTTATGCTGAAAATAAATAAATATGACCAAACAGTGGAAATGACTCTCTCATATTATTATTATTATTATTATTATTATTAGCGTTCGTATTGTGGCAACATACTCCACTTAAAAATTATAGAAAGGGGATGTTTAGAGGTGGAGAAAACCTGATCAAACAAACTTAAAATCTGTGATTGTTCAATCTGCGTAAATAAATTGCACTCACTCAAGTGTAAAAATTATTTCAGATAGAAATGTTGCACTCGACACCTGGTTTACAAGGACATATGAGAAATATGGAACTGACTAAGAAAAAAAAAAATCTTAATATAAATTAAGAGAGTTATGCATATTCTAAGTCAGTTTATGTTCATTTGCCAGTATTCTGATCATTTGTTGTGCATGTTTTAATTTTTACAGATATTCTTGCTGTTCTGCTCACAGATGTCTTGCTACTTCTGCAAGAAAAGGATCAAAAGTATTCATTTTCAAATGTGGTAAGTGGTTTCAGCTATCTAGGCTTATTTTACAAAGACATTGGCTTTTTAAAAGCCTTCACCAAAGCTGAGAGAACTCTTAAAATGTCTCTATAGGTGTCAAGTATGTTCTAATTTGGGCACATGCTTTTGAAACAGCAAATACACTTCCAGTGTGATGCAGGCTTCTGAAAGCAAAGCATCTGTATAAGTAATACTGTCAAAAGAACTTTCATTTTAATCTTTGCCCTTATAGGTCAGTTTGATAAGGTTTTACTGATGAGTCTTTACCTATAAAAATAAACCGTAAAGAGGGAATGACTTCTAATGCAAAGAGCAAATGTTTCAGGTGAACTACTACCTGGTCTGTAATATTTTGCAGTCCGATAAGGAAACCAGCCTGACCTGACTTAATCTCACAGTATCAGGCCTACTTTAGTTGCCATGCAGATATCTTAATATCTGCTTTCTGGAAAGCTCCTATTCCCTTTAAAAAGGTTTTCTCCTCTTTTTTTTTTTCCCTCTCTCAAATGTTTTATACATATATTGACATTAATGTTCCTTATCCTGGAGTGCATCTCTGTTAGCCACAAAGCAAACAGAAAAAACTAGGGCACTGGGAGGATCAGTCTCATTCCATTTGGTTATTGCTTCAGATTGAGTTCTTTTTTTTTACCTGAAACTGTTTAGTCTGTATTATTAAATTTTATGGTCTAAACCTATACAAAGTCCCAATATTTAATTTTGTTTGTTCTAAATTTCATTGTATCCTGCAGGACTCAAAACCACCAGTGATTTTACTGCAAAAGTTGATTGTCCGAGAGGTAGCTAATGAGGAAAAGGCCATGTTCCTGATCAGTGCTTCATTAAAGGGCCCAGAAATGTATGAAATTCACACTAGCTCCAAAGAAGAAAGGAACTCATGGATGGCACTAATTCGGGGAGCTGTGGAGAGGTACCTTTTTTGTTACATGACCTCTTTACAAAAGTCATAAAATTCCCACAGTTCCTTTTGCATTAAAAATTTACATTTATGCTCTCTTATCCTCTCAACTTGGCCACATTTTCCTTCCCTCCACTCCAGCCACATAATTTCCATCTTCCTCTTCACCCTAACCTTATTTGTTTCATTACCCTCTCCACTTCACACATTTTTTGTCTTAAAGCGGCACTGTCATGCCGAATTCCGTTTTTTTTTTTTTAACCCCCCTCCCGCCTCCACTACATCCAATCGACCCCCTAGTCACCCGCAAATGCCCCTAAGCCCCCCACATTACCTATTTTTTATTCTTTATTTTCTGCCCCGATCTATATTCAGGGCGCCGCCATCTTTGTGTGGGTAGGTGAAGTCCCTGTGGGACACGTCATCTACCCACACTACACAGACTGTGAGATTCCCGCACATGCCCAGTGAAACACCTGGACATGCGAACGGGAATTTCATCTATTCATTCATTCATCAGACAGACGAATGAATGAATAGAAAAAATCAAACGAACAAACAAACACTGAGTATCAGTGTTCGTTTGTTTGTTCGGTTTATTACAAGGAGGGAGCTACCGGCGTGCAGCTCCCTCCTTGCAATATGTAAAGACAGAAGCGGCAGGGAGCAGTGCTCCCCACCACTTCATTAGCCCCCCAGGTCCTCCCCTCACTCTATGGGGGTCAATATGACCCCCATAATAGCATAAGGGAGATTCAAATCTCCCCAATGCCCCTACTCGCTATACCGCGAGTAGGGGCATGTCCACTAAACAGTGAGCAGCCTGTGGGGCGGCGGATGGGGGCCATAATAGTAATAAGGGGGGGGGGGGGGGACCTACTGTCCTCCCCTCCCCCGGCCCCCACCCCTGGGCGGCGGGTGGGGGTCATAATAGTAATAAGGGGGGGACGACCTACTGTCCTCCACCCCCCGGCCCCCACCCCTGGGCGGCGGGTGGGGGCCATAACGATAACGGGGGGGACCTACTGTCCTCCCCCCGCCCCCACCCCTGGGCGGCGGGTGGGGGCACTAAGTAAGGTGACTAGGGGTGCCCAAGCCCCTAGTCACCCACCCCCCACCCAAATAAAAATGCCCCTACCTACCCCCCTCACCCTAAAAAATAGTGAGGGGGGAATAAAATTGCTAACCTGTAAAGTAAAATTAAACTTACCATTCGACGTCTTCTTTTTTCTAAAATCTTCATTTTTAAGCCCCAAAAAAGGCCAAATAAAAAAACCATCATAGCCGTCGAACTAAAAATAAAATAAAAAACCCGAGCGCAAAAAAAACCCGACGAAAAAGAAAAAACCCGAGCGCAAAAAAAATAATCCATCTTCACCCATGGAGGGCTCCGCGCAGACTGAGCTCCGCAGGGCGGGGCAAGGCTTATAAAGCCTTGCCCCGCCCTGCAATTAGGCTAAGAACACTCTGATCGGTAGGGTTCAAGCCAATCAGAGTGCTCTTTATAATTTTACAAGCGTGGGAAAGTTCTTTGGAATTTTCCCACGCTTGTAAAATGACACAGAGCACTGTGATTGGATGGCTTGAAATCCATCCAATCACAGTGCTCTGTGTCATTTTACAAGCGTGGGAAAATTCCAAAGAACTTTCCCACGCTTGTAAAATGACACAGAGCACTGTGATTGGATGGCTTGAAATCCATCCAATCACAGTGCTCTGTGTCATTTTACAAGCGTGGGAAAATTCCAAAGAACTTTCCCACGCTTGTAAAATGACACAGAGCACTGTGATTGGATGGATTTCAAGCCATCCAATCACAGTGCTCTGTGTCATTTTACAAGCGTGGGAAAATTCCAAAGAACTTTCCCACGCTTGTAAAATGACACAGAGCACTGTGATTGGATGGCTTGAAATCCATCCAATCACAGTGCTCTGTGTCATTTTACAAGCGTGGGAAAATTCCAAAGAACTTTCCCACGCTTGTAAAATGACACAGAGCACTGTGATTGGATGGCTTGAAATCCATCCAATCACAGTGCTCTGTGTCATTTTACAAGCGTGGGAAAATTCCAAAGAACTTTCCCACGCTTGTAAAATGACACAGAGCACTGTGATTGGATGGATTTCAAGCCATCCAATCACAGTGCTCTGTGTCATTTTACAAGCGTGGGAAAATTCCAAAGAATTCCTAGTCACCTTGATGGGGGCCGGGGGGGGGGGGGAGGACAGTAGGCCCCCCCCCCCTTATTACCATTATGGCCCCCACCCACCGGCCGGGGGGGGAGGACAGTAGGTCCCCCCCTACTACTATTATGGCCCCCACCCGCCGCCCAGGGGTGGGGGCCGGGGGTCAGGACAGTAGGTCCCCCCCCTACTACTATTATGGCCCCCACCCGCCCCAGGGGTGGGGCCCGGGGGGGAGGACAATAGGTCCCCCCCTTTTATTACCATTATGGCCCCCGCTGGCCAGGGGTGGGGGCCGGGGGGGGGGAGGACAGTAGGTCCCCCCCTACTACTATTATGGCCCCCACCCGCCGCCCAGGGGTGGGGGCCGGGGGGAGGACAGTAGGTCCCCCCCCCCTCATTATCTTTATGGCCCCCACCCACCGCTCAGGGGTGGGGGCCGGGGGGGGTGGACAATAGGTCCCCCCCCCCTCTTATTACCATTATGGCCCCCACCCGCCGGCCAGGGGTGGGGGCCGGGGGGGGAGGACATTAGGTCCCCCCCCTACTACTATTATGGCCCCCACCCGCCGCCCAGGGGTGGGGGCCGGGGGGGAGGGCAGTAGGTCTCCCCCCCCCCCCCCCCCTCATTATCTTTATGGCCCCCACCCACCGCTCAGGGGTGGGGGCCGGGGGGGACGACAATAGGTCTCCCTCCCTTATTTTACTTTACGGCCCCCACCCGTCGTTTAGGGGTGGGGGGCAATATTTTTTATTTTTTATTTTTTTTTACAGTGAGCAGCCACAGGACATGCCCCTACTCGCGGTATAGTGAGTAGGGGCATATTATTTACTAATGCCAAGTAATTTTTACTTAGTGTTAGTAAATGTGGCTGAAAGACCAGTTTAGGTCTTTCAGCCTTTTAGTAGATAGCTCCCTGATATCGTGGGAATTAGGGAGTTATCTACTAAGCGGCTGCAAGATGCAGCCGCGGCATTGAATAGGATCGGAGTTTCATTCATTAGAATGAAATTCCGATACGATCAAAGTACCGAATTGCATCCTAACACCAATGGAGAAACTCTTCTCATTCTGTTAGGATGCAATTCGGCAGTTTTGCCGGCGTTCTGTCTAAGTGACAGGACGTTCGGCAATACTGACAGGAAGCATTGTGGGAACTGGGAGGAAAGCTAGGGATCATGGGAAAATTGCTCTGACCAGCGGAAATGAAGCACACTTTGCTCCTCCGCTGGTCTGAGCTGGTCAAGCGGAGGAATCCCCCATAAGACAAAGAGTCCCTACTTTGTCTTATGATTTTAAAGAAAACTAAAGAAGACAGGAAGAAAAGAAGAACAGATCCTGAGAGAGGGGGGGAAGAGGAAGAGATTGAGGAAAGGTAAGTTCGGCATGACCGTGCCGCTTTAAGTCTCCCCACCGTAGCTCTATTTTTCCAAACCATCTGCCACAGCCTAATTTTTCATTTACATTCTCCACACCAGCCCCACTTTTTTCCCCTCCTGTTTTCCCATACCAGTCGTATTATAGACAAATAAAATATAAAGCACCTACAATTTCCAATTAGTTTTTGCAAAATAATACTAGTACAGACATGGGCTTGGTATTTGATTTCTAAACATTATTTATATAAGGTAACTTTGCTGCTTTTCTTCTTTCAAGTTGCCAGTTAAAGGGACACTGTAGGCACACAGTCCACTTCAGCTGGTTGCAGTGTCCCTTTTTCACTTAGTGCTGTAATGTAAAACATTGCAGTTCTAGAGAAACTGCAATGTTTACATTGCAGCACTAAGTCTGCCTCCAGTGGCTGTCTACCAAAGGCTTGCTGGATTGAAACAGACTTTTGGTGCATGAGGACTTCCAGTGTCAGAATTTTCCCCTATAGGAAAGCATTGAATCAAGCATTTGCAGCACATGCACATTTGCGCCCGCTCATTGCGAGACGTCGGATGTGGCGGAGCTTTGACCCAGTGCCGAGGGGGGAGTCAGAAGAGCGATAGTACCAGGACAAAACTTACCATTAAAGATTTGCTCGGTGCATGAGTAACCATAAAATCTTAAATTTTCTGATTGAGATAGCCTTTCAGGCAATTTTATAGAAAGAAACTCGCAGTTTGAAAACTATGGGATTGACTTTGTTATTTAACTGGTTTTAACGGTCTTTTTAAGACACACGAATATCATAGAATTGTCATGGAAATCTTTCTCTATTCTCATGACAGTTGTCCAGTTGAAGGAGATATCATCAGCGATACAGACGAGCGTACTGCTAAAGTAAATGAGTTACAAGGTAAGGTTTAAAGTTCACTTGATGCACTGGACTTTTTATGTAGTCTTCTAAATAAATGTTATTGTTGTTCAGCAAAAACAACAATAAAAAAGCTAGTACGTTATTCCTTCTATTTTAAAATGTTACTCCAAGCACCATGACTATTTGAGTTTGAGCAGAGTCCTAACTTGTTGTTTCTGTCAAAATGTGTCAGTTTCTCAATTGTTGTTAAATTCCCCCATTTATATTATTGCAAAGTGCTGTGGAATAAGTTTACAGTTTGCAAATGCTAATAATAATAATATCTCAAGCACCATCATTGGGGCGCCATTAGCCAATCCGGAACAAGACTTACGGGCCATCTAATATTTCTTTGCATAGATAAAGTTTTGACTTTATTTTCAAGGTGGGGAGAGTGAAAGGATTGGAAGGGGTACACCAACAGAAACACTTAATACACTGCTTCTTGGTTTGAATAACACTTTAAGAACATTTTGTGCACTTTGGTTCATGTGTTTTGGCCTAATAATTCAGATTCAATAAATATTCATAGCAGTGAACACTGACAGACTTATGTACTGTATCCTCATTGATACCTGTGTTTGTCATAACCTTTATTGACCCCCCTATAAGTGTGTCTTATGAAATAAAAAAAAAAAAAATCATTTTCATATTCAGACCATATTTCTTGGTAAGCTACGTGACTTTCCATAGCAGGCCTTTCAAGGATGACTGGTCACCTTAAATATCCTATCTCTTATTTTCTTCCTGATCACACAGAGCGTCTTCATACAAAAGATGTGTGTATTATGCAGTCACTAAAAGAGAAACTACTGATATGCACAGACATTTCAGATATGTATGGCTTAGAAGATGCTCCTCAGTCAGCCAGAAGACTGTTGCTTGGAGAAAATCTCACAGGGGAAAGTATACTCCTGTCTGCTATAGCTGAAGGTACAACTTTTTAAGTTACTTCTGCAATCTAATGTTCCTTTCTTTTATTCAGATTTTAATAAATACTTTTTCACAATGTCTAAAACATCAGCAATTATTTTAAAACTTGTTTTTAAATAAATGTAGGGAAATATTGTTAGCTCTTTCACATCCGGTAGTGATTTGTTTAGGTATTTCTGAATTCTTTCTGTTGCGGAGAGCCATGTTGTAGCTGGCCAACAAATGACACCCTTGTTTTATTACTTTGTAGAACCTACCTTTGCCCCACTTGTTACCTTATGCATTTTGATGATGACCAAAACTCTTACACTCCGTTTCTGTGTTTCTAAAATTTGATTACATTTTTGGCCAACCGGTAAAATACATAACATACATAAACTAGATGTAAAGCCGCCAAAAGTCTTGCTGCAAAGATAGGCTGAACACGCATTAAAAGTCATGTATTGCAATAAAGAATACAGTGTTCCAGTAGAGTAGCCTGATGTACAAATGTCTATTTCCTTCCATTAATGAAGAGACAACCCTAGCCATTCCATTTACATTTTCTGATTTCTCTCTCTTCTCGCTCTCATTTATTTATAGTAAGGGCTAATGTAGCCTCTGTCTTTAGTAATGTATTGTTAATTTTTGTAGCTGAGAGAATTCTTTTCATGCTCTTCGAACCACCATCAAACCAGACATCCCAAGAGGAGGGGAATTCTGGGAATCCGTCTCTGCCACGAAGATCAGAGACATTTGGAGGTTATGACCGTAATGCCAGTCAGTCAAACAAAAGTAAGACAGTCGGGATAAATTATTTACTTTCTACACCATTCTACATCTAATTCCATCTTACAGCGAACTATGCAGCAGGCCCGCACACTGAAAAACAATGTACATTAATATTCGCACCTCCTGCATGAATTTTCCAAACTTTAAGGTTGTAGAAAATACATGTGAACACAGAAAAAGTAAGTGTTTAATGTGTATAACTATGAAATCATTTTAGATTTTTAACCACAATAGTGTCATGTCCCTGAGCAGGTCAGAGAGCAGACAATTGCCAGGGTTATTGGTTCAAACTTTTTGTCTTTTTAGACATAACAATTTACTTGAAAGAAAGAATTAAGGCAATATGCCACAAAAAGGATACTTTGAGAGTAAAACAGAATAATAATATGCCACAAACAGGATATCTTGAAAGTAAATGAATAAAGTATTTTATATACAAGTAGGTTTGACGTTATTCCCAAGTAGATTAGTCGTTTGTGGAATGTCACACTGCAGCCACGTTCAGGATGATACAGGGTTGAAATGGTTAAAGCTGGTAAGTACTTTCAGTATAATATAGTACAGGTTGCTTACGGGATTATGTAGAGTTGCAGTAGTTGAGACAGGTAAGTACTTCAATATAATGTAATACAGGTTGCTTACAGGATCATGCAGTGTTGCAGCAGTTGAAACAGGTAAGTAGATTCCAGTATAATGTAATACAGGTTGCTTACAGGATCATGCAGGTAAGTCTCTTCAGATTGAAATAATGCAGATAAATACAGGATGTTTTCAGGAGCCAGGATCAGAAGTTCTATGTCAGAACACTGACTTCAATGTAAAGGCCGTGTGAAGAGTTGAGTGCGGCCTTTTATAGCAGACTTGGAAGATCATATGAGGCAGGTGAGAGCAACTGAGGATTGATTAGTGGCTAGGGAGGCCACCAGAGGCGAGAAACAGGTATTGCAGCAATAAAATATCTTGGTTGTCAGGATAGGATCTTGACAAATATCCTGTACAAAATCTGGACATGGAGACGTTAATGGTTTTACACCATTGTGTTTTTCAAGGGTTATACAAAGCACCATGACCCCTTCAGTGATTTGCAGTTACCATGGTGCTTTGAGTCTGTATGTGTAGCATACATACAGAGTATAAAGCCATTTGTTGCCCTCCATTCCACCCAAGTCCTCCCCTGTAGTGAGTAGGAGTGATGTCTTGCACTAAATCAAAGTTAATGCTTCTTTTTTTCCTTGGGGTAGAGATGGGGGAGCATGCCTGTACAGGTTACTTTGACCAAAAACAGTGTTTTGTTAAAACACTGTTTTATGGTTGGAGTAACCCTTTATTTTATAACTTACTTCAGGTGCTAATTAAACATATTTCTATGGAAGCCACATTGTTTGTTATCACCTATGTGCATGCTGGTGCTTCCTACTTAGAAATGAATATGAGCCAGTCATGAATGCACAGTACATGCATCTGATGTTCTTTGATGAGTAGTTCCCATCTATTCCAGTATGGAAGAAATAGTACATAGTTGTGTGTGTGTGTGTGTATATATATATATTACTCAACCTGAAAAAAATATATACACCAGTAACTTGTACCCAGGTGCCTACCAGCAATAGTATAAACAAAAATAAAAACAGGAGCACTCTCTTGGATTTCCAAAATATATTAAAAAAAATATATATTTTGGAAATCCAAGAGAGTGCTCCTGTTTTCATTTTTGTTATATATATATATATATATATATATATATATATATATATATATGTGTGTGTGTGTGTGTGTGTGTGTGTCAGATTTTCCTTTACATCCTGTCATATAAAACAAAAATACAGATAAATAAATGGTTTTAAACCTATTTTTGATAGTTTGTTCATGGATACATACATATTGTATGATTGTCTGTTGTTTCTATATAGTTTACAAGATGCCCACAAAAATGACTGGTTTTGTCAAACATTATGACTAATTTTCATAACTGTGCAATTAATAAAATATAGGAGGCTTTGCATAAAAAGTGTTTTATTCTGAAAAGTGGTCTAAAGATGTAAAAGTGGGGCAGTCACCATAGAAACAAGTGATACCAGATGATACTTTGCATTGATGTCTCCACCCTTCTTCTTTGTTTGCCACTTTTCAGAACACAACACTTTTCATATTTAACACCCAATGATTGGAATAAAATGTTTGTATGAGTAAAAAACCTGGTCATTGAGGTTTGGTGGTTAAATGCATATGTTGTTTTTATATTTGTCTCCAGCTGGCAGCTTTAAACAAAAAGTCAAAGATTGCCGTACTACATCAACCAGCTCAGAAACGCCAAGTGTGGAACTTGTGCGAAGTGAGGTAGTATGTCCGTTTATCCAGTCAAATTATTGAGAAACACTAACAAAATTATGGAACCGCAAGACTTTGAGGTATCCTCCTTTTCTCAAGTCTAAAGCATTGTTTTTAGACTTGAGAAAAGGATGATCTTGTTAAAGTTTGTGTATGTGTATGTGTGAATATAAATATATAAAAATGTGTGTGTATAAAAACCAAAACAAAAGAATATCTCTCCGCGGAAGACTTTTTTTCTTGTAAAATACACAGACACTATATTAATTAAGCACCAGGCAATAGCTTGATGTTACATCCTCAATATATTTGTATAGTGTGTGTGGTCTGAACACCTTGATTTATGAGTGATTTCACTTTAATTTACAAATGTTCTTATTTATATTTGATTTCATTTTTATCGATAATTACCCTGTTGGTTGAAACTTTGATCTACTTTTTGTGTCCTATCTAATTTTGACGCATTAAGATTTCACCGTGTTAAATCCAACAAGTGCTACTATTTATTGATTTATTGTTTGTCAGTTGCCTTTTCTGTTTTAGATCATGGAATGTATTATATGATCTCAACTGTTTACCTTTTTCTTTGTTTGTAAAACATAATTTGTTTAATTCAACAGCCTGATGTGTCATTACTGGATGATAATATTGCTCCCATTAATCAAGAACCTGAGGTAATGAAACTTTGTTACTTCTCACTGATATTTATTTTTCAGTATGTACTTTAGGCTAGTGGCATGTAGTAAAGCATGACCGCAAACATAAAAGTGGTACAACAATATACAGTAGCACTTGGAATAATTTTTCCAGATCACTGCAAAGGCGTGGCATTATTCTAAAAGGGACTGCTGTTCTAATTGAGTTAATTAGCTAACTTACATAACCTAAATAAGTGATTCCACTCCTCATATGAGAAAATATTATTGGCATCAGTAAGGTTTTTGTAGAGGCTGTTTGGTATTTATAAACATTTTCTTTTTATTTGAGGATCATCTGAATACTTGTAAAAGCATAATATTCAGGGATATATTTTTGAAACTGTAGGGTAATAGCTTCTTGATCCAAGGAAAGATCTGACTGTTATTCTGGGGTCAAAATTACTTTTCTTTTCCTAGTTTGTTGCAAAATTAGAAGTGCTACAAGCTGTTTTTTCATTTTCCTTTTTTTTTTTTTTTTTTGCCTTTTTATGGATCAACTGCAAAAACAGATGTGAGAAAGGCTGAACCTGATGGGCACATGTCACTTTTCAGCTATGTACGAATGTATCTGCTAATAAGCAAGACATTTCTGCTCACAACAGCAGTTAGTTGAGGACTGAAGAGTTACATACGGTCTGTATGGAAGGCAGGGGAAAAAAAGTAATTTTGGTTCCTCCTGTTCTGCTGAATATCATTCTTGTAATAAAAAAAAGAGTTTCAAATGTGCCAGTCCACAAAAGCTACTCACCTCTGCAAGCTGTAGCATACTCACTGGGGGTAAATTCCTACTTGCAAGGGTTACATTTTCACTTGCCATGGGCTACTGGTAGTTTTATGCATTGTACTATATAGTAATTTTGTTTTTGCCAGTAAGGCCTGTTCTGTTAAAATGCATACATATTTATTTTATTGTTTCACTTCATATCTCTCCACAGCTGCTTTGCAAGGTACAGACACTACTACAGATGCTGTATAGTCTGCAGGTAAGTGATGCTTGAATAAAGTTACCCAAATCCATTAGGTAGACACTTGGAAGCTATCAAACCTTTAGTAAGTTTTATTTTCTGTCTCATGTTATTATTACCAGGTCGCACATGGGAAATCTTTGGCATTTTTACTTCTAGTATGCATCCTTTCGGGTTTTTTTTCTCCTCTTTTTCTTTTTCCTCCTTTCTACCACTCCTAGCCTGTTGAGCTGTCTTCCACAGTCCTGATACCCATAACCTTACACAGGGACGTTTTAGCCGCGAGGCATTTGCCTTGGGCGGCACTTTCCAGGAGGCGGCAAAAAAAGCTGCCCCCAAATGCCCATGGCAAATGCCTTGCTAGCCTTGCGCTAAGAGTCCAGGCATGCGGTCGGGCGGGCGGCGCTGGCGAAGGAAGCACTTTCCCCTGAGCGCTCTGCTCGGCTCCATCACGCGCCGCAGAGTGATGCTGGTCACCTGGAGCCAGAATATGACATCATATTCCAGCTCCTGGCATCACTCTCCGGCGCGCGAGGGAGCTGAGCAGACCGCTCAGGGGAAAGAGCCGACCGCCCATCAGCCACTGGACCCCCAGGGAAAGGGAGAACCCTCCCCCAGCATTCCCAAAGGTAAGGAGGCTGGGGGGGGGGGTTAAATAAAAATAAATAAATAATCAAAAAAGTGTGTGTGTGTCTGTTAGTGTGTGTCTGTTAGTGAGTGTGTGTGTGTCTGTTAGCTAGTGTATGCGTATTTAGAAGGCGGGGCAAGGGGGGAAGGGTAGGGTGGGGGTGGAGCCTAGGGCAGCACAAAACCAGGATACACCGCTGACCTTACATGGATTACTTTGTCTCATTTAATTGCTGATTTTTTTTTTTTTTTACAATCTTTGGCAAAGGGTGGAGTTTTTAGCACTTTGACATTTCCCGTCATCATGGGCAACAGTTGATAACCTATATCTTCTTGCCTAGTGCAGAATGGATATCTATTGCATGCCGCGTGTGTGATCATCTGTGGAGGACCTGATGGTCAGTCTCCATGGACTCCTGTTTTGTACTATTACTAATTCATAAGATAGAATGAATGTGAATGTTTTCTGACAGATGCAATTTGTCAGCAGCTGAAGATTGTCGTAAGTACCTCCCCCCAGGCGTTTTACCATGGTTGCAGTCACCCTTTTCTGAAAAAAATGCCTGTTACTATTGTGCTTTAAAAGAAACCTGTCAATTCCCAGAATTTGTGTATTTATCCATTGTATTTAGAAATATGTGTTTTGTAAGGTTTAAATTAGGTTTTAAAAAAAATCCTTACTGCTTATCCGCATTCATGGGCGTAGGAACCCAAAAAAATCGGGGGGGATAGCATTTTTACTCGCCGGGTATATTCTTATTCCGTAAACTAGGAGTTGTTTATCCCATTGTACAGCGCTACGGAATTTGCAGTCGCTATATAAATGATTAAATAATAACATTAAAGGGTCACTACAGGGAAGGGGTTTTACTTACCCGGATACAGCGCTGGGATCCTCCTGATTAGAACCACCCCTACCCTTCCCATGAATATTAGAACCACCCCTACCCCTTCCATGCACAAATGAACCCCACCTACCCCTTCCATGCATATTAGTACCCCCTAACCCCTTCCATGCATATTAGAACCCACCCTACCTCTTCCATTCATATTAGTACTCCCCTAACCCCTTCCAATAATTTTTCTACCTCCCCTCTCCTCCCATCCATATTAGTAGCCCCCCTAAACCCTTCCAATTATTTTTCTACCTACCCCTCTCCCCCTATCCTTATTAGTAGCCTCCCTAACCCTTTCCAATTATTTTTCTGCCATGTTAACGAACGCCAGTGCCGCCGTGTTTACATTAAAAGTCCTGCATATAGACACCAGAACCACTACATTAAGCTGGGGACTATAGTGTTTCTTTAATGTGAGGTAAATTAGAGATTAGTGCCACGAATAATGTGCTAGATTGCCTACTTACAACCAGATGAGGATGATGTTTGGCTCTCTGGAGGCTGTTTGTAACTGTGGTCACAAAAATCAATGTTCTGGGAGAACGGGAAGCAGCTCCATTTTTTGGGGGCCCTTTACACAGCTCAAAGTCTGGGTCCCAGGGTCCACCTTCATGTTCCACCAATGAGTTTGTTCACAGGGGGTGGAGTGTGTAGGGGATGTCCTGATATGTGTGTAAGGAATGCATTGTGTGAATCTTTGTTTGTATGTGTAAGGGCTGCATGGTGTGTTTCTGTGTATGTACGGGATGCAGTGTGTGCGTCTGTAAGGGGTGCCTTGAGTGTGTGTACGGGGTGCATTGCGTGTGTGTAAGGAATGCATTGTGTGTTTCTGTGTGTGTAAGGGTTGCATGATTGTGTGTGTGTGTGTGTGTGTGTGCGCGCGCACGGGGTGCATTGAGTGTGTGTGTGTAAGGAATGCATTGTGTGTGTAAGGGTTGCATGATCGTGTGTGTGTGTGATGGATGTCACTCTCTTTCTCCCCCTCCCTCCCTACCTTTCTTTCTCCCCCTCCCTCCCTTGTCACTCTCTTTCTCCCCCTCTCCCCCTCTCCCCCTCCCTCCCTACCTTTGTAAGCTCACCTGCCACATCAGGACAATATCTCTTAGGTAAATCCTACACTAACATTTCACCTTGCTGTCTTCACCTTTCTTCCATTGCTCTGGTCTGGTTCTGGAATTCACATCCACATTGAAGACGTTTTCATCGCTGGACAATGCGATGCATTGTGTATTCTAATACCTTTCTAAAATAGAAAGCAAAATGGTGGAAATAACACAAATGAGTGCCTAGGTAAATTCTGCCATTCAACGCCCACAAAAAAAGCAACGGAAAAATATAATAAATTATTATAATATAATAGTCCCAGTTTATTCCACAAAATCAGTAAAAAATATATATATAAGCAAAGACATTGGAAAATTTATGAAAGTGTTTTGGTGGGCGGGGGTGGAGGGCATTTAATTTTTTTTTTAGTTGAAAGTAGTCTGAAAAGTGTTTGTAAAAGTAATGTAAGTGAAAAAAATTACAAGCGATAAACAGTGTTTGACATATTATGGGTGCAAATTAACCTTGGTCCTGCCAGTCCCAACAAGATATTCAAAACATCAAACCCCATTTGTTGTCTTTAGTGTCTTTAGAAGTGGGGCTATGCCTTAACTTTGTCAGTTAACACTACAGCCTGCAACCATTCCTGTGCAGATAACCATACAACTTGCTGCAGACATAAAACATTGACATCACATTCACATAGCATTTTATACACACTTTACTAGCTCCCAATCTTTAGTACGTACATAAATTCTCACCAATATGCTCCTAAATGTGACCTTTTATTCTGAGGTTTTCCAAGTAAGCTAGAAGGCCATTGAAATAACAATAACCAATCAGATTTACACTCTCCTAAAGTGTTACATCTGTAACTTGTAACTAGGATAATAAGCAGGTGCAATTTCTGATAAATTTGTTTTGAATCTTCTGGACCATAGTGCTATAAACAAACAGCAATTCATACATAGGAGACATTTTAAAAGGACTGCACACTGGGTCTTCAGTAATAAAAAGGTATAATTTTCCTGGCTCTGCCTTTTTTTTTTTTTAATGGCCTAGTGAGCATAAAATAAAACTTAGCCTGAAAAGCTGATGTATGAGGCAGAGCTAACCAATTTGTATATGCTGATATGGATAGTCAGGAAAGAATACTTTTCTGATGGTTAAAACGCTAAATATTAATTGATTGCACTACCCAAAATGCTGGAAATATTACAAAAGTAATAAATAGAGAAACGACTGTCAGAGCTGATTATTCCTGCCTTAAAAGGCAGATATACCATTGTTTCTGTTTCTAAACTTTCTTCCATACTGTGTGCGCTCTGGCTATGCCAGGACTGAACTTAATTGTGTTGTAAAATTTTAAATCTCTCATATACATTTAAAAGAAAATGAAGCATCAGTTGAAGAGGGGGAAAAAAAAAGATGAACATGGTATACTGAATTTTCAATGTATTATCCAATGGTGTAGTTGCCATAAAAGTAAAGATTCCCATTTGAATGGGATCTGTTTGTTTCTCTGTATATATCTGTGCATGAGTTTTAAAACACAGCCATAAATTTTGAAGGCTAATATATGTAGTCGCCAGATTGACAGGCAAACTTAGCAGGCATCAAAACGTGTTTCCTGTTTTACTGTTAAACATGTCTTCAGTAAGTTTCCTAATGCAAAAATCTGCAACTCTCACACACAGGCAGTAGTAACCCAGCAGGATAGCTTTGTCGAAGTGCAGAAAGAGCGGGAGAGGCAGTTTCGACAGCTGTCTTCTAAGGGTAACTTGCTTCTGGAGCAAGAGAAACAGCGCAACTTTGAAAAGCAAAGAGAGGAGCTTGTCAATGTGCAGAAGCTGCAGGAACAGCTAAGAAACGAAAGGCAGCGCTGGGAGCGAGAGCGAGAAAAACAGCAAAAAGAAATAGCGACCACAGAGACCCTGTTAAAGTCACGAGAAGAGCAATCTAAGATGGAGAAGGAGAAGCTGGATCAGGAGCGGAAAGAACTCGAGACCCAAAGAGAGGCCTACCAGCGAGACCTTGAAAGGTTGCGTGAATCACAGAGAGCAGTGGAAAAAGACAAAGAGCGCTTGGAGCAGCTGAAAAGGACTAAAAAGTCAAATGTTGGACCTGTACCATTTTCACCAGACCTGGTGCAGGTAACAGTGGTACGATAATTTCTAGTACTTCCATACCTTGTACGAACACGATAGCAACTATTATCTTGTATGATTGGTATTTATTTTTACTACTTATTAGTAATTACTAAGAAAAGAAGCCAAAGGCTAGTTGCCAAAGACAACCAGTCCGTGAGTGTGCCTGGGGAAACCTTGGAAAGGGGGTAACCCTTACATACGTGATAAGAACAAAAAACAAAAGAGGAAGATCTAGAGAGAGATATAGAAAACTCTTAATCTCTAATAAGATCGACCAGAGTAGGTAACCCCTTCCTAATAGTAATACTAAAACTTAACCTTTAATGGAAATAAGATAAAATAAAACGAAATAAACACCAATTGTACAAATAACTAAGAAAACAAAAAATAATAATACAAAAAATAGTTTAAAAAGGAGTGGATTCTAAATAACAGTGGTACTGGACAATAGATATTGTGGAAAAATCAGCTATCGTCCTTAAAAAACCACCTATGGATAGAGACTATAGTCCAGACTATTCCCAAATACGGGGAGGTATAGAGAGGTAAAGGGAGAAAGTTGGAAAATGAATAAGGTTAATCCTTAAAATACGTGAAGTAAGGGAATTAAACCATACATGAGAATAATTATTGTATTAGTATACTGGCTAGCAAGTGCTAAACAAACTATGTACTAAGCACTTGTAGCAAAAAACCTAGGTCCTTGGGTGGGATGGTTAGCAACACTAAAAAACTGTTGCATGTAAGCTAACAAGTGGGTACTGTAACAAGATAAAATAAAGTACCACTGCCAAATTAACACTTGTAGCAAAAAACCCCCCTGTATCCAATAAACACCTGGACCTCAAAGTTTACAGTACAAAAAATCGGCTAAATTGTGTTGCCGACAGAGACACTCTCCCCCTAATTTCCCTCTTAGAAAAACCTCAATAGTAGCAATATTGGAAGCAAAACTATCTAGTCTAGACTAAAGGCTCAAGGTCTGGAACTCACTCCTACACTAGCTACCTGACGCGCGTTTCAGCGCTATAATTGCGCCTTCATCAGAGGTACAAGCAGCGTGCTGTCCTACTGACGGCTCTTTTATATCTGGAGAGCCGGCAAACATGAGAAGGGAGTTGGAGGATTTGTTCGCGCCAAAAACGGCGTTTCAATCTGTACCGCCCATCTGCTTACGTCATGGGTTGATTGACACGATATGCAAATACCTGTCAAGCCACCTAGATGCTTACTTCGAAGTAAAGTATGTGTTATTGAGAGAACGAAAAGAAGGGTTTAAACCCTCCTACAGACTGGAGGGATGCAACCAAACTTATAACTCAGTTCAATTACCAAATTGTAAAGTTCATGAAAGGATAATAGTGAAATATAGCAAATAAAAAACGGGTCTAATTATAACTTAAATTTATCTTGAAAAAGGCAGTTATGATAATGACAGAATCCAGAACTCCCAACTCTTAAAGGGACAGATATATGTAATCCAAGTTACTCAAAAATTAATAAAATGAAGGTATTTACAAAGATTAATGAAAAATATATACAGATTAAGGGTAAGAGCATTGCTGATGGTATAAATTTATGCTCACAGTGTAATTCATTTTTCAATGAAGGGAGTAAATGTGAACCCTTCATTTAGACCATTGGGGGTCAGTGTATTAAAACTGTAAATCCAAAAGGATTCTCTTCTGAGGAGAGTGCGGTCTAAGTCCCCCCCTCTGCGACCCAATAGGACTCTCTCAATCCCTGCAAATCTTATCCCGCTTGTGTCGCTGTGATGGTAATTCCTTATGTGCCTAGCGACAGGGGTATCCTTAAGGTTTCTGACTGAGTGTATGTGTTCCATCACACGCCTCTTAAAGGGGCGTATAGTTTTTCCCACATACCTAAGTCCGCATACACAAGTCAATAGGTAAACGATGCCCTTTGTGTTACAGTTAAAGAAATGTTTCACTTTGCATGTTGTATTGTCTATCAAATTTGGAAGTATTTTAGAGTTTTTCATCATATAATGGCAGGCTACACACCTACCACATTGGTAGGTACCCTGCACTGAAAGCCAGTTAGTAGTGGCACTTCTAGAGGATAAATGGCTGGAAACCAGGACATCTTTGAGGTTTTTCCCTCTACGTGCAGTGAGGGAAGCAAATGGAGTCACAGCTCCCTTTAGTTGGGGATCTTGGGAGATCAGTGGCCAGAACCTACTCAGTATCCGTTTGGACTGGTCCCATCCGGAGTCAAACGTTGCTATACAACGAATGAGTTCCTGGTTGGATGGTGTTGCCTTATCCTTTAAGAGGTCTTCCCTGTCACTCAAAAGTGCCCTTTGATATGCCCTCTTGAGGCAACGATTAGGGTATCCCCTCTCTTTGAATCTCGCTCTCAGGAGTTTAGCTTGAACTATGAATTCCTCCACCGTTGAGCAGTTTCTCCTCAAGCGGAGGTACTGTCCAACTGGAATCCCATTTTTGAGGGGTATCGGGTGATGGCTGTCCCACCGCAACATGGTATTTGTTGAGGTGGGTTTCCTATAGAGGGTAGTGTCGATTACCAAATCTTTGGAGATGTTAAAGGTACAATCTAGAAAATTAAGTGTGGTTCCTCCGATCTCAAACGTGAATCTTAAATTGAGGTCGTTGGAATTCAAATTTTCCACAAAGGATCTAAAGAAGTCCTCCGTGCCAGTCCAGACAACGAGGACATCATCGATAAATCTCTTCCACAGAAATATATATTTTGTAAAGTCAGCATTTGTGTCACAGAACACCACATTCTCTTCCCACCACCCCAGGTGCAGGTTGGCATACGATGGAGCACAAGACGTGCCCATAGCAGTCCCCTGCACCTGGTGGTAGAACTGACCATCAAAGAGGAAGAAATTGTGGGTCAGGATAAACCTCAGCAAATTGATCACGAATTTCGTGTGGCGGTCATGTTCCGGACCCCGTGTGGCTAGATAGCATTCAGAATGCATAAGACCTTGAGTGTGGGGAATTGACGAATACAGGGCCTCAACGTCGAGACTACATAGGAGTGCATTGCTTGGTATATTGAGAGAAGCTAGACATTTTAATGTGTCCTTTGTGTCTCTCAAGTACGAAGGTAATTTTTCGACATATGGTCTCAATATTGTGTCTACATATAGACTGGCCCTGTTCGTTAGATTATTAACCCCTGACACGATAGGTCTAGCTGTTAGTTGGCTACATTTTTTGTGCACCTTGGGTAGGCAGTAGAATGTAGAAACCACTGGGCTTTTATTATAGATATATGAATATTCGTCCTTACTCAAGGTGCCTTCGTCAAATGCTGAGTCCAAGATAGCTTTAAGATCTGATAGGAATTTAGTGGAAGGATCAGATTTAAGGGTACGGTAGGTTGTTTCATCCTTTAGTATGTTAGTAGCTAACTAGATGTAGTGTGTCCTATTAAGGACCACAATATTTCCCCCCTTGTCTGCTGGTTTGATTATGATGTCCTCGTTGTCTCTTAGGCTACGAAGGGCTAAACTTTCCTCCCTCGAGAGATTACTGTGAGGTCGGGGTTCCAGAGAATCGACTTTTAACTTCTGTATCATCGTACATACAGACTCTATAAACAGTTCGACATTTTTGAAGTCCCTAATATTAGGAGTGAATTTGCTTTTAGGGCACAGTTCAGTATAGGGTTGTAAAGAGGTAACTTCGTTATCCTCAAGGAGGGACACTAAATCATTAAGACATTGGTATTCTCTAACACTGAAGCCAAGATCTTTGGCTCTTTTTTCATTAATGGTGTAGAAATATTTATGAAGGGCCAAACGTCTCCCAAACAGATGGATGTCTTTGATCCAGTCGAACTTATTAAAAGGGGGGACCGGAACAAAAGACAAACCCTTCATCAAGATTTGGCATTGCTGTTCAGTGAGTATAGTGTCAGAGAAGTTGAGCACCTTAGTATTAGTGCTCAATATCTCTTCCGTGCCCTTCCTCTGTACCGTGTTTGTCTGTACTGTTGTGGTTGTTCCCCCTCTCGGGGGTTGTGCCCTAAAAAAGTCACTCCCTTTTTAAGAATGCTTTTAGATTGTTCATTAGTCTGGGACATAGAAGAGGTACTGCTTTCGTCGTTGTCTGTGTCTGATGTCTCGTATTCAGATGTTGTGTTCTGATCTGAGTCTACTCTGGTACTCCTTTTAAATTTTCTATATACCCGCTCATTTTTGTAGTCATTATGATCTCTAAGAAACTTTCTGTGTTTTCGTTTTTTAATAGAATCTCTATATTTATTTAAACTTTGTTGAAGATTATCCTCTTGAGTGCTAAAATTAGGATCTTCCTTTAAGTTTTGAGTGACTTCTATTGCCTCATTAACTTTTTCATTAACTGCAGTGAGTCGCTTATTTTCAAACCTGCAGATAATATCCATAAAAGTTTTAGAACAAAGATTAGCTGCCTCTTCCCATTCCTTTAGGAGGGCGGCGTCATCCATGTCAATATTAGGCAAGATTTGTACCCTGAGACCCCTTGGTATCATGGATTTATTAAGATAATTGTGTAGAGATGATAATTCCCACCCAATCCTAATTTGTTGCTTACATAAATTAGATAAACGTTTAAATTTTGATTCAATACTCATGTCAGTTGATGGAAAAAGACAATCTTTGTCTGAAAACACTTTGTCGGCATCCAGACACCATTGATTTGGGTCTTTTAATTGGTTCAAAAAACTGGCCATATTTTATGAATTTACACTGGAGTAAGGAACATGGCACACTTAAAAGGTATTGAAACCTGTTAGAAATATCGAAAAGAAAAGAAGCCAAAGGCTAGTTGCCAAAGACAACCAGTCCGTGAGTGTGCCTGGGGAAACCTTGGAAAGGGGGTAACCCTTACATACGTGATAAGAACAAAAAACAAAAGAGGAAGATCTAGAGAGAGATATAGAAAACTCTTAATCTCTAATAAGATCGACCAGAGTAGGTAACCCCTTCCTAATAGTAATACTAAAACTTAACCTTTAATGGAAATAAGATAAAATAAAACGAAATAAACACCAATTGTACAAATAACTAAGAAAACAAAAAATAATAATACAAAAAATAGTTTAAAAAGGAGTGGATTCTAAATAACAGTGGTACTGGACAATAGATATTGTGGAAAAATCAGCTATCGTCCTTAAAAAACCACCTATGGATAGAGACTATAGTCCAGACTATTCCCAAATACGGGGAGGTATAGAGAGGTAAAGGGAGAAAGTTGGAAAATGAATAAGGTTAATCCTTAAAATACGTGAAGTAAGGGTATTAGTAATTACTACTCACACAGACTAGCTGTACAAACTCTCAACCACATTCATATGCACATAAAAGGCCAATAACTCACCCACAGTAAATTTATTCACGGACACACTTAATTTTGTGTTGCTTTCAATCATGTGCACACACGTGTTCTTATTTACACGCATTTTCATACATGAACATACATGTATTTCTGCATATGGCTATCTATGTCGGAGCTAGATCAGAAAAATGAAACTTAAATGCAATCTGTGATGGGGACCAACAAATAAATTAAGGTTCACTCCAGGTTGAAAATGACAGGTTGTTGTTTTTTTTTCCTTTCGGTTTTCCCCCCAACCATTTTCTGACTGAAATTAAGGTGGTTTTCTCCTCTAACGTAGGCAGAGTCCAAATGCTGTGTTCGTACTAAAGAAATTGATTGACTTTGTCGTGTTTCTTTGTAGAACCGTTAAAGGCGAGTATAGGACAGTGAACAGCTCATGTAACCTAGTTGCTTGGATATGTACTATTATAAAGTGTTTAACCCCTTAAGGATGACGGATGTTCGCTGACATCTTTTTGAGGACGGTCCTAAACGTAGTCAGGAGGCTTAGAACGTCCCCGCCGTCCTTTGTACTTACCGGGTGCTTGTCTTTCCCCCGAGGGTCGTGATCCCGGGAGCTCAGGCAGACCACCTCTGCCCGTTCCGTCCCCCCTCCGGCCATGTAAAAGTTAATAAAAGTACTTGGATCATATATATATATATATATATATATATATATATATATATGTGTGTGTGTGTTGGAAGGCCATTTGGTCTGAATTTGTGGGAGGAGTTATGATCCTATATAAACCCTACCCCCTACTCACCTTTGTCGTGTAAGCTCTTTGTCTTCTCCATAGCAACCAGCACTTCTGCTCAGTTGTTCCCGCCAAAGTCAGTCTCCAGCAAACGGTCACGAGACCGGCACGTCCACGTAAGCATAACGTGGGAAATAGCATTCAGCTATTTCCCACGTTCGGGCCTAAAAACGCGGGGATAGGCTCCCTTTATTACTTACCTATTAGTGCTATTACACTGTTCGTGTACTTCCGCATTCGTGCGGCTAACAGCCGAACGCGGAATACACACGCTTTAGTTTTACTTTAGTTTAATTCAATTTACCGTATGTGCATACTTACCCTACGTTCGTCTGTACTTTCGTATGTTCGTTCAGCCGAACACGTTCAAACGGCTTTTTCGTGCAACCTTTAGTTAATTTACACATTACAGCCTGCAGCTGATTATTCAATTGGCTTTTGTTTAAATCTTTTTGGATGTTCCATTTACCGAATGCAGGAGTTCTTTCTATTTATAGTACTCTTGTTCATTCGGTTAACTGAACGCAACGGGCTACAGTGTTTAAATTTACTAATCTACTGTAACTATATCTAGTTATGCCACTTACTTATACCAAGCACTCACATTATGTTTTCCTGTATGATGTTAAGTTTATTATATGGCTCTTAAAGTCACCACTGGTTGAAAAATATATGTGTTTTACAAATTTCCCGTCCATGGTCACATAATTGTGGGACACCTATTTTTCACAGGGTAATCTTCTTAAAGGGACAGTTTGGCCACTTTCTTTTTATTATTTTACGTATAAATACACCTCCAGGCATTATCTAACCCGGCGGGGACTTAGTTTATTGTACTTTCACTAATGTATTATCTTCTACGCATCTAAGGTCACTATGCTCATAGGTTAAGCCCTTACGGTCCTTTGTCATCACAGACCATTAACACAATTTAAACCTCAGTTCCTTAAAAGACCTTATATACCGGTTCCTTACACTTAGACTGCATATGTTTTTAGGTTCTACTACTTTCCTTCAAACAGTCTTCAAGAAGTGGTATCCCAGTACCCTGTATTACTGTATCAGGTAAGTAGGTTTACCAGTTCTCTTTTTTCCTCGAGGCCTCATTCAGCCTGCCCACCTCCCAAAGTGGGTTCTACACTTCAAACGAACCAGGTCTGAGATTCCTCACTACGATCAGAACAGCAAACCTTACTCAAACCGACACTCCACCTCGCTACTACTTATTTAACCGTACATTTCCTGTCTATTGTTTCTACATTTCCTCACTCAGACCTGTGTCATTACCGTAGTTTCACCAAGTTACACGGCATCACGATTACGATTAAGTTTCTCCTCAAGGCCTCACTTCGCCTTCGTATCATGTAAACGTCACAATTGTGGGAACCGGGGGGGGGGGGGGGCTTGTCTCTACTTACAGACCTACGTTCAGGTCCCTCATCGTACACGGGTTCCTAAGTCACATTTCATAATTACACTTTACCCATACGTTTATATCTAAATCTTCCTGCGCATTGACCAAAGAAAAAGGACAATACTCAAGGTTAAGTATATACGTATGTTCAATTACACCATTCTAAGAGACAAGCTCCATTAGGCTAGTGAACTGGCATTGAGGGTTAGGCACTGGCCTTAGCTACCCTAAGTAATACTATGGTCCCGCAAGGTCTACACCCCCACCTCATACACGGAGGTTCAGCCTCATGACCAAATCATAGTTCGCTAACTCGCTCGCCCTTCTTTAGGGCTACAGCTAGGGCTTCCCAAGTCACGGCCACACATTTTGAATCTCTTACGGTCACCGAGAGGCCAACATCCTGCCACCTCATTCAAGTGGCCACAAAATTCCCTCGGCCCAAATCATAGGTAGAGCCTCTCTCTGCCACTTGGCACTAGCAGGGCCTCACCTGTCACTCGGTTCTAGGTAAATTTTTTGCTTCAGCACTAGCTAACAGGCCAGTTCTCCGAAGGTCTCATCCCCACCTCTACGACACCTTACTTATCCAAATCCTTATTTATTTTCAGAATGTCTCAAGAATCCATCCCGATAATCGGTCTACTGTTGGATGAAATACCGAGCTCACCAGTCAGGCCTGGGTC